>NC_054474.1:28536224-29161224 GCF_017639515.1 Carcharodon carcharias
GTCATTTACTGCACATCTGCTCACGCTTCACTTATATGGCATCGAGTGTGATTCACCCCAAAGTGTGCATGTACATCATAGGAGCCATTCTGGAGCTTTAGGTGTGCTCATAGCACCCAAAAAACTGGTGCAAACTGTCCCAATTTCCTGCCCAGATTGTTGCTTAATTTGAAAGATGGAAGTTGTTAGCGTATCATAGTTTAGACTTCATGTCTTTAATTGTTTCTTTTTTGTCCCAGACAGCAATGAAAGTGGCAGTTTTGAGTTCCACTCGGAGAGAAATTTAACTTGTTTCCATGCAATGCAAGTTCTTTTTTTCTTGAAATGTGATGGTTTCCTTTTTGAACTTCTTTAATTTATCCAAAAGAATTCTTAGATTTCAAAAAAGCATCTTTACTTTTCAAAGCTAAAGATCTTTTTTGAAAAGATAGGATCTGTAAGGAAGTACTAATTATTGTTCCATTACCTTTTATCTTTGTTTGTTCTTTTTGATGTTTCCTGATCAAATCTATCATGCTTTTGATTAACCGTAAGTTGCAGTTCTTGGTGCTAGATTTTTTTCAATCTGTGACATATTTTTGTCACTGACTTTTCAAAATATAATTAACCTGTCAGTCAAAACAATATGTCTTCATTCAGCTGTCCATAAAATCACACAAATCAAATCTGATTTTTAAGTAACCAATATACATACAGCAGATTGAGTCTCACTATTAAGCATCCCTTTTAAAAGCGAGTTGGAACTAATGTTTGCATTTTATATATTTAATTCCCATAGATCATCTTGGTTAAGAGCTCAATATCAACTATACCATCAGGGAAACTGATTGGCAAGAGTTATTGAACAATACTGTGTGAGAAATTAATATATTAGCTAATACAGGTAACTAAATTCTGTGTCCTTGCTCCCTCGCCATAACAATGAAAGACAAGGCTGAAGCACTTGCAACAATCTTCTGCTAGAAGTGCTGAGTGGATGATCCATCACAGCCTTCTCCTGAGACCCCAGCATCATAGATACCAGTCTTCAGCCAATTTGATTCACTCCACTTGATATCAAGAAATTGCTGAAAGCACTTGATAATGCAAAGTTTATGGGCCCTGACAACATTCTGGCAATAGTACCAAAGACTGGTGCTCCAGAACTAGCCACTTCCCTAGCCAAACTGTTCTAGTTTAGCTAGAACACTGGAAACTACCAAGCAATGTGGAACTTTCTCCAAGCCAGCAAATGGACAGCCTGATCCCATAAGAATTCCCAGGGTGAAGCAGTGATAAAATTGGTAGTTTCCAGAGTGGTGCAGATGCTTTAACCACTAGATGGTTCAGGAGGTGGTGGCAGCCAGAAATAGAGGTGTTGACAATCTGCTAGAAACCAGGTTCACCAAAACTAAAAAGATTTAAGTATGCATTCTTCCAGAAAAGCTACTTTCTTTATTGCAGCTAGACACTTTGAAATTAGCTGTTGTAAAGAACTGGCTTTTCAGAATCTTGGAGCGCATCCCATGTCTGCTTTCATGCTGACAGACAGTATGTTCAGTCACCAGAGGTGAGACTTTTTTTTCCTCCATGGGATGTGGGCATTGATGGCTAGGCCAGCATTTATTACCCATCCCTAATTGCCCTTGGTGGTGAGCCACCTTTTTGACAGCTGGAGACCATGTATTGTAGGAGCACCTAGAGTGCTGTTAGGAAGGGAGTTCCAGGATTTTGACCCAGAGACAATGAAGGAACGCCAAGGTAGTTCCAAGTCAGGATGGTGTGTGGCTTGAAGGGGGACTTGAAGGGGATGGTGTTCCCATGCATCTGCTTCCCTTGTCCATCTAGGTGGTAGAGGTCGCAGGTTTGGAAGGTGCTGTCGAAGTAGCCTTGGTGAGTTATTGCAGTGCACTTAGTAGATGGTACGCACTGCTGCCAATATATTTCAGTGATGAAGGGAGTGGATGTTGGAGATGGTGGATGGAGTGCCAATCAAACAGGCTGCTTTGTCCCGGATGGTGTCGAGCTTCTTGGGTGTTGATGGAGCTGCATTCATTCAGGCAAGTGGAGAGTATTCTATCACACTCCTGACTTGTGCCTTATAGATAGTGGACAGACTCTGGGGAGTCAGGAAGTGAGCTACCCTCCACAGAATTCCCAGTCTCTGACCAGCTCTTGCAGCACCAATATTTCTATGGTTGGTCCAGTTCAGTTCCTGGTCAATGGTAACCCCCAGGATGTTGATAGTGGGTGATTCAACAATGATAATGCCATTAACTGTCAAGGGCAGATGGTTGGATTCTCTCTTGTTGGAGATGATCATTGCCTGACACTTGTGTGACACGAATGTTACGCCACTTAATAGCCCAAGCCTGAATGTTATCCAGGTCTTGCTGCTTATGGGCATGGGCTGCTTCAGTATCTGTGGAGTCACAAATGGTACTGCACATTGTACAATCATCAGAAAACATCCCCACTTCTGACCTTATGATGGAGGAAAGATCATTGATGAAGCAATTGAAGATGGTTGGACCTAGGACACTACCCTGAGGAACTCCTGCAGCGATGTCCTGGAATTGAAATGATTGATCACCAACAATAACAAACACCTTCCTTTGTGCTAGGTATGAATCCAACCAGTGGATAGTTTCCCCCTGATTCCCATTAATCCCAGTTTTGCTAGGGCTCCTTGATGCTATACTCGGGATACAAGGCTATACTACAAGGATACACCTCACCTCTTTAGTTCAATTCTTTTTTCTATGTTTGGACCAAGGCTGTAATGAGGTCAGGAGCTGATGGGCCCTGGCAGAACCCAAAATGAGCATCATTGAGCAGGTTATTACTGAGGGGGGGCCTTAATAGCACTATCAACAACCTCTTCCATTACATTTCTGATTATCAAGAGTAGACTGATGGAGCGGTAATTGGCAGGATTGGATTTGTCCTTTTGCAGACAAGATATACCTGGGCAATTTTCCACATTGCTCGGTAGTTTCCAGTGTTGTAGCTAAACTAAAACAGTTTGGCTAGGGGAGTGGCTAGTTCTGGAGCACCAGTCTTTGGTACTATTGCCAGAATGTTGTCAGGGCCCATAAACTTTGCAGTATCAAGTGCTTTCAGCAATTTCTTGATATCAAGTGGAGTGAATCAAATTGGCTGAAGACTGGTATCTGTGATGCTGGGGTCTCAGGAGAAGGCTGTGATGGATCATCCACTCAGCACTTCTAGCAGAAGATTGTTGCAAGTGCTTCAGCCTTGTCTTTTGCACAGATGTGCTGGGCACCCCCATCATTGAGGATGAGGATATTTGGGGAGCCTCCTCCTCCAGCTAGTTGTTTTATTGTCCACCACCATTCACAACTGGATGTGGCAAGGCAGCAGAGCTTAGATCTGTTGGTTGTTGGATCGCTTAGCTCTGTCGATCACTTGCTTCTTTTGCTGTTTGGCATGCAAGTAGTCCTGTAGCTTCACCAGTTTGATACCTCATTTTTAGATGTGCCTGGTTATGCTCCTGACATGCCTTCCTGCACTCTTCGTTGAACCAGCGTTGATCACCTGGCTTGGTGGTAATGGTTAAGTGGGAGATATGCTGGGCCATGAGGTTACAGATTGTGGTTGAATACAATGCTGCTGTTGATGATGACCACAGTGCCTCATGGATGCCCAGTTTTGAGTTGCTAGATCTGTTTGAAATCTTTCCCATTTAGCACGGTGGTAATGCCACACAACACGATGGAGGGCATTCTTAATGTGAAGACAGGACTTGTGCAGTGGTCATTCCTACCAATATGTCATGGACAAATGCATCTGTGACAGGTAGATTGGTGAGGATGAGTTCAAGTAGGTTTTTCCTTGTTGGCTCTCTCAACCTGCTGCAGACTCAGTCTAGCAGCTATATTTTTTAGCACTCGACCAGCTCCGTCTGTAGTGGTGCTACTGAGCCATTCATGGTGATGGACCCATCTAGAAGGTGCCCTTGCCACCTTCAGCGCTTCTTCCAAGTGGTGTTCAACATGTAGTGCTGATTCAGCAGCTGAAGGAGAGGCAGTACATGGTAATGCACAAGAGGTTTCCTTGCCTGTATTTGACCTGATGCCATGAGACTTCATGGAGTCTGGAGACAATCTTGAGGACTCCCGTAGCAACTTCCTCGTATACCACTGTGCCATCACCTCTGTTGGGTCTGTCCTGCTGGTGGGACAGGACATAGCCATGGATGGCGATGGTGGTGTCTGGGACATTGTCGATAAGGTATGATTCCATGAGTTTGTCTCTGTCAGACTGATGTTTGACTCGTCTGTGGGACAGCTCTCCCAATTTTGGCACAAGTTCTCAGATGTTAGTAAGGAGAACTTTGCAGGGTCAACAGGGCTGGTGTCGTTTCTGGTGCCTAGGCCGTTGCTAGGTGGTTCATCCGGTTCCATTCCTTTTAGACTTTCTTAACAGTTTAGTCAACCAAGTGGCTTGCTTGACCATTGCAGAGGCAATTAGGAGTCAACCACATTGACTCTTAATACCAGACCAGGTAAGGAAAGCAAATTTCTTTCACTAAAGGGCATTAGTGAACCTGATGGGTTTTTCTAACAATTGACAATGATTTCATAGTCACTACTACCGAGACTAGCTTTTTGTTTAGATTCCTGATTTATAAGTGGCATTCAAATGTTGGGATTTGAACCCGTGTGCACAGAACATTAGCCCGGGCCTTTCGATTGCTAATCCAGTGACATTACCACTATGCCATCGCCTCCCCTCATGCAGGAATTCTAATGGATGGCATCTTCCTGCTAATTCAGCCTCCTTTTGTTGAAACAAGTTGAATTGAGGTATCCACAGAAATGATCGCTTCTCACCCATGCCACGTGGAAACCATCACTGCTGCAAAATGGGGATGAGCCAACATAATCAGGTTTTGAATGTCTGAATAACTTATAAGCGAAAGAAAACTTGATCAAACTTGAGTTAGCGCCTCCTATTCTGGGTAAGGATTATTTGAAAACAGTTTGGGTAGGTATAAGAAAGTGATTAGGAGTGGATCTATATTCCACCAGATGAGGAGGAAGAATTAAAAATAAAGCAGAGACTAACAGTAAAACTAGAGGTTGTTCCTGAGGTATACAACTATGGGTAACATGATAGGCTGAGACAATTGTGAAAATAAAGTAAAAGCACTTAACAATCTGAGCTACAGTCTTGTTCACTCTTCTACTTTCCAAAGCTCCAAATGCTGATTGGTGCTGAATTCACTCAGAGGTAGCCTGGGCACAATGTTGGCCACTGTATCCAATTAGACAAGAAAAATCATTTAGGATTCCTGATTCTGGTCAGCATTCAATGGTCCCAGTTGAAAAATCTGAGTGTGTTTTTATTGGAGGACACAATTAAGCCATGTAAATGATAAACATGACAAATATTAATTCAGACATGAAATTATAGAGCAAACAGAGGCTCAGGAGATGCTCAGGAGAGAAGGGACAGCACCTTGCAAAACCTGTACCACCTATCAGAACAAGGACAACAGAGGCATGGGAACACTGCCACCTGCAAATTCCCTTCCAAGGCACGTACCACCCTGAATTGGAACTAAATTGCCAGTCCTTCATAGTTGCTCAGTCAAAATCCTGGAACTCCCTCCCCAACAGCACCATGAGTATGCCTACAAATCATGGACAATTCAAGAAGATGGCTCACCGCCACCATCACAAGAGCAGTTAGGGATGGGCAATAAATGCTGACATTGTCAGTGCCATTCACACCCCAAGAACATTTTTTTAAAAAAGGTTTACAAAGGAAATAATAAACATTTGGAAAAGTGGCAAGAGAGGTAGGATAAGAAAAAAAAAGTACAAAATAGCAGATCTCTCTTTATGCAAGTAAACATTCTAAGGATTGATTAATAAGATCAAGGGGGTGAAATTGGTCTTCGGCGCCAGCAGAACATGGTGGTAATGAAACTACGATCCATTTTTCACAATGGAATAAAAATGGGATGTGATTGAAAATGCACTGTCCATTCACTATCAACTGTTTAGTACTACCAATGAAGACCAAATTCAGTAGTTGGAGCATGATGCTTAATTTTAGAATTGATAGGAATGGTGCATAGTACAGATCCAGATTCTCATTGTCCAAATCACCTGTTAAGAATGGTCATTTGCCACCCATGGAACCAGAACCCATCAAAAGTTGATAAACTGAGGACACTTAACAAGAGATTACTGAAGTAGGAGAATAAGAAGCTCAACAAAGTGTTGTAGACAGGAGTCACTGATGCATAAGTCCAGTAGCAGCAACAATAAACTTTATCTAATTACTCCTAATTTAATCTGTGGCAAAAAGTTTGGAAGGTACTCTGTAATTTTCCCTTTTGGTTCATAAGATACTCATTTAGTTTTTGAAATTGATTTGCCTGCTTCATCAGTGACTCTAACATGGATTACTTTATGGTCAAAAGGTATTACATTGGAGATTTAGTTTAATAAGTACAAAAGTCACACTTTATCCTTTTTTAGCTTCAAATCATTGAATAGCTTTAGCAACTAAAGGTTAGATTCATACAGTACTAACTGGCAGACTCAAATCAATCCTTCATATAGATTTTGCTGCCTTAATGTGTTTTCAGGTTTCAGATGTATTAAGTGCTAAGGATCTTGCAACTGAATTGCCATTCATAACGTCTCCTTTTAATCTCTCCTTTTTAAAAATAACAGATGGCTGCCCTGATCTGTGCAATGGCAATGGGAGATGCACTCTCAGCCAGAACAGTTGGCATTGCGTCTGCCAGACTGGCTGGCGAGGACCAGGATGCAATGTTGCAATGGAGACATCTTGTACAGATGGCAAAGACAATGAAGGAGGTGAGCCTATCATGGGGAAAATGATAAAAACAAAAACAGAATTACCTGGAAAAACTCAGCAGGTCTGGCAGCATCGGCGGAGAAGAACAAAGTTGACATTTCAAGTCCTCATGACCCTTCAACCCTTCAACAAACTGAGTAAAAATAGGAGAAGGGTGAAATATAAGCTGGTTTAAGGTGGGGAGGGGTGGGGGGAGAGAAGTGGGGGGGTGGTTGTAGGGACAAGCAAGCAGTGATAGGAGCAGATAATCAAAAGATGTCGCAGACAAAAGAACAAAGAGGTGTTGAAGGTGGTGATATTATCTAAAAGAATGTGTTAACTAAGAATGGATGACAGGACACACAAGGAACAGCTCTAGTGGGGGTGGGTTGAAATAAGACTAACAGGGCATAAAAGGTATAAATTTAAAAATAATGGAAATAGGTGGGAAAAGAAAAATCTATATAAATTATTGGAAAAAACAAAAGGGAGGGGGAAGAAATGGAAAGGGGGTGGGGATGGAGGAGGGAGTTCAAGATCTAAAGTTGTTGAATTCAATATTCAGTCCAGAAGGCGGTAAAAGTCGGCAGTTTTACAGCCTTCTGGACTGAATATTGAATTCAATAACTTTAGATCTTGAACTCCCTCTTCCATCCCCACCCCCTTTCCATTTCTTCCCCCTCCCTTTTGTTTTTTCCAATAATTTATATAG
Source organism: Carcharodon carcharias (assembly GCF_017639515.1). Classification (NCBI taxonomy): domain Eukaryota; kingdom Metazoa; phylum Chordata; class Chondrichthyes; order Lamniformes; family Lamnidae; genus Carcharodon; species Carcharodon carcharias. The sequence goes on from NC_054474.1 coordinate 28,543,756, forward strand.
ATTTTTCTTTTCCCACCTATTTCCATTATTTTTAAATCTATACCTTTTATGCCCTGTTAGTCTTATTTCACTCCACCTCCATTAGAGCTGTACCTTGTGTGTCCTGCCATCCATTCTTAATTAGCACATTCTTTCAGATAATATCACCACTTTCAACACCTCTTTGTTCTTTTGTCTGTGACATCTTTTGATTATCTGCTCCTATCACTGCTTGCTTGTCCCTACAACCACGTCGCCCGCACTTTTCTCCCCCCAACTGCCCCCCCCCCCCCCACCTTAAACCAGCTTATATTTCACCCCTCTCCTATTTTTACTCAGTTCTGTTGAAGGGTCAAGAGGACTTGAAACATCAACTTTGTTCTTCTCCACCGATGCTGCCAGACCTGCTGAGTTTTTCCAGGTAATTCTGTTTTTGTTTTGGATTTCCAGCATCTGCAGTTTTTTTGTTTTTATATCTGGGGAAAATGATGTTGGGTTGCAAATGAGAAATCTATACTGAGTTGCAGAAGGGACCCTATCAACCCCTATACCCTCCCATGATAAATTTGAAGCTGGCAGATAGTCTGTAATATAAGGAGATGCAGATGGTGCATTGAATCACAGTCCTCAGGCAATCCATTATGCCATCCATTTTCTCAACATACAATTCCATGACTTTCTGAGGCATTTACTTAAGGAGTTCTGCTCTTGAGATTGGGGACAATGAAATGAGGGGGGGTTTGTGCATTCACATTCTAAATTTTTCTGTAGGCCGTTGCCAATCTTAAATGGGTTGTCACAGCAAGAGGACAAGCAGAGAGCCAGAAAAAGGAGGAATTTTTAATGCACAATTCACATCTTTTGTTTCTATTCCATTTCATCATTTCTTCTAGGTTTGTTTTTGAAGGTAATCTCTCCTGAATGTTCCATTTAAGGATCATATTTTGTAGCGTTGTGCCTCTGTTTTGTCTCTCAACAAATACCATTATGACTCACTTCATAATAACTTCATTTTATGTTCCATATACATCTTCTCTGTCACTGTCTCTGATCCCTTCCCCCTCCATCGCAACAGATCTTCATTTTATTCCTCCATCTATTAGTAATGATTTTGCGTGCTTTGAGGTTGATTCGATTTGAAGGAGACAGCTTGTATTTAACTATATTCCTTAATAGTTTTAAGCACCTGAATCTTCACTCCCTCATTGCTTCAAGCCCATCATTATCATCTTCCAAGTTGCAGCATCCCATCAAACTTGCAATTGACAGAATGATGTTCTCAGCTAACTTCCATGTAAATTCTCTGGCCTGAGAGTTAATCTTTTAATCCGTTCCTTGACATGCACACTTTTAAATGCAATTTCCACCTTATTTTTTACGGTCTAAAACATTCTCTCATCACTTTCACCATTAATCCCTCTCCTTTTGATGTAATACATACTATTTATACTGTCTTTATTTAATCTAAAGGATTTGTTTCAAGAAGTTTGCTTATTAAAGGGGTATTCCTCATCACAGAAAGCCCTTTAAAGAAATAGTATCAGCAATAGGTCCTTCTTCTTCCATCATTTAAAGGTTTCTAACTTTCCTTATGCTGACAACTTTTCTGTTCTCTGCTTATTCTTATTTCCCCCCTTTTTCCCATTTCTGATAAAAAATCTTTGTGCTGAAGTATTAGCTCTGTTTCATTATTCACAGATGCTGCTGGACCTGCTGAGTATTTGCAGCATTTTCTGTTTTTAATGTCCATTCTCATGGTGCACCACCGTCTACACCAATCAGAAAATAGACTCTTCGCTACCTGATTGGTTGGTTCTTCACTGTCAGCCACCAGCCTTGTTTCCATAGGCCTGATATTTTTTATGAATAATAAATAGAAATGTTCAATTGAAAAAATACACAACTTTTTTTATTATCCCTACAATTTTTCTCCTGAGCTCTTTGCAACAGTGTCCTAAAGAATAGATTTTAATTCCTGGAGCATCCAGGGCAATCCTGGAGAGTTAGAAACCCAGCCCAGAAAAAAAAAACTGCACAGGAGTGGTCCATTGATAATTCTCCAACCTGCTTACGGACAAAGGTCTAGCCCGTGCTGCCTAACAGCAAGGTAACTCAAATCAGGAACTCAGGTGTATTGGGATGGATGTGAACACATACCCTACCACCTTGTAGTGATGTGTGTAGGTGCCCCAATGCTTGGAACTTTTTTCTTGAAAATAAACTGTCAATTGTAAAGAAGTGTGATTAATTTAAACATTTTTTCAATCTGTTCATTTCTTTGATTCGTAAACACAGCAATGCCAACTCCTGCTGGTCGATAACAAGTGACTTGTGCAAGTTTTTTCCAATACTCATTATTAATGTGGGAACTTAAAGTTGTAATTTAGTTTACCCATGTGAATCACAAGCATTATAAATCTTCCATAAATAATATGGGTCACAGGTGAATTTGGAATGTTGGCAGTGCTTTAAACAGTTGCATCATTGGAGGAACTTGCTGGGAAGGAGTTGCTGAGTTTGACAGGTGTGAGGCCCAAGTGACTTGAGGCCTGGAAGCGCAAGGGAGTAGAACTGTTAAGCCTAAAAGTGCACAAGACCTAAGCCAAACCAACCAGACTGGTCCTGCCTTCATCTTTCCTTAGATTAGGTTCAGTGACAAGTGTAATGGGCATGATTGCATCTGCTACAGTGAAATGCGGTGAGGTCACACATAGGCAGGAATCTTTGACCAGCTGTTCCTCCAAAGCAATCCAGATTGAAGATCATGACCTCAGCACTCTTGGACTTCTAATTTTAAAATAATGTTGGCAGACTGTTAATGTTGGTGAAAATACTGAAATCGTTATTAAATTAAACAATGGTTCTCCTTCAAGATCAAGTGTGTGCTGCTGGAGTCAAACAAACCACAAAAATATGGTACTTGTAAATAATAAATTTAAGCAAATAACAAGGCCGATGTGATTCTGATTCTCTGGGCTGACAGCTGTGCATGAGAATATCAAGTCCTCCCTTTTAGCTGATGGTACACCGCTGAGACTTTGCTGATGTTGCTTTCTAAGGAGGCTATGATATCACATTTTTCAGCCTCCTGCTTTGTGTAGTGGCAGCTCTTCACAGTTTGATGAGTACTTGATTGTCTCTAAGATAAATGCAGAATTGCGTAGCAGATTAATTTAGTGAAGATTGTTGCGTAACTGTATTTCTGATGGGGCTGGCTGACAGATAAATGTGCTTATGTTGACTGACGGTCTCTCTGGGAGCCATACATGGGAATCAAATGGGCAGATGAGGAGTCCACTAACTGTCTAACTGCACAAAACACTGCCAGGTTTGCCTAGTAATGAGAATCTAGAACAAAAATAACTATACCACCAAGCTTTTCGCTGTCTAGATCAATGAGGTGTTGGGAATGTGCAATATCTCACCATTTCTTGTCATAATTGCCACAGAAAAGGGCTTAATGATACTATGGGGTATGATGTTTATTACATATTCAGTTTGTCTCATTAAAAGAACAGCTTTCTTCAATATTTATGTACATGTCCCTTGGAAAGTTATATTGCCACATTTCTCCCCATTGTGTAACATTTGCTATGTGGATAAGCCCTTGATCTTCAGCACTTTGAATACCACAAGACCTTTTCAGCTTTTCACCTCCTTTCAATTCATAATTACAACAATAACTTTGTACATATATTTGAAAGAGTTTGAGAAATACACAGGATCGAAGAATATTTTTTAAGAGGCAATTTTCAGAGAAGTTTGGGAAAGAGGAGTGGTGCGGGTGGGGCAGTGCAGGTTGAGAATTTATCTGTTTGCAGAACGTAGCAATGTCGTAATTTTTTTTTTAAATGTCTGTTTTGCTCCATGTAATGATGAAAGCGGCTATTCCGCCGCACAGGAAGGTAGAAAATCTTCTGAAGGAGCATTTCCAGCAATGTGTGATTAAAAATTAAGAAAGCAATGATTCATATGGTACAAAATTTGCCATAACCAGCTTTGTATGTGTCCACTTGTGAGAAAATAACCATAGGATATGACCATCATATTGCAAAATTGAATTTGACATATGCTGAATAAATATATCCTTCTCTCTGTTGATGTAGATGGACTGATAGATTGCATGGATCCAGACTGCTGTCTTCAATCCAGCTGCCAGTCTAACCCTCTCTGTCATGGGTCGCATGACCCCCTTGACATCATTCAGCAGAACCAATGGGAACTCTCTACTCAAGTTGTGAGATCTTTTTATGATCGCATTAAGCTCCTAGTGGGCAAAGATAGAACTCACATAATCCCTGGGGATAACCCTTTCAACGGCAGGTAAAGAAAGTTCCCTTTTATTAAGTTAGAGCCAAGTGTAAAAACATCATTGTGCATGGAATTCGCTTTTGAACCAAACTTAATTTCTTGTTAACCTTTGAATTAAAAGATTGGTTCTCTATTTCCGATGGTTAAGTAGGCTTTTTTTGGTATAATTAGATGCAGTTAACTCAGAATTTTGCAGTAAGTATACTTCATAAGGCTATATAACAAGTTCACACCTTGATTTAACCTGATAAAAAGAACCTGTATTTGTCATTATTGCAAGTTTACAGATATCTTGGCCCTGATAATTACTCGTGTTCGTGAAGAGAGTGGGGAAGGAGGATTTCTGGATGGAAACCCGGATGTAAGGTTTCCCTGGACATCCCACAGAACTTAAGTGCAGGACACCTTTTGCACCTTTCCAGCAGGTTTCCCGCCAGGCGGGTGGGAAAGCAGCTGAAGAATGGATCGCAGTTAAGTGAGTGGGGGGTGAGGGGAGGTGTCAGAAATCATGGGAATTGAAGGTCAGAGATAGCAGAGGGGGTTTACAAATAGTTGCTTGTTAGCATAGAACTTGAGTTTTGCTGAAAAAAGAGACATGCTATCAAAGCTTTTCATTTTGCACTCATCAGGACAGAATCGCAAAAATAGTAAATCTCAAAGGGAACAACAATTTATACTGCATGAGAACTGAACTCAGATTGGTGGAGGCATTGTCATGGTGCAATCTTCAACAGCATGTCTCTTTTTTCAACACTATTTTGAATTATGAAAGGTTATCTTTCTACCTTTTCTTGTATCTCTTCCATACTTACTGGTTATTGAGATTAAGAACAGAAGTAAAATTTCAGTCCTGACAGATTGTCAGTAGATAGTGAAAAAAGCAAAATGCAGCAGACTTGAAAAAATTTGTCTTTTTAATTCCAGTGAACGATCACTTGTGACAAAGTTAATCCTTTATGTCCAAGGTTTAACATGGTACTGGCTTCTTTAACTTGTGACAGCATGTAAGAAGTTAAAAAAAAACTCTAAGTTCCATTCATGGAAAAACTTTACTGTAATGCAAGTTATTACAGATTATGTCTCATCCAGTTGTCCAAAGGAGGTTGCCAAACTACTTAATTCAAGGCCAAACATCTTGTAGAATTTGCTTTATTGGGCATTTGACTGACAGCTTTTTGGCAGGAATTTTAACAATTATTTAAATTGCTTTTGTCTCAGTTATTTTCTGGAAACTACTCCTTAGCCTTCTTGGTTCAATTGCGGAACCTGTCTGGTACTGAGAGATAATCAGGCCAGATAGGTTCTGTGAATAGTGACAGGATATACCACATGGAAATTGCAAGCCAGTTTCTGCAATAGTCACAATTATTTGTTATTTTCTAGTTACTTGAGGAGTTAGGTGAGCTGAATAACTACAACAAAATGTACTTTGCGTCGCAGCAGCATTCATTTTTTTTACTATTTACTAAATTTATTTGTCAGTTAAGACCTTAGTCACCATCTAGTATAATGATATTCTGCTGCCTTCTGAAATCAACAAAGAGCAGGTGAAGGCACACAGTAAAACCATTAAACTGAAATAAGAATGAACATAGAATCATAGAACAGTTATAGCACAGAACGAGTGCTGTATTGTCATTGCAATTCAGCCCGTCCAGTCTGCACCAAAAGCAATTCAGCTGGTCGCATTCCTCTGTCCTTTCCTGGTAACGCTAGAAAATTGTTATCTTTTGATACTTATCCAATTCCTTTCTCCACTATCTGTCTCCACTACCCTCTCTGCCAGTGCATTCCAGATCCTAACCATTCGCTACATAAAAGAAGGTTTTTCATGCTTCCTTTCTTTCTTTAGCCAATCAGTTTAAATTTACGCCCTCGCATTTTCGACCTATCTGTCAAATGGAACAGTTTCTCCCCATCACCCATTCCATCAGCCTATGTCCTCTTAAAGTCTATCACTATCCTCTTCACAGTTCACAAATCTTCTAAGTTTTGTATCAGCGGCAAATTTCAAAAGTGCACCTTGTACACCACGTCTAAGTCAGTAATATATCAAGAAAAGCAGTGGTCTTAGTCCTGATCCTTGGGGAACATCCACAAAACAAGTGTCCACCACTACTCTCAGTTTCAGTCAAAGTCATATCCATGCTACCACTGTCCCTTTTATTCCATGGATTTTAACTTTGCTGACAACCCTGCAATGAGGCACTTTATCAAATACCTTTTGGAATTCCGTATACACCACATCAACCACATTACCCTCATCAACCCTCATTATTGCCTCACCAAAAGATGCAATCAAATTTTTAGCAGGTACTTGCAGTTTGAGTTATTTTGTGATGAACATAGCAGCTATTTAATTGAATCACTTTTCTCACAGGGACTTTGCTGCAATGGGCAAATTCTTGTTGTCTGCTATATTCCACCTCATTAGTTATTGCTGCAGGACAACAAGAAATGTCTGTGACAAACAACGTTTCTCGTTGTCCAACAGGTATTAAACCATTGAGCTTGCAGTTGGAAACTGTCAAACTGCAATCTGTAATGTAAGCATTTTGAATACTAAAATTGCTGTGCTTGAATGTATATTACATTCCCAAAGTCTGCAGTCATGTTGGAGAAAACATGGTTTGTAATTTTGTTTTGTTTCATAAGGGAATTGGATAAGCAGCTGAAGAGAGAAAAAATTGCAGGGCTACAGGGAAAGGGCTGGGGAGTGAGACTAGCTGATTTTCTCTTACAGAGAGCCAACACAGACGCTACAGGTTGAATGGCCTCCTGTAGTGCTGCAACCATTATATGATACTATGATTCTATGAAATTAGTTAAACATGATTAGCCTTTAACAAATCTCTGCTGGCTTTCCTTAATTAATCTATCTTTTTCTGAGTGCTTCTTAAGTTTGAACCAGATTATCATTTCTAAAAGCTTCCCCACCACTAAGGTTAAAATGACTTGTCTGTAGTTACTGGGGTTATTCTTACATCCCTTTTTTGAACAAATGTGTAACCATTGCAGTTCTCCAGTCCTCTGGCACCATCCCTGTATCTAAGGAGAATTGGAAGATTATAGTTAGTACCTCCACAATTTTCTCCCTTAAATTTTCTTGGATGCATCCCATCTGGTCCTAGTTACTTATCAACTTTAAGTAGAGCCAGACTTTCTAATATAATTTTTTTATCAATTATTAGCTCTTCTAGTATCTCAGTTACCTCCTCCTTCACTGTGACTTTTTCAGCATCTTCTTCCTTAATAAAGACATCTGCAAAGTTTGCATTTAGTACCCCAGCCAAGTCTACTGCTCAATGCATAGATCCCCTTTTTGATCCCCAATCAGTCCCACTTTCTGCTTACTACCCTACTATTTATATGCCTATAAAGGACTTTTGAATTCCCTTATATGTTAATTTCCAGTCTCTTCTCATTCTCTCTCTTTGCATCTTGTAAGAAATAATAATCCAGGACAAAATTAATAATTACATGGACAAATGTAGATTAATTAAGGAAAGCCAGCATGGATTTCTTAAGGGAAAATTGTGGTTAACTAACCTGCTGGAGTGTTTTAAAGAGGTAATAGAGAGGGTTGATGAGAGCAATGCTATTAATATGGTAAGAACTAAGCAAAATTATTGTTCATGGAATAAAACTGGTACTACTGAGATATGAAATTGGCTGTGTGACAAGAAACAAAGAGTAGTGGCTAATTGATGTTTTTCAGGCTGGAGTAAGGTGAGTAATGGAGTTCCCCAGGGGTCAGTGTTAGGACCTTTGCTATTCCTGATAAATATTAATGACTTGGACCTTGATATAGCGGGCACAGTTTCAAAGTTTATGGATGATATGAAATTTGGAAGCATTGTGAACTGTGAAGATGATAGTGTAGAACTTCAAAAGGACATAGAGAAGTTGGTGGAATGGGTGGATAGGTGGCAGATGAAGTTCAATGTGGAGAAATGTCAAGTGATTCATTTTAAAAGGAAGAACATGCAGAGACAATATAAAATAAAGATTACAATTCTAAAGGGGATGCAGGAGCCGATGGACCTGGGTGTACATGTGCTTAAGTCTTTGAAGGTGCAGCACAGGTTGAGAGCACAATTAATAAAGCATACAGTATCCTGGGCTTTATTAATAGGGGATTAGAGTACAAGAGCAAGTAAGTTATGCTTCGGCCTCAGCTGGAGTAAAGTGTCCAGTTCTGGGCATTGCACTTTAGGAAGGATGTGAAGGCATTGGCGAGAGTGCAGAAAAGATTCATTAGAATGGTTCCAGGGATGAGGAACTTTGGTTATGAAGATAGTTTAGAGAATTTAGAACTGTTTTCCTTGGAGAAAAGAAGGCTGGAAGGAGATTTGATAGAGGTATTCAAAATCATGAGGGATCTGGATAGAGAAGATAGGAAGAAACTGTTCCCACTTATGAAAGGATCAAGAATGAGAGGGCACAGATTTAAAGTAATTGGCAAAAGAAGTAAAACCAATATGAGGAAAACTTTTTCACTCAGCAAGTGGTTATGGTCTCGAATGCACTGCCTGACATTCCAATCCACTGAAACTGGCACTCCTCCAATTATATACTTTTACTCTAGATTGCTCCTTGTCTTTTCCCATGGCTAATCTAAACCTTATGATACCATGAGCACTGTTCCCCAAATGTTCCCATACTGACACTTGATCCACTTGACCCATATCATTCCCCAAACCAAACCCAACAATGCCTTCTTCCTTGTTGGGTCAGAAAGGTACTGATCAAGATAATTCTGCTGCACACACTTCAGAAACTTCTTTCTCTTTCTGCCCTTTACTCTAATGCTATCCCGGTTTATATTAGGATCATTAAAGCCCCTCATAATCACTACTCTGTAATTCTTGCAACTCCCTGTGATTTCCCTGCAAATTTGCTCCACCACATTGTTTCCACTAGTTGGTGGCCTAAAGAATGCACCCAGAAGTATAATGGCATCTCTATTGATTCTTAATTCTAATCAAATAAATTCTATCCTTGGCCATTCCAGGACATCCTTTCTCTCCAACATTTTAATATTCTCCTGAATACACAACCTTTCTTTTCTTCCCTATCTTTCCTGAACACCTTATATTCAGAGACATTTAGTATCCACTCCTGCCACTTTTTGAGTCGGGTCTCCTTTATCAACACATCATATTCCCATGTAGTTACTTATGCTTGCAGCTCACCAACCTGTACATGCACCTGAATTAGATGTTACTGTATTTCCTCTTAGTCTGACCCCAGATAATTCTGTACCATTTTTTGCTCAAGTGACCTTCCTCTCCCATTCTTTTGTGTACCTTGCTTATCCTACCCAATGGTATGTCCTGGCTCCTATCACCGTGTCAAGTTAGTTTAAAACTGTTGTAGGATGGCCAGGTTGTGCTATTAATGATAGAGTATTTCAACAGACACTTCTTGGGTGGAAACTTTAAGTTTATTTATAATATACTCAGCAGCAACTGCACATGTGCTTTCAACTCTGACTCTATCTCTACACTTCCTGATGAGGTTGCTCAAGCCACTCTCCTATTGGTTACTATAGATCATGTGATCTTGCCTAACAAGTATTATTCTTAAAGGTACATTACACACTAAATAAAACCATAGTTATTATATTCCTCCCCCTTTAACTCGACTATACATATATTTACAAGTACATATTTTTCAAGACAACATAAATTACTTACCCAGTGTAAGTATTATGAACTCAGTCTTCCTGGCAGTTTCCTGGCATGTGTGGAACGTCGCAGCTCCACAACTTCAGATTTTTTGTCAGGAACTTTCTTTTCCGGAGTTGCCTGAATATCAGGTGCTTTGGTGGGCACTTGCAATTCTGTATCCTCAACTCTTACAGGAACATCAGACATGTCTGTCCTGGGTTGAGCATCCTCAACAGGAAACGCAGACCAAGTCATGATCACTGGTGGAACCATATCTTGATGATTTGTCTCTCGTTTCCTTAAATGGTCCACATGTTTATGAATGATCCGGCCTTCCACCTCCACGTGGTAAGATAAAGGTCCAGTCACTGCACTTATTTCACCCGGCAACAACTTTGGTCCTTCCCCGAAGTTCTTCATGTATACCGGCTGTCATATGGCAAATTTCCTCTCGCAACTATGCCAGTCATGTTTAGTCTTTTGGCTTCCCTGACTCCTTTCCACCTTCTCCTCTAAAATTGACATTATTAAACTCAATCTCCTCCTGAGACAGCGCTTCAACAATAACTCCGCATGTGTGACACCTGTTGTTGCATGAGGTGCAGTCTTATAATGAAAAAGAAAGCGTGCTAGCTTGGTTGCCAAGGAATTTCCAGTTAGATTTTTCATGCCTGCCTTGAAAATTTGAACCGCCCTTTCGGCCAGACTGAGGAAGGTTTGGTACGGTGCAGTTTCCACATGAGTGATACCATTGACACTGCTAAACTGTTGAAACTCAGCATTTGTAAATGTTGTGCCGTTATCAGAAACAACTACTTCTGGTAGTCCGTGAATGGCAAAACCCTGACATAGTTTCTCAATTGTAGGGGCCGACGTTGGTGACTTCACCTCATATATGTCCAACCATTTTGAATGGGCATCGACAATGAGCAGAACCATTGTTCCCAGGAAAAGTCCAATGTGGTCAGTCTGTAACTGCACCCAGGAACTACCTGGCCACTCCCATGGGTGCAACGGAGCTGTCACTGGCAACCTTTACAGTTGCTGACATTGCACACGGTGCTTTGCTAAACTCTCTATTTTTCCACCCATCCTAAGCCACCATAGATAGCTGTGTACCATGGTCTTCATTCGGGAAATTCCTGGATGGGCAGAATGTAGTTCAATTAAAAGTGGCTGCCTTCCTTTTGGAGGAACTATCTCTCATGTTCCCCACAAGAAGATGCCAACCTGGCTGGTAACTTCATGTCTTCTGGTGAAGTACGGTTTCATTTCGCCAGATACAGGCTCCTGTTCCCAACCATGTAGTACTTGTTTTCATACTTGAGATAGGACTGGGCCACGACTTGTCCATTCTCTGATCTGTCAAGCACATAACACAAAGGAATCAAAGAAATTTAATAGTAAAACAAGTTCCTGTGGAACTAGGGCATGCTTATCATTTTCTTGTAAAGGCAAATGACTGAAGGCTTTTATGATTTGATTGCCAGGTCTATATTCGAAAGTGTGTTCATATGCTGCCAGAATTAAAGCCCATTGTTGTATTCTTGCTGAGGCTATGGGTGGTATAGCCTTGTCCTCATTAAACAATCCTAGCAATGGTTTGAAGTCTGAAACAATTGTAAAATGGTGGTTGTGTACATACTGGTGAAATTTCTTGACACTAAAGATGGTGGGCAGACCTTTATCGATCTGCGAGTATTCCTTTCCCACTGTGGTGAGCGTTCTTGATACAGAACCTTTTGGCCATTCTGTGCTGTCATCCATCCGATGAGAAAGCACTGCTCCCACTCCTTAGGGAGATGCATCACATGTCAACACCAATTCTTTCGTCTGGTCATACTGCACTAATAGATTGAACAAGTGCAACAATTGTTTCACCTTTATGAAAGCTTCTTTCTGGGGTGCCTCTCAAGACCAACATTGGTTCTTTTTGAGTAGAGAATGTAGGAAGGCCAGCACTGTAGACAGGTTGGGTAAGAAGCGCATGTAACAGTTGATCATTCCGAGGAGTGATTTGAGCTCTGAGGCATTCTTTGGCTCAGATGCCTCTCTTATGGCTCTCACTTTCTCCTCAACTGGGTGGAGGCCCTGTGAATCTAGCTGGATTCAAACAGAGTTGATCAGCAGACACTTCTTGGATGGAAGTTTATTTACAATATATTCAGCAGCAACTACATGTGTACTTTCATCTCTGACTCTATCTCTACACTGCCTGATGAGGTAGCCCAAGCTACTGTCCTATTGGTTTTACAGACCATGTGATCTTGCCTAACAAGTATTATTCTTCAAGGTACATTACACACTAAATAAAACCATAGTTACTACAAAACCTCCCCCAACAGTACTAACAAAGGACTTTGGACCCAGCAATTTTGAGGTGCAACAAAACATGAATTCTATCTTTCTCTCCACAGATGCTGTCAGACCTGCTGAGTTTTTCCGGCAATTTTTGTTTTTGTTTCAGATTTCCAGCATCCACAGTATTTTGCTTTTATATTGAGGCGCAAACTGTCTGGTCTGTACACATCCCACCTCCCTCAGAACTGTTTCCAAAGCTCCAGGAATTTAAAGCCCTTCCTCATGCACCATCTCTCCAGCCATGTATTTATCTGCTCTATCCTCCTATTTCTCTCCTCTCTACAAGGTTTTCTGTTTAAATTCTGAGCACACTACATGCTTGCCTAGATACTTTGGTAAGTGAAAACACATTTTCAGATGTATGAAGCAAAGGCTCACCTACAAAAGAGAGTTGCATTGCTGAATGCAAAAATATCTACAGAAAGACAGACTGCCTATCTTAATTACATACTTTATAGTTATTGAAGATTGGAAGATTGGAATTAAAATTATAGTTGTGACAGATTGTAGATACTTCAGTGGAAAATGTAAATAGTGAGCAAGCTTGAGTAAAATAACTTTTTAATTACAGAGTGATTTCTTCCACTGTCAACAGTTGAAAACATGAAAGGAAGCTCAGCAGTCTCTTTATGTTCAGTATTTTTTACAGAAATAACATTCCCCTACTGTTTGCAAATCTTCCAGAAATTCTCTAAATGTGCTTGCATGTTTTATGTTACCCCGGCAATCAGCAAGTGTTGGATGTAATTCTTTAAAAAAAAATCATAATCTGTGCTTCCAGTGGCTACATCTTTTGTTATTGAGCTCAAATTGGGCCCTAGCTGCGGATGAGCTGCACTGGAATGTTTCTCAGACCTAAAGTCTGGGGCATGTTTCCTCATTGTTTTCTAACTATGCACAGAAAACACTATTATTCAGATAAGCTGTGAAAATGCTGGCAACTAGACGGAGCTTAACTATTTGCATAGCTTGTTGACATCATGTTAGACAATGACCATAAATGCTGGTTCTTGCATTACTGAGGTACGATGAAGAATTGTGTTACTTTAAAACAAAAACAGAATTACCTGGAAAAACTCAGCAGGTCTGGCAGCATCGGCGGAAAATCTTCGCCGCCGATGCTGCCTGACCTGCTGAGTTTTTCCAGGTAATTCTGTTTTTGTTTTGGATTTCCAGCATCCGCAGTTTTTTGTTTTTATAACTGTGTTACTTTGTTGCATACTCGAGAAATGGATATGCTTCATGTATCAGAACATTTACAGAACCAATGGTGATGTGCTATGGACTAAATATTGATGATTCATTATTGTTTTGAAGGTTAAGTGAAACTAAGTGTGGTTCCTTCTTGTTCAAGTTGGCTCCAAAATATAGTACTAAGGATAGAAAGAGATCTTTTCAGAAGACTCAGCAATCTATCGCCTAAGCTAGGCAGGTCTTATTATTATTAACTAGCCAGTCTGGCTTACTGGTGGCACCTGGAAAAAGAACATACCGCTCAAAGCTCTATGTCCCCAGTGTCCTAGCTGACAGGTTGGTCTTGCTTAGACAGACACTGGGATGCTTACCAAAGTTGTGTGCTTAGTTTTAATTGGTTAAACTCCAGCAAACCCCGTCATATATCTGGGAAACTCTTAGTCTCCGTGGATGCCTAGGTAAGTGGGATGTATTCCTGCAGGGAAACACTGTGCAGTCCATTACCAGGTACACAGGAATTGTGAATATTCCAGTAGTTTGTTTGAGACTCATGCATGGTGATGTATGTATTGATGTATGGTGTGTTGCATATATTGAACACCTGACTGACCATAAGCTGCCTATAGAAAACTTAAGTATTAGGCTTGTGTTTCTATAGACAAAGATTATTTTTTAAAAATGAAAATGGGAATAGTATTTCAAGAATTATTTTATTTACCTTCGGCCTAAACTTCACAATTTATCTTCGCCAAGAGTATGACCAGCCAATTTTCCATAGGTCTCTGAGCGTCCTGACTCATACACTTGCCACCTGCCCGCAGGCCCCACCCTGCCCCCCCCCCCCCCCAAAATGGACCTGGCTGCAGGCCAGTGCCTATTACATTAGCACAACTCACTATGTATGTGTGTGCACTTGCATGGGAGTGGGAGGTCCCTGTTACAATCCTGCATCCTAGCTTTCTACTGCTCAGGTTATTCAATCGCCAACTTTATTACCATATCAGCCTTTCATGTACTGCTTCGTCATTAAATTAAAAGCAAATTTTCAACCTTGATCTGGCCTTTTGTTTACTCATAGCCTAGCTTCACTAATCCGAGGACAAGTCTTTACAAAGGATGGGACACCATTGGTTGGAGTAAATGTATCATTTGTCAAATATCCTCAGTACGGATACACGATTACTCGTCAGGATGGCACGTGAGTCAATAATTAGACTTTCTCATTGGGGATGCTCTACCAGCACGACCCCTTCTTCATGGATTCTATATATCTGATTTGTTCATTGAAATATTTTGATCCATTTAATTAATTTATTGCTTCAAATTTCTTCCTATATTTCTCCTCTCCTAAAGGAAATGACCGGTTCAGGAATGTAGTTTTGAGGTATGAAGTAGCAGCCTGGCAATTCACCCAGTGATTATCCTATTGTGGAGCATAGACAATGACCCTCACTGGGCTATTCTTCCTTCAGGTTATGATAGGCAATTCAACCCAGTCCTCATCTTGTAGCCCACATATATGTTTTCCCAGCAAGGGTCATTGGTTAGTGGAAATCCAAATTGATATTTCCCCTCTCTTGTGCAGGAACATTAAGGCCAATTATGTCCAACCTCCTCCTCCTTTTCCCCAGTTCATTCAGTCTTTTTCAGCCCCATTCAGACCTTTCCTGATCCTGCTCTGATCTTTCTGATTTATTTGAATCTGGCCCTTCTCCAACATTGGATGCAGGAATTCCCCTCCCGCCCTCCCGGATCTTTCACAGCTCTACTTCAGTCTGTGGTAGCCCAATGTGGGAATAATCAGCCCCTCTACGATCCATGGTGCTACTTTAATCTATGGTGACACCACAACACAATTGCTGGAAGCACTTCACATGTAATTCCAGACCAAAATGTGTGACCGCCAATGGCTTATCCCAATCCCCCTGCCCCCACCCCCCTCACCCCGACATTCCTCCCACATTCATTCCACGTATAATTTTCACATTGCCCCATCTGGTGTGTCTCCAAGCCACACTTGGGGCGGAATTTTGCGATGGCAGGATTTTACGGTTCCGCCAAAGTCAATGGACTTTTGAACGGCTCGGCACATTTCACAGCCTTGCCCCCGCTGCGAAGGGGCTGTAAAATCCCTCCCTTCTAATCCAAGAGTGGTGCAGCAGCAAATATATTGATTCAAAATTTTAACTTAATCCATTTGGAATATATAATGCACACTTACTGTTGCTGCCACTAACCTGCTTACATTTCCTTCAGATTTCCACTTTGGCTACACTGTCAGACATCGCAAACCCATCCAGCTGACACTGGACATTTTTGTCCTTTTCTTAAATTCTTCTGCACATGACTACGAGCAACACCAAAGGCAATTTATCAACCTTTTAAAAAACGCTTTGGACCCATCACAGTTCAGATACCACACTTCAAAATTCTAAAAATATGCAGAAAAACAATTTTTATCCTAACTGCAACTGGGGATTTAGAAGTAGCTACCAATCACTACTAACAACAATTAACTTCGAATTGACCTCACAGTTTTTTTTTTAACAGCAATCAAGCTTTGTCACCTTGAAGGGACATGTCAGATTACACACAGCTTCACCTCAGCAGTAGAATAATGCATTGTACAGTAGCTTGTGTAACACTTCTGCTCTTATGAAACAGTGTAACATCTGACTTGTGAACAATGCCTCAGGACATACACAGTGAATCACAATGGAAAATATCCACCTTCTAATAATTAATTTGGGTTGCAGAGAAAATTAATTTGTGTCTTAATATCACCATAGTTCTTGCCCATTGCACTGCCCTGATTTGAATAATTCTATTTGTATGGTCAAGCAATAAAATTAGAATTTTGCAATGGAAAATGCTTTTGATGTTCATTATTATGTTGCTTAAGGTCAGTTAATATTAACAGTTGCATGGTTCTGTTCCAAGTTGGCTTCTGTTTTAATTATGGCTGTTCTGTTGTCCCCTTAGGTTTGATTTGATTGCAAATGGTGGTGCATCACTTACGTTACACTTTGAGCGTGCTCCATTCCTAAACCAGGAGCGCACAGTCTGGCTTCCGTGGAACACTTTCTATGCTATGAATACTCTAGTGATGAAGACTGAGGAAAACACCATTCCTAGCTGTGATCTGAGTGGGTTTGTGCGGCCTGAACCAATCCTTGTCTCTTCACCACTTTCAACTTTCTTTAGTTCCTCTCCTGGGCAGAACCCTATTATTCCTGAGACCCAAGTAAGTGCATGGTAAAGACTGCAGAAAACAAATCAAACATGGTAGGATGGGGGTGGCAGGGTGTGGCAGGAGAATAAACGCAATTCGAGGCCACGTGTTCTGCAGTGGCAGATAAAAGTGCAAAATGCAACATGTGGCCTTTCCAATGCCTACCTGTCTGCTCCCAACCTTTCTCCCATTTTACAGGGGGTGGGGTAAGTGCTAGGCAGCCTGCCCCCCCTTGGGCCTATTGAGGGCCTGAAGTGGTAAATTAATGGCCACAAAAGTGCCTCATCCCACTCTTCCCCAACCCTGCTGCTATTTTACCCACAGCGGGCCGGGGGAGTTGAGGTGCGGCCCATGCCATGTGGGAAGCCCAACAGCTTTTAATGGGTGAACTGGTGTCTAGCAAAGGGGGGGGGGGGGGGCCTCTGCCTCTGATTGGCACTGTAGATCCAGAAAGCAGGCACCTCTCCCTTCAAACCTGCCGGGCTGTATATTGGGCACAGGCCTCTCCTGCCACCCATCAAATCTGTTGTCTATATGGACTTCCAGAAAATACTTGACAAGGTTCCACACAAGAGATTTTAAAAGGATTCATTATTGTAGGTAAATGGAGTTGAAGTACAGATCAGCCATGATCTAATTAAAGACAGAACAAGTACAAAGGTTTACTTGTCGCTACTTCGGCCTTTGAGGGCTGCCAGAAACTATCGTTTATTGTGCCTCTGTTGTAAAATAAAATGAAAGAAAACTTTTCTCTTTAAATAGATTATAATAGGGAGCTTAACCTAAGCACAAGTAGCACATAAATGATTACTTTGGTGGTTGTTTTGTTAATGGGCCGGGCTAATCTATTGTAATTGCTGTTAGTAGGCAGTCAATTGTATGCATTAAATAATGGATGATAATGACTCATTAGCAAAGACGCATTTTGACCCTTTCAAATTAAGCCTTAATAACTGCTTTACCATGCAGGTATTTCACAATGTTTGTATCCTGTCTTCAGGTTCTACATGAAGCAGTTGAAATCCCAGGCTCCAGCTTGAAGTTGTGCTACCTGAGCTCTCGTACTGCTGGCTACAAATCCCTTTTGAAAGTCACAATGACTCAATCCATTGTGCCGATCAATTTAATTAAGGTTCATCTGATGGTAGCTGTGGAAGGACATCTCTTCCAGAAATGGTTCCATGCATCTCCTAACCTGGCCTACACTTACATATGGGACAAAACAGATGCCTACAGTCAGAAGGTCTACGGTCTCTCAGAGGCTGTTGGTATGATTATTAATTTTGCTTTGATGTTGTACAATAGAGAGAACAAAATACAGCATGTAACAATGAGGCAGCTTGGTTGATCGGTGTGAGTTACACAAAGAGTAGCTAATGGTCTGAAGTGAGCTACAAGACCATAACACTATCAACAGGGTTGGTATAACACTGCTCATGCAGGTTTTGACATTTGATTCCTCGCCTAGCTCGCCTTTCATACAGCTGTTACTTTATATAATGCATGGTGGTTGGACTACTTTTCCATGTGAAATTTTGCAAATATGAAGTAAGTTGGCATGGACTCCATCCATTGTGCTGTTCTGAACTTTTTAGCACAGATGGTCAGACGAGGCCATGTTTGCTGAGAGTATGCAGGCCAGGCATAGCTCTGGCTAGCCAAAACAGGACATTCCCCAGTCACGGGGAAAGTTATTTTGGCCAGAAAGTAAAATGCAAATAATGGCTTAAAAACCTATAGCAAACACACTTTTCAAATGATACATGTGCAGTTCTGGCTGCTGTGAAATGCACCCTTGAATATAAACTGGGCCATTTTCACTGCATCAATAGCCAGAAGCATTATGCAGAATTGTAAATGTAGCATTTTGAAAGGGATCACAGCAAAAAAGAAACATTTTCTGTAATTTTTAAAAGAACTGTATTTGTTTTTTCAAATGGATTGTTTGGCAGGGTAAATTAAGTAGTCTCTGAAATTTTAATTGTCAACAGCTTAAAATGATGCAACTCAAAGCCAGTTGCAGCTGTTGTACAGGAAAAAAAGTATAGCAATTGGGACATTTAAATGCTATGGCATAACATTAGTACATAAAGAAATAAAACCATTATGTATAATTGCAATTATGTATAATTGTATGTTTATGATTTATTTATTGGTTTGGTGCATAAACATAAACATAAGTGCTAATGAATTCATAGGGTGTGGAAACATGCTTGTGAATTACGAGAAGGAACTGAATTAGCCCAAGTGAAATCTTTCATCAATCTTGCTTTGTCAGCCATGATTCAGTGATAGCACTTTCATCATGGAATCAGAAGGTTCAGGATTCAAACCCAACTCAAGTCATGAGCACAAAATTTGGACACTCCAGTATAGTACAGAGGGAGTGATTCACTATCAGATGTACCATCTTTCCAACAAGCTGTTAAACTGAGTCTTCCCTGTTGGGTGACATAAAAGATTTCCTGGCTCTGTTTTGAAGAAAAAATAGGAGAGTTATCCCTGCTGTTCTGACCAGCATCGATCCCTCAACCAACATCACTTAAAAAAAACTGATTATCTGATCATCATCATAGACTCATTGACGTCTACAGCACAGAAGGAGGCCATTCAGCCCACCGTGTCCACGCCAGTCAACAACGATCTGACTACACTAATCCCATTTTCCAGTGCGTGGCCCATAGCCTTGGAGGCTATGGCAATGCAAGTGAATATCTAAATACTTCTTAAATGTTATGAAAGTTTCTGACTCAACCGCCCTTTCAGGCAGTGAGTTCCAGACTCCCACCACCCTCTGGGTGAAAAAGATTCTCCTCAACTCCCCTCTTAGCCTTCTACCCCTTACCTTAAATCTGTGCCCCCTGGTTACTGACCCCTCTACTAATGGAAAAAGTGCCTTCCTATCCACCCTAGCTAAACCCCACATAATCTCATTCACCTCTATCAGGTCCCCTCTCAACCTTCATTGCTCCAAGGAAAATAACCCCAGCCTTGGTGTTTGTGGGATCTTGCTGTGTGCAAACTGGCTGCTGTGTTTCCTATATTGCTATAACAGTGATTATACCTCACAGATACTTCATTATCTATAAAGTACTTTGGGATGTTTTGAAGTCATGAAAGGTCCTAGATAAATGCAAGATTTTCTTTTCCTCGTTTTAACTGTGTTCTAATTCCACTTCCCTCACACAATCAGTTTCCTCTCAGATTCCATCCATAATGTCAAAGGAGCTCACTGCTTAAACAATAAAAAAAACCCATAAAAATCCATAGAAGTCAACCTATTAATACTTTACCTATAACAACATGTCAGCGTTAACCTTTCACTTAATTGAAGGCCACTTAGCTCTTTGTGTTAATGGGCTGGTGAGATTATGGGTTAGTTTTGGGGGGATAATAGCTACTGAAAGTGAGATTATTGGTTCAAAACTAAATTGCTAACCGGCTTGAGTTTAAGAACAAATTTCAGCTGCGGATTTATTTTGTTGCCATATTTATCAGAATGATGCTTTTCTTCGCCACACAAACGCCTGTTCAGTGCACTCTTCAGCTGCCAGATCAATCTTATGTCCCCTTCAGCATAGCTTCAGACAAAGGTCAGTTTAGCTGTGTGAAGAATAGATGAAAATCTGTATTTTTCCTCTCAACCCAATTTTGACAGAAGAAGCAGCTGAAACTGAGGCTCATACTGCCACCTTCAGCCTGTGGCATTCGCAGCCACTTGAAATGGTATGGGGGAATAAACTGAAAAGAAAAGAAAGATTATGCGAATGGTTGGTTGGAGGTGGTGGAGGGAGGTGGGATTTCACCTTGTTCTATCCATTTTTGAACAAAAAGTTTAAGTTAGAAAGCAGAATTTCAGGGCGCAAACTCTTGTGAGCCATTTGGAAGCTAATAGCTTCTCAGTGTGTAGTGTTGCTTACCTCAATACGGAAATTGGGGTTGTAGTGTTGGTTTTTAAGCCCACAATACAAACTTGATGCGCAAGTGGTTGGAGCTTGTGGCGAGTATGCTTCACTCTGCTGTTGCAGCTCTTCAGAGGTCTAATGAGTGGTCCTTAAATGGACCACGTACTGAAGGCTGCCCACAAAAAGGGTAAGCAAACCAGGAGGACCAAGAGTGCTAAACCTATGATAAAAACAAAAAAACTGCGGATGCTGGAAATCCAAAACAAAAACAGAATTACCTGGAAAAACTCAGCAGGTCTGGCAGCATCGGCGGAGAAGAAAAGAGTTGACGTTTCGAGTCCTCATGACCCTTCGACAGAACTTGAGTTCGAGTCCAGGAAAGAGCTGAAATATAAGCTGGTTTAAGGTGTGTGTGTGGGGGGCGGAGAGATAGAGAGACAGAGAGGTGGAGGGGGTTGGTGTGGTTGTAGCGACAAACAAGCAGTGATAGAAGCAGAATATCAAAAGATGTCAACAACAATAGTACAATAGAACACATAGGTGTTAAAGATAAAGTTGGTGATATTATCTAAACGAATGTGCTAATTAAGAATGGATGGTAGGGCACTCAAGGTATAGCTCTAGTGGGTTTTTTTTTTTATTTTATATAATGGAAATAGGTGGGAAAAGGAAAATCTTTATAATTTATTGGGAAAAAAAAAGAGAAGGGGGAAACAGAAAGGGGGTGGGGATGGGGGAGGGGACTCACGACCTAAAGTTGTTGAATTCAATATTCAGTCCGGAAGGCTGTAAAGTCCCTAGTCGGAAGATGAGGTGTTGTTCCTCCAGTTTGCGTTGGGCTTCACTGGAACAATGCAGCAAGCCAAGGACAGACATGTGGGCAAGAGAGCAGGGTGGAGTGTTAAAATGGCAAGCGACAGGGAGGTTTGGGTCATTCTTGCGGACAGACCGCAGGTGTTCTGCAAAGCGGTCGCCCAGTTTACGTTTGGTCTCTCCAATGTAGAGGAGACCACATTGGGAGCAACGAATGCAGTAGACTAAGTTGGGGGAAATGCAAGTGAAATGCTGCTTCACTTGAAAGGAGTGTTTGGGTCCTTGGACGGTGAGGAGAGAGGAAGTGAAGGGGCAGGTGTTGCATCTTTTGCGTGGGCAAGGGGTTGTGCCATAGGAGGGGGTTGAGGAGTAGGGGGTGATGGAGGAGTGGACCAGGGTGTCCCGGAGGGAGCGATCCCTACGGAATGCCGATAAGGGGGGTGAAGGGAAGATGTGTTTGGTAGTGGCATCATGCTGGAGTTGGCGGAAATGGCGGAGGATGATCCTTTGAATGCGGAGGCTGGTGGGGTGATAAGTGAGGACAAGGGGGACCCTATCATGTTTCTGGGAGGGAGGAGAAGGAGTGAGGGCGGATGCGCGGGAGATGGGCCGGACACGGTTGAGGGCCCTGTCAACGACCGTGGGTGGAAAACCTCGGTTAAGGAAGAAGGAGGACATGTCAGAGGAACTGTTTTTGAATGTAGCATCATCGGAACAGATGCGACGGAGGCGAAGGAACTGAGAGAATGGGATGGAGTCCTTACAGGAAGTGGGGTGTGAGGAGCTGTAGTCGAGATAGCTGTGGGTGTCGGTGGGTTTGTAATGGATATTGGTGGACAGTCTATCACCAGAGATTGAGACAGAGAGGTCAAGGAAGGGAAGGGAAGTGTCAGAGATGGACCACGTGAAAATGATGGAGGGGTGGAGATTGGAAGCAAAATTAATAAATTTTTCCAAGTCCTGACGAGAGCATGAAGCAGCACCGAAATAATCATCGATGTACCGGAGAAAGAGTTGTGGAAGGGGGCCGGAGTAGGACTGCAACAAGGAATGTTCCACGTACCCCATAAAGAGACAGGCATAGCTGGGGCCCATGCGGGTACCCATAGCCACACCTTTTATTTGGAGGAAGTGAGAGGAGTTGAAGGAGAAATTGTTCAGCGTGAGAACAAGTTCAGCCAGACGGAGGAGAGTAGTGGTGGATGGGGATTGTTCGGGCCTCTGTTCGAGGAAGAAGCTAAGGGCCCTCAGACCATCCTGGTGGGGGATGGAGGTGTAGAGGGATTGGACATCCATGGTGAAGAGGAAGCGGTAGGGGCCAGGGAACTGGAAATTGTTGATGTGACGTAAGGTGTCAGAGGAATCACGGATGTAGGTGGGAAGGGACTGGACAAGGGGAGAGAGAAGGGAGTCAAGATAACGAGAAATGAGTTCTGTGGGGCAGGAGCAAGCTGAGACGATCGGTCTACCGGGGCAGTTCTGTTTGTGGATTTTGGGTAGGAGATAGAAGCGGGCCGTCCGAGGTTGGGCAACTATCAGGTTGGAAGCTGTGGGAGGGAGATCCCCAGAGGAGATGAGGTCAGTGACAGTCCTGGAAACAATGGCTTGATGTTCAGTGGTGGGGTCATGGTCCAGGGAGAGGTAGGAGGAAGTGTCTGCGAGTTGACGCTCAGCCTCCGCGTGGTAGAGGTCAGTGCGCCAGACAACAACAGCACCACCCTTGTCAGCGGGTTTGATGACAATGTCAGGGTTGGACCTGAGAGAATGGAGTGCAGTAAGTTCAGAGAGAGACAGGTTAGAATGGGTGAGAGGAGCAGAGAAATTGAGACGACTAATGTCGCGCCGACAGTTCTCAATGAAAAGATCGAGAGAAGGTAAGAATCCAGAGGGAGGGGTCCAGGTGGAGGGAGAATATTGAAGATGGGTAAAAGGATCCGTTGAACTGGGAGAGGACTCCTGCCCAAAGAAGTGAGCCCGGAGACGAAGACGGCGGAAGAAGAGTTCAGTATCATGCCGAGCCCGAAATTCATTGAGGTGAGGGCGTAAGGGTATGAAACTAAGTCCTTTGCTGAGCACTGAACGTTCAGCATCGGAGAGGGGAAGGTCAGGGGGTATAGTGAATACACGGCTGGGGTTGAAACCTATCTCCATTAAAATGCTGCATGTCTGGGTTCAGCCCTCACCATGTCAATCTCCAATCCGCATCCCCCCCACCGCCCCCACCAGCCCTCCTCCACAATTCCGCCACTCCCCATAAGCTGGATTTAGCCATGGACCACCTTGGCATCAGAGCCAGTCGAAATTCCTAAGGCCCATACCGCTGAGCTGAATCAGGGTGCCTGATTGGCGCCTGCAGCCCACAGGCATCTCAAGCCAGAAACTAGTGTGACTTGAATTTCTCCCCCATAAGTGAAGAAGATGAAACTGGCTGCATTATTTAGTCCTAGACATTTTCCCCATTCTTACAAGGATAATAATGTTGATGGACAGGAAAGGGCAATTTGTGTAAAGAAACCTGCAAAATTATTGATTTTCTGTTAGCTTGATTTATTAACCCTGGAATCTTGATATTGGTTGTTTTGCTCAGTTACCAAATTCAGCATGAATTCTGTTGGTGGGGGAGGACTGAGTACCATAGTTTAACAACACAGGAGATCACAATATTAATGACAAGCTTGTTGATGCACCTATACAAAATCTTTCTGTCATTATTTTAGCAAAATCATCAACTTGTTTAAATTAAACAGAAGACTGTTTATTATTCATATTGTACAATGTGCTTTGAAAGCCATGTACCTTTCACTCCGATGAGCTGCATTTGATCCAGCCCAGAATGATGGATGCAATTTTCCAGTGAAGTTTCTCAGCATGTACAGTGTGGCAGGAGGGTGGTAATTGGGCCTATAGAGAGTGAAGTAAAGTGAGCAGGGGTGGGTGGGGGGGTGGGGGAGGGGGTACTTAATTAGGTGAGAGCCGAAATCTGGATTTGCTGACCTTGGGTTGAGTTTAAGAAATTGAGTCGGCGGCATGTCTGTGGCGGAGCAGCCCTCAAGCTGCCTGGTGGTGGAAACCTCTTTATCAGGCATTTGAATACAGTGAATACTCCTTAGATGGGAGTTTCACCAAACTAAGTCCTACCTTCAAGATTAAGTCAGTGGTGCACGGGCAACTTGTGCCTCCTTTTTCCCAACATCTTAAAGGTGGTGTGCAACAGGTGAGATTGTTCAATCTTTGGGTCTGATGTGAGGCTTTGTCTTTGTCTAACACAGCAGCACAAGGGATGGGAGCAGAAGAAGCAGCAAGAGCAGGGTGAGAGGAGGGAGAGGGTGATGGTGGTGAGGCCCTCAAACAGCGCAATGGTTGGGCTGGCAAGAGGATGGTGGTGGTCGGTCTATTGTATTTCTACAGTTACTTAATACAAACTTACCAATCTCACACGGGACTGGTAAACTAAATGTAGGTTCAGTTTATTTGAAGGTGTAGAACAGGAATGCTCAGCAGACAGATTTATTATAATGATTCAACAGCTATTGTTAACAAGAAAGTACAGCTGCAATTCCTTCACACCATATGCTGCTAGTTAGACTGAAAGCTCCTCTGAACAATGTCTGCTGGGCACACAGTTTACATCCTGGCTACTTATTTATTAGCATATTCTCTCTTAAAGGGTCCTCAAATGGCACAACAGTTGTGCTGGCAAGAGGGTGGTGATCAGGTCCTCAGCCAGCAGTACAGCAAGTCACTGGCATGTATGGGGTAGTGGTGGGAGGAGTTGCCCAAAGGAAGCCAGGCTCCAGACTATAGGATGGGATCCATCTTCACAGTGGTCACGTCTTATGTGTCCAAGGAAGGTAGCTGAACCACACTTGGCAGGTCAACCATCAGAGGAAGGGTATTAAGTTTGAAACAGGGCAGATCCAGTTGGAGGGATAACAGGTCAAGGGTTTCTTGTCCCTGGGGGTTGGGGAGGGGAGCAGTCAAGGGATCCCAAGGGCACAGGTCAAAGATGATGAAAGGAGGCTCCACGATGATGGTACGAAGGTCAAGGATGAGGAGTTGAGGGCCATGGGTGAGAGATGGAGGGATGAGGGTCACTGGCTACAGGTCTGGGGTGATCATTGGAGGCTCCTGGATGATTGGGGGAAGGAGCAGGGTGCTATCAGGAGCGTAAAGGGAGATGGGAGGAAGCTCAAGGGTGGCAGAGGGAGGGGTGAGGAGGGTGTGCTACAATGGCAGGGTCACACTGTGCATTTTCATTGGCATGGCTGCTATGAAAGTTTTACCTTACAGGAGATCAGGTTGTTTTGGGAGGAGGCCATTGGGGAATGGGAGGAGTTCTGGGTGTGGCCCATGGGAGGGTGATGCACTCCCATCGGTCAAGTGCAGCTGCTCTAGAATGAAGGCTGGGTCAACAGAGGTCCTCTTTTTTAATTTTCCTGCCTTCTCTGCCCAGTTCACTTTGTGGATTCACAATGGGTCTCATACACCCAATATTTTTGCAACCACAGGCAGTGGGGGAGAGGAATTATCAGAGGAAGGCTTTGGTCACACAACAACATAGGCCACAAGGTTATCAGCCAGCACCAGCTGAGGGAGAGGTGGTCACAGGAAGGCAACCTGGGTCGTCATCGTCAAAGAGCACTTGCACATCGGCGCGTATTTAGAATGCACAACAACTACCTTCATATGTCTGAGAAGCAATGATAGAGACAGCTAAAATTTCCTAGGAGATAGTCATTGACCTCTGCGTGCTCCTTCAACAAGACCTGCAGCTCCCCGGTTGCCTCAAGGTAACTGTAGCTGTAAATTTCTACGCCAGCAGCTCATTCCAGGGGGTCCACAATGTGACTTCTCCCAGAAACCCATGGAGGTGAGCAATGTCCTGTTCAGAAGAACCAACAAATTCATTCAATTCACAGCAGATGCTGATAGCCAGGCCACAAGAACAGTCAGCTTCGGGGCCATTAAGCACTCCCCACAAGTACAGGGTGAAACCAACCGCACACATGTGGCATTTGAGCTTCCTGGAAACAGCCGGCTGCATTTGTAACTCAGAAGGGGTTTCACACCCTTAGTATTATAGCCTGGGACCGTGAGGAAAAAAACTATGCACATGCGCTCATTTCCCAGGGAGCTCTCATGACTCACACATTTTACGTCAGCTGACAGAGCTATTTGAGGCCCCTGCCGGAATGCAAGGTTGGATCTTGGGTGACAAGGGTAATCCTCTAAAGACACCAGTGCATCATCCCCAGAGCCCCACAGAAGAATGTTCCAGTGCAGCACATGGATTGAACAAGGCAATCACAGAGCAGACAATTGGCTTGCTGAAAATACACTTCCGCTACCTTAACTGTTCCGGTGGAGCATTGCTATATGCACCACAGAGAGTGTCCAGGATTGTCATAATCTGCTGCGCATTGCACAACATTGCATTCAAGGGGAAAGGAATTGCCATGCGAGGACATGGAGGAATTGCTCTCCTCCTCAGAACGTGATGACAGAGAGGAGTATGAGGAAGAGGACAAAGATATTGCAGCATCTCTCCAACATGCCAGGGCCACAGAGAGACATGTCAGGGCTGTCAGAAACCATGGAGCATGTCTTTGAGACGGCTCTCAACCATTCGACACACATGACCCAACCAACAGAGTAATTGCTGACTCAAGAGAGCAAAAATGCTGGGGATCCCTGCAAGCTGGTGTATTTCCATATTCAGAACTCTGCTCTGCCAGGAGATTCCCAATCTTTGTCTGAGGCAGTGGAGCAGTGGAGGTGAAATCTGTTCAGCCACTTTTCTCGGCTTGCATCGGTTGTCCAGGCTTTGCTGCGGTAAAGCTGGGTGCTGAGAACACAAGCCTGGAACACACAGATCTTTAGATATTTTCGGTTAGTTTGCTGCTGGTCCACATTCAACCTCTCAACTTTGACATGACAGTTGCAACCATGGCAATCCTGATGCTGATTTCGGCATCCTTCAAGGAACAGGTTGCTGATAATTGTTGATCCAAGGTTTGTGAAGATGAAACCTCATCTTCAAATGTTTTGCCCAGGAATGAGACAAAACCTTAAGTATAATGCCAGCAAACCATTGCCTGCTCTGAATATCCGCCCACCTCTGCCAGCCTCCATCTGGAGCTACCTCACTACACATACCCTCTACCCCTAGAAGGCCAAAGGACTGCACCTTTATCACACATGATAAAAAGAGGTGACTGCCCCCAAGGATACTGGTTTCGCACTGACACATAAGCCAATGAAGCTATTATGAGCCATCTTTCTGCTCCTTGCCCACAGTGACAGGGCTATGAGTGCATGAGCTGCACATCAATTCTCGCGTAAGCTTGGCCAATCTCCTTGGCACATCATTATGGGAAGGCCAGCAGATGCTACATATTCAGCCATGTCACATTGCATTCAGATTACAAATCAAGACACACACGTTACCATCCAATAAATACTGACTTCTAACACACTGTCACATTGTTGCATACAAATTTGAGATGGCCCTCAGTCCCCTTCATTCAGCAACGATTGCTAATCATGGAGCATGACAAGGCAATATGGTTCTGAAGGAGGACGCTGTAAAAAGTGCACATGGTGCACACAGTAATCAGGCAAACAAAATAGCTTAGGCATCCAACCACCTCGGGAGACAATGGACTGCACCCGGGGTGTATATTACTTTTGGATTCCCTTCCATAGTTGAATGCTGCTGGCCTGAGGTCAACTGATGCTTTTGCCTTCCAGCTGACTTGCTTTTCTTTTGTCCTCTGCTTTTTCCACGCCTTTCCTGACTGCTTGTTCCAGGCACTCCAGTCAGCAGCGAGGACTTCCACATGCATCAACTGCAATCCTAGCCAACTTCTGCTCTCTCTTACAGACCTCCTTGTATTGCAGTTTTGGTATTCTGTTGGTCTCATGTCAGTAGCAAGCTTACCACAGAGTATGTCTTTGAGGAGGCGGCCCTCAACCATTGGTGCACATGACCCAGCCAACAGAGTCACCATTGATTCAAGAGAACAAACATGCTGGCGATCCCTGCACGCTTCCATTTTCAGAACTCTGCTCTGCTAGAAGGTTCCCAATATTTGCCTGAGGCAGCGGAGCAGTGGAGGTGCAATCTGTTCAGCCACTTTTCTTGGCTTGCATCAGTTGTCCAGGCTTCGCTGCTGTAAAGGTAGGTGCTGAGAATATAAGCCTGGCACACATGGATCTTTGGGTATTTTCTGTTAGTTTGCTACTGGTCCACATTTGACCTCTCAACTTTAACATGACAGCTGCAGCCATGGCAATCCTGATGCTGATTTCGGTGTCAAGGAGCAGATTGCTGATAATTGTTGATCCAAGGCATGTGAAGCTGTTGATGACCTAAGAATGAGGTTGTCAATGTTGATGAAAGGTGGAGTCTCTATGTCCTGGACTATAACTTTGGTCCACCCTAACACTGATTGTCAGCCCAAACCCCTTGCAGACCTGGCAGAACCGATCTACCAGCTGCTGCAAGTGAGCTTCAGTATGACATGCCAGCACAGCACAGTCAGCAACTCACAAACTAGGACATTATGCATTTTGGTCTTGGCTTGCAGTCTTGCCAAGTTGAACAGCTTGCTGTTGGCTCTGTCATGCAGGTAGACACCTTCATTTGAGTAGCCAAAAGAGTATAATAGCATAATGGAGAAAAATATGCAGAGAGTTGGTGTCAGGATGCAGCCCTGTTTTACTCCGCTGTTGATCTTGAAAGTGTCTGATGTTGCTCCATTGTAACTGACAGGATTGTGCATGTTCTCATGGACAGAAGAAGTGATGCCCAGCAGTCCAGCTGGGCACCCTATTTTCCACAGCTGTTTAAAAAATCCATCTCTGTTAATGAGATCAAAGGCCTTGGTGAGGTCTATGAAGGCAATGTGGAGTAGTCACTGACCTTATTGAGCTATGGTGGGCTCGCTGTCCAGCTCCTCCATAAAAGGAAAGTCTGGAATGGTGCTGAGAACTTCCTCAGTGACAATGTTCTCCACTGTGTAGAGTTCAGGGTAGTCCTCCACCCACCTTTTCATCTGCTTGCAAGGATCAGTGATGATTATCTTTGTCTTTGTCCTTAAAGGAACTGATTTTTTGATGCTGGGACAGTTGTTTTTTTGACTCCTTCAGACATCCCTCTAGCATCCCTGGATTCAGCAGCAGATTGTATGCCGTTGCAGAATTTCAACCAGCATTGATTGGCGCAGTGCCGAGCAATCTGTTGAGACTTGATACTGGCAGCTCTGAGAGCATCTAGATTTTGTTTGCTGGGTACTTTCTTCATTGCAGTAACTGGCTCCATTTCAGTCCAATAAGCCTCAAACCATTCAGCATTCCCCTGATCCCTTTTCCTGTGCACAATGAGTGCAGAGTTATAGATGTTGTTATGCAGATTATCCCACTTTAACACCGCACTCTGGCCTTGGACACTGTTGTCCAAAAGAGCCTGATAAAGGATGTTAAGGAACCCCTGGATCCTTTCTAAGTCAGTGATATGGCAAATGCTTATTCAAGGACCAAGTGTTATAGTTTCCTTGACTAAAGCCTGACCTTGCTACACACCAGGGAGTGGTCAGTGTCACAGTCAGTGCCATGGTAGCTATGATGATGAGGACACTGTTGAGGGAGGTACACCTGGTGATGATGAGATGTAACTGGTGCCAGTAGTGTGATCTCGAATGTCTCCAGGACACCCTACGGCATGACATGGCTTGGCTTGGAAGTAGTTGTTTGTCACACAGTGTCTATGATAACAGCACAGCTGCAACCTGTGTCCATTTTTGTTCATCTTGCTAATTCCCTGTGTTCTATGCACATTAGTGTTGGATCCAGTGCCCTTGGTTTGCTGGGGCTAAAGGATCCGGGTTGCACACTTTATTTGGAGTGACCGCATCGGTATAGAGACAGAGAACATCAGGAGTCATTGCTAGAATAAACGTGTGCTGTTTATTTACAATATAACTCTTCTTATGTGTTCACAACATAAAAACTCTGTCTTCACTCCTCAGTAACTAACCCAAGACTCTCCCACATAGAGGTAGCCTGTGCTATTCTGCTATTGGGCATTATGATCATGTGACCTTACATTACAATACTTGTCTTAAAGGTATATTACATCTCAAGTTACTACAATGGCCTAGCTGTGTCGTGGTTACCCACCCTTGCACTGAAGTCCCCTGGAGGTTAGGGGTGCCGACTCTAGCTGGACCTACTCCAGGAGACATTGTGGAAGTGACCTAATGGAAAACCAGTGGTGTGGCACGAGCGGGTGACTTTCTTTATGGGCTCAATTTCTTATCCACCCTGCCATCTAACCCCACTTCCCTTGGCCACCATCCTGGACTATTTTTCATTTCTCCTTTCTCTCCCCTATTGCATTTAACCTTCATATCACCCCGGTCTGTCCAGACTTCTATTGCCGAGGAACGTTGAAGCACAAAATTAGCTCTTTAAAAGCTTGCAATCTAAAATGCAGCAACTACCTCAAGGTCTTTTAAGATATTTAAACCAATGCGATTTGTGTTCAATGTACTAAGGTTAGAAGAAAGCAAATAAAACATTACCATGTTAAAAACTGGCAGCACTTCCACCCACCAAATCTTAGGGGTTGAAGTAACACACTCGAACCTTAATGATTGATACAGGTGCAGGAAAGGCCCAGGCTTTAAGCAGAGCCTAGGTTGTCATTTCCTAGGCAGTCCTAGCTCCTGACAAGTTACCAAGTCGAACATTTTTTCAACAAAATGAATGGGATTTCGCAAACTAAAAAGTTGCTAAATCAGCAGCTTTGATGATTACACTGTCTTAAGGCAAGTGACCCTTTTAGGCCTTTTTAATCAGCTGTGGCACTCCCTCTGGCTTTGAGTCCTGAGGCTTTCTTTTAGCCGCATGTGGAGGTTAATTCGAGTTTCAGTCAGTTCCAATGCGACAAAAACAGGCAGCGGTAGCAGTGACATTTGTGAGCACAGTACACGAGTGTAGTTATGTCTATGTCATCACACTTCATCTGCGCAGATGCTGCGAACGCAATTATCAACATTCATGAATGAACTGTGACCGGGGACTACAGAATTATCATTTTAAAATCTCCCTGACTGCTATTAATAGCCGCCAAGAGATTGGTGATGAATCCAATAGTCTCCTGGCTATTCCAGGGGGTTTGGCAACCCTAAGGAAGGTTCAGTCTCACTCTGCTGGGAATTCTGCTGATGGCAGTGTCGAGTGCCTTATAGAATTGATCCTTGACATCTGGGGTGGAGCTGAGTGTCAGGGCATAGATGCACTGAGCCCAGGTTTGTTGACAAGTGAAATGTAAGAGGTCTCTCTGAGCCTTCTTTGAGGAGTTGAACCATCGTGAGTAGAGTGTTTTTTACTGTGAAAACCATTCTATGTTCACATGTTGCCTCTTGGGTTTTCGCCTGCCAGAAGAACGTGTCTTTAAGGGGCCCACTTCGAGCGGGCCTAGTTTCTTACAGTGCATTAATGTCCACACTGAGTCTTGTAAGTTGTTTGTTGATCACAGCAGTCAAGTGTGCATCATCAACCTACAGAGGGTCATCAGTAAGGCCAGGACGCATGGTCCTTTATTCCAGCTTCACAACCCGGCTGTCGAGAAATGACACTTTAAGCTCCAAACACCCACTGAAGCAAGCAGGTGCGGTGGGACAGCATCTAACTGACTGGGGGCTGCCCACCTTGTGAAGGGCTGTAGCTAGGCAATGAATGGCGATGATCTTTCCCACCATTGGAAGTAAACAGAGCTCGTGCTCTATGCCAATTGAGCGAGGGCTTAAAACTGGTAACTGTTGCTTCTTGTGTTGTCCCAACATAAACCATGGAGCTGAAGTATCCTCTCCAGGGCACAGGCCTGAGAAAATTGTGCCATGTTGACCAAGCATTTCCCAGCCTGGCCTCTCTCCCCACTTGCAAAGTCCCATTGCTCGATACCCTCAGGACAGGTGCTTTGATGCGACGCCACATTGTCACTTATCCTGGCGCATAGGAGGAGGTCATTCACCCTTTTGCAACACTGCATCCATGCATCCTTTGTTGTCACTGGGTCAAAATCCTGGAACTCCCTTCCAAACAGCACTCTGAGTATTCCTACAACGCATGGACTGCAACAGTTCAAGAAGGCAGTTCATCACCACCTTCTCAAAGGCAATTAGGGATGGACAATAAATGCTGGCCTAGCAAGTGACACCATATCCCATGAATGAATAAAGAAAAAAATTCTGGATCCACAACTGCCCACCTCCTCTGCGATCTCAAGTTGCCTTGGTCAAGTGGGAGAGTCTTCTAATTCCATCCCTGGGGAAGAGCGCCTCCCACTATTCCCAGATGACCTGGAGGCAAATGTGCAGGGAGGCATTGCTGAACCATGGAGCCGCTCTTTATCTTTATCCAGACATGGCTGAAAGGGAGCATGATGGAAGTCCAAAAAGATGATTTGGCAGAAGAGAGTGGGCGAGTGATGGGGGTTACTTCCTGAGAGCTGACAAGCGATATAGAGACTGAATTGTAAACAAAACATCTAGTGATCCAGCAAGTGGAGGATCTTGCTACAAACTTGCTTCCATTTCTGCTTGCCTGCAGAGACTGGATGCTTGCAGAGACAGACCTTTTTTAGCCAGCCCCAAGCTGGAATTGTGTCAGCTAATGGTGGAGATGGACACTTCCTGCCCCTGCCACATTATTACAACTGGGGAACATGCCCACCGCATGCACTTACAATTTGCATCATGATTGCATGCGTTGTGTGACATGTGAGTGCCCATTTCCTGTACCACCTTCGGGATCCACACTCTTCCTCTGAAATTCAGCAGAAGTTTCTGAGCAGATAAACAGATAGTGCCAGATCTCCACCCACTTTAAAACACACACAAATTGAGGGTGCGAGACACATAAAATACCAGCATTAGACTTACTTCAAACAAGCAGGATCATCATTTAAATATTAATTGGGAGCTGGACGCTTTGCATGATATTCCCCAACGTCTAGTGTGTCTATCAGATAAACTGGGATTGTTAACTAATGTATGGTAAAACAAATCATGTGGGAAAACATGTTAATATCAAGATAAATATTTCATGGGCCTTTTTTTTCTATCTGCAATTAGAAGCTTTATTTTTTCCTCCTAGCATCAGTGAGCTTCCCAATGAAAATACCTGAATTGTTTTTGAAGATTGCAAACAATGGATTAATATTGAGCAGATCAGGCTGCATGAGAGATGTTCAGTGGCTACTTGCTAATACTCCCATAATGACATCATTCAGCATATCTGCACGCCCCAGTACAATTAACTGGCAATGATTTTGGGAAAGTATCTTCACAAGGGGTGTCACCACAAGGGTCTGAGTTGTCAGAAAGCCAGTTTCACAACTGTGCCACCTTCTCCAAAGATACTCAACAGCTACCATAGGAGGGAGCA
Source organism: Carcharodon carcharias (assembly GCF_017639515.1). Lineage (NCBI taxonomy): Eukaryota > Metazoa > Chordata > Chondrichthyes > Lamniformes > Lamnidae > Carcharodon > Carcharodon carcharias. The sequence continues at coordinate 28,577,676 of NC_054474.1, forward strand.
GCATGTCCAGTGATCATAACAATTAGCAATATCCTTTAACTTTTGTCCCACCTGCTTGCAGACGTACTGTGGTACGGATCATTGGGGTGTGAATTACACGATATGAATGTGTTGTCTAGCCCACAGAAGTCAGACCTGGGAGGGAATGACCCCTCCAAGTACACAATGCTCCTGCTGGCTATGATCTGACACTTCCTTCTGCCCTGCTCCCACCAGGACTGGACTTGAAAGCCATTACCAGCCAGACAAATAACCCCAGAGTTTGAGTAAGATGAGTGAATTGGAACTGAAATACAGTTGAAATAAAGATTTCAACTTTTCAAATAATGAAAGCAGAAGATTGTAGTTTACTTTCACAGATCCTAATGAAAAGCATCTGAGTGAAACCTTTCCAATGAGAAGAAAGTTTGTGCCCTGTGCATCCCTTGTAGATCTCTAGTGGTCAGAATGCAAAATAAATAAGAAAAGGCAAGAATGTGTTTACTGATTTAAATGTGTTTTACATATTGTACATCTCTGTTAGCAGTACAGTGTTTGTTTGGTAATTAAGACTGAATATGAGCCTCCACAGCCTTTTCTGACTTTATTCTGCCCCATTTTGGACCAAGTTCACAAAATGTTTGCAGTTTATATAGCATTGTGATGGCAGCAGGAATGAGAGCTGGGATTAGACCATTGTGAAGCAGGTTAGTTTTGCCCGGCTGATGATTGTGTTATTATATTGGTGATCCTGCTCAGTACGAGAGGAACCACAGATGGCAGCAGTGCTCCCTAAGAAAAAAGACCTCGATATCATGTTCTTATCGCACGTAAAGGAAAGGAGATCAGCAGAAATATTCACACTCCAATCTCCCACACCTCCTGAAGGTCTGGCTCGAGAAGAGCATTGGCATAATTTCTGGGACCAGGTTGTGTGCAGCCTCTAGCCTACGTATTCCAAACATGTGGTGCTGGAAGAGAATTAAATGTTTTCTTCTAAAATATAACTCAACAGTTTTCTATGTTCTGACAAGCAGGAGATAAAACTTCAGCAATGTCACCTAGCCCTGATGCTGTTGGCTCTCATTTGACCTTTTGTTTGTCTTTTTACTATGACCTACCAACCCAAGCAGTCAACATCAGCTCCAAATTGCAAAGGCAGCCATGCATACCGACTAATCTGACTGACCCTCGTAATAATATACTCTGATGTTGGAAATATGGCCGCTGAATCAAACATAGAGAGCAAAACCTAGTTACATAGAGATATAGGTAACCACAGGAGTGTAAAATTTTCTGCAGCCCATTTCGTAAGTTTCAAAAAAATAATATTGCTGAATCGCCTGTTCTCTCAAGTTTACCCAATTCTCCTTTCACATGTCTCCAAACTATTGGACTCCCTTATAATAAAAGCAAAATACTGAGGATACTGTAGATCTGAAATAAAAACAAAGTGCTGGAAAAACTCAGCATGTCTGGCAGCATCTGTGGAGAGAGAAACAGAGTTAATGTTTCAAGCCCAATATGACTCCTCTTCCGCTCTTATCTGATTTCATTTCCTTCCAACTGTTCATTAAACATTCACCACATTTTTGCATATCATAGTTAAATCTAAACAATCGGAGCATCTTCCTTGTTTGAAACTAGAGACCGTGTCCCTGCTTCTAGAGTTTGTAGCAATCTTGATCATACTGTCATGATTTTTATCTATTTGCTTCAGAATTAAGTCTCAGCTGAGTTTCCTGCTCAGAGATTTAGGCACTGCAGCCTCTCCGATTTACTTGGATACTTTAAGATTGCCCTCTTCTACATTTTCTCTTGCAGAGAATCCAGACATTAGAAAACATCCAAAATTGTACATAGTACTCCAGGTGTGCTCATACCACTGCTTTGCGCAGACTTAATATCAGCTGGGAATTATGCTCTATTTCTCTAACGATACATCCCAAGATCTGGTTAGTTTTCCAACCTGCTGCCACAAACTGCATTGCTGCTTCCTGAGAACTGTTCATCAGTTACCTTGAGTTTCCCCTCCATTGTTATGACCTTTGGCTTGGAGTCATTGGGGGTCGTCTTCACCTGGGCACAGTTGCTAATTGACCACTCATTGTGCACCCTGTCCAAAATTCCTTTTCATTGCAGAAAGGAAAACTCGAGGGGTATACAACATAAAAGAAAGAACAACTTGCATTTATGTAGTATCTTTCACAACCTTGGTGTACCCTGGTGCTTTGCAGCCAGTGGTTTACTTTGCATTGTAGATAACGTTATGATGTAGGAAATGTAGCAGCCAATTTGTGCATGCAAAATCCCATAAACAGCAATGAAATAATGGCCAGATAATTTGTTTGAGAGATAAATATTTGCCCCAGGGAAAGCTCTACTTAGAATAGTGCTATGCAACCCATTAATTCCACCTGACAGGGTAGGCAGGACCTCAGTTTAACAAAAACAGAATTACCTGGAAAAATTCAGCAGGTCTGGCAGCATCGGCGGAGGAAAAAAGAGTTGACGTTTCGAGTACTCATGACCCTTCATGAGGACTCGAAACGTCAACTCCTTTCTTTTGTTTTGGATTTCCAGCATCTGCAGTTTTTTTTGTTTTTACCTCAGTTTAACATCTCATCTGCAGGGCTGCCTCTTCTCTCAGCATTCCACCAGAATATCAGGTTAGATAATGCACTCAAATCTCTTGAGTTAGACTTGAACTCTCAACCTTCTGATTCAGAGCCAATTAGTGCTCCTCACTGCACCACAACTGACATGCAGCCAATGAGCATCTGTTAGTTTTTTTTGCCCATGCCCAAAGTGAATAATGGCCTCATGCAGTTTATCTTGATTCTGTTTATTTCCCTTCTGTGTTCTCATTATTTTGCATTTGTCCATTTTAAGTGCCATTTGTCACTCATCAACCTACAATAAATGCTGACCTTGTCAGTGATATCCAGAATCTGTGAAAGAATTAAAAAGAAACCTTCCTGACCTGCTGAGGTCCTGTTATATTTAGTTTGCTGTGTCCTTGTTGTTTGAAACCTGTCCTCTTCCAAGTCAGTACCATCTTCCAAATTTAGCTATGTGTGTTCTGTAAACAGCAACAACTGGATGTAAAATTTGTAAAGTAGTTTATGACTGTACGGTTAGATGCTACAAATGTGGCTCCCCCAATAGGATAGTAAATTTGTGTAGTTGAGCCACATAGTTCAGAAATACCCAGATTTAACCTCCAGCTGATCTCAGCTGCTATAGTGTTAGAGGTGTTGTAATTGATTTCAGTTATACCTGGTTAATGAGGGGAAAAAGCGTCAGCTTTTGAACGCTGTCCAGGAACTGCTGCTGGAAGTGTGTATTTCTGAATGTTAGATAAAAGGAGGGCCGGGTTCAGTTGTGAACCTTCCTGCAGCCAATCAACAGATTCTAGAAGTGAGAAAAGAAAACAATAAATGCCGGAAATACTCAGCTGGGCATGTGGCCTTTGCATTTTTCACAAAACCTCATCCACAGGTTGGATGAGGTTTCCAACGGTTACTAAAAAGGAATAAACATTTTTTTATATCCATTTTTACATGTCCCTCTTCATGTGACTGAGTCACATGTGGGGACATGTTTATATCATTTGTCAAATGTTTATTTCTCATTTTAAAATTCTTCAGCTCCCTGAGGTAGCTCCGTGCCTTCAGGGAGCTTTCATTCAGCTCATGTGCTCATTTCCACGCACCCCCTGCCCCCACCACAGCAGAGCTGAGGCTCTTAGCACATTTCACATGGGCTGGCCATTAATTGGTCAGCCAGTGTGAACTCGCGGGTGGCAGTCGGTCTCGTGGTCATTCCCGGGCCCGCCCACTGCGCCCTCCCGATGAGGGAAAATCCTGCCCCATGAAACAAGATCAAGGCAAAGGTTATAATCTAATGTTGTTGAAGTTAATGCCGAGTCCAGAAGGCTACAGATTGCCGAGTTGAAAGATGTATTGCCGTACCTCGAACTTGCGTTCAGCTTCATTGGAACACAGGAACAGGTCAAGGACAGAAACGTCATAGTGGGAACAATTGAAGAATTGAAATGACAGGAAATTCAGAGTCAAGCTTGTGGGTTGAATGGCGGTGGTCTGCACAGCAGTCACTCGGTCTGCATTGGTCTCCCTAGCATAGAGGAGCCCTACATTGTGAGCAGTGAATACAGTATGCTGAATTGGAAAAAGCACAAGTAAATTGCTCTTTCACTTGGAAGGAGGTGTTTGGGGCCTTGGATGGTAAGAAGGGAGGAGGTAAAAGAACAGGTGTTGCATCTTCTGCACTTGCATGGAAAGCTGCCGTAGGGAAGAGAGGGGGTGCTGGGGATGACTGCGGAGTGGATAGATGTCACGGAGTGAATATTCCCTTCAGAATGCTGAAAGGGGAGGATGGGAAGATGTGTTTGGTGGCGGCATCACACTGGAGCTGGCGAAAAGGAAGACATATCGGAAGTGCTAGCATGGAAGATTGCATCATCTGAACAGATGTGACAGAAACAGAGAAATTGTCAGAATGGAATAGAGTCCTTACAGAAAGCAAAGTGAGAGGAAGTGTAGTCAAGGTAGTTGTGTGAGTCCATGGGCTTGTAGTGAATATTAGTTGATAGCCCATCCCCAGAAATGGAAACAGAGAAGTCAAGGAGGAAAGAGTCAGAGATGGACCAGGAGAAGGGGAGAGAAGAGTGAAAATTCAAAACAAAGTCAATGAAATGTTCTAGTTCATGGTGAAAGCAGGAAGCGACATGAATACAGTCACCAATGTACTGGAAAAAGAGATGAGGGAGGGACTGAGAGAAGGAGTGTTTCACATATCCCACAAATAGGCAAGCATTGCCAGGACCCATGAGAGTACCAAAAGCAACACCTTTTATTTGGAGGAAGTGAATGGAGTTGAAGGAGAAGTTGTTAAATGTGAGAACAAGTTCAGCCAGGTGGAGGACAGTAATGGTAGATAAGAACTGGAGGGCTCTCTGACTATTCTGGTGGGGTTAGAAGTGTAAGGGGATTAGAGGCCGATGGTGAAGAGATTAAGACCAGGAAACTGGAAGCTGTTGAAATAAAAACTGGTAACTGTTGAAATGACGTAAGGCATTGGAAGAATCACAGATTTAGGTAGGAAGAGATTGGACGAGGAGAAAAAGTAAAGTTGAGGTAGGAAGAAGTAAGTTCAGTGGGGCAGGAAACTTTGGGAAGGAGGTAGATGTTTGGGGATGGGAGAACTACGAGGTTGCAGGCTATGGAGAGAAGTTCTCCAGAGGTCAGTGACAGTTCTAGATACAATGGCTTGATGCTCAGTGGTGGTGTCATGATTCAGATGGAGGGAGGAGAAAGTGTGGGTAAGTTGGCGTTTGACCCCTGCTAGGTAGAGGTTAGTACACCAGAAACCAATGGCATCACCTTTGTCAGCAGATTTGATGACAGTGTTAAAGTGGGCCTTGAGACCGCAGAATGCTACCAGTCCAGAGAGTGATGGGTTAGAGTCAGTGAGGGAAGCAGAGAAATTGGGATTACTGATGTTATGCTGGCAGTTCTCAATGGAAAGATCTAATAAAGGTGAAATGATGGATGGAAGGGTCCAGGTGGAGGGGGCATACTGGAGGCAGGCAAGAGAGTCCAATAAGTCAGGGGAAGACTCCTGGCCAAAGAAGTGGGCGTGGAGGCAGAGATGACAGAAAAAAAGCTCAGCATCATGCTGCACTCAAAATTCAATGAGGTGGGGGCATAAGGGAATAAAGCTGAGACCTTTGCTCAGGAAGTGCAAAACTTGCTTCTTTTGACTAAAATAAGTGCATGAATCTCTTTGGTTCAGTTTTAAGCCTGATTCTTAAAGAATGGCCTCTTCAGTAAAATACAAGAAGAGAACTATTCCCAAGGAAGGAGTCAACACCTTGGAAGAAAACTGACCAAAAACAACCTCACAAACTGTACATTTGTCGTGTTCTGCAAGCTGATGTACCTCTGATTTGGAAGGTTTTTTCATAAAATAGGCGAAATCATTAGTAAATTTAAGTAAAATTAGATTCTGCCTCCTCCAGACATATGCTGACATATTTGATATTTAGTATTTGCTGAATTTTAAACCTGGTAATGAGAAACTTGCTTCCTCTGGCTAAGACACCTTTTTGAGCCCAAGTTATGACTCCAGGTAGGTGGCTGGGAGAGATGAGTTGGAAGTCCACCCGTGCTGCAGATCTCAACAAGCCTATGTTAATTCCCAGGTTTCATTAGTATGCTGCCGGTTCACTTCCCACCAGGAACAAATGGGAGTCTGCTGTTGGGTCCAGGAATCATCCTCCAATATGTGACAAGGTGTAGGGCAGGGGATTCTTGGATAGTCTAATGGGAGTTGGGAGTGGGATGGGTGGGGGGTGGTGAGGATGCGCACTAACATTGAGATTGGAGCAGTGAATTCCCAAATTGTTGTAAATCTCTGCTCCACAAAACAAATTATAAAGTTAACCATTCAAGTCCCTTCATGTCCCACTCCTCCTCTGACCAGCTTCAGTTTGACAGGAAAGCCACATAGGCTTCCCCATTCATTACAGTCAGGGCACCCTCTGTAATTTTTAAAGAAGGGATGCACAGCTTCAGTTGAGTGCCTTTGCATCTGTCCAGTGGGAACAGGTTAAAATCAGGATTGGCACAAATTAACTGAGAAACTGGCAGATAAGTCAGTATTTTAAGTGACCATAGGCCCAGTTACCTCCAGACAGGGAGGGTTAAATTCTGCCCCTTGGAATTCTGAACTTTATTTTAATCAAGTTGATGCTGTCTATTAAATTTTAATCTAATCAAAAGAAAGGAAAAATTTGAATAAGCCCTCCACTCGTCATAGCTTACTGTGTTATACTTGCATTTTAAGCCCTACTCCTAAATTATCTAAAAGCTGAATTTGTCTTTGGGAAAAAAGCTTTTGATTTGAGATGAAGGATTTAATTGACTTTGCATAGCCTTACACAGAGTTGTAGATTATAGGATAACAGTACGTGCATTTTGTGACATGAAGGATTAATTTTGGCAAGGTTTATTATCTTCCTTATCTGGACAATCACCTTTTCTCCTGACCACTGCCTGCAACCTATAAAAATTACCAAAAACTTGCATATTTACCACATTGGGTAATTATGTAAAGCACATGAATGGAGAGAGTATGTAGTCTTAGACATTTTCTCTCCAGGACTAACATTAGTGGGGGGGGTGGTGTGTGTGTATGTGTGTGTGTGTGTGTGTGTGTGTGTGTGTGTGTGGGTGGGTGGGGGGGGGTGGGGGGGGGGGCGCAGGTTCAATTGGAGGGAAGTTTAAAATATCAAAAAGAAATAAGAGAGCAGGGGTGCTAGGTAGTGAAGAGGCAAACGGAAATCAAAGTATGACAGGAAGGAGCAGAAAATATAAACAGAAGAGTGCAGCAGAAATTAGAACCAGAATGAATAATAATGGTAAAAAGTCAAATATTAAGGTCCTTGATCTGAATGCACGCAGCATTCGTAACAAGATAGATGAGTTGACGGCACAAATAGAAATAAATGAATATGACTTGTTAGCAATTACAGAGATGTGGTTGCAGGGTGACCAAGACTGAGAACTCAATATTGACGGGTATTTGATGTTCCGGAAAAATAGGCAAAGAAGAAAAGGAGGTGGGCTAGCTTTGTTAATAAAGGAAGGTATCAGTGCGGTGGTGAGTAGTGCTATAGATGCAATAGATCAGGATGTGGAATTAGTTTGGGTGGAAAAAAGGAATAGCAAGGGGAAGGCTCTCGAAGAGTTGCGTCACTGTAGGACAAAGTATAAATTGAGAAATAATGGAGGCGTATGAAGGGCGCTACAATTGTCATGGGTGATTTTAATTTCCATATTGCCTGGATAAATCAGATTTGCAGGGGTAACATGGAAGACGAATTTGTAGAGTGAATCAGGGATTGTTTCTTAGAGCATTACATTGCAGAACCTACCTGGGAACAGGCTATTTTAGATCTAGTAATGTGTAATGAGGTGGGATTATTAAGAGATATCATAGTGAAGGATCCTCTAGGGCATAGTGATCACAACATGGTGGAATTTCAAATTCAGTTTGAGGGTGAGCAAATTGGGTCTCAAACCATTGTCCTCAACTTAAATAAGAGCAATTATAGAGGTATGAAGAAAGAGTTGTCTAAAGTGGGCTGGGAAAATAGACTAAGGGGAAGGTCAGTGGATGAGCAGTGGCAGACATTTAAGCAGATATTTCATAATGCTTAGCAAAAAATTTCTCCCGGTCAAAAAGTAGGACTCGATCAGAAGGATGAACCACCCGTGGTTAACAAAGGTGGTCAAGGAGAGTATCCAATCAAAAACTAAGGCATACAAAGCAGTGAAAACTAGTGGTAGGCTGGAGGATTGGGATTTTTTTTTAGGAACCAGCAGCTGATGACTAAAAAGCTAATAAAGAGAGAGAAAATTGATTATGAAAGTAAATTGGCAAGAAATATAAAAAACAAACAGCAAGAGCTTTTACAGGTATATAAAAAGAAAGAGAGTGGCTAAAGTGAGTGTGGGACCCTTGCAGGATGTGACTGGAGAATTGATAATGGGGAACAGGGAAATGGCAGATAATTAAAACCAATATTTTGCATCGGTCTTCACGGTGGAGGACACTATAAACATCCCAAAGATATCAGATAAGCAAGGAACTAATGGGTGGGAAAGATCTTGTAACAGTCTCTATTATGAGGGACAAAGTATTTGACAAACTAATGGGACCGAAGGCAGACAAGTCACCAGGGCCTGATGGCCTGCATCCAAGGGTTTTAAAGGAAGTGGATGCAGAGATAGTGAAAGCATTGGTCAAAATATTCCAGAACTCACTGGATTCCAGGAGGGTCCCGGCCCCTGTTCAAGAAGGGAGGGGGCAAAAAGCAGGAAACTATAGGCCAGTCAGTCTAACATCTGTCGTTTGGAAAATGCTAGAGTCCATTATTAAGGAAGAAGTAGCAGGACATTTAGAAAAGCTTTACGCAATCAAACAGAGTCAACATGGTTTTGTGAAAGGGAAACCATGTTTGACAAATTTGCTAGAGTTCTTTGAAGATATAACAAGCAGAGTTGATAAAGGGGAACCGGTAGATGTAATGTATTTGGATTTCCAGAAGGCATTCAATAAGGTGCCACACAGAAGTTTATTGCACAAATAGGAGCTAATGGTATTAGGGGTAATGTATTAGCAAGGATTGAGGATTGGGTAACACACAGAGGACAGAGAGTCAGGATTAATGGGTCTTTTTCAGGTTGGAAAGACGTAACTAGTGGAGTGCCACAGGGATCAGTCCTCGGGCCCAATTATTTACTATCAATATTAATGGCTTGGAGGAGAGGTCAGAGCGTAATGTATCCAAATTTGCTGACAATACAACAAATAGATGGGAGGGCATGTTATGATGAAGACATAAGGAATCTGCAATGGGATATAGATAGGTTGAGTGAGCAGGCAAAAACTTGGCAGATGGAGTTGAATGTAGGAATGTGTGAGATCATGCACTTTGGTAGGAAGAATCAAAAGGCAGACTATTATTTAAATGGAGAGAGACTCCAAAAAAGTGCAGCACAGAGGGATCAGAGTGTTCTTGTGCATGGAACACAAAATGTTATAATGCAGGTGCAGCAAGTAATTAAGAAGGTAAATGGAATTTTGGCCTGTATTGCTAGGGGGCTGGAGTTTAAAAATAGGGAAGTCTTGTTACAACTGTACAGGATGTTGGTGAGGCCACATCTGGAGTACTTTGTACAGTTTTGGGCTCAGTATTTAAGAAAGGATATACTGGCATTGCAGGTAATTCAAAAGAGATTCACTAGGCTGATTCCTGGAATGAAGGGATTGCCTTATCAAGAATGGTTAAACAGGTTAGGCCTTTATTCATTAGAGTTAGAAGAATGAGGGGTGATCTTATTGAAATGTACATGGTTCTGAGGGAGCTTGACAGGGTCGATATTGAGAAGATGTTTCTACTAGTGGGGTAATCTCGAACTAGGGGACACTCATTTAAAACTGAGATGCGATGGAATTCTTTCTTTCAGAGGGTAGTGAATGTCTGGAATTCTCTATCCCAGAGAGTTGTGGAGGCTAGATCACTGAAAGTATTTAAAGAGGTGATAGATAGATTTTTGAAATATCAGGGAGTTGAGGGATATGAGGAGGTAGCACGACGAGGAGTTGAGGCCTGGATCAGATCAGCCATGATCATATTGAATGGCAAAGCAGGCTTGAGGGGCCGAATGGCCTATTCCTGCTCTTATTTCTTATGTTCTAAGCATTTTGATATTTCTATTTTGTCTTTTATTGGATCAATAAACTCCCTAAACATAACAAATGTGGAACTCACATTTTTTAGCCAACAGAGCAGGCAAGCAACCAATTTTGTACCAGACTTCAGTCATTTCAGGAACTAGCAAGAGTAGAAAGTTATGAATGTTTCTATCTTCCTTTATATTCTCCATGTCATCTTACGTAGGCTTCTAGCGATTTATTAATTTTTGCTGAATCACAATGGGAAGAGGAAGAGAAAGCAGGACAGATGTACTGTGAATTTTGTTGCACTATTATGATTGTGCAAATGGCAAATATTGTAAATTAAATTTCCTTTGCTTGTTTCTTTCCAGTGTCTGTTGGATATGAATATGAGTCCTGTCCAAATCTTATATTATGGGAGAAGAGAACTGCCCTGCTGCAGGGCTATGAACTGGATCCATCCAACCTGGGGGGTTGGTCACTGGATAAGCACCACGCATTGAATGTGAAAAGTGGTGGGTTGGTCAATTTCTAATAGCTTGCTCGACACGATTTCTTGCAAAGCACAATAATTTCAAATACCTATTATGCTGTGACAATTTAATTTGGATTCTGATGGATTTTACAATTATTTTCATTTCATATGGTGGACACAATTACTTTTTGGGAGGAAAATCATGAATATTTTCAGCACAAAAGAAGGCCATTCAGCCCATCATGTTTGTCCTAACTTTGCAGTAGCAGTCCAAAACGAATCCCACTGTCCTGAATTCTCCCTATGACCGTGTATCTTCCTCTGCTTCAAATATTTATCGGCTGTTCTCTTAGAAGGTGCTATAGATTCTGCCCTACACTCTTCCTGTGGCAAAGCATTCATGAAAACCATTGCATGCATCAACAATTCTCTATGCAACGGAATTTCTCCATCGTCTTTCCTTCCTCATAGTAGAAATTTAAAATTGCTGACCAACTTATCCCCAAACAGAGGAAGTGATCTTCCTGAGTTCATCATCATGATTTTTAAAAAACCTTATAAATCTCCTTGTAGTATAGAGCCACAGAAGGGAAACAGATGGAATTTTATGTCCGCCCTACCCCTGAGGCGAGAAGTGCTGTTAAATCAGGCAGAAAAGGACAGGGTGGAAAACCTGTCGCCTTCCCAGCTCCCTGCTTTGAAGTCAGAATGGGAAAGGTCAAAGTCAGCTTTCGAGGTCAGCCAATTGAGCCCTTAAGGGGCCAATTATTGTATCAGTGGCGGGGAGGGCCCATGTCTCTTTGGCAGGCCAGCATTGGCAGCCTGCCTGTGGACTGGGCTCTTTTCTGATTGGGCAACATTTGTCCAATGTAAAACCTCATAGCGACAAGGGCCGCCACCACACCAACCCCCCCCACCCCACCCCCCCACCGCCCCCCCCACCCCCACCCCCTCAATAGGAAGATCTCCTCGCCCACCTCCATGCTCCACATTGGCCCCATTCCCCTACCCCGCTGACTGACCAGGACCTGCCTTACTTACCTCTCTTACCTTTTACTTACCTCACTGACTTCTCCTCCAGGACCTTCAAGGCTGTTCTTCCCAAGACTACTGCAGTGCCAGCAGTGGTCACCGCTCCCGGTAGCGTTGCTGGGTCTGAAGAGCTGCCAGCCATCTAATTGGCCATCAGCCCTTGGGGATGAGATCCTCACCCTGAGGGCCTTGGGAACCCTGATGGCAGGCAGGTACATGCCTCATTGGGGTTTAATCCCGTCAGGGCTCCCGGAAATGATCACTGTGGGGTTGTCACCAGCTCTCCAGTCAGTGGGTGGGTTTATATAAAGTTTACGTAGTCAGGGTTGCTCCTCAAAGGCAGAAACCACCAGGAGTGAAGAACATGGTCATGTTTCCACAAATCCAAGATGATAGTGGAAAATAAGCCTCTTGCAGCCATATCAATTGTCATTGCCAGATTAATGTATATAGAATATTTCATTTGAGGGTATAAATGATGCTGTAAGCTTCAAAGTGCCATTTGAGGGTATAAATGATGCTGTAAGCTTCAAAGTGCCATTTGAGGGTATAAATGATGTTGTAAGCTTCAAAGTGCCATTTGAGGGTATAAATGATGCTGTAAGCTTCAAAGTGCTAAATCAAATCTGCCTCAGTTCAAGTTCCAGTGGCGTGGAGTTATTGCTAATGATTCCACACCCTCAATCCAGATTCATGGGGTAGGTTTTACTGACCTGACCCATAGGGAGTAGATCAGTCAAATAGTTGGGGGGAACCTGCAATTCAGGATTCCCTATACACAGTGGAATTTTGCCCTGACCAGTGTGTCAGTAACGTCACTGATTTGTTCCCCCTGGAAGCTAGCCTGATTGACAAGCTGGGTCTCTAGTCAAGTGGTGGGGGTGTGGGAGCTGTGAAGGGAGTTTAGAAGGATCGATCAGGGAGGAAGGAGGGGTCATTTGGGAGGAAGGGGGTAAATTTCAGCAGGGAGGGAGTGTTTGATCAGAGGGGGTGAGGGTTGATCGGGAGGAGGCTGGTGTGGGGGGTCACGGGGCAAAAGGGGAGTTGATTGGGTGGTGGTGGGCTGTTAATCCCTAGAGTGGGGAGTCCAGTCCTCATGGTGGATGGGATAAGGGGCCTGGTGAGCTGGGAGGTATCAGAGGGCTCAGGTGGGTGAAAGTTTCCTGGATTAGGAGTTTAGTAGTGATGGTGGAACAATGGGGCTTGGTCGGGAGCAGGGGGTGGGTAATGTGCGGGTATAAGATTAGAGGCTTTGTGGTGGATAGAAAAGGTCATTGAGTGTGGTGCCCAATCATGGAGGCTTTGTAGACAGGCACCTAGATCCAGGAAGTACGTATGAAGACAATTAACTCCTGAATCCACCAGGTCCTTGGTCAAAACCACAAATGGAAAGGTTAGAGGTGAGTTTGGTCAGAGACAGATTTTTGAGATTTTAACCCTTCACCCAACTCAAACCGCACTCTCCCACCTCATTTTCTTTTAGGTTAAAATTCAGCCCATAGAGTTGTTTATCTTAATAATTTTCAAGCTCAATGCCTGCTGAGCTTATCAACACTGATCACCCTAATGGATGCACCATGCCTCATGGCTTTCATGAACCTTCCAGGCCTACATCCTGCCTTACATTTCACCTCCAATCTCATACTGCCTGACATGCCTCCATGTCACCCTTTTTATTTCCTTCCAGCACAATACGCCTTTATAAATATGTCTACATACAAGATCACACAGGACAATTGCACATGAGAAAGGTATTGGTTCTTCTTGAAAAGAGAGTTAAAGGCATGCAACATTTGAAACAAAATGGATGAATTGTTAACACAGATAGAAATAAATATTTTTGCCCTAACAGCCATTACGGAGGCATAGCTGCAGGCTAACCAAGGCTAGGACCTGAATATTGAAGGAAATTTGACATTTCAAAAAGTCTGGAAACTGGGAAAAAGTGGTGGAGTAGCTCTGTTAATAAAGGATGTCATTAGTAGAGTAGTGAGAGATGACCTTAGCTCAAAAGAGCAAAATATAGAATCAATTTGAGTAGAGATAAAAAATAGGAAAGGTAAGAGAGGTCACTTGTGGGAGTACTTTATAGGCATCCAAACAATAGTAACACTGTAGATCAGAGTAAACATGAAGAATTAAATGGGGCGTATAATAAAGGTACTATAATAATAATGGGTGACTTCAATATACTTGTAGATTGAGTGAATCAGATTGGCAAAGGTAGCCTGAAAAATGAGTTCAGGACAATTTCTTAGAGCAATACATTCTAGGACCAACCAAGGAACGAGCTATTCTAGATCTGGTGATGTGCAATGAGATGGGATCGATTAATAGCCTCACAGTAAAGGAGCCTCTAGGCAACAGTGATCATAACACATGATAGAATTTCACGTTCAGTTTCAAGGTGAGAAGTGTTGGTCTAAGGCTAGTGTTCTATATCTAAATATAGGTAATTATAAGCATATGAAAGCAAAGCTGACTAGGTTAAAAGGTAGGGCAGTAGAGATACAGCAGCAGACTTTTAAGGAGATATTTAATAACACTCAGCAAAGATTTATTCCAGTGAGGAAGAAAGACTCTTTGAGAATGATGCATCATCCATGGCTACACAAGTAAGTTAAGGATGGTATCAAATTGAAATAAACCCTGTACAAATCGGTGAAGATTCTTGATAGGTCAGATGATTGGACAGATTTCAAGGACGAGCAAAGAGTGACTAGAAAAAAAGTAAAGAGGGAGAAAGCAGAGTATGAGTGAAAGATAGCTAGAAATATAAAAACAGGTAGTAAGAGTTTTTACAAGTATTTAAGGAAAAGAGTAACTAAAGTGAGTGTTGGTCCTCTAGAGAGTGAGTCTGGGGAATTAATAATGGAAAAGAAGGAAATTGCAGATGCATTAGGCCAGGTATTTTGTGTCTTTCTTCAGTGTAGAAAACTTAGAAAACTTCCCAAAGTTACTTGAAAATGAAGAGCTGAAAGAGAGGGAGGAACTTAAAACAATTACAACTACCAGGGAATAAGTACCAGGAAATCGATTAGACCTAAAGACTGACAAATCCCCAGAATCTGATGACCTGCATCCTAGGATCTTAAAAGAAGGGCTGTAGAGATAGTAAAGGCGTTAATTATAATCTTCCAAAATTCCTTAGCTTCTGGAAGGGCCCCAGTGGATTGGAAATAGACCTTTATTCAAGAAAGGAGGGTTACAGAAAGCAGTAAACTATAGGCCAGTTGGCCTAACACCTGTCAGAGGGAAATTGCTATAATTATTAAGGAAGTTATAGCAGGATACTTGGAAAACCATAATGGGATCAAGTCAAGTCAACGAGCAGAATCATCCCAGATTTCACTAAGTGCAGTAGCGGGCAGGTAAAACAACATTTTACCCGGCGGCTGCAATGGTGGCATTTCACACCGTATAATCCCAAACGTACCACATTAATTATGCATTCCCGGGAAACACACCGTTTCCATGGCAGCCGGACTCTCATTCACCCGCCATGGCATCACCTTTTCCTTCATCACGCTGGACGTCCTTCAAAAGAGGACAGCCACCCAGTGCCACAAGAGGATGAATGATCTCCTCCGTTCCACCAAAGTAAGTCACTCTTGCCATCACTTTCAACTCACACACTCACAAACCCATCACACATCCACAGGGCCCTCACTCACTCCCGGTTCAAGGGACATCATTATTCACTCACACGCCTTCATTGCCCTCATCCCATCCATGGGACAACTCACCACCCATGCATACTTATCATCTGGCCTGGCAGGCATCCTGCTTGCACTTTCGCCATCTCTATTCATGCAGGACAAGCTGGCACACAGCAAGAGGGAGAGGTCACAGACCAGTGAAGGAATGTCTGAAATCAAGGTCCTCACAGACTTTGAAAATAGAGCTTTCCAACTGGCTTGTGACAATCTGGATCACTCCTGTGCTGACGGTGAGATCAGCGGTGCTCTATCAAGTGAGGATCCGGCAGTGCAACATCCATCAGACAACCATGCTTTGAGTGATGTGTACTGTTTCACAGGCCACTGCCATGCACTAATTATCTCCCCTTGCTTCTGCAGGCACATCTGGGAAACAGCTGATGGAGCCCACAACCCAGGGCCTCTAATCAAGCCCCAAGAAACCTCTGAAGAGGAATCTGGAGGCACCCTCCTTGATGTCCCATTACAGCACACACCCACATCCTCCACCGGCACAGAGACACACACCTCGGAGGGACATAGCTTTGGAGTAGCCTCGAGATCACAATCTGGGGAGCACATCACACTGTCTGATCCACTGTAGGCGGCAGCAGGGACTTTTCAAGCATCTGGCACTCGGAGGACTGCTGGAGACAAGACATTTGCTGAGTCCGAGTCAGATGAGGAGCCTCTGGACTTGGTCATGTCACAGTTGCTGGAGTTGCGAAGGCAAGCTCGGGAACATAAGGAAGGGTTGTCCACTGCACTTCTCAGATTGCAAGGTACAATGGTCTGTCTTCAGGCTGGGGTGATAGTGCTGGCATTGCAATGCACAGAGGTCAACACTGGTAGGATGGCGGCCGCCATGGAGACCTTGGTCCAGGACATCGCTCCTGCACTGTTGCTCAGACTCAACTCCATTGCTGAAGCCATAGTTGGCCTCCAACAGTGCATATGCAAGAGGGTGCGGGGCAGCTCGATCTCACTCCAGCTACCCTTTCTCCTCAAGGAGTCAGCCAGGGGCCCTTGGGCACCCATAGGAAGGAGGATCAGCAGGTGTACCCCCTGAGGCCATCCATCCAGTTGACTCTGGGAGTACCTGGCCCATCCGAATCCCCTCTTCCTGTGACCTCAGCAGCTCCAGCTCCACAGCCGGAGGAGGGTGCCACTGCCACAAAGCAGGACCCTGAAAGCAAGCCGGGGCCCTCCATGTCTCTGCCCTCCAAGGTCATTAAAGACTGGGCGTAGCAGTCAACAGGCTGCCTCTACCTCCACTGTGGATGTCTGGGAAGCGCCAAGACATAGTGATAGGGTTAGGAATGTTAAGAAAATGTAGTTGCACAGCTTGGGCCAAGGGTTAATCACTTGTACATACCATTCATTTTTGTCAATAACCTCCCAAGAATGTCTCCCTGCCTATGACTCCTTGTCTTGATGAGCAATGTTCACGTCACTCAGTTGTGAAACCTTTCTGCACAAGATAAAGGCAGGTATCTCAGTCCAGGGCTTCTTCCCTATGCTTTGTGCATCCTTCAGACCAGTGATGGTCTCGCCTCAAGCTCCTTGGACAGTGCTTGTCGTTGCTGCCAGAATGTTGTGGGCAGGCGTTCTCTCTGTGTGCTCTCAGCGCCTTTAAGGTGGGCTGGCCCCCATCCCTTCAGCATCTCCGACTAGATGCGCTGTGCTCCTGAAGGGGTCAGGTGCTGAATGCAGACAAAGAATCAGATGCTTTTAAAGTTTCTTGGCTGCGTCTCAATGATGTGACCCTGATCACAGAGTGCAAGCGAGTTGCCCTCGGCCAGGCAGGAATCAAACATTCTCAGAGGTTATGTGAAGATCTATGGAGTGTCCTCATTGCATGCCGTCATCACCCTCCTGCAATCGGGCGATTATTAGGGTCTCCACTGTGTCTCCATGACATGGTCACAGAGGGTATTTGCATTGCCATAAGCCAGACTAGATTCAAATATTCATAGATTCAATGTGAGGATCTATGGTGTCTCCTCACTGCATGCCATCATTATCCTCCACAAATCTTGCAGCTCTGAGGGCCTCCCGAGTGGGCCTGCCTCATCTGGCCAGTGTGAGGGCCTCATTCCAGCTATCATCATTTTCAAGGACCTCCTCAATCTCAGCTCCATCAGCGTCCTCCTAATTGGAGGAGACCTCCAGGTCCTCCATCTCCTCCTCAGCCAGCTCCTTTCCCCGTTGCAGCGCCAGGTTGTAAAGAGTGCAGCAGACGATGATGATGCGTGACACCCTCTGCAGACTATATTGCAGGGCTCCACCAGACCGGTCCAGGTACCGGAACCTCATTTTCAGCATTCCGATGGTCTGCTCCACTAAGTTGTATGTTGCAGCATGAGCCTCATTATTCCATCCCTCTGCTGCAGTCTGAGGCTGCCACACAGTGTCATCAGCCACAGCCTCTGCAGGTAGCCCTTGTCCCAAAGGAGCCAACCCTGCAGCTTCTGAGGATCCTGGAAGACTTCAGGGATCTGTGACCAACTGAGAATTTAGAAGTTGTGCACAGAGCCTGGAAACTGTGCGCTGACCCGTCAAATGCGTTTGTGGTCGTTGCACACCCAGGTGCACATTCAGCAAATGGAATCCCCTGCGGTTGACATAGTTGCCCGCTTGTTGTGAAAGAGATCTGAGCGCCACATGAGTGCAGTCAATGGCACCCTGCACTTGTGGCGAACCTGAGATCTGGGCAAATCCAATCACTCCTGCATCCTGGCTGTCCTGGTCCCAGGCAAAATGCACAAAGTTTTGTGCCCTCGCAAAGATGGCATCCATGGGCCTCATGGATTCATTTGTAGGTGGAAGCTTCTGATAACCCACAGAAGTCACCTATGGAGCCTGGGAATGAGCCACTGGCCTAGAAATTGAGTGTCACTGTCACTTTCATGGACACTGGCTGTGGATGCCCTCCCTGCCAAATCCTGAAGCAGCTGGCAGATGTGACCGACCAGTTCCCTAGACATGCGCAGTCTTTGGCGTCATTGGTTCTCAGTCATCTGCAGGAATAAAAGGCGGCAAGTATAGACTCTGGGTCTAGCTAGGTGGCAACCATCAATGGCTCGGTATGGCTCTTCGGCAGTGTGTGTGGGAGCCTGAGCCTCCCTTCTTCCAGAAGGTGCTGCCCCTCCCTCTGCACAGCCAGATGCCTCAGTCACTCCCTTCTCAGTCATCTTCACTCTCTATAAGCCACAAAGCAAATAGCTAGGTCACCAGACTCAGATGAAGGGACCAAATGTATGGTAGCTAAATTTGTCAATGACACCAAGATAGGTAGAAAATTAAGTTGTCATGAGGAGGCATAGAGTCTACAAAGAGAAGTGGAGTATTGGCACTGGGGAATGGAATTTAGAAGTAGGGAAGTTTTACTGCACTTGCACAAGGCTTTGGTGAGACCATATCTGGTGTACTGTGTACAGTTTGGTCCTATTTGGAAAAGGATATAAATGCATTAGGAGCAGCTCAGAGAAGGTTCCAGGGATGAAGGGCTTATGTTATGAAGAAGGATTGAAGAAGGATTGAACAGGTTGGGCTTATATCCACTGGAGTTTAGAAGAATGAGAGGTGATCTCATTGAAACATATGAGATCCTGAGGTGACTTGATAGAGTGGATACCAGGAGGATACTTCCTCTTGTGGGTGAGACTAGAACTAGGGGACACAGTCTAAGAACAGAAGGTCTCTTTTTTAAGACAGAGATGAGGAGATTTTCTTTTCTCCCCAGATGGGCCAAGTGGCTTACTTCTGCTCCTAAGTCCTACATTCCTATGTCTTATGTCTTAATTCATCCATCCAGGAAGTCCCTTCAGCACATGCTGATCAGTACATCTAATTGTTATTTAAATGCTTTTAGTGGCAGAAAGGATGTCATTATTATTGGTACAAGTAAACAAGACTGTACAAGCACTATGTCTTAATGAGACAGGTTGAATGCCCCAGTTGTTTTTTCTTATCCTCCTATTATGTTTGTATGTAACTTACAGCTTTTACACTGGAGACTAGCCTCATAGGCCTTCTCTGCACTGCTTCTGAATGCCTCCCTTGTTTCCCTGCAACAAGATCTGGGCACTGTAGTCAAGGAGTAGTTTAACCAGAGAACTAATTGACCAAAAGTGATTTAAGTCACAAGGATAATACATGTCATCAGTCTTCATGTGCATTCTTTTTTGACTGAATGCTATAAATAGAAAAAACAACCTGAGAATTGTAGGATGCTATACAAAGATTCAACCCCATAATTCACTCCCCTCACCCCCAACCTCTGCAGTCTTCTCCTCCTGCCTCCTCCAAGGCTTCTGAAAACATATTTTGCAATAAACCCTATAAGCCTCCGGCATTCATTCTGTTCAGGTAAATGCTCATTGCAGAATGTTAAAGCTCACCCACTCTCGCTCTCCTCGTCAGGTGTCTTGCACAAAGGAAATGGCGAAAACCAGTTTCTATCCCAACAGCCAGCGGTGATCAACAGCATCATGGGAAATGGACGCAGACGAAGCATCTCCTGCCCCAGTTGCAATGGTCTTGCTGATGGAAACAAGCTACTGGCGCCTGTGGCCTTGGCTGTTGGTATAGATGGCAGTCTATACATTGGAGATTTCAACTTTATCAGACGTGTTTTCCCTGCCAAGAATGTCACCAGTATCCTGGAGCTGAGGTAGGAGACGTGGTAATAAATCCCTGTCACCTGGAGATTTCTGGTCTGCATTATTGGCTGGAATGCTGTGACTGAATTTCCCTTTGATTATATCCAGAATACAAGCTGAACACTCAAGGAGAAACCCAGCATTCATTACACAATGCCATGTTACTTGTTAGAATTGCTGTTGCTATTTCTTCTTTATCATTATCATTTTAAGTTATTTATTTGATTAATCCAACTGATTTCTAACTCATGGAGCTCCCATGAATTACCCAAAAATTTTGGTAATTTTTTATTCAGAATACAAATCTTTCACTTTTTCCAAATTTCCCCCCTCTCCAGCCCACAAAAAAGACCCTATAAAAACAACAAGCTGAACATTTAGCAGAAGTTTATTCCTGAAAACCAGAACCTGATTTAAGCAGCAGTTTTCACGTAGGACTATGCCAATAGTCCCGAATCAAACATGAATGGTTATTATTTAAAATAATATGTACTGGGGAACATAGATTAATGGTCCCTGTACCCTCCTCCTAGCAGCAGTTGTGAATGACGTTGAAATGCGTAAGCTGTGTTTGATTCCAGATAATTTTTAGAAAGTTGACTGATTTTCCATTATGCTATGCTTTTCTGTAACAGTAACTATATGAGCAGCTCAAAAACCCAACTATCTAAAAGTTCAAATATAAGGGTTACTTTATTGTGGAATTGTAAACTAGCAGATCATCCGTCCTTTCAAAATTATGAAGAAGCTGACAAGTCACATTGCACACAGAAAATCACCTTCTGATATGACAAGAGCACTTTCCTTTCAAATCCCACTCTAGTTCTTTCGTCATAAAACTGTATTCAGATCTATAGAAAGGAGCCTATTAAATAGCCATCTCTTGGGAAATGAAGGTAATTTAAGTAGGAAATAAATGGGTGTGATATTTTCTGCAACTTCTAGTAGAGTAAAATTCAGATCCATATTATTTCAGCTCAAGTGACAAAATTCAATTACAGAAGCCTAATATCCTTTGCTATCCACCATGAGACCCATTACTAGCAAAACAAAATAACCAAAGGATCTCATGAAAACTCCCCCTTCCTCTTCATTTGTTTTTCTATAAAATCATATCCTGGAATGCATTCATGGAAGTTACATACCTGGAACTTACCATAGTGTCCTAACTTGTACCAAAGTTCTGTTCATCCATCCACCCTGTGTTCGCTGATCAACATCAGCTCTCAGACTGCCAATGCCTTGATTTTGCAATTCTCATTCTTGTTTTCAAATCACTCCATAGCCCCGGCTCTCTTTATTTCAGTAACCTCTAACCCTACAACCCTCTGAGGTATCTGCACGCCTCCAAATCTGGCCTTTTGAGCACCCCCAATTTTAGTCACATCTCCATTGGTGGTCATGCCTTCAGCTACCTCAGCCCTAAGGCCTAACATTCCCTGCCTAAATCCCGTGACCACATTACATCTCTCTACTCCTTTAAGATGCTCCTAAAAACCTACCTCTTGGACCAAGCTTTTTGGTCACCTCTCCCAATCCATTTGGCCAGCAGCTCCATCACTCCCAGCAGCAGTGGGTGCTGCTAGGACTGCAGGAAGAAGGCTGAAGAGGATCATGGGTGCCCCAAGGTGTCCCAGGGTTTTATGGTGGGGAGAGACCCCAGACCCCGGGTAGAGGGGGCAGGGGTGCTGGGTTATGTCTGGTAGGTGGTGCAGAAGAAAGAGATTTTGACATCTTGGGGGGTGCCCCAATGCATGCAGGGCAGCCCCCAATTTTCCTTCCTGTCTTTGTTCATGTTGGTGTTTAAAATAAGCCAGAACACTCCTGCCTGAGAGAGCCCACACAAACTGTATTTTGGCTTGGACAGCATATTATTTAAGTTAATAGAAACATAGAAAATGGGAGCAGGAGTAGGCCATTCAGTTCTTCAAGCCGGCTACGCCATTCAATATGATCATGGCTGATCTTCCAACTCAACACCTTACTGCCACTCTCTCCCCATACCCCTTGATGCATTTAGAGTCTATAAATCTATTTCCTTTTTAAATATATTCAGTGACTTGGCCTCCATGGCTTTCTGCGGTGGAGAATTCCACAGGTTCACCACCCTCTGAGTAAAGATTTTCTCCTCATCTCAGTCTTAAATGGCCTGCTCTGTATCTTAAGACTGTGACCCCTTGTTCTAGACCCACCCCCACCCCCCAGCCAGAGGAAACATCATCCCTGCATCCAATGTATCCAGCCCTGTCAGAATTTTTACATTTCAATGAGATCCCCTCTCATTCTTCTAAACTCCAGTGAATACAGGCCTAGTCGACCCAGTCGCTCCTCATACGACAATCCTGCCATCCCAGGAATCAGTCTGGTGAACCTTCGCTGCACTCCCTCTATGGCAAGTATATCCTGTCTTAGGTGAGGAGACCAAAACTGCACACAATATTCCAGGTGTGGAAGTAAGACTTCCTTGCTCCTGTACTCAAGTCCTCTCACAATGAAGGCCAACATACTATTTGCCTTCTTAACTGCTTGCTGCACCTGTATGCTTGCTTTCAATGATAGGTGTACAAGGACACCCAGGTCCCTTTGTGCATCAACATTTCCCAATCTGTCACCATTTAAATAATAATCTGCCATTCTGTTTTTCCTACCGAAGTGGATAACTTCACACTTTTCCACGTTACATTGCCATGTATTTGACCACTCACTCAACTTGTCTCAATCACCTTGAAGCCTCTTAGCATCCTCCTCACCACTTACATTCCCACCAAGTTTTGTGTCGTCAGCAAACTTGGAAATATTACATTTGGTTCCCTCATTCAAATCATTGATATATATTGTGAATAGCTGGGACCCAAGCACCCTGTAGTATCCCACGAGTCACCGCCTGCCACTCCAAAAAAGACCCATTTATTCCCTCTCTCTGTTTCATGTCTGCTAACCAATTCTCAATCCATGCCAATATACTACCTCCTATCCCATGTGCTTTAACACTAATCTCTTATGTGGGACTTTATCAAAAGCTTTATGAAAATCCAAATACACCACATTCACTGGTTCTGCCTTATCTATTCTACTAGTTATGTCCTCAAAAAACTCCAGTAGGTTTATCAACATGAATCCCCTTTCATAAATCCAAGTTGACTTTGCCCAATCCCACTGATACTTTCTAAGTATCCTGTTATCACATCCTTTATAACAGAGTCTAGCATTTTCCCCATTACTAATGTTAGGCTAACTGATCTGTAATTCCCTGTTTACTCCCTACCTCCTTTTTTTTAAATATTGGGGTTACATTTTCCATCCTCCAGTCTGCTGGGACTGTTCCAGAATCTACAGAACTTTGTAAGATGAGGAACAATGCATTTATTATTTCCAAGACCACCTCCTTTAGTACCCAGGGATATAGATTATCTGACCCTGGGGATTTCAGTCCCATTAAATTCTCCAGCACTATTTTTTTAGTAATATTAATTTCCTTCAACTCATCCTTCTCACTAGACCCTTGGTTCCCTAGCATTTCTGGAAAGTTATTTGTGTTTTCGTCCATGAAGACAGAACTAAAGTAATCGTTTAATTGCGCTGCCATTTCCTTGTTCTCTATTATAAATTCCCCCGTTTTGGACTGTAAGGGACCTACATTTGCCTTCACTAATCTTTTTCTTCTTATATATTTATAGAAGCTTTTACAGTCCGCTTGTATGTTCCTCACAAGTTTACTCTCATACTCTACTTTTCCCCTCATAATTAACCTCGTAGTCCTCCTTTGCTGAATTCTAAACTGCTCCCAATCCTCAGGCTTGCTACTTTTTCGAGCAATTTTATATGACTCCTCTTTGGATCTATACTATCCTTAATTTATTTTGTTATCCATGGTTGGGCCACTAATCCTGTTGTGTTTTTGCGCCAGAAAGGAATGTATAACTGTTGCAATGCATGCATTCACTCCTTAAATATTGGCCATTGTCTATCCACTATCATGGCTTTTAATGAAGTTCCCCAGTTTATCTTAACCAACTCGTGCCTCATACCTTCATAGTTTCCTTGGTTTAGATTTAGGACCCTAGTTTTGGATCAGACCTACTTCACTTTCCAGCCTAATGAAGAATCCTATCGTGTCATGGTCATTGTTTCCTAAAAGATCCCACACAACAAGATTATTAATTAACCCCTTCTCATTGCACAATTCCAAATCTAGGATAGCCTGTTCCCTCATCGGATCCACAATGTAATGGTCTAAAAAAACCATCTCATACACACTCCAGGAATTCATCTGCCACAGTATTATCTCTAATTTTCTGTTTAATGCCATCCCATACCTTACCACTACTGTTTGGAGGCCAAAGACAACTCCCACTAATGGTTTCCACCCCTTATTGCTTCTTAGCTCCACCCAGATTGATTCTACATCTAGATTTCCTGGGTCAATACCCTCTCTCACTGTTGCACTGATTTCATCCTTAACTACTAACGTTACCCGACCTCCTTTGTCTTTTTGCCTGTCCTTCCTAAATATCAAGTATCCTTGGATATTCAATTCCCAGCTTTGGTCACCCTGCAGCCATGCTTCCGTTATCACAATCATATCGTACCCTTTTGCATCTTTGTGTGCTGTTAATTCATCTATAATATTGCAAGTGCTCCATGCATTCAGATACAGTGCCTTAAACTTGTCTTTTTAACATTTTTGCACATTTTTTTTTGTACTATGGCTCTGCTTTCCACTTTTGCTTCCTACTTTTCTGTTTTTCATTCCTTTCTTTGTTTTCCTCTCTTATGTCTCCCTGTTCAGGTTCCCACCCACCTGCTACTCTAGTTTAAACCATCCCCCGTGAAAATCCCTGTGAGGATATTGGTGCCAGTCCTGCTGAGGTCCAACCCATCCAGCTTCCACAGGTCCCATCTTCCCCAGAATCAGTACCAATACCTGAGGAATCCTACATCTTCTCTCCAGCCACGCATTCATCTGGTCTATTCTCCTATTCCTGATCTCACTAGCATGTGGCATTGAGAGTAATCCTGAGATTTCTACCTTTGAGGCCCTGCTTTTTAATTTATTTCCTAGTTCCCTATATTCTGCTTTCAGGACCTCACCCCTCTTTTTACCTGTGTTGTTGGTACCGATATGGAGCACGACCTCTGGCTATTCACCCTCCCCCTTCAGAATGTCCTGCAGCGGCTCAGTGAAATCCTTGAACCTGGCACCAGGGGAGCAACATACCATCATGGTGTTACATCTGCAGCTGCAGGAATGTCTATCTGTTCCCCTTATGATAGAACCCCCTATCACTATTGCTCTCCCATTCTTTTTTCTCCACCTCCGCCCCGTGCAACTGAGCCACTCGTTGTGCCATGGGCTTGGCTCTTGCTGCATTCCCCTGAGAAACCATCTGCCCCAGCAGTATCCAATACGGAAAATCTGTTCGAGAGGGAGATAGACCCGGGGGACTGGTACACTACATGCTTAGTGCTTTTACTCTGTCTGGCTGTCACTGATTCCCTTTCTGCCTATGCATTCTTTACCTGTGGTGTGAACACCTCACTGTACGTGCTATCCATGAAGATCTCATCCTTGCAGATGTTCCACAGTGACTCCAGCCTCAGCTCCAGCTCCAAAACGTGGATTTTGAGTAGCTGCAGCTGGAGACACTTCCTGTACATGTGGTTGCCCTGGCCACTGAAGTGTCCCTGACTTTCCACATCCCACAGGAGGAGTATTCCACTTGGCAAAGCTGCCCTGCCATGACTTACCCTTAAATTATTCTCTTTAGTTTTATTTCATCTAGTTTATACTCACCAGCTCCTACTTACCAAGGCTGCTGCTCTTCTTTCTGAGAAAGGGCAGAAAATGTAAGGATCACCTCCTACCCTCTTCACCAAACTCACTCTCTCACCCAACTCTAACTTAAGCACTCTAATGCAGCCCAAAGCAGCAGTGCAGACCGGGCGTGTTAATAAGACTAAATAAACCTTATAGATTTATTTACTTAAGGCAGACAGGCTGCCAATTTCGGCACCTGTCCACCTAGCATATTATGGGGGTGAGTTTGGGAGTAGGGGGCAGGAAGATGGTAGGCTAGCCACCTGGCCAACTTTGCATGCCTCCCCTCACCTACCCCCCAGGCCTCCACTGCCAAAAACATGCGCGGCGGGGGCTCATAAAATCTTTCCCTATGTTAAAGGTGCAATATAAATACAAGTTGTTGTCGTTGGTGGCATTAAACAGCTAAAAGTTTTCACAGCTTTTGATACTATGCGAATTGTCTTGATGGATTATTGTATTTCAGCACAATCCAGTTTTGGCATTATTCTGTACATTGGCTCAAACATTTATGTTGCCCATCTTTCCCAAATTCTTTTCTCATTTATAATTTTATGAAATACTGTACTGGTCAAAAATAATTCATGTCATTCCTCCTTTAGGGATCCTGCTAGATGGGTGAAATTCCTTTTTGCAAATCAAAGCGCAGTTATTCCCCATTAGCTATATCCCTGCTTTAGTCCTGACACGTGTCAGGAAGGTATGCTGAATGCTGGCAGTTCAAATGTCTCTGAGGAGAAGTATGTAATGTGGTGATGCAACACACTGTTGAGTCAATGCATTGTGCTCCAGAGTATAACATGCAGATTCCACTCCTGCAGTTCACCCTCAGCCTGATCTTGCAATTTCAACAATGCCATTAGGATAGCTGCTGTTTGGGGCCAGGTGCTTCCCTGCAGGAAGTAACGGGAAAGTGAAATTTCATCCTCATCTGGTGCTGCACTCATACAGCTTCTAGCGGGTGGCCAAAGAGCACCATTGGCAGAAGCCATGGAGTGAAACTTCAGCTCTTGTGCTTGGCAGATGTCATCATCTGGGGCAGAGAGACTGAAAAGAGGAGCATAATAATAACTTGTCAGCAAAATCAAATGGAATTATATGTTTCCTGGTATCTTGGTTTCAGAATTTCCTTTTCTTTACACAAATGAGAAAGACCGGGCTACATTCTCAACTTTGCTCTAAAAATAATGTTTCATCAAGTGTCACGTTTGCCAAGAATATGCCTGAGATTTTTAGTTTAAACTAAGAGCATGTTTCAAAATTTCATGTAGATATAAGCAACAAGAAATCTTTTAAATTCTAGCTCAAAAGGAGATAGAATTCCAAACAAAAAAATAAGCCTTATGCATGCGATTGTGAATATTAGATATTATATGTCAGAGCGAGAATGCCTACACTTATTTGAGCCCTTCTCTGCTGAGAGATTGTATGAGCTTATCAGCTCAGGCAGTGGGCTGAATGTCAATACATGAATTAAATGTTCTCTAATACGAATAAGAGGAAACAAATTTGGTGGTTATCCGTGTTGAGTAATTTTTGTTTTCATTCTATTTATTTTCATTTCACTCACTTCTGTAAGCAGCTCAAGCATGTCTACAATGAGCGTTCGAACAATCTAAAATCCTCAATATTAATATTTCAATTCATTATTGCTATTTGCATCTCTCGGAAAAAAGAGTTACGTGGCACTAACCTTTTAGATGTTACAAAGATAATATTAGCAGCACAGTAGGAAAGTGTGAATGATACATTTAAAACTTTCAATGTACTAATCTCTATAATTATATATGAACAGTTTCACCAATATTGTAGCAGCCATATTTATCTCGCCTTGATCTTTAGTAATATTTTTGCCTGTCACCTCTGTTGGTGTTTAATAACTTCAGCAATCATTTAACAAACTAATGGTGGTAATTTTTTCCCTGTTCCTCTTTTTCTTTTGCTGTCTTTCTACAAAGAAATAAAGATTTTAGACATAGGTAAGCCAACCACTTTAACATGCCTCTTCTGAAAGAATATCTTGTCTCTTTTTTTTTGTCCTGTTACTGCTGTTAACCTACTATAGACAAAGGTAACCCTGTAAATAAGACAGTATCTACCACTGATGATAGGTACGATCAGTGATTAGTAGATTACCCCCTTGTATATGGTTTATACAATATAGGCTGGAGGAAAATGGATCAACCTCAGGGTTGCATTGGTAGCACCCAATTTTTCAATGGCTTTAGGAAAATTCTCCCTTAAGAGCAACTTCATTCATGCCCCTGGAACTGCAATAAGGCTGAGAGTTCAAGCCCTGCTCCAGGACTTGAGTATGTAATCTAGACGGACCAGTCTTTGTAGTATTGAGGGAACACTGCTGTCTTTTGGAGAAAATACTAAATTGAAGTCATATCTAGCCCCTCAGGTGGATATAAAAGATGCCATGGCTTATTCAAAAAGGGAAGTTCTCTATTGTCCTGGACCAACGTTTATTTCTCAACGAAAGGCATAAGAACAGATTATCTGGCCATTTATTCCATTACTGCTTGTAGAAACTTGCTGTGTGTCACTTGGCTATTGTTTTTGTATACAACCTTCGAGAGTAAGGCGTTGGCTGTAGGGTATTTTGGAGCATCATGAGCATCTGAATCATGGAATGGTTATAGCACAGAAGGAGGCCATTTGTCTGCGCCAGCTCTTTGCTAAAGCAACTCATCTAATCCCACTCCTCCACCTTTTCCCTCTAGCCCTGCAATTTTTTTCTCTTTCATTAATTATCCAATTCTCTTTTGAAAGCCACAATTGAATCTGCCTTCATCATTCTCCTAGGCAATATATTCCAGATCCTAACCACACGCTGCATAAAAGAAATTTCCTTATGTTGTCATTGTCTCTTTAGCCCATCATCTTATATCAGTGTCCTCTGGTTCTCAACCCTTCCAACAATGGGAAAAAATTTCCCAATCTGCACTGTCCAGACCCCTAATGATTTTGAATACTTCTATCAAATATCCTCTCGACCTTCTCTTCTCTAAGCAGAACAACCCCAGCTTCTCCAATCTGTCTACGTAACTGAAATTCCTCATCCCCAGAACCATTCACATGAATCTTTAATGCACCCTCTCTAATGCCTTCACACCCTTTCTAATGTGTGATGCCCAGAGCTGAACACAATACTAAAGTTGAGGCTGAAGCTCAGTTTTTTATACAGTTTTGTCATAACTTCCTTGCTTTTCTACTCCATGCCTCTATTAATAGAATCCAGGATCCTGTATGCCTTATTAGTTGCTCTCTCAACCTAACTTGCCACCTTCAATGATGTGTGCACATATATACATTGACATTGATAAACAATACCCTTGTTGAACTCCTCTTCCAATTTTGTTTATCACCACTCCTCTTCAATGTCAATGTAAAAATAATGCTGAAAGAAGCGTTTGAAGACACAGAATCTGGTGTTAAGATTGGGGAGGGTGGTGAATGATACCATCAGATTTGCAGATGACAAAGCACTTGTAGCAAGCACAGAAGAAGGATTACAAGAACTAGAAGATAGACTAGTAACAGCAGGCATGAACTTTGGGAGAAGGTAAACTTTAGCAAAACCAAAGTGATGCATATATCAAAATCACCAAGAAGTATTCATAGAAGAGAGAGGACTAGAACAGCTGAATGAATTCAAATATTTAGGAAGCATATGGAAGGTACGACAAAGAAATAAGAGCAAGAATAGCTGTGGGAAGGGCAGGATTTGGTAAGAGGAGACAGTTGCTAACCAGGAAACTGATTAAACAACTCCAAAAGCAATTTGCAAATAGCTTCATTTGGAGTTTTATGTTTTCCTGGAGGGGAGACAATGGTGTAGTGGCATTATTGACGGACTAGTAATCCATGGGATGGTGGGATTTGATTTCAATAAGCATCTGGAATTATAAGTCTAATGATGACCATGAAACCATTGTCAATTGTTGTAAAACCCCATCTGGTTCACTAATGTTCTTTAGAAAAGGAAATCTATGGTCCTTACCTGGTTTGGCCTACATGTGACTCTAGACCCACATTAATGCGGTTGACTCTTAACTGCCCTCTGAAATGGCCTAGCAAGCCACTCAGTTGTATCAAATGGCTACAAAACCTCAAAAAGGAATGAAACCGGGCAGACAATGAGGCAGACTCAGCCCTGCCAATCCTGCAAAGTCCTCCTTACTAACATTGGGGGATAGTGCCAAAATTGGGAGAGCTGTCTCACAGGCTAAACAAGCAAAAGCCTGACATTACTTTACAGATATTGTCCCAAACACCATCACCACCAAGGCAATCCATGTGTATGTCCTGTCCCACTGGCAGGACAGACCCAGTAGAGTTGGTGGCCCAGTGGTACACACTCGGGAGGGAGTTGCCCTGGGAGTCCTCAACATCAACTCCGGATCCCTTGAAGTCTCATGGCATCAGGTCAAACATGGGCAAGGAAACCTCCTGTTGATTGCCACATACCACCCTCCCTCAGCTGATGAATCAGTGCTGCTCCATATTGAACACCACTTGGAGGAAACACTGAGGGTGACAAGGGCACAGAATGTTTTCTGGGTGGGGGACTTCAACGTCCATTACCAAGAGTGGCTTGGTAGCACCACTACTGACTGAGCTGGCCGAGTCCCAAAGGACATAACTGCTAGACTGGGTCTTTGGCAGGTAGTGAAGGAACCAACAAGAGGGAAAAACATACTTGACCTCATCCTCATCAACCTGCCTGCAGCAGGTGCATCTGTCCATGACAGTATCGGTAGGAACGACCACCACACAGTCATTGTGGAGGCGAAGTCCCGCCTTCACATTGAGGATACCCTCCATCGTATTGTGCAGCACTACCACCATGTTAAATAAGATAGATTTCAAGCAGATCCAGCATCTCAAGACTGGGCATCCACGAGGATGTGGGCCATCAGCAGCAGCAGAATTGTACTTGAACACAATCTGTAACCTCATGGCCCGTCATATCCCCCACTCCACCATTACCATCAAGCCAGAGGATCAACCCTGGTTCAATGAAGAGTGCAGGAGGGCATGCCAGGAATAGCACCAGGCATACCTAAAAATGATATGTCAACCTGGTGAAGCTACAACACAGGAATACTTGCATGCCAAACAGCATAAGCAGCAAGTGATAGACAAGAGCTAAACGATTTTACAACCAACACAGCAGACCTAACTCTGTAGTTCTACCACATCCAGTCATGAATGGTGGTGGACAAGTAAACAACTCGCTGGAGGAGGAAGCTCCACAAATATCCCTATCCTCAATGATGGGGGAGCCCAGCACATCAGTGCAAAAGATAAGGCTGAAGCATTTGCTCCAATCTTCAGATAGTAGTGCCGAATGGATGATCTATCTTGGCCTCCTCCAGAAGTGCCCAGCATCACATATGCCAGTCTTCAGCCAATTCGAGTCTCTCCACGTGATATCAAGAAATGGCTCAAGGCACGGGATAGTGCAAAGGCTATGGGCCCTGACGATATTCCAGCAATAGTACTGAAGACTTGTGCTCCAGAACTTGCTGCGCCCCTAGCCAAGCTGTTTGAGTACAGCTACCCGGCTATGTGGAAAATTGCCAAGGTATGTCCTGTAATAAAAAAGCAGGACAAATCCAAACTGGCCAATTACCACCCCATTAATCTACTCTTGATCATCAGTAAAGTAATAGAAAGGGTCATCAAAGTGCTATCGAGCAGCACTTGCTTAGCAATAACATGCTCACTGACGCCCAGTTTGGATTCTGCCAGGGCCACTCAGCTCCTGACATCATTACAGCCTTGGGGGTTCAAACATGGGCAAAAGAGTTGAACTCCAGAGGTGAGGTGAGGTGAGAGTGACTGCCCTTGACATCAAGGCTGCATTTGACTGATGCATGCAAGGAGCCCTAGCAAAACTGGAGTCAATGGGAATCATGGGGAAAGCTCTCCACTGGGTGGAGTCATATCTAGTACAAAGGAAGATGGTTGTGGTTGTTGGAGGTCAATCATCTCAGCTCCAGGACATCACTGCAGGAGTTCCTCAGGATAATGTCCAAGGCTGAACCATCTTCAGCTTCTTCATCAATGACCTTCCTTCCATCATAAGGTCAGAAGTGGGGATGTTCGGTGATGATTGCACAATGTTCAGCACCATTAGCATTTTCTCAGATACTGAAACAGACCATGTCCAAATGCAGCAAGACGTGGACAATATCCAGCATTAGGCTGACAAGTGGCAAGCAACATTCACGCCACACAAGTGCCACGCAATGACCATTTCCAACAAGAGAGAATCTAACCAACGCCCCTTAATGTTCAATGGCATTATCATCAATCCCCCACTATCCCTTCATAACACTATGAGTGTACCTACACCAAATGTACTGCAGCGGTTCAAGAAGGCAGCTCATCACCACCTTCTCAAGGGCAACTCGGGGTGACCAATAAATGCTGGCCCAGCCAGCGAAAGCACATCGCGTGATTGAATTTTTAAAAATCAACATTCTGGGGGTTACCATTGACCAGAAACTGAAGTAGACTGGCCATATAAATACTGTGCCTACAAGAGCAGGTCAGAGGCTAGAAATCCAGTGATCGGTAACTCATCTCCTGACTCCCAAATCCTATCCACCATCCATAAGGCACAAGTTGGGAGTGTGATGGAATATTCCCCACTTTCCTGGATGAGTGCAGCTCCCACAATACTCAGGAAGCTTGACACCATCCAAGACAGAGCAGCCCACTTGATTGGCACCACATCCACAAACGTTCACTCCCTCCACAACTGATGCACAGTAGCAGCAGTGTGTACCATCTACAAGATGCACTTCAGGAATTCACCAAGGCTCCTTCTAAACCCATGACCACTACCATCTAGAAGGACAAGACAGCAGATAGATAGGAACACCACCATCTGGAAGTTCCCCACCAAGCCACTCACCATCCTGACTAGGAAATATATTGCCGTTCCTTCACTATCGTTGGGTCAAAATCCTGGAACTCCCTTCCTAACAGCACTGTGGGTGTACATATACCACATGGACTGCAGTGGTTCAAGTAGGCAGCTCACCACCACCTTCTCAAGGGGAACTAGGGATGGGCAATAAATACTGGCTCAGCCAGTGAAGCCCACATCCCATGAATGAATAAAAAATAGGATGTGAGACTTGGACCTAATGGAAAGCAGAGACCAGCTTGCTAAATAGCTTTGAAATGTGGATTTGGACGAGAATGGAAAGGATCAGCTGGACAGAAAAGGTAACAAATGATGAAGTGCTGTGGAGAGCGAATGAACAAAGACATTTGCTGAACCTAATTAGGAATTGAGAGAGTCTGGTAATGCTGATCTTAAGAGGAAATGGACCTGTAAGAGATGTTATGGAGGGAAGATTTCAAGGAAAAAGAGGAAGATTAAGGAGGAGAATATTAATGTTGGATGGCTTGAAAATTGGAGGAAGTTATTGGAAAAATGTGAATACTGGCACAGAATAGAGATATGAAAAGACTACAGTGAGCCAAGGACCTGCCTTTGGGCAGAGCACACATATGAACATAAAAAATTGGCATAGAAGTAAGCCATTCGACCCCTTGAGCCTGTTCCACCATTCAATAAGATCATGGCTGATCTGTTTGTGTTTCAAGTTCTACATTCCCATCTACCCTGATAACCTTTGATCCCTTGCCTAACTTGAATCTATCTACCTCTGCCTTAAAAATATTCAGTGACCCCATCTCCATCGCCTTCTGAGGCAGAGTTCCAAAGTCACACAACCCTCTGAGAGAAAAAATTTCTCCTCATCTCTGTCCTATAAGGGCGACCCCTAATTTTAAAACAGGTGTCCCCTGGTTCTGGACTCACACACAAAAGGAAACATCCTTCACCTTGTCAAGACCATTCAGGATCTTATCGTCATCATCATCATTGTCGTGTATACTTCAAGCAAATCACTCTTCACTCTTTTAAAGTCCAGTAAAAGCAAGCTCAGCCTGCCCAACCTATCCTCATAAGACAGCTCATTCCAGGTATCAATCTAGTAAACCTCATCTGAACTGCCTCCAATGCATTTACATCTTTCCTTAAGTAAGGAGACTAAAACTGTACGTAGTATTCGAGATGCGGTCACACCAATACTCTGTATAACTGAAGCATAACATCCTTATTTTTATGTTCGATTCCTCTCGTAATAACGGATAGCATTCTATTAGTCTTCTTAATTACTTGCTGTATCTGGATACTAACTTTTTGTGATTCATGCACGAGAACACCTAGATCCCTTTGCACCTTGGAATTCTGCAGTCATTCTCTGTTTAAGTAGTACTCCCCAGGTAATGACCCCAGATCCTTCTGGTACTGCACCCTCTTTAGAATTGTTTTATATTGCCTCTTCTTGCTTTTCCTACCAAAATAAATCACTTCACACTTCTCTGCATTAAATTTCAATTGTCCACCCATTCCACCACCCTGTTTATATCCTTTTGAAATTTAACACTATCCTCCTCACAGTTCACAGCACTTCCAAGTTTTGAGTCATCCGCAAATTTTGAAATTGTGTGCTGCACACCCAAGTCCAGATCATTCAGATATATCAGGAAAGGAGGAGGTCCTAACGCCAAT
The DNA here is from genome assembly GCF_017639515.1 of Carcharodon carcharias. Taxonomy (NCBI): domain Eukaryota; kingdom Metazoa; phylum Chordata; class Chondrichthyes; order Lamniformes; family Lamnidae; genus Carcharodon; species Carcharodon carcharias. The sequence goes on from NC_054474.1 coordinate 28,612,219, forward strand.
CCCTGCGCAACTCCATTATAAACCTCGTTCCAGTACATAAAACAACCATTCTGGGACACTGGGTGACACATTTTCCTTTCCCACACTGGGTCATAAACTGTCCTTTCACACTCTGGGACACTGGGTGACACACTTTCCTTTTCCACACTGCGTCACAATTTGTGCATTCAATCTCTGGGACACTGGGTCACACACTGTCCTTTCTCATTCATCGCTATACTCTGTTCCCTGGCACTCAGCCAAGGTTGTAGCCATGCTGTTATTGTCCCTTTTATTCCATGAGCCCTAACTTTGCTCACAAGCCAGTTATGTCGCACTTTATCAAATGCCTTTTGGAAGTCCATGTATACCACATCAACTGCATTACCTGAATCCACTCTTTCTGCTACCTCATAAAAAAACTCAAGCAAGTTAGTTAAACACGATTTGTCCTTAACGAATCATTTCTTTAATCTACATTTGCCTGAGCAATTATCAATTATGCCTCCAAATATCATTCCTAAAAGCCTCCCCAACCCCAAAGTTGAATTTACTAGCTTGTAATGTGTTTATCCTTACACCCTTTTCTGAATAAGGGTGTGTAATGTTTGCAATTCCCAGTCCTCTATCACCACCTCTATCTAAGGAGGTTTGGAAAATTATGGCATGTACCTTTGCAATTACCACCCTTTATCACCACCTCTATCTAAGGAGGTTTGGAAAATTATGGCATGTACCTTCGCAATTACCACCCTTTCCTCAGTATCCTTGGATGTATCTCACTCAGTCCTGTTAACTTATCAACTTTTAAGTATAGCTAGCTCATCTAATACCTCCTCTTTATCAATTTTTAGCCTGACAAATGCCTCACCTACCTTTTCTTTCATATAACTTGGGCAGCATCTTCTTTCTTGGTAAAGACAAATGCAAAGTACCCATTTAATACTGCAGCCATGCCCACGCCTCCATGCATAAATCCATTTTTAAGTCTATAATCAACCCCACTTGTCCTTTCACCACCATTTACTAATTGTACGTCCATTGAAGAGTTTAGATTTCCTTATATGTTAGCTGCCAGTCCCTTCTCATATTATCTCTTTGTTTCTCTGGTTTGGTTTTTCATTTCCCCTTTGAATCTTCTACATTGATCCTGGTTCTCAATTGTGCTATCCACCTGACATTTGGCATATGCGTCCATTTTCTGCTTCATCTTATTGTCAATCACTTTTATCATCCTGGGAGCTCTGAATTTGTCTGCCTTATTTTTGCCCCTCATGAGAATGTACCTTGACTGTACCTGAACAACTCCTCTTTAAAGGCATCCCATTGTTGCGTTACAATTTGCCTGCCAAAGTTTGATTCAAATTTATCTGGCCAGATCTGTTCTCACCCATTTGGCCCTCCCCCAGTTATTCTTACTCTGGATTGCTGCTTGTCCTTTTCTGTAGCTAACCTAAAGTTTATGATACTACAATCGCTGTCCCCTAAATGTACTGACACTTGATCTACTTGACTCACCACATTCCCCAGAACCAGATTCCTGGTTCTTCCTCATTGGACTGGAAATATACTGCTATAGAAAATTTACCTGAACACATTCTAGAGAGTCTTGCCCATCTCTGCTCTTTACACTATTACTATTCCAATCAATATTAGGATAATAAAGTCCCCATTATAACTACTCTATAAGTCTTGCGTCCCTGTAATTTCCTTGCAAATTTGTTCCTCTATGCTTTTCCCACTAGCCAGTGACCTATAGAATATACTTTGCAATGTAATGGTACTTCGCACTAACCAAATAGATTCCATTCTTAATCCCTTTGGGACATCCTCTCTCTCCTACACTGTAATTCTCCTTCATCAATGCTACCATCCCTTCTCCTCTTCTTCCTTTCCCATCTTCCCTGAAAACTTTTGTACAGAAATATGTAGTACCAAGTTCTGCCTTTCTTTGAACTAAAGAGCATTACATAAACACAAGGTTGTTCTTTTTCCTGTGTTAAGAGGAGCATGAGCTGCATTCATAATTAGCTGTGCCAGATGTCTTTTTCTCCCCATTCCACCTTGTGTTCCACTAAATGTTCAATACTTGAATACATTTAGAATCGTAGAATGTTACAACATAGAACAGGCCATTTGGCTAATCCAGTCTGTCCTAGTGTTTTTTTTTCTCCACTTAAGTCATGTATTCCATCTCCATTTCCCAGTTGCTCCTCATATTCCTAAATTTTTTTTATTGGGATTGGAAAATAATAATTCTGTAAAGTGTAACTATTTACCATCCATGATAAGCCCTACTACAAGTACATGTTACAGGTTGTTACAAGCCTCATAAATGTTGTTCTGTTGATCCAATAGCAACAATGGCTTGCCGTGCAAGCCTCTGATTAAAATAGCCATCTGGCCCTGCTAACCTCTTTAGAGTCTTATTTGCATTTTTATGGAAGGATCCCCTTCTCCATTACCACCTGACATCCCCACCGCCTCAATTCCCTTCTGGTTCTTGGCAGGCATCCCTCTCATTAGTTCAAACAAAAATCATGACTAGTAGGATTAGAGTAGGACTTCAGCTGGTAAGTCTGTTGGTTTAAACTGCCCATCTATCTAATTTAACATTGTCTGTCATGTGTTCCTAAATACTGGTCCAAGATGGGATTAGTCTGTTAAACAGTTAGATTCTCTGGTACCATGAATGAGGACTACCAGTGAGATCCCCAGAATGTATGTTCCAATTTTCATTTAACAAAATCGAAGACTGGTTGCCTCTCTAGTTCACCAGTTTTAAGCAACGAGTAGCTGAGCAATACTGACCAGCAACGTCTCCTGTTACTATTGAGCTGGATGCTCTCAACTCTGGCAGCACTAGCAGGAGAGCTACAATTTGCTTCAAATATCCCTAGGTTAGAGTGAAAAATCAGGCAATTTCCTGTTCCCAATCATTATCCTACAATCCCTACATAGGCAAATATGGACAGTGGGTGCTTACTCAGTTTTGACTTGTGATTAAATAGACTGCTGACACTCACAATAAGTTCAGAAATACTCCAGAATAATGGTCGCTTGAGCAAGGCACCAGAGAGGATCATTGATATCTGTGAATCCCACTCCAGCAACACTTCAGTTAATTTTGGAGATGTAAAAGATGAAGGAAGATAAACTGGTGAAGAAAAAAAAATGGAAAATTTCTGGGGTTACAAGGAGGAACTGTGGAAACATAAATGTTAAAATGTGATCCTTTTTAAAAAGAAATACATGGAGATGTCATCTAGGGTAATGAATTTACTATTAGCAGTACATAACATTGATAGTACATACCATGAAGCTACTTGCTCCTTGATGATGTGTGTAAATTGACTGCCTTTGTAGTAGTTTATTGAATTCATATTCTTTAATCTTTTAAATCTAATTTTTATAAATGGCATATGCTTTTGTGAAATTAAGTTTTTGTGCACATAGGTTTGGGGTTTTATTAGAAAAGCACTTATGTCCTTCAATAAATCAGCTGGGGTACTAAATATTTAAGGGATTGAGTTATAAGGCAAGTCTTTCCATTGAGCTCCTTGATTAAAGCTCAGATGGTCAGCAAAATTGAGGTATTCTTTATCATGATACATTGTTTATATTTTTACAGCCAGTTTTCAACATTTTTATTGTGCATAAGCATGGTGGAGGCAACAAAACCTCTGTGAGATTAATGAAAAACTAATAAAGACGAGTGACATGGGAACTGAAGGTGTTCACTTTGAAATGTTAGAATAAGAGCTCTAGCTTATATCGGCGATTGATATGATGAAAAATTTAGGGTATAAAGTTCATAATCATAAGGAGTACCAGACATTTCAGAATCTGTTAATGGGGAAAGTGGGATTTATCAAAAACTGTTGCAAGGCAAAGCTGTTGTATTAATATTTGCTGGCTTTCCATTTTAAAGACTTAGCTGTGGACTTCAAATTAGAACTTTGATAATCTGAAAGTGTGCAAAGCAAAATTTCAGACCTAAGTTCCAAATATAGTTTGCTTCTCATTGGCATTTTGATCCATTTCAGCCTCATTTAAAGGTGTGTTGACATTCCGTTGAGAAACTCATGTCCTAACGAAACAACCAGGAAGGCCCTGGTCCTTCAAATCCGTTATTTGATTTTCATTGGCCAATTCATGTACTAGCAATAAAAATTATAGTATTATGTATTTATCATTTCATCTGAATTACCAGCTAAATTACCACATAGTATTTTCTAATGCCTCTTATGTCCTTTACGTTGATAAAGTTAGTAAGTGTTTTGTTAGGATATTAAGTGGTACAACCTTAGAATACTATCACTCTATGTCTATGAAGCCCAAATTGATGTGAAGATCTTGGACAGTTGTAAGTCCTAAGTGAAGATAGTTGTGGTCAATGTCAATCCAGCTACTCACAGGCACAAGTCTATAGAACAAATAGAACTAACATGATTTTGGTTGTGAATTGTCAGTGTAGCTCAAAGAAGCCACAAGGGTGACTGAAATGGGAAATGGAAATGTCAGGTTGCATAGTAAAGGTTATTGTTCTGATGTTGTGTTTAAGGAATGTTGTTGGAGCAGCTTAGGATGAGTTACAATGGCATTAAACGTATTACCATATAGTTTTTCAAAAAATATTACAGCAATGAAGATGCTCTTGTGACAACCAAATTTGTGCTTTCCTTTCATTTTAAAGCAACAACCCTGCCCATAAGTACTTCATGGCAGTTGATCCTGTCACAGGGGCTCTTTACGTCTCGGATACAAACAGTCGTCAGATCATCCGCATCAAGTCTCTCAATGGAGCAAGAGACCTTGCTGCCAATTCAGAGGTGGTAGCAGGGACTGGAGAGCAGTGCCTGCCATTTGATGAAGCCAGATGCGGTGATGGAGGGAAGGCAGTTGAAGCTACGCTGATGAGCCCAAGAGGTATTGTCTTTAAAAATTATCTTCCTCAGTGTCTGCGTGCTTGCTTTCTTTATATTTTATATTTTTGCAGGATGTGGGTGCTGGCTGGGTAGGTCAGCATCTGTTGCCCATCCCTTATTGCCCTTGAGAAGGTGGCTTTCTTGAACTGCTGCAGTCCTGCTGGTATAGGTACACCCACAGTGCTGTCCTGTTTGATATTGCATGATGTACACATTTCTTAACTGCAAGTTAGTATGTCCACCAGTAACATTGAACAGCAGTGCATTCAGTGTTTATACAGGACCATCTATGAAAAAGGACACAATTTCATACTGAAAGATAAAACTTCTAGCCCACAACCTAAAGCAGGCATTTTTTTGTTTTTCATCTGTGTGAAATGATGAGTGGTGTTTCAACCCATGTATCTGCTCTTGAGACAGGACTGTATATGAAACACGGCTGACCAAGAGGACTTTAGTTAGAAAATGGATTATAAGACCCTGCATCATAATAGATCCCTGCTAAAGCTGTCAACTGTTGATCTAAGCATGGCACTATCTGCACGAATTTCATTTAGCTGGAGATGAGTAATTAACATAGGGCAACATATGGATTGTGCAAATTTTATTGCACGTACATACGATAATCACACAGGTTATGAAGTGAAAAAAAATTTTAAAAATCAATTACAAAGAATGCAAGCAATTTTCACACAGAGTTGTAAGAAATACATGAAAGTGAGTTACAGTAGCGTTCAGATAGTTTATATCTTGAACGTTGCATACATGGAATAACTTGCAGGACATAATCTAATCAGAGAATTTAAGCAGTTTTTATCATGAGCTATAGATGCGCAAAATGTTTTACAGAAGTGCATTCTGACTTTTAAGTAATGCAGGAGTGGTGCCAGTATCATATGAACTTGGATTCCCTGCTGAGGTAAGCAGTCATTCAACAGCACATACAATGCTGGGCTGCATGTCACAAAAGTTATGATTAACACAAAGTATATATTGGGCTTGCATCATTTTGAATGAATGGGGGTTAATCATGCATCGCAATCAGCACCCCCAATTTCAGGCGCAATCCAATTTACCTCCCCTGATTTCTGATTATATGCCTCAATAATTCCAGGTGCTTTTTTAATATACTGGTTGCTGAAAAATTAAGAAATAATCCTTATTCAGGCAGTTCAAGATTGCCAAGCTTAAGGTTTGTCGAGAAATCTATATTTGTAAAGAAATAGTTCACAGATAAGCTATGATCTCTTTGAATAATTTTGTCAAAACCAATTCATTTCCTACAAGCCTTCTTCCAACTTGAGAATCCTTTAAAAAAATCAGTGACTCAAGCATTTTTAAGTAAATTGAGTTTCCAAAAGAATGATCCAGCCAGTTTGTAAGTTTGTAATCATGAATTTGACCATATTTCGCCTTTGAGAATTGTCTGGTATTATTACACATAAGTGAGTAAAACATGGGTTTGAGGATTGAAACATATTCTCAGATAATTACAGAACACATACAGTACAACACACGTTTGTTATGAGGAATCACTTTGGTAAACCCAATGTTTATCGTATTATGTAGAAGTATTAACGCCAAATGATAAATGGTTCGGGAAAAGTCTAAGATTTCATTAGTTGGCAATCAGTAATTCTTGATGGAGGCTTTTACAAACAATGTCCAAGAGCAGGACAAGCCTATCAGTTCTAAATACATAGTCATAGGTAGAAAAGAGGGAAAAAAAGGCTTATCTTCAACCATATATGAATATCAAGAGGGAATGACCTGTCGAGTTGCACTAAACTACAGGATATCGTAAGGTAATTAAAGTATTGTGCCCTTGCTTTAGTTAGCTCTCAAATTCGTATCCTCCATCCCCATGGAGCTTATTGAATAATTCATTATCATTATTTTTCAGACACCTGGTAATTTTAGATTCAGTAATGTTTCTATTTTTTTTTATTTTGTGCTGATCAAGGTGAGGAAAGTCAATCCTGGAGAGTTGAAAAATTCCCACAATTTTTCCTTGTTTGCATTCAATAGCAGCAATGAGGACTCTCAACTGATACATGGTCAATAGCAGGATAAAATTCTCTCTACACCACCCCACCAACATGTCAACACCTGCCTCAAAATATCACCATCTGCAGCACCACTATGAAATTTCACACATCAACCATCCTTGTGGCAGCTTTGAGTAAAACTCCCAACTTATTGTGAATTGATCCCTTTTTGTGAACAGTTTTGTGTTGTGGATTAATGCCTCCTAGCAAAAGGATTAAAAATGAATAAATCTACAAGGAAATTTTGAGCCGAATTTGAGCTCGAATCCATGAAAGGGCAATATTCTATCCCATCGTAAGAGTTTACCTCAATGACCCTAACTATTTTTGTGCTCTTCCCAGGGATAGCAGTGGATAAGAATGGACTGATGTATTTTGTCGATGCAACCATGATTAGGAAAGTCGACCAAAATGGAATCATTTCTACGTTGCTCGGTTCCAATGACTTAACAGCAATTCGTCCTCTGAGCTGTGATTCCAGCATGGATGTAAGCCAGGTAAAATCTTATAGAAAAGGCAATATCTGTCTTCCATAGCATTTGTTAAATTGACCTAGCAATCCATAATTTAATACTTTAGTTAGGTAGAGTGTCACCAAGCTGAAATGCATCAACATCTTGCAATTCTTTGGATGTATCTTATTTTACAATTGGCAGTCAGGGTGGCCACTCTGTCTGAGCTCATGCAATAGCTCATCCAAAATTGGAGGCAATTATCACTGGCTGTATTTAAAATTAAACTTGCAAAATTTTCAGCAAAAAAATAATAAAACTGCAGTTGAAATTGCTGATATCTACAGTGCTTTAGGGCATGTGCAAAGGTGTGGTCTAAAAAAAAAGTTATTTTGTTGGGTTCAGTACAAGAGGGAATAAGCAATATGCGTTTTATCAGTGCACATGGTAGAATGGGTTGTTACAGTAAAGCTGTGATATAAATTAGGGAAATTGATGTAGCGAAGTTTGATTTCCATTATGGAGGAATCTATAAGCAATCTGCATTACCTCAGAAGTTGTGCTTTCTCAGAGCCTGTGAGAATGAGAGGAAATTGCAAACAAGGCTTGTGTTATGTTATAAGGGGAGGCCTGCCTGTTAGGGAGACAAAACTTACATAGTTCTTGTCTCAAAAGGAGAGTTACCAACAACAGGCATTGTATCAGAAAAAGATTTAGTCAGAAGCAAGAGTGTGGCATTTAGTGAGGCCATTGAAGACGACAGTTCGACTTTTATTGAAATTGAAATACCTTGATAATGTCAAACATCTACCTAACTGCAGTATGCATTCAAAAAAAGAAAAACTATCTTAAAAGCCATGTAAGCCATATAATGCCTTTTCATAGAAATTTAGCTTTTTTGCTTAAACTACCAGATTCATTGCTGCAAATTCCCATTTTCCTCTACTTAGGTACGATTAGAATGGCCAACGGATCTTGCCATCAACCCAATGGATAATTCTCTTTATGTCCTGGAGAATAATGTCATTCTGCGGATAACTGAGAATCACCAGGTCAGCATTATAGCTGGCCGACCCATGCACTGTCAGGTTCCTGGCATAGATTATTCGCTCAGCAAGCTGGCCATTCACTCTGCACTGGAGTCTGCCAGTGCCATTGCTGTCTCCCATACTGGCATACTTTACATTGCAGAAACCGATGAGAAGAAGATAAACCGTGTAAGGCAAGTGACAACCAATGGGGAAATCTCCCTGCTGGCGGGGATGGCATCGGACTGTGACTGTAAGAATGATGTCAACTGTGACTGCTTCTCAGGGGATGATGGTTATGCCACAGATGCTAAATTGAATTCTCCATCTTCATTGGCGGTCTCACCAGATGGTACCATTTTTATCGCAGACCTGGGGAACATCCGCATCCGAGCAGTTAATCGAAACAAGCCACAAATGAACTCGATGAGCTTCTACGAGGTTGCTTCAGCAGCTGAGCAGGAGCTATATGTTTTCAGTTCAAATGGGTTACATCAGTACACAATGAGCCTGGTCACCGGTGACTACATATACAATTTCTCCTACAGCCCGGATAATGACATTGTGGAAGTGACTGACAACAATGGAAACACTTTAAGGATCCGAAGGGATAGCAATGGGGTGCCAAGGCACTTACTGTCAGACAACCAGGTGTGTTCTCTGACTATTGATGCTAATGGCAAACTAAAGACGGTATTACTGCAGAACCAGGAGCTGGTTGTGCTGACATACGACGGGAATAGTGGCCTCCTGGCAACTAAAACAGATGACATCGGTTGGACCACTTTCTTTGAGTAAGATTTATTTACTTATTGATTACGTATTCTTACTGAAGTGTGAAGTATGTGACTGTTGTACACGATTGCCAGTTGGAAAATATTACTCTCAGGGTCCCTCATATCTCATGGTAGACTTGCAGAAACTACTGAGAGAAAGGCGGACAAAGTTTTCCATTTTCCTTAACGTAAGAAGGCAGCAGAAATTCTAGGCCACATTTCTTCTAATGTGTAACCTCACCTACTTTAATTAATGTAACAATTAGTATGCAAATAAATGCAGGTAGTCAAATTCGGGTGACATCCTAAGTGATGTCGGTAAAGCTATGGTAATGAATATTACAGTAAAGCTACAGCATCTGGTGGTTAATTGGAGTGACCTAATATTTGATCACTTATGTTTTAAAAGAAAGGTGACATTTGTGTCATTATTTAAATAATGCTTTTGTTTGAAAATTAAGTTTTTCTCCTCAAGATTTGTTTAAAAAGTTACATTTATATTTGAAAAAACATAAGTAAGACTTCCCCTGATTGCTATGTATAATGGGGCTTCATAAATCAGTTTGCAAAGACATTCTCTATTCTTTATTTGTAGCAAATCTGTTAGCACTTTATCATGTTCACAAAATAATGTGATATCTGAATATTACTGTATTGTAGATATGAGAAATCTAATACAATGGTGTGTTGATAATTTTTTTTAAATCAATCTGGGTTGTTGCTAATGGGCTGTGTGGATGAAAGTCAGTGAGGAAGGTCATCAGCTACTTACTTGCAAGGAAACCTTTGACAGTTATATTGTAATGCATATGCGATGCAGAATGTTTCAGCAATTAACTAGCTGGCATAACAGGGAAATATTAGAAGTCATGTATCACAAAACCATTATCAAACCAGCATGCATGTAGGCCTGACAATTGCAGTACGATTACTGCAAATATAATAACTCCCATGGCACATAGCTCAACACCAGCAGAAGTACTCAAAACATCATCATTGTACAAAAAAATTACTTGATGCACATACTATAAATGATATCAAGAAGCTTCAGTATTCCCTGTGAGATGATTTTAAAAGAAACATAATTTTTCTCTGTATAACTCAATTCTTCGTATCCATTATTCACTGTAAAGTTCAAAATCAAACATCTTCAACCCTAAAAATCCACTGTTCTTGTGCCCCTCAGTTGCAAGTGTTCACTGGTTCTCTATGTAACTCACTCCCACACGTTTGATTCTCTCTGTATCCAATTGATGGGTTCTACATACAAGATATAGGTTGACCTGATATCATTTATTTGCACTTAGTTATGACAGTGAAGGACGACTGACAAACTTGACGCGCCCCACTGGTGTAGTGACAAGTTTGCATCGGGAAATGGAGAAGTCAATCAATATTGACATTGAAACTTCGAACCGAGAAGATGATGTTACTGTCACCACTAACCTTTCTTCAGCAGATGCATCTTATACCCTAGTTCAAGGTAAACAATCTAGTTTATTTTTAAAAAAGCTTGTGATCTGCACTAGCAAGGTATACGTTTGGTAAAATGCATAATTGGAGTTTTGATGATTAGTTACAAATATATCAATCACTAAAAGTTGTGCTGCAGGTCAACAGGTAAAAAAAAAGAAGCACTAGGCTTTATTTTTAGAGGGTTGTAATTTAAAAGTAGGGAAGTTATGCTAAACCTGCATTAAATGTTGGTCGGACCACACTTAGAGTACTGTGTGCAATTCTATGAACATAGGACTTAGGAGCAGGAGTAGGCCATTTGGTCCTTCGAGCCTGTTCTGCCATTCAATAAGATCATGGCTGATCTGATTGTGGTCACGACTCCACTTTCTTGTCTGTCCCCCATAACCCTTTGCTCTCTTGTCCATTAAAAATCTAGCTAAAGCAGCCTCAAATAAACTCAATTACCCAGCCTCCACTGCTTTCTGGGGAAGAGAATTCCACAGAGTAAAAAGTCTCAGAGAAAAAAATTCTGCTCATCCCCATCTTGTTCTTAAATTGTGTCCCCCAGTTCTAGTCTTATCCACAAGAGAAACTATCATCCTAGTATCCACCCCATCAAGTCCCCTCAGGATCTTATGGCCAGAATCTTCGGGCCAGCGAACGGGTCCCAGCCCCGCTTGCCGACGCATAAAATAACACGTGGTGACATCGGGCATGCGTAACGATATCACTGCATGTCATTCCAATTTTCAGTTCTGCAGGCGTGCACTGGTGTCAGCTGCGCACCAGCCGAACTGTCAAAGGCCTATTAAGGCCATTTAAAAACTAATTAAATCACTTAACATAGCTGCCCGTCCAACCTTAAGTTTGGCAGGTAAGTGAAGAGCCCAGGCAGCCTTCGCATTTATCATGAAACCTCATCCATGGGCGGTATGCGGTTTCATGAATGATTCAAATAAATGTTTTCATTAAAATTCATAGACATGTCCCAGCCCATGTGACACTGTCAAATGAGGGGACATATCTTAAAAAAAAATTTTCTTCCTTTATTTAAATTTTTAAAACTCAAACTAATCTCCCTGAGGCAGCTCTGTGCCTGCACGAAAGAGCACAGGCCCCAACTCAGCCTGCTCCCCCTGCCCGCACAGTGCTTCCAGGTGTGTGTCACGCAGGATGGGCCAAGTGTAAAATTGTCCCCTATATGTTTTAATAAGATCACCCCTCATTCTTCTAAACTCCAATGTGTATAGGCCCAGCCTGTTCAACCTTTCTTCATAAGGTAAGCCCTTCATCCCAAGAATGAGTTGAGTGAGCCTTCTCTGAACTGTTTCTAATGCAATTACATCCTCTTTCAAATATGGAGACCAAACCAGTATGCAGTACTGATGTGGGGCTGAATAAAATAGGGTGGGCGCACACCCCACCACCTTCCCACCTATCCCTGAGCTCACCCCCATAATAAGCATGCCAGGAGGCCACTGAAATCAGCAGCCCTCCTGCCACATTTAAATGAATAATGAAGAGTCAATTAGGCTTGTTATCAAGCCCAATTAACCCTGATAGCATGTTGCTCACACCATAAAACATTTGGCGTGGGCAGCAGGGTGGGAGCGGGAAGCCCAATATTTCAACAAATGTTTAAAAGGCAGGGGGAAGAGGGGGTTGCTCTTTGGGGGCTGCCGTTTGCCAATTGCGGGGCAGTCCCCCACTTAAGTCAAACCTCCTCTTTCTTCCTATCCGCTCACTGCCTAAAACCCACCTCCTCCTCATCCCACTTCCAGCCCCTCTCCCTCACCCACCCAAACCCTCCCACCCCAAGACCCTGGACTTAACTGCTGCAGAGGTCCATGGGCCTTGATCTTCCATTCATTTTGCAGTGCTGGCAGTGACCACTAACACCTTCCTGATGCCTTTCAATGGGGGGCAGAAGTCCACTTGCACCCCCCCAGTGTTTTATAGCTGCAGGGCAGGCCGGCGTGGAGCATGTTGGCACCAAGGCCCTGTACAGTTGTAGTAAAACATCCCTAATTTTATATTCCATTCCCCTTGCAACAAACGCCAATATTCCATTTGCCTTCCTAATCATTTGCTGTAGCTGCATGCTAACTTTTTGTGATTCATGCACTAAGACACCCAGATTCCTCTGTACCACTGAGTGAAGCAATCTCTCACTGTTTAAATAGGATACTGCTTTTCTATACATCCTGCCAAAGTGGACAAGTTCACATTTTCCTGCATTATACTCCATCTGCCAAATTTTTACCCACTCACTTAACCTATCTATATCCCTTTGTAGACTCTTTACCTCCTCATCAACTTGCTTTCCCACCTATATTGGTGTCACTGACAAATTTAGCTACCACACATTTGGTCCTTTCATCCAAATCATTGATATAGATTGTAAATAGTTGAGGCCCCAGGACTGATCCCTGTGGCACTGCACTCGTTGCAGCTTGCCAACCCAAAAAAGAGCCATTTATTCCGACCCTCTGATTCTTGTTAGCTAACCAACCCTTTATCCATGCTAATATGTTACCCCCTACAGCATGAGCTCTTATTTTGTGTAATAACCTTTGATATGGCACCTTATCAAATTCCTTTTGGAAATCCAAGTACACCATATCTCCAGGTTCTCCTTTTTCCATCTTGCTAGTTACTTGCTCAAAGAACACTAAAATTAGTTAAACACAATTTCCCTTTCCTAAAACCATATTGACCCTGCCTGATCCTATTACGATGTTCTAAGTATCCTGCTATAACCTGCTTGACAATGGATTCTAGCAATTTCCCTCTGACAGATATTAGGCTAACTGTCCTATAGTTTGCTGCTTTCTGTCTCCCTTCTTTTTTGAATAAAGATGTTATGTTTGCTATTTTCCAATCTGCTTTGACCTTTCCAGAATCTAAGGAATTTTGGAAGATTATAACCAATTCCTCTACTATCTCTGCAGTCACTTCTTTTAAGATCCTCAGATGCAGGCCATTAGGTGCTAGGGACTTGTCAGCCTTTAGGCCGAATAGTTTTCCCAGTACCTTTTCGCTGGTGATCATAATTGTTTTGAGTCCCTCCCTCCCTTTTACCTTTTGATTTTTAGGCATCTTTGGGAAGTTTTCTAAGGCCAGAAATTTCGCCCCATCATTGGGGTTGTGCGGGGGTGAGCAGGGGCAGGGGCAGGGGCAGGCGCAAACCCGATGGGCGCCCTTGATCAGGGCCGCGCCGCCATTTTACGTGGGCAGGACAATTAAGGCCCGCTCAGCGTGATGCTCGCCCAGAAGCGCTATGCGCTCCCTGTGCAGATGGGGGTTGCATTCCCTGAGTGGTTCCCTACCCTCTTTCACGCATGCGTGCGAAAGAGCGTAGAGATCTCCCTGAGGCACCTCAGTGCCTCAGGGAGATTTGTTTCAGTCTTAAACTTTAAAGTAAAGGATTTTTAAACATTTAAACATATCCCCTCATGTGACACTATCACATGTTTAAGAATAAATGTATAAATTTTTATTAGATTTTAAAACAGTTCATGAAACATCATCCCGCCCGTGGATGAGGTTTCCTGAAAAATGCGAAAGCTGCCTGGGCTCTTCACCCGCCCGCCAACCTTAAGGTTTGACGGACAGCTCATTAAATTGTGTTTATTAGTTTTTAACAGGTCTTAATAGATCTTTGACAGTTCGGTGGCTGCGTGCGTGCCGAACTGATAATCTAAATGACGCGCGGTGACGTCGGGACACACGTCTGACATCACCATGCGTCATTTTACGTGTCGGCGAGTGGGCCCTGCCCCCCGCTTGCCGACGACAAAATGCTGCCCTAAGTCTTCTACAGTGAAGACAGACACAAAATATCTGTTCAACACTTCCGCCATTTCCTTGTTTTCCATTATTAATTCCCTGATTAATTCCAGTTGCTATATTATAAAAAGGGATTTAGAGGCACAGGAGAGGGTGCAGAGAAGATTTACAAGGATGATACCAGAAATGTGTGGGTGTACATATCGCAAAAAAATTGACAGGCTGTCTCTCATCTCTCTTGAAAAAAGGCTAAGGGATGACCTAATAGAGATCTTTAAAATTATGAAAGGTTTTGATAGCGTGGATACAGAGAGACTGTTTCTTCTTGTGAAGAAGGGTGTTACCAGTGGCCATCAATATAAGATAGTTGTCAAGAAATCCAATAGGGAATTCCAAAAACAGCTTCTTTACCCTAAGAGTGGTGAGGATATGGAATTCAGTACCACAGGGAGTGGTTCAAGTGAATAGCTTGTTTTATTCTTTCACAGGATGTGGGCAGTGCTGGCTAGGCCAGCATTTATTCCCCAAACCTAGTTGCCCTTGAGAAGGTGCCTTTTTGAACCGCTGCAGTCCGTGAGTGTTGGCACACCCACAGTGCTGTTAGGGGAGGAGCTTCAGGATTTTGATCCAGCAACCATGAAGTAACGGCAATATAGCTGCAAGTCAAAATGGTATGTGGTTTGGAGGGGAACTTTCAGCTAGTGGTGTTCCCAGGCATCTGCTGCCCTTGTCCTTCAAGATGGTAATGGTCATGGGTTTGGAAGGTACTGTCGAAGGTGCATTGGTGAATTGCTGCAGCGCATCTTGTAGGTGTCATGTACTGCAGCCACTGTGCCTCAGTGGTGGAGGGACTGAATGTTTAAGGTGGCTGATGAGGTGCCAATCAAGCAGGCTGCTTTGTCCTGGATGGTGTCAAGCTTCTTGAGTGTTGTTGGAGCTGCACTCATCCAAGCAAGTGGAGAGTATTCCATCACAGTCATAACTTGTGTCTTGTAGATGGTCAACAAGCTTTGAGGGCTGTGGACGTGAGTTACTGGGAGTCAAGGGTTATGGGGAGCAAATGGGAAGGTGGAGCTGAGACCACAACCAGATCAGTGAAGATCCCATTGAATGGCAAAGCAGGCCCGATGGATCAAATGGCCTACTCCTGCTCCTAAGTTCCATGTTCCTAAGCGTTCACTGCAGAATTCCCAGCTTCTGACCTGCTCTTGTAGCCACAGTTTTGTTTGGCTGGACCAGTTCAGTTTTTCATCAATGGTAACCCCAGGATGCTGATAGTATACATGCATTTAAAGGGAAACTAGACAAACATCTGAGGAAGAAGGGAATAGACGGTTATGAAGATAGATTTAGATGAGGAAAGATGGGAGGAGACTGAAGTGGAGCATAAATGCCAACATGGACTGGTTGTTCTGTTTTTGTGCCATATATCCTATGTAATCCTATGTCATCTGTTATGAAATAGAGATCAGCAATTGTAAAATCTGGTATCTGTGATCCATTTTGTAGCATTCGTGGTAAAGGCTGGCTCGTACATCAGTTTGATTTATAGTGGAAGATTATTGTAGCAAATCTACTAGCACGAATCTCTCTTTGCTGTTAGCACTAGACTTTTGAAAATAGGAGCTGATTTTATATTAAAGGAGTGAAAGAATGAAAAATGGTTGGTACAGTAATAATGTTCTACTTGTGCTTTAACGTGCAATGTAAATATGATTTTATCATTCTTATTGAACTACTTTTATTTTAGTTTTATTAATAATGTACACAGTTTAGACATCCTGAATGCATTATTGCTGTGCAATTAGAATCTCAACTGCCTCTTAATCAATCCTAGGCTGGAAAATGCTATGAACTGATCATTCAGTGTTCCTTATGCAGTAACATTCCTTTTATTTTGACACAATGTTTGTCTGTATTTGAAACTGGGGAAAAATTGAAGTATCGTTGCCAGAAAAAAAACAAAATGAAATATTATGTCAGTCAAAAGATGTCTTCACATGATGTGTGTGATATAAATTAGACTCGAAGGCTTATAAGGAAAGAAATTCCAGCACTGAATCTTTCTTGAATAATTTACTTGCCTTGTAGGCTTCAGCTTGTGAGTTCAATGGCACTTGATTTATTCCAGGAAACCACTAGTGCTACTGTGTGTCTTCACTAACAAGCTGTTTTCAAAATGTTAACAGGTAATTATTAAAGTGAACAACTTTCTTATTGCTGTAATTCTCTCATCAGATCAAGTGAGGAACAGTTATCAGCTTTGCAACAATGGTACCCTTCGAGTGATGTATGCCAATGGAATGGGTGTCAGCTTTTACAGTGAACCTCATATTCTCGCTGGGACCATAAGTCCAACTGTCGGGCGGCGCAATATCACTCTACCAGTGGAAAATGGACTGAACTCAATTGAATGGCGCCTCAGGAAGGAACAGACCAAGGGAAAAGTGACCATGTTTGGAAGGAAGCTTAGGGTAGTTCATTATAAACATGTACATTATAAATTGTAGGGATCTAAAGCTATTTAGGCTTTGTAGTTCCATTGCGTGATTTCAGTGTTTCAGTTTTTAAATGACTTATGGAATGTATATGCCTTTTAAGCATCTATTCCAATGCAGCATGCCTGCAAGGAAATGTAGCCAAGCTTCAAGCCACAGCTGACCACTATTGCCCCTGATATGCCAGCATTCTATTACATGGTAGCCACATGTTCTTATAAAAAATGGTATAGCTCAGCATCTAACTCTCTAGTCCTGAGAAAACATATTCCTACAGTTATTGGCATGAAGGCATGGCAGAGCTCATGGAAATGGCTGATGGCTGCAGCTGACAAGATACCAATCAGGCAGTGTTCATTGCTCATTGCCCTGGCATGCCTTCTTTCAGGCATTTAAGCATGCTATGGTGTTATTGAGATGTGCCCAAAGAACCATTCATCATAACTGGTAGTAGGGCATTCACATGTACTGGCAATGACATTGAGGTCTGCTGTCATAACTTCATCAGAATTAGTTTCATCTTAAACTCCAGGCACATGTGTGTGGATGCCCGCAGATGGACACACAGCACAATTCAAAAATTTTGACTTGCTTGCCATCCCTCTAATCATCCGTTTCTCCTAAATACATCAGCTCAGATGATTCCCATTGGCAAACTTATTGATATCAGGAAAGGAAGCTTGGACCAGAAAGCAAATTAATTAACAGCAACCAGCACAAAAGCTCAATTTCAACTCAAATGGCAGCAGGGAATAAATTTAAAACATTAACAGTTAGACCATGAAAAGCCACTAGCACTTATTGTGAGCTAATTAAAGATCCTCCCATCTGCACAGACCACCAAAGCCCCCTTTCTGTCATGTTTCCTGGGTGCACTGGAGATTTGGCATCCAGCATGGTCACTGGAACCAAAATGGAGCAGCATCCTTCCTTGTCTCCAATTCAATGTACTAATGAGGTTCTGCCTGGCTTTAAAATGGAAATTTAGATGCCTCACCCCAAGCCTGACCAGAAATTAGATCAGGATCAAAATCTGGTCAAACTAATTTCCCACAGAACTTAGCACTCAGAAACAAGCTATTCAACCTAACAGATCTATGTCAGGCTGTTCCATCCACACCTCAAATACAATTATAGATGGAAATACAGGGCAGCAAAGTGAGTCCCCTGGACTCTGGGTGAAATTTGCCTTAAGCAGTAGTGCTAAATGGAGACTAGTGAGTGGTCAGCACCTTCTCCACTCAATACAAATGTAAATGCATTTCACATACCCTTCTGGTCATTAGTGTTTTCATATGCAAAACATATCCTGACTAAGCAGGGAATAGAAACCTTTTGATTCTGTGATTTGGCCACTTGCAGGCATAAAGGATTATCCGGCATTGACTCATTCTTTCATTTCTCCTTTCTGAGGAATCACAGGTGCAAACCCATTTTATACACTGCACACTGTGGCTGCCATGAAAGCAATTTCTCTTTTAAATGGCAAAACAAAATTGTGTTACCTTCGCAATTTACTTCCTTTGGATAACAAAATTACACCCTCAAGACCCTTGGTGACACGTATCTCTGCTGCATTACGTCATGTTTCTATGTTTTGTACTTACAGAAAATAATTTTCTCCTTGAAGTTTAATGCATGCAACACTTTTTTCAAAAGCTGTGAAAAAAGTAAGGTGTGATTTCTTTAAAATTTCATATGAACGAACTTTGGAGAAAAATTGATAATTAAATTGTTAATCGTGATGTTCTTGCTCATTAGCAAAGGCTGAATGCATTGCAGTTTCTTTGAACTCATGCCAGATTGCAATCACTTAAATCATATTGATGATAATGTTATTTGAAAGCTTTCTTCTTTATTGGCAAAGGCACAAAATTCAATCATCTACGCCAGGCATAAGCCATTATAATTAAAATGAAATAAATTGCCCCAGTAATCTCACATGTGGTCTGTTTTTAAGTAAAGGGAGACACATTTATGATTGCGATTCTTTAATTTTATACAGTTGCATGGACGAAACTTGCTTTCCATTGATTTTGATCGCAATTCCCGGACAGAGAAGATTTATGATGATCATCGAAAATTCACATTGAGGATTATTTATGATACATTGGGTCGCCCCACAATCTGGCTTCCAAGCAGTGGTCTAGCTGCAGTTAATGTCTCTTATTCGTCTAGTGGGAAAATAATTGGAGTTCAACGTGGTGCGATGAGTGAGAAAACCGATTACGATGAACAGGGCAGGATTATATCCCGAGTTTTCTCCGATGGAAAGGTCTGGAGCTACGCTTACCTTGACAAGGTATGTTTTGACATAATTAGCTCTATTATCATTAATAAGACATTAGTTATTCCAGATTCTGCTCATTGTCTTGCAGCTGTTTTAGATAATGTGAACAATAAGTTAGATTGTGGTGCTTAAACATGAAAGCAAATGATAAATTATCAGGACAGTGACAAGAAAATATCAATGTCTTACGAATTGTCCTGATGAGTGCAAGATGAAAAGCTTCGACAAATAATATCTTTTTTCAGCAATACTCAAGTTTTGTACTACCAAACGAATAATGTAATTGCACATTTAGTTGAAATTGGAAGATTTGCTTTACTTTGAAATGCAGCAGAGCTTATGTGCTACTTGTTTATCCTTGCAGCGAATGATAGATGGCTCAGATCTGCCTGTAAGCAGCAGCAAAGTTGTTCTAAGTTTTACTGCTACTCGTGAAAAAACAGCAGCTACCCTCACTGTCACACTCACACTTGACCAAATTGTGAAAGGCATGTAAGGTAATGATGTAGCTGATACGGAGGCTACATTGAGTTTGGAATGTACACTTAGAACTTCTGAGATGCCATCTAAAATACATGATATTATTAGTCCAAACAATGTGGATAATTTTAAAGTTCAATGGCTAGGTGATAACCCAATGGAGTGCATTCCCCACCTATCATGAGCTTACCTTTCATTTCATACTATGCTCAGAGACAGGAGCATTTAATTAGAGGATGATACACATTTTACTTTTGTTATTTAAACTTTGAATTGTTAACATTAAAATTATAATTTGTAAGTATGTTTTGCTTTTGGACTTTTGTTTGGCTTGCTTAGCTGATTGGATGACTTTGGCCTGACTATTTCTTGCTGGCCAGCTCTGAAAGCTGTCTATTGATGCATGAACAGTGAGGAACGACAAGACATGGGTTTTTATACCTCAAATTTCACTGAGACAAACAATGTTTCCAGGTTCCACCCTCAATGTTAATTGCTTGTGTGAGGCCCTTCAGTGAGACAATTAATTTTGAAAGGCAAATCCCATCCACTCTGATGAGAAATTTTTGTATGCTGCTTGTATCTCCCATTTTCCATCAATTCATCAGAATTTTTAAAAAACTGACTTTGATTTCTGCTTACAAGGCTTTGTTGTGGATCACATGGCCAGATTCCCAAACAAGTTAGCCACATCCATCAATTTTCCATTCTGATCACTGGACAGAATTTTAATCTTCCTGGTTTTAAGCTACCTATCTATTTACCTGGCAAAGTTCCTTGTCCTGGTTGCCTGAGAGCTTTGGTTTCCCAGAATTTCATACTGTGGTTCAAAGAGACCATTGCAAGAGTCAGTTACCTTTGGCAGAATCTTCAGAATTACTTCTCCTTATGAACAGTGTCAGCTAACCCTATTACTTTTCTGTTAGGAAGAGTGGTTGTTAGCCCTACTCCACCTCCAATGAAATGTATCATAAGTACCTCCACTGATTGAATAATTGTGCCCCAGTTACCCACTATTACATATTCCTATTATCATTAAATATTCTAATTACCAAACGGACCATGTCATCATTTAAGAATTATATAGTAGGTGGTGAAGGACAGAGCAATAAGGGGATATGGCAACAGAGAGTTTACCCATGGGTTTACGATTACTGCTGATGTGGAGGATGACTATCAAAACATTCTGAAATGCCTGATTCTGGATTTTAATTTCCATGTAACCTGCAGTAGCATTGTATAAGGAGAAGGAGGTCAGGATCAATTATGGTCTTTGGGCAAACTGAAACCAGAGGGTGGGAATAGTTGAACGCGGACATAATTCAGGTCCTATCAGGCACTCCCTTCATTCAATATCTCCCTAAACTAGAGCAATATAAAGTGCAAGGAGTGAAACAAACAAGGTGTGTGCATCCTCCATGAGTACATTGGTGGACATGACAACACTCAATAATCCTTCCTGAATATATAGGCCATTTCAGAAGTGGAATCTGCAGCTTAAAAAACAATGTATGTGCTAAACAAATGCAGCACTTAAACTGGTTTACTAGTTAACACTTCTGCATGATATATGCTGTATTCACTGTCACAAGCAAAGCTATTGGAATTTAGGACTGGGAAACATGACTGCATTAAAAACATGATGTTGAATCCATGTGGAACGGGGGTTCACTATTTTCTGGTCCCCTGTCAGGTGATCTGCCCAGTTCTGCACAGGGCTCAGTTGGAAGAATAGTCCACTGATATTTGAAACCTGAACCTTACCTGCGATTATACCCAATTTTCCTCCATGTACCTGCAGGAGTGCTGTTGACCTCTAGTTGGTTCCAACACAATTGAAGTCAGGACTTACTGTGTGGTGAAACTTTGAATATGAAGCAGTTGATAACATAGCACATTAATATTCTAACATAATGCATTAATGGGGTACCCAAATAGCTACTCATTTTCTTGTCTTCTGAGATTCACATTTCTACAGTGCTTCTATTTTCCTCAATTAATCATACAACCTCACCTGATTACATTATTTGCTTAGAAAACACAAGGGATACTTGTGATTTACTGGAGTTAACTGATTCAGAGGAGAACAATTGCTCAGTGGCAAGAATGAAGCATCCTCGCCATAGGACTGGGAGAAAGTATTACTGGGAACACTTGGCAGATAACATTACGCTACAGAAAGGTCTGACTTGTTTGTTCAAAAGTACATTTTTGATCTCCTGTTGAGGTAGATATGTCATGATCTTATTGAATGGAAGAACGAACTCGGTGGGCATATGGTCAAATTCTGCTCCAATTTCTTATTTTCTTATAGTTTCTTATATTTTTCTTTTAAAGTTACAATTGAATCTGTTTCCACCACACTATCAGGCAGTGCATTCCACACCACACCTTTCACTTTCTTAAAAATAAATTGTTGTCCTCTCGCCTCGTAGTAATGGGGGAAAAAAATCTGGGAAAGAAAAAATATTAATAAGGGAAATAAAAATTATTAATAAACATATTAAACATAAACTGGTTTGGGTTTTCAGATATTCTTTGGAATTTTCATTCTGTCAAATGATTTGGTGAACTGCTTTCCAGTTAACTCTTATGCAAAATTATTAAAAACATATTGGGCAGTCTGATAATAAATACATTACCTTTATCATATTCGCATATGATTCCACACTGAAAGAATAAGCCAAACTTGATTAAAGCAGATGTGAAACTCTCTTGCTTTAATAAGCTGCAAGTTCAAAGGCAGATTACACTGGAACTTCAGCAAGCCATGGTTTCTACTTCACATGCTCTATTCTAAAGCATTTATGGTCTTAGCTGTCCCATTAAAGAGGAAGAGACAGTTTGAAAACCAGGTAAACTTCTTTATGCTCTAGGGTCAATATGGAAACCATGGCCTTAAGACTAACTTAAAGGAGATGATATAGAGTTCCTTACAGATAAAATTCACAAGACAGCGAATGGAAAACCCCCTATTTCACACCGAATTCTTTACAGTACAAATTTTGTTTTTGTACCAAAATCAAACTACTGATGCTGAAACTTGAAAGGTTCATAGAATTTTTAAGGATTTTAAACATGCTCTTGGGAGTGACTTATGGTGCAAACTGACCAATCAAGGATCGCAGAGCCAATTTTCACTTTGCATTTCTTTGTAAGTATAAAACATTACAACAATCATTCAGTTTTTTGGAGCTGTTTCCAAGTGGAATAACAGAGTTTGTGGTTCAATGTCCTTATCATAGAATAATACAGGACAGAAGGAGGCCATTTGACTCATCATGCCTGTGCTGGCATTTTGAAAGAGCTATCCAACTGGACCCACTCAACTGTCCTTTCCCCACAGCCCTGCAAAGTTTTCCCCTTCAAGTATTGATCCAATTTCTTTTTGAAAATTATTATTGCACATGCTTCCTCCACCCAGTGCACAATAACAAAATCACAGGAACATGACTTAACTGTCAGTTTCTCTCCTTTCGTATGTGGCTGCAAGTTGCTGAGCCTTATAAACCAGAATAGCTGTAGGTTCAACCCAAAGTCTGTTTTTAATTAGCTGAATCATCGAGCCACTGTCGGGATGCTACTCATGTCTCTCAATTAAAGAAGGATAACTTTATAACCCAGATTCTCACTAATTATTGCTCTGCAGATTCACCTGCTAGAAGTGGGTTGTGTGTACTCATAGTGTGAATGAACAGGATCAGTTGTGGTGCTCCCTTGTGGTTGAATTGCTCAGCATCACAAATGATGGTTGGTCGGCATCAAGGCACTGTGGGACAATAGCATCTGTAAAATTGTATCATAGCAAAAATTTATAATTTCAAGGAACATGAAGGGGTTGGCAGAAAATTGATAGGAAAAGGATATCTTCTTTATTCAATTTCTAAATCTTTCTCTTTTCTTTTGCAGTCTATGGTGTTACTTCTCCAGAGTCAACGTCAATACATCTTTGAATTTGACCAAACAGATCGTCTTCATGCAGTCACAATGCCCAGTGTGGCAAGGCATACCATGTCAACTCATAATTCTATTGGTTACATCCGCAATATCTACCATCCTCCCGAAAGCAATGCATCGATGATTTTTGATTTCACAACAGAAGGGAGAATACTGAAATCTGCCTACTTGGGCACTGGGCGTCAGGTCTTTTATAAATACGGAAAGTTGTCAAAACTCTCTGAGGTCCTTTATGACAGCACTGCTGTCACATTTGGTTATGATGAATCGACAGGTGTGCTCAAAATGGTCAATTTACAAAGTGGTGGGTTCTCTTGCACAATCCGATATAGGAAATTTGGTCCTCTGATTGACAGGCAAATCTATAGATTCTCTGAGGAAGGCATGGTAAATGCACGGTTTGATTACACATATCATGATAACAGCTTTCGAGTTGCCAGCATGAAGCCCATTATCAGCGAAACACCACTTCCTGTTGACCTGTACCGTTATGACGAGATATCAGGGAAAGTTGAGCATTTTGGGAAGTTTGGAGTAATATATTATGATATAAATCAGATTATTACAACAGCTGTGATGACCTTGAGTAAGCATTTTGACACTCATGGGCGCATCAAAGAAGTTCAGTATGAGATATTCCGGTCACTTATGTACTGGATGACAGTTCAGTATGACAGCATGGGGAGAGTGATTAAAAGAGAGATTAAGCTTGGCCCTTATGCAAATACTACCAAATATACATATGACTATGATGGAGATGGGCAGTTGCAGACTGTTGCCGTGAATGACAAAACAACCTGGCGCTACAGTTATGACTTAAATGGCAACCTGCATCTGTTGAACCCTGGAAGTAGCATTCGTCTCATGCCATTACGTTATGATCTTAGAGACCGGATTACCCGACTGGGGGATGTACAGTACAAGCTGGATGAAGATGGCCTTCTTTCTCAACGAGGCTCTGATATATTTGAATACAACTCTAAATGTCTGCTTATCCGTGTTTACAGCAAAACCAACGGATGGAGTGTGCAGTACCGTTATGATGGTTTGGGACGCAGAGTCTCCAGCAAAACCAATTTTGGCCAGCACCTGCAATTCTTCTATTCAGATCTGAACAACCCAACTAGGGTAACTCATGTTTATAATCACTCCAGTTCGGATATCACTTCCCTATATTATGACCTCCAGGGTCATCTCTTTGCCATGGAGATCAGCAGTGGAGAAGAATTTTATATTGCTTCAGACAACACTGGGACACCTTTGGCAGTCTTCAGTAGTAGAGGCCTAATGATCAAGCAACTTCAGTATACTGCCTATGGTGAAATTTATCATGATTCTAACCCGGACTTCCAACTGATAGTGGGATTCCATGGTGGCTTGTATGACTCTCTGACCAAGTTAGTACACTTCGGCCAGAGAGACTATGATGTCTTAGCTGGACGTTGGACAGCACCTGATTATTCCATATGGAATGATATCGGCAAAGATCCTGCCCCCTTTAACTTATACATGTTCAAAAACAACAATCCTCTTAGTAACGTGCATGATGTTGAAGATTATGTTACAGGTAAGGTTGGTAAGATCACTGACAAGTTAAAAATTTAAGGACAACATACTTCACCCACATAATTCACATTACGATGAACTTCAAACATGTTTCAGCCTATTAGCAAAGTCTGCTAAAGAAGCATCAGTAGGTAACAGGATAATTCACTAATTGGTTCACATTGGTTTCAACAGAAAGGAAACATTTGTTAGATTTATATAAATACAGATGGAATTCAAAGCTCTTTAGGTACTCAATTCAGATTTATCTTCTTTCACAAATTTTGACAAGATTTTTCTCCTTTCTTTAGCTTTGTTTCTGGGCAGGTGGGGTAAGATTTTTTTTCCCTTTTACTCTCTTTGTCTCCAGTTCATGCAGGATTCTCTCCCTTAGAGAAGACTCTCTTCCTGGTAAATGATCTGCTCCCAGGCTTTTGTCAATGCCACATTATAAACAGTCAGAATGCATGAGAATGAACATTTCTCCTTCACGACACAGCTATAATTTTAAAATCACTGTGTGAGGAATCATGTCCATGAAACAATATACTGTCCATCTCGTGCTCCAATAAATGTGTCATCTTCATTAATGACAGCATTTGATTGAAATTTTTTTTTAAAACCTATTTTAATTTTTTATTTGTGCAGAACCTGGCTATTTAGAGTGAGGATACCCTGGTAGCATGGTGGGATATGTTGGGGGGAATGGAGCACTTTCTCAGCACTCTTTGTTCAACTGGAGCATGGGTTTGAGGCATTATAATTCACAATTGTGCACCAATAATGTGTCTTAACTTCAGAAGTGCTCTCATCCATTAGAATACAGTATTCTCCATTCAGGCATCTTTGTGGCCTTTCTTTTGAGACTGTTACTTCAATGACATTAAGTCCTAAATTACAACAACTATTTACTGTAGAGTTGACAAAGAAGGAAACTAACAAAATACTAGAGGAGAAATGTATCTTCTAACAAATGTTCATCCAGTTTAAATTCTGTCTTCCTGCAGATGTTAAAAGCTGGCTTGTGATGTTCGGATTTCAGTTGTACAACATTATTCCTGGATTCCCTAAACCAGCTATTCGTTTTGCAGCACCACCTTATGAACTAGTAGAGAGTCAAGAGCGTGACAATGTACAGGTATGGAACGAACCTAGTGAAATCATCATTATCTGCCTGCTTATTCACATAATCTCATCATTGTCTACCTACCAGCTTGTTCACATCTCCTGTCTTCTATCTTTCTAGCTGCCTCTGCTATCATTTGCCCATTTACCTGCCTAGATACTTGTCTTCTCTCATGCCCGACAGTTAAGTACAAAAGTAAGCAAGCTAACAAATACTGAAAATCAAATACATTCATATCTTTAAGAAAGAGCAAAATCTCAATTTTCTATAATTCCCTCATGTCCACTATGTCATATCCTTATTCTCAGAATACCATTTGCTGTCTCTCATCCCAATCATTTTCTCTGGTACAACCTAAATTTTTGCTTTCTCAAGTCTAATTAGGCATAGATTTCAATGTAACTGGCACATTGGCTTGACTACATCAAGCTCTAATAGACCTCGAGCTCATCTGCCAAAATCTTGCTCTATCGTAGGATTATCCCGGAAAGCATGGGTAACTTTACATTCCTTCTCCACCACAAACATCTCCTGAAACCTATTTCCCCACTTCTTCACTTCTAACAACAAATGCAAGAAGTTCATTGGTTTTTTTGCTATCCTTCATTCAGATAGCTCTATCCCTTTGCCTTCTCCTCTTTCTTCCTGCTCATCAAGCTGTACCTTCCCTCAGCTGCCCTGAAGCCCTGAACAAGCTCTGAACCACTTTCTCTAGCTTCACACCCACCTTATCATTCTTTCTCTGGGCTTCTTGTGTCCCCTTTGTTCCTTCAACCCCATTCCACCCAAGTTGCTGAGCCCCTCAACTTTTCTTCCAGCCCCTATGCTAACCAGCATTGTAAGTGGTCGCATTGAACTCTTTTCTCCTCCCTTTAAATACTTCTGTCATTCACCTCCTCGAATAAAAAAAATACCCTTAACCCTTCTGTCCTTGCATCCTGAAACTCCACTTAGGGAGAAGTAGACAAAAATAATAAATACCATACAGATTAAATAAATTATGCCTGGGCTGCGGAATAGTACAGTGCAAGATCACAACTACAAATTTATTTCTAGCCAAGCCAAGCACTTTTCTACAGGGAGGGAGACATAGACTTATCCCATAATCATCAGGTGTAGCACCACCTCATAAGCATTGATGGCCACAACAATTTTCCATGATGGAAATGCTCACCATATATCTTTTATGGTTTGATTTTCAGTTTGTTTCAGGTGTTCAGCAAGCAGCAGAGAGGCTCAATAATGCCTTTATGGCACTGGAAGGATGTTCACTACCTAAATTCTCCAGGCTAGGTCACAAGGACAGGTCAGGACACTGGTTTTCAGCCACTAATTCCATCATTGGAAAGGGAGTCATGTTTGCTGTCAAGGAAGGCAGAATAACAACAGGTGTGACTACCCTTGCAAGTGAAGACAGTCGGAAAATAGCATCCATTCTTAACAACGCATACTACTTGGATAAAATGCATTACACGATCAATGGGAGAGATTCACACTATTTGGTGAAAATTGGTTCATCGGATGGAGACCTGGCAACTTTGGGCATGACAAGTGGTCGAAAAGTGCTGGAGGATGGAATTAACGTCACAGTTTCGCAGCCAACAATTCTGCTTAATGGAAGGACTCGAAGGTTCACAAATATTGAACTTCAGTATAGTGCCCTGTTGCTAAATATTCGCTATGGAATTACACCAGATACTTTGGAAGAGGAAAGAGCACGGCTGCTCGACCAGGCCAGACTAAGAGCTCTAGTGAATGCCTGGACTAAGGAACAGCAGAAGGCCAGAGATGGCAAGGAAGGAAACCGACTGTGGACAGAAGGAGAAAAACAACAATTGCTGAACTCTGGCAGAGTTCAAGGATATGATGGGTACTATGTGTTGCCTGTGGAACAGTACCCGGAGCTGGCAGACAGCCCCACCAATATTCAGTTCCTGAGACAGAATGAGATGGGAAAGAGGTAACAAACCGAACTGCTATCATCTCTGGCAAGAGCTGGAAGGGTGATCACAATCACTATCTCCTCTCCTAAGGAGATGGAAACTCTAAAGGGGGTGCTGAAAGTAAGTGACTTTGGGAGCTGAAGAGAAGTTTCAAATTCATGTTTTATGAGTTTTCACCTTGTTCTTCAGCATTTGAGGACTCTCTGGAGTGGACTGGAACCCAAAGAGAAAACTGTTTACTTGACACGTACCCCTTTTTATAGGATAGCTCAGATCCTCTGGGCTTATATTGAAAAAAAAGACAAATCTCTCTTCTTGACTCAGTAAACTTACTGCCTCATGGGTGTCTCATTTAAAAGACTTGAGTCCAAAATGCCCATCTTGAATGAAACAGGAACTTCATAATTGCAACCTTTTGTAATATATGCCCCGAAGGAAAACTTGTTTGAGCATACCGGAAATGTACTGATCTGTTGAAGCCTGGGCCAGACTTCTTACACTGATGTATTGTTTTGTTTATTGCCATAGCAACTGTAGTGGACACAGTAAGCCTTGGAGGTTATAGTTACTGCATTCCTACTTGGGAGGGGGTGGGGAGGGCCATAATGTTTCTGAGGGCGTGACGTAATTAATAAACAAAATATGTTATTGTCATACACACCGTCGTACTCTTTTTAAAAAGAAATTTAAATAAACCTACGTTGTGGACAGATTGACGTTTGCAGGGTGTAGTCTGCATAGTTTCTTAAAAGTAGTCGTCAGTAATGGTTTATGGTAGAGTTGTGGCCAATGTTTCACTGCTACAAATGGCACTGCTTTTCACTGACCCTGTTCACTGAGGCACAGGAGAGGGAAGGGGAAGGGGGCAGGAGGCACAATTGCTGCTAACAAAGTTAAATGATCGATGATGGTACCCTGCTCGCTTTTTACTTGCCTCTCAAATTACGACAATCACGCTGCAGTCACCAGAAGGCGAATTGAGAACTTTATTATTACTTTTTTTTTGTAATACTGTATCTGGAAGAATTGTCCATGGAGGTTTTTATATTAATTTCTGATTTTGCTGCTCAGCAAATATTAGTCACAGGAAATAAAAAAATAATTTATGTAAAGGTGTTTCAAAAATGTTTATATACTTTAAAATAAAGTCTTTAAAACTGAAACATGTCTGATATTGTGAACCCATATTTATAGAATATTACAACCATGTCCTTGGGTATTCAAATATTTTCAAAATAAAGTTTGAGCTGTGATCTATCTTTGTCAGTAATGTTGTTTCAGCTGAGTTGTAACAGACGTCAAAAGAGGAATCAGAAATTGTCACTATTGGATTATCCAAATCGAAATGTTAACTAGGTACCTGCTAATTAAGCTTCAACATGAAGAATATACTCTACTGGAGTTCAAATTTCATGACCAGCTGCTAATTTGAAAAACAAGAAGGGTCTATTCCTTATTCTCAGTACTGGGCCCCATTTCGTAGGTTGTTGCTGCTTAATTTCAAAAAGGTGGACTTCAAGCAGGATGTTAAGGATGAGAGGGGCTGGAGAGGTCGGAGTGGGATTTACGGTGTCATCAGCACACCTGTGAAAGCTAATTTCATGTTTGCAGATGATAATGCCACCAAGAGGTAGCACAGAAATGATGAAGAGGAGGCCAAGGATGAAGGAATCTCTGCAGAGGAAGTTGTAGCGGTGAGAAAATAAGCATTTGTTCGATGTGCTGAGTTAACAATCACAGGACTACGAAGAGGTTTATTTGGATTCTGAGGGATAATTCACCATGTAGTTGGCCTCAGTGAGCCTACACATGGAGTAGTGTTCAAAAATGGTTTCTGTACTGCGGGACAAATGTGAAATTATTAGAGGGAAGAGTTATGGAGAAAAAATTTTTCCACCTGGCATTTTAATCTCCAAGGGAGAAGGATGAAGGGTGTTTGATGGAAATCTTTAACATTTTTCTGGGTATGGAGAATTCAAACAAGTATTTCTGACAGACACGGGAATCAAGTTCTAGAAAACATGGTTTAAAATTAAAATTATCAAAAGAAAATAGGAAATTTAATCAACTTATTTTTTTTAATGGGAGGCCAATAAAAATGTAAAACAAATTACCAGTAGGGTAGTGGAACAGGAAGGCATAGGAGGTTTTAAAAAGTAATTGGACCATTGCTATTAGGAAAAAGAATACAGGGTTATTAGTTCCAGAATTACAACAATTAAATTGATGGGTAGTGTGGAATAGAAAGCTAAATGGGCCAATGGTTTAGTATGAACCAAAACAATACTGTTTGTGGTAACATTCAGCATTAAGCAAAAGCTACCAATGACAAACAATTAAGTCGTTCAAATTATTTTTTTTGAAAATGATCTCAATTGTCATCTTGTTTTTGCACTAAACTAAGAAATTTAGGACTGGAAATAAGGTTTGTAACAGAAACTATTGTGCCAGCATTGGTGAAATGTCCATCATACAAAATATTCTAATTGTCTCAAATTTTCCAGGATCCAATCAAAAAAATACTTGTCTCTGAGGATATAGCTTACAAACTTATCTGGATTTTCAAAAGGCCTTTAATAATAGACTAACAAATAAGGTCAGAGAATGTGGAGTCAAGATTCCAGTGGCAGGATTGATTGCTAGCTGGTTTCAAGATAGAAAACAGAGAGCGGGAATAAAGAGTAGCTATTCACAGTTGCAGGAGATGTGAAGTGGTGTTCCACAACGATCAATATTGGGACCATTGCTGTTCATAATTTAGATTAACTTTGAAGTTTGGACTTTGAAATCAAAATCACAATTTCTACATTTGTGTATGACACCAAATTGAGTTGTGGGGGGGTGGGGAGCGGTGGATGATAACAAATTACAGGAAGACATTAATAAACTTGCTGAATAGCAGATAATTGGCAAATAAAGTTCCACACAGGATACATTTTGGTAGGAAGAATAAAGAGATCACTTATTACTTGGATGGTGAAAGTCTAGGTGGGGTAGAGGAACAAAGGAATCTCAGATTACAGATACATCACTCACTACAGTTGCACTACACATTAGCAAGGCCATAAAAATGTAAACCAAGCATTAGGCTTTATTTCTAGAGAGATTGAATTGAAAAGTATAGAAGTTATGCTAAATCTGTATCAAACCTTGATTAAACTACACATAGAGTAGTGTGTGCGGTTCTGGTCACCATATTATAGAACTGATATAGAAGCACTGGAGAGAGTGCAGAGAAAACTTACCAGGATGATACCAGAAATACCATATCAGGAAAAGATTGACAGACTGGGTTTCTCCTGTCTTGAAAAAAGAAGGCTGAGAGGCGGCCCAATAGGAGTTTTAAAATTATGATACCAGGCCAAGAGATGAATAGCTTGGCCAAAAAGGTAGGCTTTAGTGAGCATCCTAATGGAGAAGGGTGAGGTTAAGATGTGCGTGGAGGGAATTCTGGAGCCTTGGACTTAGACAGCTAAAGGTATAGTCACCAGTGGTGGAGCAATAAAAATCATTGATGCGCAAAGTACAGTCTATAACTGAATAAGATTTTGCTGTGCTTCATTTTTAAGGTGTTATTTGCCTTTTGCTTTGTTTGGTTTATTTATTCATAGGATGTCAGCCATAGTGGCAAGGTCAGCATTTATTGTCCATCCCTAATTGCTCTTGAGCAGCAGTTGTGGAGCCATCTTTTTGAACTCTGCAGTCCTTGTGTTGTAGAGCTACCCAATGTGAACTTAGGTAGGGATTGCAGCGGTAGAAGGCATTTGCAGGGTTTTGAATGCTTTTCAGTTCAAAATTCACAGAAGTTATGATCTGGTTATGTAAGGCAAAAAAAACTCCTGAAAAAAATCAAAGTTATAGCATAAATTATAACTTTTAAAATCGCAACTTTAGGTGTATGTACAGACACAGGTCTGCTGTTGATCTTGAAAATCGGCAAGAATGGCAACAAGGTTCACCCTTTGGAATAAGGTCAATGAAGAATGAAAGGACCGGCTGAATTCTGTGAATGACATCGTACATTCTCGATTCCAGTTTTTAATTGGATGTAAAGTTCCGAAGTTATAATCATCTATAATTTATATTATTATTTATGTTATTTATATTATCAGAAACTGTGAAGCCAAATGCTACCTTAAAGTAACCTGGTGTGGAGCAACATTGCGAGCACTCTACCTACTTAGGAGTCACCCTTGACAGATGCCTCACCTTCAAGAACCACATCGAAAAGACAAAGGCGAAAGTGAGCGCACAAAACAACATTCTGGATAAGCTCACTAACACAAAATGGGGAGCAAGCTCGAAAACATTGCGAACCAGTGCACTTGCTCTTTGCTATTCCACTGCCGAATACGCCTGAACTGCATGGGAAAGATCTACTCATACTAAGAAGATGGATGCCATTCTGAATTCAAGCTGCCAACTTATCACAGGTTGTTTAAAACCAACAAACACAAACAGCCTATATATCCTGGCGGGTATCACTCCCCCTGATATAAGAAGAACGGTAGCCAGCAAGAAAGAGCGACTCCGTCAAACATCAGATGAGAGGCACCCTTTACATGGTCATACACCTACACCCAGCCGCCTAAATTCAAGGAAGAGCTTCATGAACAGTGTTGTTCCATTACAATCAACCCCATCTGACCCCCGCATCGCCTTGTGGAAAGACCGGCTCGCCAGTCTCGAACAACCCCCAGCGATGGAAATTCTACCAGATGAAAGCCTTCCCCCGGGAGCTAATTGCAACTGGGCAACCCGGAAGTGCCTTAACAGACTTAGGACTGGTGTAGGTCATTCAAAGGTGCTACTAAGCAAATAGGGATATACAAGCTGCCCGACAACTTGTGAATGTGGAACTGAGCCACAGACTATGCAACATCTCCTGCAATGTCTATCGCTAGAGGAACCCTGCATTGTTGCAGATCTTGCCAAATTCAACAACAAGGCGCAAAAATGTGTCCAGTTCTGGCTGGGCCATGTATAGACTGTCCGTGGACACGATAAGAAGATTTATATTAATGCACCACATTGGTTCAATGATTAGCAACACTGATTCATAGACATTAGAAAGGTCCCAGGTTTGACCTTAATCTATGTTGAGTTAGTTGATCTGAACCAGATCAGCAGTATGGTTAGCCAAATAGTACAGTTTGTATTCTCTGTTGGAATTGTGATCAGCGTGGCTGGGCCAGGGAGAAGAAAAACTTAGCCACAGTTCTGACTTTTGATATCTACCAATATCAGCTATAAAATATATGTGATATGTGTGCACATATGTGTGTGAACATTCTGTTCTTTAGAAATAAATCTGTAACAGAGTCTGCAAGCAGTATTGGCTAACTCCAATGAATGCATTTAATAGTGACAGTGCTTATGCAATTAATTTTCCAGAAAGGAACATGTTCAGGCTAGTCAGACGGATGTATAAATGTGGAGAAGATTTTCTGTTTTAGTACAGTATTAATGGTAACTTTTGAAAAGGAAATGGATATATACTAAAGAAAGAGCTTGCATTTATATAGAGGTTTTCACGACTTCAGGTCATTTCAAATTATTTTACAGCCAATGAAGTACTTTTGAAGAGCAGCCACTGTTGTAATGTTGGAAACGTATACACAATGTATACACAAGCCCGCACCATTAGCAATATGAAAAGTTTGCGGGTGAGTAGGAAAGAGTAGGAAATCAGGACCAATTGACTAGCTCTTTCAAAGAGTCAGCACAGCCACAATGGACCAAATGGTCTCCTTCTGTGCTGTATGATTCTACAGATGCGCATTGAACTCAAAGCCAAAGGGGCTTTAATCATGGGTGTACCAACGCACATCAGAAATCCATTTACAGTCTCAAAGAGTAAAGAAGACTCTACATGACAGGTAATCTCTTTTTTTTTCCTTCGTTCTATATCTGACCATAAGATGTAGGAACAGAAGTGGGCCATTCAGCCCATCGAGTCTGCTCCACCATTCAATGAGATCATGGCTGATCTGATAATCCTCAACTCCACTTTCCTGCCTTTTCCACATAACCCTTGATTCCCTTACTGATTAAAAATCTGTTTATCTCAGCCTTGAATATACTTAATGACCCAGCCTCCACAGCCCTCTGCGGTAAAGAATTCCACAGATTCACTACCTCGGAGAGAAGAAATTCCTCCTCATCTCTGTCTTAAATCTTAAATCAGAACTCTGACAAAGTAGTAGTTCCAAGAGGAAGGTAGGTTGAAACCTTTCAATTAAAAGAAGGCAACTGCATTCAAAACAAATTTAAAAGCTATTATATTCCACAGTGAACACAAGTTGTAGTATTTGATTAAACATATTGACCGCAAAATTCCTTGACACATGATTGCAATAGTTATACCAGGATTGGAAGCAATAATACACGTCAGTGCTGATGCTGCTACAGTTTGTGGGACCAGAAGGAGGGAATCTTTTATATGGGACAATTGGGTGCCGGTGCCAATGCAAGTGCAACTCCATGGTCTACCGCCTCATAACTGCTAGAAATTCTGGTGCCTGACACAACTGAATAGCTGGAGGTCTGTGAAACTATTGTGCAATGGGTGTGATATGGCAATGTTGGTGTGTGTGTGTGTTTGAAGTGGAGTATGTGAATGTTAGGCATGCATTGTGAGAGTCAGTGAATGGTGTTGGGTGAGTGTTGTGGGTTGGTGCATTCAGCTGTGTGAGAGGTTGGTGGTGAAGTGTTTATAAGATGTAATATAAAGATGCATTCACTCACCTTGAATACACATGTGAGGTCATTAAACCTTTTCTGGCACTGCTGCCATGTCTTTGGGACCAGTCACTGAGTATCCACCTCACTAGCTATATGTTCCCACTCCCTTTGCAGGGTCACCATTGAAGGCATTCTCCTGCAAAAACATAGAGTGGTATTTAATGGAGGGAATAGGGCTCTCAGCTACTGGCTGGAGAACCAATGAGAGCCTCCATGTCGTCTCTTTTAGGAAACACCCCCATCTGGGCAGAGAAGGGTCTTTCCCGGGATCAGGGATCTGGGGGCGAAGTCCCACCTGCTAACAGCTGCCAGCAAATCAGAAATCAGCAGTTCTATTGAACAACAGCGCCACTGGGAGGCGGTGGCTACTGCTGATATGACATGCACCCAAGCTGGCTCCTCACATGATGAGCCCCTGCCCGCTGTTGAATCAATATGTGTGACAGCAGGGTGATGCCCTGAGCTGGGCATTAATTGGTCATAGTTCATGAAAAACTGTGGGCAGTGATTTAAACATGAAGGAGTGTACTAAATGATGCATCCTTAAAAGTTTCTTATGGGTGAAAAGGTGCACTATGGCAAGTCAATTTCCAACATAAATTACCGTGTTGATTAGCGATAATTCAAACCAGTTATTTTGAAGAGATCGTTTAAACGTTTCACACAATTGCCTTAATGGTTCAGTAGGTAAACACCCTGTGATGTGTTATCAAGCCATAGAGACAATTAATCTACCAGACAGTGAGTTCACTGATCTCTTCTATGTTGGTGACTTTCACTACTATTAGATATCCAATGATGCCTTCCGGAAACTGATGCATAGATAGGTGAGGTGAAAGTGACAACCCTTGACATCAAGGCAACATTTGACAGAGTGTGGCATCAAG
This sequence comes from Carcharodon carcharias, assembly GCF_017639515.1. Classification (NCBI taxonomy): domain Eukaryota; kingdom Metazoa; phylum Chordata; class Chondrichthyes; order Lamniformes; family Lamnidae; genus Carcharodon; species Carcharodon carcharias. The sequence goes on from NC_054474.1 coordinate 28,648,147, forward strand.
GAGCCCTAGCAAAACTGGAGTCAATGGGAATCAGAGGTAAAACTCTCCGCTGGTTGCAGCCATACCCAGCACAAAGGAAGATGGTTGTGGGGATTGTTGGAGGTCAATCATCTCAGTTTCAGGACATCAGTACAGGAGTTCCTCAGAGGAGCGTTCTAGGCCCAATCACTTGCTTCATCAATAACCTTCCTGCCAGTGTAAGGTATGAAGTGGGGATGTTCACTGATGATTGCACAATGTTCAGCGTCATTTGTGACTCCTCAGATACTGAAGCAGTCCATGTCCAAATGCAGCACGACCTGGACAATATCCAGGCTTGGGCTGACAAGTGGCAAGTAACATTCACACCACACAAATGCCAGGCAATGACCATCTCCAACAAGAGAGAATCTAACCATCACCCTTTGACATTCAATGGCATTACCATCGCCCAATACTAACATCTTGGGGGTTGCCATTGACTAAAAACTGAATTGGACTGGCCATATAAATACTGTAGCTACAAGAGCATGTCAGAGTCTAGGAATCCTGCGGCGGGCAACTCACTGACTCCCCAAAGCCATCTACAGGTCAGGAGTGTGATGAAATACTCTCCACTTACCTGGATGAGTGCAACTCCAACCACACTCAAAAAACTTGTCACCATCCAGGACAAAGCAGCCCACTTGATTGGCACCCCATCCACATTCACTCCCTCCACCACCGAAGCGCAGTGGCAGCAGTGTGTACCATCTACAAGATGCACTCCTCTTAGTTCCAGGACATCACTGCAGGAGTTCCTCAGGGCAGTGCCCTAGGCCCAACCAGCTTCAGCTGCTTCATCAGTGACCTTCCTTCCTGCATAAGGTAAGAAGTGGGGATGTTCACTGATAATTGCACAATGTTCAGCATCATTCACAACTCCTCATATACTGAAGCAGTCCATTTCCAAATGCAGCAAGACCTGGACAATATCCAGGCTTGGGCAGGAACTCACCAAGGGTCCTTAGGCAGTATTTTCCAAACACACAACCACTACCATCTAGAAGGTAGCAGACAGCATGTGACAGCAGACACATGGCAACATTACCACCTGGAAGTTCCCCTCCAAGTCACTGACCATCCTGACTTGGAAATATATCACCATTCCTTCACTGTCGCTGGGTCAAAATCCTGGAACTCCCTCCCTAACAGCACTGTGGGTGTACCTACACCACATGGACGGCAGCAGGTGGTGAAGGCAGCTCACCACCACCTTCCCAAGGGCAAATAAGGGTGGGCAATAAATGCTGGCCTAGCCAGTAATGGCCATGTCCTGTAAATGAATGAAGAAAAGTATAAGAACAGGATAGAACTTTTTTGTGACATTACCTTATGCAAGGTTGAGTAGCCTTTCAAAAAAGAAAAGCATCTGGGTATAATTCACTAAACTTAATAGAATCGAAATAATAGAAATAAATCTATGATCATACCATCATAACAATAATCTACAATAACATCTACTTATACTTTATATAGTGCCTTTAATATAGTAAAACATCCCAAGGTGCTGCACAGGAACATTAAAACAAAGAATGAAACTGAGCCAGAAGGAGATATGAGGTCAGGTGACCAAAAGCTTGGTCAAAGAGGTAAAAATCTAAAGACTGTCTTAAAGGAGGAAAGCCAGGTAGAGAGGTGGACAAGATGTAGGGAGGGCATTCCCGAGTTTAGAGTCTAAGCAGCTGGAGGCGCACCCACCAATGGTGGAGTGATTAAATTTGGGAGAGCACATAAGGTTAGAATTGGAGGAGCTTGGATATCTCGGACGGGTATGTGGTTGGAGGAGATTAAAATGATAGAGAAGGGTGAGGCCATTGGAGGGTCTGAAAACATGAATGAAAATCTTAAAATCAAGATGTTGCTCAACCAGGAGTCAATGTAGATCAGAGTGATTGGGGAACAGAACTTGGTGCGAGTTAAGACACGAGCAGCAGATTTTTGGATGAGCTCAAGTTTACAGAGGGTAGAATGTAACAGTCAGCCAGGAATGTGGCGAAATAGTCAAGTCTAGATGCACCAAAGGCATGAATGATGGTTTCAGCAGCAGCTGATCTGAGAGAAAGGTGAAGATGGGCAATGTTATGGAGATAGAAATGGGTGCTCTTAGTGATAGCATGAATATGAATTCAGAAATCATCTCGGGATCAATGTGACACCACAGGTGCAAACAGACTGGCTCTCAGCCTATGGCCAGGAGAGTGACAGAGTCAGAAGCTAGGGAACAGAGTTTAGAGTGGGGACTAAAAACAATGGTTTCAGTCTTCCCAAAGGTTAACTAGAGGAAATTTTTGTTCACCCAGTTACTAGATGTCCAATAAGTAGCATAATCATTTAGTAATAGTGGAAGAGTAGAGAGAGGTGGTGTGGAGTAGAGTTGGGTTTTACCAGGTAAATGTGAAAATAAACACTGTGCTCTCAGATGATGTCACCAAGAGGCAGCACATAATTTAGAAATAGGAAAAGGCCAAAGATAGATCCTTGGGGGAGATACCAGAGGTAACAGTGCGGGAGCATGTAAAGAAGTCACTACAATTGATCCTCTGGTTATGATCAGATAGATAAGAATGGGATCAGGTGAGAGGAGTCCCAGTTGAATGAGAATGATGTGGTCAAACATGTCAAAGGCTGCAAACAGATCAAGAAGGCCAAGGGGGGGAAGTTTACCTTTGTCAATCACATAGGATGTCAGTTGTGACTCTGATAAGAGCTGTTTTGGTGCTGCCACAGTGATGGAAACCTGATTGGAAGTATTCAAACATGGAACTCGAAGCGAAAGTTGGGAATAGATTTGGGAGGTGCCAACATGTCCAAGAATTTTGGAAAGGAAAGGGAAGTTGGAGATGGCATGATAGTATACAAGGATAGCGGGATCACAGATGGTATTTTGAGGAAAAGTGTGCTGTTGGCAGATTTAAAGGAGAGAAGGAAAACAACTGAAGAGAACTTTCACAATGTCGGCTAACATTGGGACCAGGAAGGGATGTTTCATCTTACTAGGGCAATGTCGACTCAGTTCGGTCTAGGTGATTCAAACAAATGATTTTTCCCTACTCCACGATGCTCCTCCTTGGCTCTTTGTAAATCCACACTGAGCAAGGTTAGCTTTGGAGGCCTACACTCATAGTTCTCGTAGCATCTAAAACTAACATTTGATTCATTTCCAGCTATAAATCCAGTGATGTGGATCATTAGGTAGGTGGCTGCTGGTGCCAGGAAGCACAGGATCACAAATTATTGAATGATTTGTCATGATGGGAACTTTGTGGGTATATACTTTCAAGACTTTTGCAATCTTAGCAATCATCTTTTAACCAAATCCATGCCAATTCTCTGATCAGCTGAAGTTCAGTTAACTAAAAATTTTATATTTTTAAAATCTCCAGCAATGAGTATCATCAGAGACTCTGTGGAGGTATGAAAATTGGGGCTGGGAGCCAATTCCAGTATTCTCGACCCAATTCCCGGGAGTTCCAATTTTTACCAGTGCAGGCTGCTGCAGGTTGTGAGCTCTGACCCTGCACTCTGGACCTGGCTGGCTCCAAAGCAGGGCATGCCTGTCCTAGTCCCCCACTATTTTACTGGAGTTGAGCCAGTTTTTAAAGGATCTGTGGTTCACAGCACCTCAGAAGCGTTGTGAACCATAGTCTGGATGAGGGAACCTTTTGAAAGTTAATTAAAAAGATCTTACCCACATTCCTCATGCCAACCTATGCCGCCCACCCAACCCCCATACTCCCAGAAAACTCTTCATTCCATGCCAAGCTGTGGCACTTCCATGCCAATTCACCCGCTATACACTCTGCATAGAACAACTGAGTCATCTAGTGACAATTGAATGTGTTAAAAAAGCTTTAGAAGAGTCATTCATTCATAATTTTCCACCTTCTTAAAAAAACTCCTTTCACTGTAGCCCAATAAAAATGTCAATCATCTAGATCCATTAATGTATCAATAGCAGAAACAACAATCACTTGAAACCTTTTTATTTTGTGTCAATAAAAATTGTACAATTGACAGAATAAATCAAAGAACCAGATTTGTCAATCAAGCAAAGTTTTCCCTAGTGCGCAGCTGTTTCAACAGTCTAATGGATATGTGAGCTCTTAACCAATCCTCATTAGGTATTCTTGGCTGAGAGCCAAGTCATCCATTGGCCTGTTGGAACAGCTGCACGCCAGGGAAATCATTGCTTGGTTGACAGCTCTGGCTCCATTATCTATTCTGTTAATTGCACAATGTTTATTTACACTAGATAAAGAGGTTTCAAGTGATTGCAATTTCAGTTTCTGCTATAGTGATTCTGCTATAGGGCTATAGTGATTTTTTTTAAGAAAGTGAGAAGTTATGAATGATTGACTGTTTTTTAAAAGCTTTTCAACTTATCCTAATGTCACTATAAAGTTCATTAGTTCTATATAGAATGTACAGTGGGCAAAAGGGCATGAAAGTGCCATGGAATGGCATGGAGGCTATGAGCAGCCATGGGAATTGGGTCGAGGGCATTGCTTGTCATGAAGGTATGAGAGGCCAGGGGGTGTGGGTGGGGGTGCATGAGGTAACATGGGTGGGGGTGGGGAGTGTTTGGGGCATAGGAGGTGTGAAGGGTGAGGGGTAGAGGGCCTTACTCTTTTTATTATAACTGGGATGAAGTCGCAGAGCACCAAGTTGGGCCTTTTTCAAACAGCCTGCCTTGGTGTCCAGCAGCCATTGTGGGTGCCTCCAAATTCTTTCCGGGGGTGACGGGCCTGACCCCTGTTTGCATCTGCTCCGTACCCAGAACATAACGCCCATCTTTGTTGGCACTTTCTCCTGAGGCAGGTGCGCTGAGTCTGGAAAATTCCCGACTCCTGCTACCCACCTCAAAGATGAAAATCCAGCCCATAATAGTTAATTTTTATGGAAATTGCAGCAACTTTATGGTGTTCAGTGCATAATGCTAAGGCAGATAGAAAGATGCTATTTTCATTAAGATAATGAGAAAGTGGCACAACATAAATGGTAACTGGATAACTATTGTGTGCTTTGACACTAAAATTATCCCTTGACATTTCACAAGTACACCAATAGAAAATGGATACCAAGCTAGTAAAGGAATCATTGTCTAGATTACACATATCGAAAGGACACATTTGGAAGGTATGGGTAGCTGCCAGCCCTTGTGGGAGTGTACTGCAACAAGTGGTGGCTTCAAAAGAAAAATGGAAAAAGTGGGGGAAGAAAGAAAAAAAGAATTGCTTTGGTGTAGTTCCAGGTGTAAAAACAGATATATGTGCCTGCCAGATGTAATAAAGAGAAAACACAATCACTATATGAAAGGTGTGAAAGGTGGCATCTTAATTTTTTTATGGCATATGGGCATCACTGGCTAGGCCAGCATTTATTGTCCATCGCTAACTGCCTTTGAGAAGGTGGTGGTGAGCTGCCTTCTTTAACTGCTGCAGTTCATGTGGTGTAGGTACACCCGCAGTGCTGTTTGAGAGGGAGTTCCAGGATTTTGCCCCATTGACAGTGCAGTAACGGCAATATATTTCCAACTCAGAATGTTGAGTGGCTTGAAGGGGAACTTCGAAGTAGTAGTGTTCCCATGTGTCTGCTGCCTTTGTCCTTCTAGATGGTAGTGGTCATGGGTTTGGAGCCTTTGTGGGTTGATGCAGTGCATCTTGTAGATGGTAAATACTGCTGCCACTGTGCGTGGGTGGTGGAGGGGGGTGAATGTTTGTCGATGAGGTGCCAATCAAGTGGGCTGCTTTGTCCAGGATGGTGTCAAGCTTCTTGAGTGTTCTTGGAGCTGCACTCATCTAGGCAAGTGGAGAGTATTCCCTCACACTCCTGACTTGTTCCTTGTAGATGGCGGACAGGCTTTGGGGAGTCAGGAGGTGAGTTACGCACTACAGGATTCCTAGACTCTCACCACTCTTGTAGCTACAGTATTCATATGACTGGTCCAGTTTGGTTTCTGGTCAATGGTAACCCCCAGGGGTTACCATTTACCATTGAATATTACTATGGGCAGAATATTCCATGCCAACTGGCATCAGACAACATGGCAGGCATCAGTGGACAATATGGGGAGAAGGCCAAAAATTGGTTTTATGCCATCATGAAACACATTTGCAGCTGTCCACTGCACCCAACAATGGTGGGCTGCGTTTTCCAGCGCCAGACATCAAGAACTTCATTGAAATAAATCTGCATATTGTTATAAGCCCAGATCACCGGAATCATCCCCCATGTTAAATTTACCGCCCAAGTCAGTAGGAAAACACGTCAGTACAGAACACATTTTGACAAGTGTGACGTGCAGAAGTTAGGATTTACCATCAGGGCCTTGCTCACATTGCAGGCACTGTGGAGCAGAAGATGCTGGAGCACAACAGCAACGGGACTGGGGAGAAACATCCATCACATGCTGGGTGGATTCTCCTGGACATGGCTCCACCACAAACCTGCTCATGAAAGGTGCAAAATTACCGTGAGAGTCTGATTCAGGACTTCAGTGTCTTGGCCATGGTCTGCAATGGATGATTGTCGAGGGACTGGAGAGGAAGGTCCAACTGTGAGTGGGAGAGCAAGATGTGGCGGGGTGGAGAGGTTGGAGGGAAAGGTCTAGTTTCACTGGGAGTGGAAGATGTATCAGGAGGGGTGAGGTTGGGAGGGGGGAACAAATGTATCAGTGCGGTGAGGTTGGGAGGGGCGAATGAAGGTGTCGGGTGGGGTGAGGTTGGGAGGGGAACAAAGGTGTTGGGGGTTAAGTTTGGGATGGGGGAATGAAGGTGTCAGGGATGAGGTTGGGAGGAGGAGCGAAGATGTTGGGGGGTGAGGTTAGGAGGGGTGAATGAGGATGTCGGGGGTGAGGGAGTATGGGGGATGAAGGGCTAATACGGGAGAATACAGCAACTGGGGAGCTAGGTGTAAGGGGGAGGAATGTGTAAGGTATGGAGTTTGAAAGGGGGAAGGAGTCCAGGAGAGAAAGGAGTCAGACTGGAGGAAGAAGTAAGGGTGGAGGAAGGATTCCAGAGGGGAGAAGGAGTATGGGTGGAGGAAGAAGTAATGGTGGAAGGAGGAGTCAGGAAGGGGGTAGGAGTGGAGACAGGGGGGTGGCGGGGGTGGGGGGGGGGGGGTGGTAATGAAGTAAGGGTGGAGGAAGGAGTCAGGAAGGGGGAAGGAGTAGAGGGGGAAGGAGTCTGGGGCCTGGGGCTTGGTGGAAGTCAAGGGGAAGGAGTCCAGAGGAGGAAGGAGTTCCAAGTGGGGAAGGAGTTCCAAGGGGAGAAGGAGTTCCATGGTGGGGGATGTTTAGGTGAACATGCAAGGAAGGGGTGTGTGGAATCGATGACTGCCTCCTAGGGAGTGAAATGAGGGTGGCATGGTAGGAGCAAATGAGAGAGGGCAGAGTGAGCCAGTAGGGGGGGGCGAGTAAGGCAATGGTATCAGTAGGAAGGTCGGCTAGGGTGGTTGATGGGGTCTCGGAGGCAGACACGCACCCTGGGGGTGGGAAGGAGGAGGTCGGCAAGGTTAATGTGGATGGGGCTGGAGTTTTTGGGAAGTATGGAACGTGCATGTTCATGTGGATGTCCCCGAAAGAAAAGGGTTGTGGCTGGTAGGTGATGGTTGGGAGGTGGAAGGTGATGTCGGGGTTCGACAGTGATGGGGTAAAGGACATAGGTGGCTGGTGGTAGGGGAAAGGACGCTGAAGAAGAATGGTAAACACACCATGCTTGCAAATCTGAAAGTGAAAAGAGGCTCGTGGTGGGCAGGAACAGGTGCCGCATGGGAGTGTGAGCAGAGGGTGGGCAGAGATGAAGGTCAGCTCAGATGGAAAACTGAAAGCAAACGCCAGCAGGAGCATTGAAAATGCTCAGCACATTGAGATGGGTATGATGGGGGAAGGATCCGCATGTGTGGAAGAATGCTTGCAGGAGGCTCTGAAAGGCCCTGCCACACACTCACTTCTCCCTCCGGGATCACTCATGTGCCAGCTGCATGCAGCTTAACTGCTAGTGGGGGAGGTGGAGGGGTGGGGGTACAGGGGGAGGACTCGCGAAGCCTGCAAATGAAGCTGAAAGACACCATTACACATTATTCAGTGAAAGTGAATATATTTTCAGATTATGAAGTAACAAAATGTTCACCCGTGCAACCAACCCTGATCAGAATTTCTTAACTTTTCTAGGCATAACACTTCTTCTAGCTGCTGACCTGACATTCATAGAAGGAGTGGACACAGCCTGTGCAATGGTTGGCCCTGTTGCCTCTGAGAAATTCGGCGGTGTCCTCTGGAAAGCCAAGGCCTTGAGGGCCTTCACCCAATTTAGAACTCAAATTTCTGGCCCATCCTTGTCCTTTTCCATAACTACCTTGACTCTAACGGAATTATGATCACTATTTGCAAAATGCTCCCCCACTGATACCTCTACCACTTGCCCTGCTTCATTCCCTAAAATTAAGTCCAGGACCGCCCCCTCTCTTGTAGGACCTTCTATGTACTGGCTTAAAAATACTGGATACATTTTAAGAATTCCGCTCCCTCTAAACCTATCACACTATGACTAACCCAGTTAATGTTGGGGAAGTTGAAATCCCCCAGTATTACTACCCTATTATTTTTACACTTCTCTGAGATTTGACTGTCTTCCTGTGGGCCAGCTGCTCCTTCTGCAATGACAGAGGATAAGGTTGAGGAGGGTCACAGGCAAAAGGAACTTGGAGGGAGAGGACAGACTCTGAGATTCCTGAGTGGATGACCCAAGGGTGTCCAGCTGCCGCTCCTCCTCCCTTTGGATACCCCGGCCTGACTCTTTGAGGGGAAGAAATACCTGGAGATGATGTTGAGGTGCCCCTTTTCCCTCTCGAGTTACCAATGCAGAAAGTCACCCATGGCACGCATCTCTGCATTCTGCTGGACCAGGGTCTCCATGGCACCACCATCTTTCCCATGCAGACCTCCATACACGCACATGAGGACACCCCTTCATCAGAGAGCAGTCAGACATACTCCTTCAACTTGTGGGCCACTCTGTTGAGGGCTTCCAACAGCTCTGCATGATTTTCTCCCACCTTCTGCTGACTCTTGATGGTGAATTGGAAGGCCAAATCCAGAGGCTCGTCATCTGACTCGGACTTCACAGATGCCTCTTCCCCATCAGTCCTCCGAGTGCCAGGGAGCTTGCTCTCCTCCTTCTGCGGACACCTGTCCATGCGGTGATCACTAGATTGTGAACCCAAGCCTGCTCTAGATCAAGGTCCCACTGAGTTGTGTGTCCCTGCACTGGTGGAGGGTATGGGTAAGCACTGTGACAGGTCCTCCAGGCTGCTTTTCTCCAGCTCCTCAATGGAGGACGTGTCCTCTTGGCTGGAGGTGAGGTCCTAGGTGGAACCGAGGGACTGGCTGACTGAGGAGGTTGGTCACTTGGCAGAGGTCTCTGTGAACCAAAGTAGAGATAATTAGTGCATGTCATGAAAGTATAATATTTCTTATAATATTATTGTGATTTATTGTATAAGTAGGTTAATAGTGTGGTTTGGATAGTTTCTGTGCGTGTGTGTGTGGGATTTAATTGAATTGGAGACAACTGGACTGGATGCTTTGCCTCATAAAAAGAAACTAGATTTCAAATGTTAAGTACATAAATGTGGCTGAAGTTTTAGAATGTGAGGTGAGGAGGATTTGCATTTTTAGATAAATCAGGGTAGTTTGAATTTCAAAGAGATGGTAGGATGTTACCTCTAGCCAGAGAAGCTAGGCCAAGCAGTGTGTTTATTTTTCCCAAGGGTTACTGATAATATTAGCACCATGAAATGATTTATATTAAGAGAAAGGTAAAGTTCCAAAAGCATATGAACAATGGAATTTACATTAAAAGGGGGAAACATGTCTAAAGGAGAATGAGGCTATGTGTCAAGGAAGGCATTGTAAGATCTAACACAAGTGTGAGAAGCCTCCAGTATTTGTGCATTAAGCCTGCTGTCTACAGAAACTGAAGCTGGTAAAAGCCACTTTGAATCCTACTGTCCAAGGTATTGTGTTGATTGGATCTGTTTAAATCTACTTTTTTAAACTGTTGCCTTAACCGGGGTGTAACTGGAAGCCAGATTAATTAGGGGTTTTAGGAGTTATTATAGTGGTAATTTGTAGACCTATGTACGTACTTTTCTTTTGTTAATAAATTTAATTTAGTTTTTTAAGAATCTCTAAAGTCTTGGTGGGCTTATTACTACTGAATTCAGGGCATGCATCTCGAAATAAATATTAATTATAAAACCGTTGTGATAGCAGGATTGAGTTTCCCTCGTGGATTCGATCCACCTGGCACACATCATCTGCCGTGTCATAACAGTGCATGGCAGCAGATTCAAAAGCAGATGAGAGAGCACTCATAGTTGTGTTGAGAGAAGGATGATGTGGTGCAGGATCCTCATGAGGGTGTTCGCTACCAACCTCACCATTGCTGCAGGCACAGACAACGTCCTCACCAGTCAGTGCAATGGCACACTCCTCAAAGTGAGCGAGGGGCCTAAAGTGGGCCACTCCATCCCCTGTCTGAGACGTCGCCCTGCTGCTTTGAGCCAGCTTCTCCTGCATGAAAACAGATGGAGAGAGTGTGAGCAGGACACAGGACACTGTGTGGAATGTTTGTGTGGTGAGCAGAGCCACGGATGGGATGAGGACATGAGCTCAAGAGGATATGAGCCTGAGGGAGATATGAGGGTGTGGGTGAGAGTTAGTAATGTTGTCCCTTGAAGTGTGAGATCTCTATGGATATGTGATGTGAGTGTGTCAGCTGAGAGTGATGAAAAGAGTGTCTTACCCTGGCGGAACGGATGAGACCATTCATCCTTTTGTGCATTGGGTGGCTGTCCTTCTTTGCAGGGCATTGGCGCTGACCACCGCTGCCCCCGCCTCCCATGCTGGATTGGTGGCCTTGCTTGCTGACCTTCACCCAAAGTGGGGGTAGAGGACATCATGATGGGCCTCCACGGCATCCAAAAGGTGTTCCAGGGACACGTCACTGAATCGGGGGGGGCTGTAGTCTTCTTACCTTTCAGGGCCATGTTTTCTGCGCAGCAGCCCAGGGCTGGAAGCACTGAGAGGTGTGCACGCAGCTGCACTTTAAATATGGCACCTAGCATGAGGAAGCGACGAGGTGATGGCATGGCGGGCTAATGAAAGCCCGCCCACCATCAAAACTGTGTGTTTCCCAGGCATGCATGATTAATGAGGTGGTTTGAGGTGATACTTATGAAAAGCCACCAATGCAGCCGGCGAGTAAAACGTTCTTTCTCCCGCTCGTTACCGTACTTAGTGCAAATCTGGGACCGTTCTGCCCTATGAGTGGATGCTTTTGTGTTTGTTTTCTCAAGGGACATTAACACCCAAACCTGCAGTACCTCTTGTGAGTCACAGGTAAGCATATGACAATTTATCCCAAACTGTACAGCTTTAATATATGCAATAACTGACTTTTAAAGAAGGGTCATGATGTATGAATAAATATTCAAATTAGTGGTAATCACTAAATGTTTGTTTTATTTTCAGACACTCTAAAATACCCCTGACAAATAATACAAAAGCAATACTGAAAGTGTAATTGCTACAATGTTCTTACTCGTATCAGGGAGCCATCTAGTGTTTAGTTAACAATATACAAACATCATACATATCAGGTATGCACATCTCAAATTACCTATTATGCTCAAACTATTTCCATAATATAATCATACATGATTAGAAAATACAGAATTACAGCTTTCTGAAAGGATGTCACAAATAAATAACATGATTGAAGATTTCAGATGGTGGTTTGTTTCAATAGCATATTCCATTTGTTTAATTATTTTCCTCTCTTTTTTTCTTTGTTCCACATGTCATCTTCTCAATGAGAGGATAGTCAGGCATTCTGCTTCAAGGCCTCTACCAACTTCTAACAGGTTCAGACAATGGACTGCCAAGCAATTAAGCCACAAAATGGTATAACATGGGTTTGCAATCACAATTCACTACACAGTTACTGATTTTAGATATCAGAAAGTGCAGGATGAGGTTGAGGATCTTCCCAACTGGAAAGAGGAAAATGGGGAATAGTGCAATTAAGTATAGTCCTTTCAACTCAGAGTTTTGTATCAGTAGTGACTTGGGAGCACATGTGCTCCACAGTGTCTCTGAGCCATGAATGTTATGTGCTACAGAGTGATTTAGAGGCAGAAAAAATAGTGCCATCTAACAGTTGAGTTGGCTGTTGATGTCATTTGGTGCTATTTGATGTATGCTCAGGATAACAAGTATGCAGTTAGCTGTAAAGAAAAGATAGTTTCTTATGTGCGGTAGCCTGTTCAAAAGTGTTGACCAGTGACATTACCCTGTCTTCAGAAAAATAAGTTCATGTTATTATATGAGGTTTGTAATAATGAAGCTGGTGATAATGACCATTGTATTAACACAGCAACTGCAATGTCAGCTTGGATATAAACTATATGTATTCTTAAACTAGCAATTTGCACCCATCAGGTTTTCGTAACATACAATTATTTGGTATTAGTCTGTCATTGCCAGGTAAGAAGCTGTAATTTCTTGCCTTAGGGTAGTAGTTGTTATTAATAGTATAAATAGATAATTTTAAGGACAGAACAAAACAGATGATGAATTATCAAAGGTAATTTTAAGATCATTGTAATTTCCACAATTAGTGGAACTTTATTATCTGTTTAATATTGTTGGTCACTTATTAAAATATTACAGAGACTATTTGTTGCATTACCATCTAAATATCATAAGACTGTTTTGCAGTTTTACAATGCTCACTTCCTTTGTTTCAATTAACATTTGTAAAAATGGCTACACATTTCTAATAAGTAATAAAACTGACATAATTGAAATTATAGAGCTAACAAATGACAACAGTGATGAAAACTGTTCATCACAACTCATTTTTAAGTTGACTTTTATATATATGTATTTTTGTGTTAAGGAAAGTAGAATGGTTCCAGTTTTACTGAGGTTTTGTATGAGCCTTGGTGCCTAGGAGTCTGGAAGGGCCTGTGGCTGAAAGGTCAGTCTCCACAGATGCTGTCAGACCTGCTGAATTTTTCCAACATTTTTTGTTTTTGTTGCATACTAGATTATTTCCTGATTGTGTAGTGACTAGATCTCAGGCTCATAAAATTAGACAGGAAGAGGAAGGATCTATGAAAAAGGGAGATGAAGTAGAAATTCAGTTTACAACCCCTGAAGTTAAAGAGGTGGGTTAAAAAGGGGTTAGAAGTTGAGAGATTTTGGGAAAAAACACAAAGAAGTAAAAACTGGTTTGTTGCCCAGCGATAGTGGTCAAGTGACACAGAGAAAGATAGTTCAGTCAGTGTGTGTCACAGAGTGAAGACAGGCATTTTCAGCTCTTTGAGATAAGAAATAATGCAAGGCTACTGTGAGACTGAGTTTTGGGAACTTGTGTTTGCTCTGCAGTTGAAGCAATAGTGAGTTTAGAGTGGTTTTGGTGTCTCGGGGAGAGATATGAGTTGAGTGAGTACCATCAAGTGAATGCTTAAGAATTCACTGGAAGAAAATGATTTGCATTTTTGCCAGTCTCAGTCAAGGAACCTTTGTGGCAAGCTAGTGGTAACTCTTCCCTGGTTTATGTGTCTGCAAAGATATTGCTGGGTAAAGGAATGTTGGGAAATTGAATCATCTTGTATTTGTACTGCGTTCTTTCCAGCCTTTTGTCTGATGTTATAGAACCATAGAACCATAGAAAGGTTTCAGCACAGAAAGAGGTTGTTCAGCCCATTGTGTTTTCGTCAAAAACTAGCTGCCCATTCTAATCCCACCTTTCAGCTACCGGTCCGTAATTTTGCAGGTTACAGCACTTTAGGTGCAGATCCAGGTACCTTTTAAATGAGTTGAGGGTTTCTGCCTCCACAACCAAACCAGGTGAATTCCAAGCATTCACCACCCTCTGGATGAAGAAGTTTTTCCTTATGTCCCCTCTAATCCTTCTACCAATTACCTTAAATCTGTGCCCCCGGTACTTGACCTCTCCGCTAGAGGAAACCGGGCATCCTACTGTATCTTGGCCCCTCATAATCTTGTACACCTCAATCAGGTCACCCCTCAGCCTCCTGAGTTCAATTAAAATAACCCCAGCCTATCCAATATTTCCTCATGGCTGCAATTCTCAAGCCCTGACAATATTATTGCAAATCTCCTAATTTGTTCATTTTTCTTGTTTCAATTAACATTTTTCTCTTCATGTTAAAAGCTCATCAGCAAACACCTGTGAATTTGTTCAGTAACTTTCCTCCACGGTTTCTAAACAAAAAAGTTAGAATCTATCAGGCTAGATTTCACTCTGGGATCTAACTTGTCCAGTAGTAACATCAGCTGAGATCATAACACAACTTACAATTCAATAGCGCCTTTAATGTAGTAAAACATTGCAAGGTGCATCGCAGGAGCATTATCAAATGAAATTGATCATGAAATGAAATCTAACCACATAAGGCTGTACAAACATTCTAATTAGGAACATGAGTAGACTATTTGTCCCCTGCTCCACCATTTGATTGGATCATGGATGATCTCATTGTGGCCTCAACTCTACTTTCCTGTCTACCCCCTATACCCTTTGACTCCCTTGTCAATCAAGAATCTATTTAACTCAACCTTAAAAATATTCAATGACCCTGCCTCCACTGCTCTCTGGAGAAGAGAATTCCATAGGCTAACAACTCTATGAGGCAAAAAAAATTCTCCTCATCTTGATCTTAAATCATAGACCCCTTATTTTTAAACTGCAGGCGGAATTTTCTGAGCCCGCTGGTGGTGGTGTGATAGGTAGCAGGTGCAGAAAATATGGTGTGACCTGCCTCATGATGGCGTGAAGGCAGGTCATGATTGTCTGCTCAACCCATCAACAGCGGGCTGTGTTTCCTGCCACCGGTTGGCAGAGAGCTAATTGTAATATATCAGCATATAATTAAAAGGCCATACCGCCAGGCACTTGGAACCCTACTGTATCATCCGTCCACATCGGCGGGAAAGCAGGCGATGTGCACTTAGCGACCTTCACTTGGGGGGAACTGAGGTGAATCAGCAGTAGCGTTCTCCACAGCTCACCTGTTGTTTACAGGCCTCAGGGGCGCCAGGGAGAGGGGGCAACTGATGCCTGGCACCAGAGGCAACTGTTGAGGAGGTGGTGTCCGGTGACAAGTGCTGACCAGCCTCGAAGGCGACGGCTGAGGGGGGTGAGGTGTGTCCAGGGGCAGGTGCTGGCCAGCCTCGGAGGCGACCGTTGTCAGTGTTGGTGGGAGATGGGGGTCAAGTTTTGCCCTGGCGCTGCATCCCATGCACAGGCAATTGAGATAGGGGGCAGGGTAAGCGAGGGAAGTGGCCATGCATTAGGGGCACCTGTATAAACTGAACATGCGCCTGCAACTGAGACAGTTCAGGCGCAGCCACAATGATATGATTGGGGTCAGGCTCCTAGCCTACCCGCCTATGCAAGCAACGCAGAGGCAAAGGGTCACCAAGCGCTCCATACCTTACCAACTGCCCCCCCTCCACCCCCACCACCCCCCCACCCCCCACAACCTCACCCACCCACCCCAGCACAGACTTCGAGTCCGCAACTACTTTATTGGACCACAGAGCAGTTAGACTGCACACATTGTACAATCTCCTTGCCAATGCTGGCCATGCAGCAGTCACTGCTGGAGGCACTCACAGCCCCTTGCAATCTCAGCATCCTGGTTTGGACCAGTGTCCCTCATGTCGTAGGTTAACAGAGCAGCCAATGCAGCGCACTCATCTTTGGCCATCCCAGGGGTGACCAGCATTCCCCGGGAAGCGTTAAAGGGCAGTCACACAGGGCCAGGGAAGGTGCTAAGTACAGCCATGATAACCAGGTCTCTCTCTCTTTCATGGTGCAGGAGGGGATCATGTCAGGATCATGGATCCTGGTGACCTAGCTGTATGCCTGACAGCCTACAGAGACCATAGAAGATGGAGCAGAGAGCGACCGAGGCATCTGGCCATGCAAAGGCAGGAGCAGCAATCTTATGAAGAAGGAGCAGCAGGGGCTCCAGCACATGCTGCCTAGGAGTGACAATGAGCCATGGCTAGTTGGCATCTAGCGACACCCAGGATCCATCACCACCGGCTATCATTCCTGACTGAGGTGACTGAGAACCAGTGTCACCGGCAGCTGCATATGTCTAGGGGCCTGGACGTGAAAGTGACCATGGCACTCAATTTCTAGGTCAGTGGTTTCTTTCAGGGATCCACAGGCGATCGCTGTGGCATATCACAAGCTGCCTGCCCACAAGTGCATCCATGAGGTCACGGATGCCATCTTCTCGAAGGCACACAACTTTGTGCATTTTGCTTGGGACCATGACAGCCAGGACACAAGAGACATTAGATTCTCCCCGATCTCGGGATTCCCATAGGTGCAGGGTGTGATTGACTGCACCCATGTGGCGCTCAGGTCTTTGTCGCTACACACGGTGGGCTACATCAACCACAAGGAATTCCATTCGCTGAATGTGCAGCTGGAATGCGACCACCAGAAACACATCCTGTAGGTGTGTGTACAGTTTCCAGGGAGTGTGCACGACGCCTACATCCTCGGTTGGTCACAGATTCCGAGTCTTTCACAGTCCGCAGAAGCTGCAGGGATGACTCCTTGGGGACAAGGGCTACCCACAGAGGCCATGGCTGATGACAACCACATGGTGCCCTTAGACTGCAGCAGAGTGACGCCAAAATGAGGCTCATGCTGCAGCTCACAACTTGGAGGTGCAGACCATCGGGATGCTGAAGATGAAGTTCCGGTGCCTGGGCCGGTGTGATGGAGCCCTGCAATAGAGTCCACAGAGGGTGTCATGCATCGTCGTTATCTGCTGTGCCTTTTACAACCTGGTGCTGCAACGGAGAGAGGAGTTGACTGAGGAGGAGATGGAGGAGTTGCTTGACTCCTCAGGTGAGGAGGACACTGATGGGGATGAGGATGAGGAGGTCCTCGGAGGTGACGATGACGGGGATGAGGCCCTTGCACTGGCTGGATGAGGCAGGCATGCTTGGAAGGCCCTTATAGCTGCTAGATTTGTGAAGGATGATGACGACATGCAGTGAGGTGAACCCATAGATCCTCACACCATATTTGTGAATTTTTGGCTCCAGTCTGGCTTATGGCAGTGCCAATACCCTCTGTGAGAATGTTCCTGTCATGGAGATGCAGTGGAGGCCCTAATAGTTACTCGATTGCAGAAGGATGATGACACTCCATCAATCTTCACATAGCCTCTGAGAATGTCTGATTCCCATCTGGCCGAGGGCAACTCACTAGCGCTTCGTGATCAAGATCATATCCTAGAGCTGCAGTCATGAAACTTTAGCAGTCCTGATGCTTTGTCCGCCTTCAGCACCTGAGCTCTTCAAGAATTGGAGTACAGCATCAATGGTCACAGATGCTGAAGAGATGGGGGACAGCCCCTCCTTAAAGGTGCTAAGAGCATGTCAAGAGAATGTGAGAACTCTGTGGTGCCTGCCCACTACATTCTGGTAGCAATGACGAATGCCGCCGAGGTGCAGGCATCAGTAATTTTTTCAGGGAGTGTGAGGCCGGACAATCACTTTGGTCTGAAGGCTGCACAGAGCACAGAGAAGAGGCCCTGGACTGAGACACCTGCCTTTATCTTATGCAGAAAGGTTTCACATCTGTGAGACAAGTACACTGCTCATCAGAACAAGGCAAGGGGACATTCTTGGGAGTTTATTGACAATGCTGAACAGTATGTATAAGTGATTAACACCCGTGCCCAGGCTGTGCAACTAATCCTCCTTAACTTTCCTAGCTCTGCTGCTATGTCTTTTTGTTCCCTAGACATCCACAGTGGGGGTGGAGGCAGCCTGCTGACTGCGATGCCCTGCCCCTGTTGACTTTAGCGGGCGACCTCTGGATGGCAGAGACTTGGATGGCCCAGGCCTGCTTTCGAGGTCCTGCTATGTGACAGTGGCACCCTCCTCGGCCTATGGAGCTGGAGCTGCTCAGGTCACGGGAAGAGGGAAGTTGGATTGGCTGGACACTCTTGGAGTCACCTGGATGGATGGCTGCAGAGTGTGCACCTGCTGATTCTATGGGTGCCCGGGCACCCCAGGCTGACTCCTTGAGGAGGAGGGGTAGCTGGGGTGAGATCGAGCTGCCGGCACCCGTCTTGCATACAGACTGCTGGAGGCCAACTATGGCTTCAGCAATGGAGTTCAGCCTGCACAGCATTGCAGGAGCGGAGACCTGGACCAAGGTCTCCATGGTGGCTGCCAAACTACCACTGTCGACCTCTGTGCATTGGCATGCTGACGCTATCACCTCAGCCAGAAGGCGGATGGACTCCACCATTGTGCCTTGCAATCTGAGGAGTGCAGCGAACATCCCTTCCTGATGTTCCCGAGCTTGCCTTTGTAGCTCCAGCAACTGTGACATAACCAAGCCCAGAGGCTCATCATCTGACTCGGACTCAGCAACGTTCTAGTCTCCAGCAGTCCTCTGCGTGCTGGACACCTGGGAAGTCTCTGCCGTCAGCTGCTGTGGTTCAGACAGTGTGATGTGTTCACCAGGTTGTGTTTCCGGGGCTACTCTAAAGCTTGGTCCCACCAAGATGTGTGTCTCTGCACTGGTGGAGGGTGTGGGTGAGCGCCGTGTTGGGTCTTCAGGGAGGGTGCCTCCAGATTTCTCTCCAGAGGTTTCTTTGGAGCTTGATTGGAGGCCCTGGGTCATGGACTCTGTCGGCTGTTTGGCAGATGTGCCTGCAAAAGCAAGGAGAGATAATTAGTGCATGGCAGTGGCCTGTGAAAGAGGATACATCACTTACGGCATGGTTGTCTGATGGATGTTGCGCTGCTGGATTCTCACTTGGTAGAGCAGCGCTGACCTCACCATCAGCACAGGACCGGTCCAAATCATGGCTGGCTAGCTGGATGGCTCTGTTTTCAAAGTCCCTGAGGGGTGCCACCGGTCTGTGACTTTTCTCTCTTGTCGAGTGCCAGTTTGTCTTGCATGAATAGGGAAAGAGTAAGCAAGATGCCTGCCAGGCCGGATGATAAGTATGCCTGGTCTGTGTGGGCGGTGAGTGGTCCCATGGACAGAATGAGGACAATGTGTGAGAGATTGAATAGTGATGTACATTGATTTTGAACTAGCAGTGAGTGAGGGCCCTGTGGATGTGTGATGAGTTTGTAAGTATGTGCGTTGAGAGTGATGAGAAGAGTGACTTACCCTGGCAGAACGGAAGAGATCATTGATCCTTTTGCGGCATTGGCTGGCTGTCCTCTTCTGAATGGTGTTGGTGTTGACCACTGCTGCCACTGCCTGCCAAGCTGGATTGGTCACATTGCTGCCCATCCAGCAGCCAGAGTGGGGGTACAGGATATCCCGGTGGGCCTCCGCAGCATCCAGCAGTCACTCGTGGGACCCATCATTGAAGTAGGGGTCTGCAGTCCTTTTTCCTTTGCTAGCCATGTCTTCCATGCAGCAGTAGTGAGCTGGAAGCAATGAGCGCTATGCTTGCAGCTGGTCTTTAAACATGGTGCCTGGCATGATGCAATGGTGGGGTGATGGCCGTTGGGCAAATGAGAGCCCACTCGCCATGGAAATGGCATGGTTCGCGAGAGTGCATAAATAATGAGGCAAGTTTGGGACAATATGGTGTGAAAACGTGCCATCGTGGACGACAGGCAAAATGTCATTTTACCCACCCGCTACCGCACCTAGTGCAACTCTGGGAAAATTCCGCCCGATGTTTGCAGCTTTGTAATGGAGCTGAATAGCACCAGAGGAGATGAAAGCCAGCAGAGATTTAAAAAGAGCGAGAGCTGAGAGTCAGAGCGGAGATTTTTAAAAATTGGGAGCTAGACTTGGGGCTAAAAGCAACACAAGAACAGAGCGAGAGTTCCAGAGAGACTCAGGGCCGGAAGCAATGCAAGGACAGAGCAAGAGTTCCAGGGACACTCACGGCTAAAAGCAGCACAAGGACAGGGCAAGATTTCGGAGGAGACTTGAGGCTGAAAGTGGCGCAAGGACATCAGAATTCAAAAAATGACATGACGCATGCGGGGCAGCTGACTGGTAAGTAGGGTCAGGTGAGTACATCTACTTATACTTTTTAGCATAATTAGTATTCTTTAAAGGGAGTAATTAACAAAGTTAATCTAAAGGGTGCAAAGCTTGCACCCATGATATGTTCCTCCTGCGCTATGTGTGAAGTCATTGACACTTCCAGTGTCCTTGGTGACCATGTGTGCAGGAAGTGTGTCCAGCTGCAGCTACTGGCTAACCGCATTTAGGGGCTGGAGCTATGGGTGGATTCATTGTGGAGCATCTGTGATGCTGAGATTATCATGGACAGCATGTTCAATGAGGTGGTTGAATATCACAAAATTGTGAAGCAGGCAGATTGGTGCAAAACATACAACTGGTTTATTAATATCCTTCAGGGAACAAAACGTGTAGTCCTTACCCTGTTCAGCCTATGCAACTATATGTTTAACTCTTGGCTGCCTCTGAAATGGCCTAACATAATACTCAGTTGTATCACATCAGGGCAACTAGGGAAGGGTAATATTAATGGGCTTGCCAGTGATGCACAATTCCTAAGAATGAGTATATATTTTTTTAAATGTCACTATTCAAAGAGAAATGTAATTAAAAGAAGTTGCTTAAAAATATGGTGACAAATCATGGGTACCTGATGATTTATATCTAGGGTTGTCAATCCTCTAGGACGTATAGTATATCATCAGATTGTACAATTTCTCTGCTGGCTATTGGTCCTGCTTTCACTTCCCCAGTGAGGTGGCTTAACACGTTTCCTACCAAGTTATATCTGTGAGGTGGGATCGGTCACAAGGAAGTTTGCTCTGCCTGCAGCGGCCTGCCATACTTGTTTTACTGCTATGAGCTGGCAGCAACAGACCTGCGCTTGATGGAAGAGCCCAGTGACAACAATCTCCAGGTCTGAAGACAAGTCCAGCAACGATGGATTAACAAGTATTAGAGCTCAGGTTACCAATAAAACAGAATATGCATTGCAATCCTTGAACTTAAATTTCAGCACAATCATACCAAAGTCAGTTGTTTAAAATAATCGCCTTCAGTGATAGGCACTGGTACCCTCAGCAAAGCACAGATATTAAGCCATTAAGTAAATGCAATAACATTGCTGCAGTGCATGTGATAAAACATCACGTGACTAACCCTCCAGGAATAAGTTCTGCCAGACTTGGTAAGGCTAACTAGTATAATATGAATTTGATTTGTCATTAAATCACTTACCATTCTCACATGGCTCAAACTTCATTCTCAGTAGTTCTGGCTTAGAAATCACTTGTCCAATGTATCACATTATCTGCCAGCTGTTATACTTGAGCAAACTTCCAACCAGTCATCTATTACATAAGCTATCTCTAATTCTCTATGCTATCCTCCATGTGACATTGTCATCCTTTAATTCAAGTTATATAGTTCACAATATACATATATATTTTTAAAATATTCATTGTTTTTATTTTAGTGAAAAAGTATTTCAGCTCTCTCAGGATTAAAAATCAGTTATACTGTTGTGCCTGCTAAAATAAATATAGAAAATAAATGTAAATATGTTCAATAAGTAATTGGGTGTTGGTATTGAAATATATGAACGTTAGAGTAGAAGTATAAATTGTAACTCATATTCAAGGCCAGCAAGTATATGTTAATAATTTAAATACTTGTACAGGTTGAGGATTGTTAAAATTAATTTTAACAGCTTTTTGATGGGAATACTTCTGTTCATCAAATGTGTGTTATCTGAACCCTACTCTCTGGAACTCCTGTAAAATCCATCTTCTTTCCTATTTTACTAATTGCTTTAAAAAGCATTCTTGAAAGCAAGCTCATCAAATACTTAGGAATTTTCCACTACCATTGGCGAAGGGTGTCATCGCCGGTGTGAGCAGACAATAAGACAGGAAGGCCAAAAGTAGGTTTTACGGCGTTGTGAAACCAATTTGCGATTGTTCTCTCCACCCGTCAGTGCTGCGCGCTTCCTGCTGCCCAACATCGTGAATTAAATTTTAATGCATTTGCACACCTCTTCATTGTGGCAGTATGCTGGAATTATCCCCCCATGTCAAATGTACCACCCATGTCAGTCTGACTCGAGAACAGCATGAGTTACGACAGCTTTTACAAGGCAATCTGAACTTTGAGAGGAATTCAGAGGTGAGTGCACACAACTTTGCACAGCATGTTTGAGGATCGCCCGTTGGGCATCAAGGAAGAGCTGCTGCAAATTGGCGGTGGGGAGGGGGCCACAGGCAAGTTGCTTTTTTCCCAGCTGGTGAAAGGGGTGGGGAGGATGAGGGAAGTGCCCACGCTTTTAGAAAAACTTGTCAAAAGTGTGAATTCTTCCGCAGCTGACACCGTTCAACAGCAGCTCCATGACATACTTGAAATCAGGCCTCTGAAGCACTTCTGCCCACTCAAGCAATGCAAATATATGAATGCGGCACCAAATGCTCCAGAACTTTTCACTCCTCAGGCACAGATGGCAAATTAATGTATGTTTTAGTGGACACGGAACAAATGGATGAGTGGGCAAGTTGTAGAATCCCCTTGCAAAAGGTGGCCACGGCACAATCATGGATGGAGGTGCTCAGAGCCCGGTTTGGACCAGTATCCATCATGGTTCAAGTTAACAAAACAGCCTCACAGTGTGGGTTAGGAGAATGCCTTTGCTTGAGCTGAGAGCACAGCATGCAGTCCAGCGACCAAAGCTTCTGCCAGTTGGTCAAGTGAAGCAGGATGGAGGTGGATAGGGTTTCAAACAGCCATGAAGTGCACTACTCACTGGCCATCCAACTGGTGACCAGCACTGTCCACCATGCGTGAAGGGACTTTCAGACTTAACCAAGAAAGGTTCTTAGGACACACCATACTAACCCTCATATCTCTCCCTTTGATCCTGTAGGAGGAGATCATCAGGATCATGGAGCCTGGTGATCTAGTGATACGCTTCATTGTTTACAGGGGACAGAGAAGAAGTAGACGAGTGCCTGGCTTGTCAACGGGAGGAGTAGCACCCTCAAGATGAAGGTGTGGCAGGGCGTGCTATGCACGGGGCTGAAGATCCACAGATAGCCGTCACATGTAGGCACCTCTCTAGATGTCATTGGCTCCTTCCAGGTGATGGATCTCGCAAGCTTCCATCAATGAGTGCTTCCAGGAGGTCACGGACGCCATCCTCATGAAGGCACAGAACTTTGTGCATTTTGACTGGGATGAGGCAAGCCAGGGTGCAAGAGCATTGGGATTTGCAGCGATCTCTGGCTTTCCACAGGTGCAGGGTGCAATTGACTGCACTCATGTGGCACTTAGATTTCCATGGCAACAAGCAGTGAATATTTCAACCACAAGGGCTTCCTATCGCTGAATGTTCAGCTGGAGTGAGAACACCCCAAATGTATCCTACAGGTCTGTGCATGTTTGCCAGGGAGTACCCAGAACTCCTACATCCTTAGCAGGTCTCAGATCCATGACATCTTCTAGGGTCTACAGAGGCTGCAGGTTTGGCTCCTCAGTGACATGGGCCTATGCACAGAGGACATGGCTGATGATGCCTGTGCGGCGGCTTCAGACTGCTGCAGAGAGATGGTATGAAGAGACTGATGCTGCAACCTGGACTTTGGTGGAGCAAACGATAGGCATATTAAAAATGAGGTTCCAGTGCCTTGTCAGGAAGATATAATAATTTTCATAATGTTATTTGGAATTTGTTGTATAGTAGAGTAAGCAGGCTCTGTGTCTATGTACGTGTGTTTGTGAGACATAATTGAATTAAAGACAGCTGGTCTGAAGGATTTGATGTGAAAAGAGGAGCTTGGTTTAAATTGCTAAGTAGGTAAACATGGGTGAAGTTTTAGAATGTGAGGTGTAATGGGAACATTTACATTTTTAAATAAACAGAGTAGCTTGAATTCAAAAGAAGGGGTGAAATGTTTTACCTAGCCAGGAGAAGTTAAGAAACAGTGTGTTTATTTTTCCCAAAGATTACTGGTAAAATTGGTGCTCTGATAGCTTTTTTTTATTAGAGAGGTAAAAGTCCAAAGACATAGTGAAACAATGGGAATTTGCATTCAAAGGGGAAAATATGTATAAAGGAGAGAAGGCTGTGTGCAAGGGAAGGCATTTTTTAAAGATCTAACACAAGTGTGAAAAGCCTCAAGTTGCTGTCTGCAAGGAACCAAAGCTAAGGAAGAACTCACTTTGAATTCGACTGTCCAGGGTGTGTGCTTTGCCTCGGTCTGTTTAAATCTATGTGTTTTACTGTTACCTTAACAGAGTTTGATAGCAGTAATTTGTAGACATATGTATGAGCTTACAATCTTTTGTTTTATTAATAAATGATTAATTTAGTTTGTAAAAAAACCTCTAAGACTTGATAGCCTTTTTACTGAATTCAAAGCCTGCGTCTCAACATAAATACAAGTTGCAAATAGTTGTGGCAGCTGCTTCAAGTTTCCCTCTGAGATTTGAGCAGCTTGGCATTTACCATCTGCCTACCTTAACATGCCTCAAAGGGTCTGGTGGAGAACCGCAATACAGTCCCCAGAAGCTCATCATCGGAGCTTGCTGTGCGCTACACAACCTGGCACTGCAATGGGGGGAGGACTTGGCTGAGGAGGAGATGGAAGAGCTGCATATCTCCTCCAATGAGGACAATATCAGAAGGGGAAGAGGGTGATTGGATCATTGAAGGCGACGGTTCCGGCAATGAGCCCATCGCACTGGCCAGACGAGGCAAACATACACATGAGGCCCTAATAGCTGCAAGATTTGTGGAGGATGATTATGAGATGCAGTGAGGCCAGTCCTAACATCCTCACTTTACATTTGTGAAGGGTTGACTCCTGTGCAGCTGATGGCAGGGCACAAACCCTCAGTGCTCAGGCTCATGTCATGGAGGTGCAGCAGAGTTCCTAATAGTCGCTAGATTCCAGGAGGATGATGATGACATACAGTGAGAACACTCCGTAGATCTTCACATTGCCTCTGTGAACGGCTGATTGCTGTTTGCCTGAGGGCAGCTCATTTATACTCTGTGATCAGGGTCATAGCATGAAGCTGCAGCCATGAAACTTAAAGTGCACCTGATCCTTTGTCTACCTCCAGCACCTGTCCCCTTCAGGATCACACCATCATTGGACACAGATGCTGAAGAGATGGGGGGGGGGCGGCCAGCCCCACCTCAAAGGTGCTGAGAGCACACAGAGAGAATGAAAGAACTCTGTGACACCTGCCCACTACATTCTGGCAGTAATAACAAGCGCCAGCGAGGTGCAGGCATCACTGATGTGTCCAGTGAGTGTGAAATCAAACCATTACTTTGCGCTGAAGGTCACACACTGCACAGGGAAGAGGCCCTGGACTGAGACATCTGCCTTTATCTTGTGTAGGAACCAAGGTTTCACATCTGAATGGATGAACATTGTTCATCATAACAAGGAGCCATAGACAAGGAGACATTCTTGGGAGTTTATTTACAATAGTGAACATTATGTCGAAGATTAACACCAATGCCCAAGTGGTACAACTACTTAACTTACCTAACCCTGCTGCTACATCTTGGTGCTCCCTTGACATCCAGAGCGGAGGTGGAGGCAGCCTGTTGACTGCTACGCCCTGTTGTCTATGATGAAATTGGCGGGTGTCCTCTGGAGGGCCAAGACCTGGAGTGCCCCAGCCTGCTTTGGGTATCCTGCTGTGGGCCAGGTGCACCCTCCTCAGCCAGTGGAGCTGGAGATGATGGGGTCACAGGAAGAGGGGATTTGGATCAGTCGGACATTCCCAGAGTCACCTGGGTGGATGGCCCCGGGGTGTCGAGCTGCTTGTCCTCCTCCCTATGGGTACCTGACGGCCCCTGACTGACTCCTTGAGGAAAAGGGAAAGCTGGAGCAAGATCGAGCTGCCCCACACCCCTCTCGTCTTGACACTGTTAGAGGCCAACTATGGCACCAACGATGGAGTTCAGCCCTCACAGCAGTGCACGGCCAATGTCCTGGACCAAGTTTTCCCTGGTGGCTACAATCCTGCCAGTGTTGACCTCAATGCATTGGCATGCTGGCACTATCACCTCAGATTGAAGGCGGATGGACTCCTCCATCGTGCCTTGCAATCTGAGGAGTGCACCAGACATTTCTTCCTGCTGTTTCCGGTGATTGTCTTTGCAGCTCCAACAACTGATTGAGGACGGAGCCCAGAGGCTCACCATCTGACTCGGGCTCAGCAGATTCCTTGCCTCCAGCAGTCCTCCGAGTGCCAGTTGACTTGGATGTCACTACCTCAGCCTGCTATGAAACAGCTTGTGTGCTATGCTCACCAGATTGTAATCCTGAGGCTGCTTTACATCTAGGTCCCACCAAGTTGTGTGTCGCTGCGCTGGTGGAGGGTGTGGGTGAGCACCATGACGGGTCTTGAACGGTGCTGCCCTCAAGGTCCTCATCCAAGGTGCTCTTGGTGCTGGATTCAGAGTCAAGGTTTCATGAGGGCAATGTGGCAGACGTGCTTAGAAGAGAAAGTGAAGATTATTAGTGCTTGGCAGCTGTATTACACACAGAACAGTAGACCCGGGGTAGCATTGACAGAGGGGTGATTTAGTACAGGATCCTCATGTGGATGCTTGCCGCCGACTTCACCATTGGCACAGGAGTGGTCCACATCATTTATGGCCAGCTCCAAAGCGCAACCCTTGAACGGAGTGACAACCTAGCTGTCCGACACTCAACCCCAGGTCTGGGACCTCTCCCATTGATTGTGTGTGATCTTATCCTGCATAAAGAAAGATGGAGAGAGTGTGAGCAAAGTGTATGCCAGGCCAAATGAAAAGGATGTCGGGCATGCATGCATACTGAGTGGAGCCATAGACAGGATGAGGAGGCAACCTCCAGAGGAGATGAGGCTAGATGGAGATGTGAGTGTGGGTGAGAGAGTGAGTGGTGATGTCCCTTGAGATCCCAGTGATATACCAGTGAATGTGTGATAGGCTTGTGAACATGTGAGTTGAGAGTGATAAGATGGTTGGCTAACCCAGTGGCACAGATGAGATCATTCATCTTTTTATTGCATTGGATGGCCGACCTCTTGTGTGCAGCGTTAGCACTGATCACTGCCTCCCAAGCCTGAATGGTGAGATGGATGGGCCTCCTGCAGTCAGAGCTGGGGTAGAGGACATTGTGATTGGACCTCTAGGGCATCCAAAAGCACCTTCCAAACCCATGACCACCACCATCTAGAAGGACAAGGGCAGCAGACACATGGGAACACCACCATCTATAAGTTCCCCAAGTCACTCACCATACTGACTTGGATATCTATTGCCATTCCTTCATTGTCGCTGGGTCAAAATCCTGGAACTCCTTTCCTAACAGCACTGTGGGTGTACCTACACCAAATGGACTGCAGTGGTTGAAGAAGGCAGCTCAACACCACCTCTCAAGGGCAACTGGAATGGGCAATAAATGTTGGCCCAGCCAGCGAAGCCCACATCCCGTGAATGAATAAAATAAGAGGTGTTTCAGGGATGCATCATTGAACTGGGGGCTGCATGACTTTTGAGCCTATGTCTTCACTGGTGCAGTCCCTGGGCTGCAAGCATTGACAAGTGTGCATGTGGCTGCAGTTTAAATATGGTGCCTGGCATGAAGAAGTGTCAGGAAAATCGGAGACCAGCCATCAGCGATCTGGCGTGTTTCCTGTGACTACACAATTTATGAGATGGGAAGGGGACGATGCAGTGTGAAAATCTGCCATTATGCTCAGCGGGTAATATATATTTTTTCACACCTGCTACTGCACTTAGTGCAAATCTGGGACAATTCCGCCCTTGGGGTTTTTTTCTCAACTCCTACACAAAAGCTCAAAGTTTGGTTCTTTCTTCCTCAAACAACCTTCTTTTACCTTAAAGCAATGAAAATGATATCAAAATTCTGTTTATTATTACGTCATTTTTTAATTCTTATTAGTCCTTTTACAGTATAAAAATAAAATGCAGAAATTTCAAATCAGCCACTAGGTGGTGATATTATTTGTAATCGTCAAAGATACTGGTGTCAATTTAGTTTTTCCTTTTGTGGATTGGGCACATTTAAAAATTGGAATACAACAACCAACTTTGAAACAGAAAGGCAATAATTCAAAGAGCAAGTAGAAAGATTTGTGCAACTCCATCTGCTCTATAATTAGAATCTATAGCTCAGTTACAGCTGAATACAACCCTCTAAAAGTTAACACTAACTTTCACCTTTGTTTCATTATTTTCCTTATTTTTCCCAGACATAACTGGACATAACCCAGGCAACCTGACACCTCCCACAGTCATCCCATTCATGCTCTAGTTTAGTAGGAGGTGCACTGGTTAAGATCAGGAATTCACTATGATGGTTCTTGTGTTTGTATCAGAAGAAAGCTACCTATATCTTATTACTCCGATATGCAGTGCAAATTTGCCATAGGGCAGAATTTTTATGTCAGTGTGTGGGCGTGCGCCCGACCTGATCGGATGCGAAATTGAGCAAAATGATGTCGCTCGTGCGATATTTCGGTCAGCGGGCCCGCGCAAGTTCAGAAGCGTGCTCACCAACGGTAAGAAGACAATTAAAGTTGTTAATGTTCCAATTGTCCCCAGTTTTGCGTGGTCCGTACAACCTTATGGTTGGCAGACAGGTGAATCTGCCAGGCAGACTTTGCATTTTTGCTGAAATCTCATCCAAGGGCAGGATGAAGTTTGCATTATTAATTAAAAAAAATAAAAATGCATTGGCAGAATTTTCATCATATATATGTTCAGACGGCTGATTCTGATGCATGGACATTTTTTTCTGGATTTTAAAATCTTTATTTATTTGCTTTAAATTCTTCAGCTCCCTGAGGCTGCTCTCTGCCTTCAGGGAGCTTTCATTCAGGGCTCCCCTGCGCCCACGCTTATGTCAGTGCCCTCCCTCCTCCCACCCCCACCCCAGCAGCGCTGAGCATTTCAGTGCATGCTACACACTGGCTGGCCGTTAACTGGCCAGCCAGCGTGAAATTGCAGTTGGACGATCACGGGCGGCAGTCCGTTTCTGGGCCACTCCCAGGCCTGCCGATCGCGTCCGCATGCCAACCTAAAAATCCTGCACATTGTTTTGCTTCACTTACAGGGTGAAAGGATTTTGAAGTACACCTGATATAGTTGTATTTATAAAATTACATATTTTTTCACATTTTATGAAGATTACGCCATTTTGTTTCATTGGAAATACTGAAATAATTTTTCCTTTGAAAATTATTTGGAAGAAAATCTCAGTTTAAATTTCATAACCAAGCATCACAGGATAAAGTATAAGTCACGTTGTTCCTTGATACAAAGTTACCAATCCACAAGTATACAAATAAGCATATTTTAAATTATTTTACCAATTATACTATTAATTTTACAATAGTATAAATATAACAAGGACACAAGGATATGATTTGTATCCCACTTCTGCTGTTTAGAAAGTAACAGGTTAGCACCCTAAGGGGAGGCATTGATCTCAAAAAGACATCTTCTTCTATTTGTGCACACATGGACTGAGAAATAACAGTAACAGTAAGAGGCCAGAAGTAATATGATTCACATGCAACTGTATAAGCCTTTAAATTGTGACATCCTGTTTGGGATGGCTGGGGACCAAATAGTGGTTAATTTTATTATACATTGTTGTCTATTATCTTTGGCTTATGGCTTAAATTGTCTGTATCCAAACAAATTATGAGAACCATTATTATAATAACAATGGGAACTGAAAAGGAAACAAATAAATTACAACTACACAGGTAAAATCCCATTTATTCACCTGTAATTTACAGTAAACAAATTTAAAACTTTAGCCAATTACCAGGGCTTGTAATGTGTAAATGCTTACAAGTGTACACATATTCTATTAATTCCCTGTGTATAGTATAAGAGCTGTAGGTCATTATTCAGGGATTTGTAAGATTGCTATACTTGTAGGCAAACAGACTATCATAGTTACACTGGGGGCATTCTGAGAAAGCTAACAGGTTCATTCATGCATGCTGGGAAATGCTAAGCACGGGGAAAGGATTCGCAAGCTGGTACAGTAGATGCTTCCAATTAAAATTTTGTTACTACACTGGAATAAAGTCTGACAAAGAAGCAAACCATTAAGATTGACTAATGCGTATTGTTCTTATATATGTGGTGTAAAGATCACTTGGAGAAGCCAGGTGTCTCCTTTATCATGACTTAAGCTTTACAAGCCAATATAAGATGACCAAACATTATGGTGACTCACTGCAGAGTTTAGCCCCAGCATTCCAGAGGAAGGTAAAACTGCCCAACACCATACTATTTACCTATTATAACAGTAGAGGTTGTATATCTTGTATTACATGTCACAGAGGGGTAGTCTTAATACTGGAACTCATCAGTGATACACTGAAGACATACTGTAAACCTTAACTTCCTAAGCCATATTGTAATCTTGGACATTGATCTTAAATTGTTAATAAGCAAAACCCAGCTGGAACTGAGATGTTGTGCTGCATTTAATTACTGTTAAGTCTGTGATGATATGGATTTTGCTGATCAATATAAAACATACAATTGATTCATTGTAACCATCAATGCTTAACTTTGAGATGATGTCAACTGTGTTAAATAGAAGTTTTAGTTAATACATCTTTGTGTTGAATTTGTTCTTTGATAACTGTTAAATGTGAGTTAATTTACACTTGGCTCACTGTTGTACTGTGATTGATTTAACTTAGTTAACTATTGATATGATTTGTACTAGGAAAAGCATCACAGTTTGAAGGCTGGCTGACTTAGGAATCATATATAAAAATGGCAGATCCCAATCAAATTTTCTTATGTATATGTATTAGGAAAGAAAAAGAAGATCTGATTGATACTCAAACAAATATAAATTACATATTAGAATTGATATTTTTCTCACAAATTTTGCAGGATTTAACATTCATTTACTGTAATAGGCCATACAAATGCACTGCCTCCTCTATCAGCAACATAGCTTGCTATGTTTTTAAACATCTAGAGTTATGGTGATTCTTGTTCATACAACCATGGAATGAATCATCCGCAAAATTCGAAGAGGTGCTAAAACCTTTCAACTTTTATTTCAATCTAAGAAGCAATAAAATACTTGATAGAACTAAATTCAGTGAGAGTCCAAATGCCAGGAGAACCTGTTGATTCATTCATCAATGATCTGTACAGGATAGCAGAAGGTTGCGAGGATAGAGACTTAAAATCAGTGCTCATCAGAGACAGAATAATGGTAGGAGTGGTGAATGATGCACTCTGACGTCATGCAAGCAAAGGAAGATCTAACCCAGAAAACGCAATCCAGATAGTTAGGAAGTCAAAACCCCATGAGCAGCATGGAATCATTTTCAGGGGAGAAAATAAACCGTGGTGCAGAAGCCAACACACATTTCAGCTAGTTGAGCAACAAAGACACAGGGACACCAGGCCAGGGAAAGCAATGCTTGAACTATCCAGTAGAGCGAACATGTCAACGCTGTTGAGTAAAGCACAAGATCAGTATCCTGCAATTTTAGCCCAATGCTTTCAGTGCAACAGGTTTGGACTCTACAGCAAACTGTGTGAGGCAAAAACTCTGAAATGTTCAGAAGGCCCAAAAATTACCCATGAGGTCAAAACTGCAAGACCAGAAGACACACAGCTATGTTTCTTGGGTGAGGTCAAAGATCTTAGTTTCTCATTTTAGAATACACACGTTTCAATCAATGGCCATTTAACAAATTTTAAATAGAGATAGTTCCTAGCTTGCACCCTTGACTGTATATCTGCAAATAGTTCTTAGAGTCAATAAAGACTTTGGAGGAAAAGCTTCTTAAGATATAGCATCGCTTCAGGTTTAAATAAAAAGTCATAAGAAGAGCAGGTGAACACACTGTTTTATTCACTAGGTCCAATTGCCGATGACATTATTGCTAGACAGGGAATTAGTGAATCATCTGCAAAAGTCAAAGAACTGCTAAAATCATTCAACAATTACTTCAAGCTAAGCAGCAATAAAATACTTGAAAAAACTAAATTCAATGAGAGTCCAACAGCCAGAAGAACCTGTTGATTCATTCATCAATGATCTGTACAGGATGGCAGAAAGTTGTGAGTACAGAGACTGAAAACCTGTGCTCATCAGAGACAGAATAGTGGTAAGAGTAGTGAAGATAGTTCACTTACATATGACTACGAAGACTTCAGACCTACCGACCTGTAAAAACAATGTGAAACATTAGATGTGATTCTGCAATTGGACCATTTGCTAAATAATCCTCAGTATGCTAAGAATTGGGCTGCCAACAAATTTAAGATTGTCAGTCTGGCTTGCAGTGTGGTACATTTTCGTTTACTGGAAGCTACATATATTAATACACAGGGCCCTGTTCTTTGAAGACAGAAAGAACATGTGCACACATTAAGCTTGTTTCAGCTAAATAAAATAAGTGACAGCTAATCACTGGCTCATTCCTCAGGGCAATACCTTGTCCAATCAAAGTCAAGCTGCCTGGTTTAAATTTCAAACAGTGCTTGGCAGTTAACTATCAGTCACCCTCAACTGCTGCATTCTCCATGGCAATGCCTCTACCAGAATCCAGCTCTCTCTTCTCATACAGTATAAATTGTTGTTCCCTTTGCATTAGGTATTCTTGTGAATTATTCTGATGGGTGCAAGATGAAAAGCTTCAACAAAAATGTCACTCTTTTTAGCAATACTCAAGTTCTGTACTATCAAGATTTGTGTATGCTCACAGTGTCCAGAAGCTAATGCACGAAACATAATGCGCATGACAAAGGGCAAACTGACATTTTTAACCTGGGTAAAATTTATAACTATAGGCGTTGGCACTTTGCATACAATACCTAGTGACTGAACTACCATCTTTCTCTGCCAAATTCTGTGCAGAAGGCCACAGTTAACTGTCACCCTGCTAGGTTGTGTATTTGGTGAGGGGACAGTGGCCACTGCAGAACTGATTTCCTGGGTCCCTTTGTGTTCTCAGTAAACCACCAAGGAAAATTTTCCAAGACATATCTGTCCTCATTAGATTTGCCTCTGACTTTATCTTATTTGTTATTATACTATCTGATAAAGAAGAAAAGCAAAGAAAAGCTTTAGTATTTACTCAAGAAATGCATTGTGTGTTCCCCTCGCTGCATTTTCTCTCACTGAAGAACACCTTGGTTCTCAATTATCACCTTCAGAATGCAGGGCCTCGCTTTATAAATAGTGTGTGCACTACAACCATCTTACATACTGATTGAGGTTTCTACATATTGCAAAGGAACAATGCACTACCCCATAACATTTCCCAGCTGCCCAGTCCAGTGCTTTGTTGTTACAAGTATCAGAATAGTCTCATTAAGAAAATGCTCTATTCAATGTGAAATGTGTCACATGATGCACAGTCAGACACAAGGGCTTTTCTGTTTAATCCATGATGTATGCAAAGTGCACTACAACATGAGAAGAGGGGCACCCTCTGGGTCACTGACTCTTTAGTCTATTTTCAATTCTTGACAGAATGTGATGCCTTTTGTATATAGCTGACCTCCTGCAGATTCATTACACATCTTATTTTAACATGTTTGAAAACTGTCGCCAGGGCATTAATGGTGACTTCCATAAATTCTGTCACATAGCAGCCCTACTTGGAGATGCTATCACTTCTGATGGTGCCTGACTGGGAAAGAAAAAGACAAAGGTGGATGACAGTTGATAGTAATGTACAGAGTATAAATCATGGGTTCATTTTTGTGATTTGCTACACAGTAAGTTGCTGATCTCAGAGAATGCAGAAAGTTCTAACTAAACAAAGTATTTCACTTTTTCCCTTGCCTCTGCTCCTCCCTTTCTCTTTCTGTCCTCCCTCACCTCTCCTTTCTTCTACACTTCTTCTTTCCCCATCCACCCTGCTCATCCCCTCCTCCCTTCCCCCACTCCTCTCCTTCTCTAACCCATTTCACTCCTCCCTTTCACCCTTCTCTCCACCAGCCTTGCCACTTTTTCCCCTCTCCATCCATTCACTCGCATTATCCTTTCTTTCTCTCTCCTCCTTCCATCTTCTTCCAATTGTTTTCTGTCCTTTTTCTGTTCCTTTCTCCTTCCCCTCTCCTTTCTTCCCCTTTCCCCCGCATAACCTGCTCTTTTCCTTTCACCTCATTTAATTGTTCCTTCTTTCCTGCACCTTTTCCCCCTCCCCTTCTTCACCTCACCACCACCTCTTTCTCTCCTGTCTCCATCACTCTCTCCCCTCTCCTTCCTGAGTTCAGGTCTCCTCTGCCTCTCCTAATCTTCTTTTTCCTTCTCGCTCCCAGCCTTCCACTTCCCTTTCCCTCTCCTCTTCCCTGCATTTTCTTCTTCTTTTCCAGCTCATCATCATCCTCCCCTTCCCTCCTACTCTCCACCATACCACCTGCTTCTTTTCTCTTCCCCTTCTCTGTTCCAATCTGCAAAGCTCAAAATACTCAGGAACCATGACTCAGTCGAATCAGGCAATGTCAGTGGCCAATCCAATACGCTGATGTAACCAGCAGTGGAAAAGTGTAGCCTAATTCCATACTTTCAAGCAATTTGTCTTCTGTCATTAAAGAGCCACTATTAATCATAGGTTTTATATTCCAAAGTGACACATTGGCTGGGATTTTGTGAGTAGAGGTGCATGTCTTAGGGCTGGAAGTGAGTGGCATTGGTGCTCCTCACCCATTCCTTCAATACACTGCTATCTCTCACAAGCTGCCTAATTAACACCGGTAGGCCAGGGTGGGGGGGAAGCGGTGGGAGGGCTGATACTGATGGATGTGCTGGCTCTGCTTTAAAGGGCTGCCATCACCAGAACTCAGCTGAAGCCTTCTCTCCTTAAAACCTTCCCTCCTTGAAGCCTTCCTTGACTGGAGCCTTTTCTGGATCCAGCCTTGCCAGAGGAAGAAGGCCGTCAAGTCAGTGAAGCAAGCATTTTGAAGGAAAGCAGAACGAGATGCTTGTTGACATGGCAGAGGAAGATCTCATGTCTCCGCACAGTTCAGTGACAACTCTCTGCATGGTCTCCTCCAGGCAAATCAGAATAGGTAGGAGGTCTCTTGCCCAGGGACAGAAGGACGAGACCGCCCCACCTAACCAAGGAAGCTAGGATGGAGATTGCAGAGGTGGTGAGCAGTCCTGGGATCATCTAGAGAACTTGGCTGCAGTGCTGCAAGCGTGTGAATGACTTCTGTTCCACCAATGTGAGTATCGCATACCTTGGTTCTCTTAAGGGTTCACAAATGGATAAGTGTGAGGGTGCAGTTGTTGGGAAGGGACAGTGCATTCAGTTAGCGGCAATAAGGTCAGGCTGCAGCATCTCCTACGAAAGGAAAGGATGTACCTTAGTCAATGGGTGCGAGTCTGTAAGTGGCGGCTCATGCAAGGTTGCTTCAGAGTGGCCTAATGCTGGAGGCATTCAAATGCCCCTAAAGTGAACAGCCTGGATGCCATGCACTTAGACATTGTGCCTGTTATTGTAGGGCAACTAGTGTTCTGTTGAAGAGTCATGCAGACTTGAAACGTTAACTGTGTTCCTCTCCACAGATGCTGCCAAACCTGCTGAGTTTTTCCAGGTATTTTTGTTTCTGTTTTGGATTTCCAGCATCCGCAGTATTTTGCTTTTATCTTAGCATTCCTCTTACTCTTTCCTACAGAGGAGAGCCCACAAAGTGGAAGGGCCCAGACCAGCAGCAGGCTTCCATTTCTTGCTATCCTGTTGCCCACTTAAGTGGACAGTCTGCAACTGGCAGGGCATCACAGTGGCTTCTTTATTGCAGATGGTGAGGTAGGAGTGCGGGCACAAGAACATGAGTAGGCTTATGACTGAGCAGAAGGTAGCTTTAGGTAAGCATGAGTAATAACGTTCCTGTGTCCTTCACTGTACATGCATTGATCTGAACACCAGCCGATTCTGGAGGCTTGTGTTTGGAAGGGCAAAACCTTTTGATCTTTATGTTTTCTCAAGCATGTTATCCACAAGAATAGAGAATGAGGGAAAATTATACGCCTCTGAGGAGTAGAAGCGGGGGATGCCTCAGAGGGTGCAGCATCACATCATTTCCCCACTGTTGCCACCAGCGCCGATACTCTCACGTTGGTGGGTATGTGTTTGTGCTTAGAGTTGGACTCACTCACAACCTGGTGACAACACCACACCTGCGCTTAACCAACTGTCAGAGGCGATGACAGCCAAGGCCACTGAAACTAGAACTGTGGGATGCCAGGTTGTTGTTGAGCGCCAGGCTGATGACATGTTTTCAGAGTCATTGATAAGGCTATAGTTGCAGGAAGTTCAGCATGAGGTGTGTGAAAATCTAGCAAAGATTCCAGAGAATATGTGCACACTGGCTCGAGCAGTGGAGGTGTCTGTCCAGGCCATGAGCTCTCTCATTTCTCTCTTGTCTAAGCATGTGGGCTCCTCCAATAAAGGGATTTGTGACTCTCATGAGAAAGCCAGATCCAGGAGACCAGTTAGTGGAAGCTGGAGATGTGCAAAGACCTGCATGCCATCACTTTGTCCATAAGCTCAATGCAACAGTGGCAAGGTGAGAGGCGGATGAGGCTCCTGGACACTCTGCCAGCTCCTTATCCATCTCAGGTTAGCAGGAAGGTGCAAACATGCCTTGCAAGGGAGGCAGGACAGCTGGTTTCTGCTTCTGGGGTCTTGTATAAAGGCGGTCCAAGTGTGAACGGTGGCTCCTCAGCTCCTCTGCTAGTGACACCAGCACTTAAAGTTGCTGTGACAATTAAGGAAGCTCCTGCGTCTCTGCAGGAGCCCCTCGGCACAATCTGGTTTTCCAGACCTCAAGCAGCCAGAGGACAGCCACCAAATTCATCCCAGGCCATGGGGCAGCAAGGTTAGCTGCCTGCTTCTACCACAGCTGGCAGCAAAGAGGGAGCAGCACATAGGAGCACTCATGAAAGAAATAAAAAAACACACTACATGCACTTTGTCTTCATGGGTGAATAGTTAAGCTGCTACTGCTTGTGTGCACCAATGTTTGTAATAAAGGCATTGTTTTGTGGACATTTCGATCTATAGTGGAGGCCCTCTGGCTCACCCCAA
Source organism: Carcharodon carcharias (assembly GCF_017639515.1). NCBI lineage: Eukaryota > Metazoa > Chordata > Chondrichthyes > Lamniformes > Lamnidae > Carcharodon > Carcharodon carcharias. The sequence goes on from NC_054474.1 coordinate 28,685,364, forward strand.
GGGTTGTTTGGGAGGAACCATAGCTCCAGTTATCGTCGGTTTGACAATGCAGAAGCTCGTGGTGACACTGGGAGCTGGGGCCTGGGCTTGCAACTGAGCTAAAAGGCAATAGTGGAGGGTGAAGGCGAACTTTTATTTGATTGGAAGCTCAATGTGGGAGGGTCATCAGAATTGTGTATGTGTCCCATGCAACCCTAATGCCCATGTCATTGCATCTTCCATGCAGCCTCTCATTATCTCTCCAGATGGTGTAGTTTTCATCAGCTTCCTCATCTTCATTGTTATCTGAGGGTGCCTCGTGCTCCAATCTATCCTCATTTACTAGATGTGTAAAGTGTAGCTGACCACCACAATCTGAATGACCCTAGCTGGGCCCAGTGCAATAATTAGGCACCTGAATCTCATCTTCAGGGGAGTTGCCACCTGGCTGGTATTGTATTGCTGCTCTGCTTCTGTCCCAGGATTCCTGACTGGAGTCAGTAGTTATCTTTTTAGTGAGTAGCCCTTGTCACCAAGATCCACCATTGAAGGTGCAGAGGGGGTGGTGGGGAGTGTCTGAGTATGTCGGCATTGTGGCTGATTCCAGGGTATCATGCACACATCTGCAGGATGGAGGTTGAGGTAGTGGAATCCCTTTATGTTAATGAAGGCTGCTGACTGAGTTGTGGGAGTCTTGATGGCCAGATGCATAGAACCATAGAAACTTTACAGAATAGAATGAAGCCATTCAACCTTTTGTACCTGTGCCTGCCAAAAAATAAAAAAATAAAGAACTAGCAGCCTATTCTAATCCCGGCCTCCAGCACCTGGTCCTTGGCCTTGAGGTTACAGCACTTCAGGTACAGATCCAGGTACCTTTTAAATGAATTGAGTTTTTGCCTCCATCACCAAACCAGGCAGCGAATTCCAGACATCCACCACCCTCTAGGTGAAGACGTTTTTCCTCATGTCTCCTCTAAACCTTCTACTAATCACCTTCAATTTGTGCCCCCTGGTAATTGACCTCCCCGTTAGAAGAAACCGGTCTTTCCTGTCAACCTTATCAAGGAGCCTCAAATTCTTGTACACCTCAATTAAGTCACCCCTCAGCCTCCTCTAAGGAAAACTACCCTAGCCTATCCAATATTTCCTCATAGCCGCAATTTTCAAGCCCTGGCAACATTCTTACAAATCTCCTCTGTACTCCCTCCAGAGCAATTATGTCCTTCCTGTAATATGGCGACCAAACTATACACAAAATTCCAGCTGTGGCCTAACCAGCATTTTATACAGTTCCAGCATTATATCCCTGCTTTTGTATTCTATACCTCATCCAATAAAGGAAAGCATTCCATATGCTTTCTTTATCACTTTATCCACCTGTCCTGCCACCTTCAGGGACCTGTGGACATGCACTCCGTCTCTCACTTCCTCTATCCTGTGAAGGCATGCTGCCTCACATGACAGGTGCAGAATGCAGCACTGACATGACCTGCCACATTTGCTACATTGATATATACATAATGGGGATCTGATGCCCCATGGCCCATGTGCACCTTTTGGAAAATTGGAATAGGCCTCTAAAGTTCCGGTCAATTGCCACTTTAATTAGTTCAGGTATATTTCTTCAGATCTGCACAACATACCCACCAGACGTGCTCATAAAATCTGTATCTGGCATGATGACTCAGTTATAACATCACCCCACTTGATTTACACCACCTGCCACCAACCAGCACCCCCTCCCCCAAGGCCATCCACAAAGGGGTCAGAGAATTCTGGCCATATGAAATAGTAATGAGTCTGGCCTCCATTGTTTGTAACATTTTTAAAACACAAAACCTCCTAAATTACTTAAATATTTACTACCATTTTTAGTTTAATGTTGCATTATACTTATGTTGGATCTTTGTTTTGGTTTTCTATGAAAAATTAAAATTAAACAGTTCTGATTGGATAAAGCTGGTTTGATTTGGTATAATTCACAATAAACCCTGCCACAAGACTATGGTTCCCAAAAACATTTGTTCTTCATTTTACTTCATTACAGTTTAATGTATAGCATTAATGATTGAAAGATATGAAAAGTAAAAAAGTTTGGATTCTAGAGTCCGCTGCTGCAACTAACTACTATATTTTCTTTCTATTAAATATTACTTAGGACAGCCATGTTTTCCATAAAATTGTAATGTACAAAGATTGTTCTACTTTTCAAATCTGATTCTGTGCTTGCCAGACAGAAATGTATACCGATTCACTCTTATCACTACTTTCTAAAGTACCGCAATAAATGGTTTATGATTGCAGTCAGACCTTAAACCCTGCACAGGTTTTACTTGCAATTGAACCACATTATCCACATGACTAGAATTCACAGATTTACAATGTTATTGATAGACTTTTAAATACAAATGAACTTCTCTCTAAGCTTGGTGAACGATAGATTCTTTGATAAAAGCAAAAAACTGCAGATGCTGGAAATCCAAAACAAAAACAAAATCATTTGATCGAGAGAACTTATGTGTATCTCCTCTCAGAAGTCACCACTAGATGCAATATTTTTCAAAATGTGCAACAGTGGTGCATGTCATCTTGACAAATTTCTATGCCCTTGTGCCAGCTAATAGAGCCAGAAAATTGTGAATTCAAGCCTCCTACCAGGAATTCAGCAAAAAAAATTAAGCTGTCCCTTTAATATAATTCTCTGTGGATGTTCCACTATTGGAGACTCCTGCTTCTCATTGATGTTTGATAGGCCCTGCTGAACTATACACTTGTATGTGGACTAGAACTGGGCTCGACTAGGATTCATTGCATGGTAAGAAAGCCTGCTAATGCTCAACGATGTGGTTCATATTTTTGTGAGGTATATGTACTGGAGAGTTGTTATTACGTGTGAACTGTGTCACTGCAATAGTCAGCTGGGGAAAGGCCAATTTACATTTCAATAGTACATTTGCATAACACCATAACTTAAATGTACAACAAAATACTTTTTGTTTCTCCCTTGACTTTATGCCTAACTTTAATATTTTCTTTTTCTGCCAATTTCTATGTCGGGGTATAATTCTATAGGTATCCTCTGTATGAAGTGCAACTGGCTTTCCTTCATGTCATCATGGCCATTGCATTATTCTTGTTTTGCTGTTTGACATTGACCTGTGGATAAGTTAATTTCCTCCATCCAAGTTGGAGAACTGTGAAACCCCTCTTTGAGTCCCTGACATAGTGGTGGGAAGCAATCAAGAGAAACATCAAGAGGTTTTTCATCCGCAAAGGCATCCAAGAAAGCTAGAAAGGAACAGAGGGAAATGTCCCGACTCCACAAAAACATGCAGAACCTGCTCCGGCTACAGTCGATGGGGGTCGATGTCAAGGAGGAATTCCAAGAGGTGAAGAGCCAGCAAACCTCGCTCTTTGCCTCGGAGGCCTCCAAGATCATCTTCCGTTCCAGAGTCTGCTCCGTGGAGCAGGATGAGATGTGCTCACGTTTCTTCTTCCAAAAGGTACACAGAGAGAGCTCTGTGATCAGCAGCCTGAAGGAAGAAGATGGCTCAGTAAAGTCATCACAGTCCGACATTTTGAGGATCAGCAAATCCTTTTATGCCAGATTGTATGACGTGAAGCCCACAGACAGCACGGCCTCCCAGTCCTTCCTGTCCTCTATCACGGAGGTCTTAGACGATAGTACACAGGAGAGCCTGGACAAACCGCTAACTCTTGACGAACTCACTAAGGCCCTTGAGTTTTTCGAGAAGAGTAAAACTCCCGGAAGCGATGGCTTGCCGGCTGAGGTGTATTCAGCTCTGTGGGACTGGATCGGCCCAGACCTGGTAGAAGTGTACGAGAGTATGCTTCTGGCCGGCAGCATGTCAGAATCCATGAGGAAAGGCATCATCACCCTCATCTACAAGCACAAGGGGAAAAGGGAGGAAATTAGAAATTGGCGACACATTTCACTGTTGAATGTGGACTATAAGATTCTGTCTAAGGTCATTGCCAATTGGGTCAAGTCCGCTCTGGATTTGGTGATCCACCCTGACCAGACCTGCGCTGTGCCCGGCAGGAAGATCTCTGACAGCCTCACGCTACTCAAGCATACGATTTCCTATGTGCAGGATAGGGGTGTGGACACCTGCCTCATCAGCCTGGATGAAGAAGGCCTTTGACAGAATATCGCACACGTACATGGTGGATGTGCTCTCCAAAATGGGGTTTGGGAGGGAATTCACAATTAGATCCAACCGCTCTACACTAACATCAGTAGTGCAGTCTCAATCAATGGGTGGGAATCAGATAGCTTTCCTATTAAATCTGGAGTCAGGCAGGGCTGCCCTCTCTCCCCTGTCCTGTCTGTGTGTTGCATCGAACCCTTTGCTGAGTCCATCAGGAAGGATCCGGGCATAAGAGGAGTGATGATCCCTGGCAGTGGAGGCACTCAGGTCAAAGCCTCCCTGTACATGGATGATGTTGCCGTCTTCTGCTTGAACCTGCTGTCGGTGCGCAGACTGATCCACATCTGTGACCAGTTCGAACTGGCCTTGGGAGCCAAGGTAAATCGTGGGAAGAGCGAGGCCATGTTCTTTGGGAACTGGGCTGCCCGATCCTTTGTCCTCTTCACTGTCAGGGCTGACGGCCTGAAGGTGCTGGGGATATGGTTCGGAGGGACCAGGGCATGCGCTAGAAATTGGAAGGAGCGAGTGTCTATGGTGCAAAGAAAACTGGGCATGTGGGAGTGACGCTCCCTCTCCATTGCGGGTAAGAACCTGGTCATCAGGTGTGAGGCACTCTCGCCGTTGCTGTACGTGACGCAGGTCTGGCCCATTCCAGACTCCTGCGTGATAGAGATCACCCGAGCCATCTTTCGCTTTATCTGGAGGTTGAAAATGGATCGTGTCCGCAGGGACGTGATGTACAAGCCTCTAGATAAGGGGGGAAAAAACGCGCCCAACATCGCCCTCATACTGATGGCCACCTTTGTGTGCGGCTGCATCAAGCTGTGTGTAGACCCTTGGTACGCAAACATGAAGTGTCACTACACGCTGAGGTTCTACCTGTCCCCGGTGTTGCGAAGGATGGGTCTGGCCACGCTGTCACGGAACGCTCCAAGTAGTTGGTTCATGTCGTACCACCTGTCCCTCGTGGAAAAATTTATGCAGAGAAACACCTTTGACCACAAGTCCATCAGGCAGTGATCGGCACGTAACGTCTTAGAGGCCCTGCGGGAAAAGGAGAGGGTGGATCCTGTGGGATGGTTCCCCGAGCAGGCTCAAAGTCATTTGGCAGAATGCCTCATCGCCAGAACTTTCCAACAAGCACCTAGATGTAGCTTGGCTGCTGGTGAGAAAGGCCCTCCTCGTCAGATCCTTCCAACACACCAGGAATCTCACCCCCTCTGCACATTGCCCTTCAGATGGCTGTGGTGGGGACGAGACCATTGTTCACCTCCTTGTTGACTGTGCCTTTGCAAAGAAGGTCTGGAGAGAGATGCAATGGTTTCTGTCGAGGTTCATCCCAAGCAGTTCTGTGACGGACTCTGTGTTCTACGGGCTGTTCCCAGTGACACACACTGAGACAGACATCAACTGCAGCTGGAGGATCATCAACTCGGTGAAAGACGCTCTTTGGTCTGCCCAAAACTTGTTGGTCTTCCAGCGCAAAGAGTTGTCCCCGACTGAGTGTTGCAAACTGGCACATTCCAAGGTCCAGGACTACGTGCTGAGGGACACACTAAAGCTTGGGGCAGCCACCGCCGCAAAGGCGCAATGGGGAAAGGTCGCTGTCTAAGACCTTTCTGTCATAGTGCACCGAGGGACTGGGACCTGTTGAAAGCCCCTCTGTACAGAGGGCTGTACAACTCAAAATGAATGTATGCATTGAATACTAATAGTATTATAATTGTATTGAAGCACCTCAGAGTGCAACATGATGTATATTGATAACTCCAATACCGTTGTCTGATTGCCTGCATTGACCACACTGAAATGATTGTATTGATACACCTCGTGATCCATGTGTAAAAGCTGAATCTGATTGTACTTTTGTGATGGTGATTTTGAAATGGTTTGTAATGTTTTTCCAGATATTTTATGAATAAAGTATGTTTAAAAAAAAAACTTCCTCCATCCAAGTATCAGCAAGACCAAATTCATTCTGATTGATCCCTGTCAGAAACTCTAAACCCTCACCTCTGATTTCATCCCCCTTTCTGGTTGATCAGACTGAAACCCCAAAGTGAACCTTCAGTCTCCTGCTCAGCTTTGATCTGAACTTCAAATTCCATATCTGTCACCAACACTGACTCCAAGATCAGCATTTATGTCCACAGCTGAGGCCCTTTGCCACACAAGTTCAGTTGTCACCTGCACTCAATTCTTCTTGTGCTTTCCCAGCTGATCTCCTAAGCTCCATTCCATGGAATCTCATCCAAAACTGCATGACCCACATCCTATCCTGTATTAACCCCCTTCACCATCACCTGGGAGTACAAGTGCAAGACTCAACAACAACAACTTACATTTATATAGAGCCTTTAACATAATGAAATGTCCCAAGGCATTATAAAACGAAGTACGACACTGAGTCACATAAGGAGCTATTAAGGCAGACGTCCGATAGCTTGGTCAAAGTGGTAGGTTTTAAGGAGTGTCTTAAAGGAGGAAAGTGCGATATAGAGGCAGGGACGCTTAGGGAGGGAATTCCAGATCTTAGGTCTTAAATCTTCAGCGGAGTTTAAAGAGCCTGTATTTAGCTTGCAGGTGATCCTGGAGCCCAAAGACTGGCAAGATCAAGAGGACATCTCCTTGGCAGGTATGAGTTTCTACATGTTGGAAATGCCCTCAATCAGAAAATCTAGGCTTGAGTTGGCTGACTATTTGATTATGGTAGTGTCATAATTGAGCCCAGTCCTGTTCTAGCCCAATGTCCACAAACACACACATGATATAGTCACAAATACTGGGTAGCAATAATAACATGGGGACTTTGACCAATTTTTCATTTCCATAATTTGGAGGCACTGAGGTTGACCATAGGGGCACATTTAGACAGCAAAACAAATACAGATTAGAGATTAAATTCCTTTATTTCATATGGTTCAGTACTTCACCAATCACAAAGTGTAGTCAGCTGCTGAATGTTTTTGCTACTTTACTTAGGCAATTATTGCCTTTTAATTTTGCAACAAGATCAGAAGCAACTTCACATCATTCAATGTATCTCAACACTGAGGCAGATAGCAAAATGCTGTCATTACAAACATTATAATTGGAAATTTTTTCCACAAGGTAGAACCATCATAAGTGTAGCTGTGAGTAAATATTTCACAAAAATAACAGTCTGGATTGTTCATTGTTATTTATAGGTACAGCAACTTCAGGCGAGGGGCAGATGCACGGTTAAAACGCAAATATATCAAAGTTGCCATCTGAGTTGCGCTGCTGTGCTGTTAGCTTCATAGAAACAGCATTTTGCTGTCTGCCTTAGTGTTGAGATACATTAAATGGAGTGAAGTTCTTCTGATATTGAAAATTTACAAAATGTAACATTTTAAATTAACATTTTATTACTTTTCTCTATCTCTTAATCCAATCTTACTTTTCCTCTCTTTCCACACCTTGTTAGGTCAATGAGACATGAAAAGAAACTCAAAATTGTATATATATATATCAAAATTTTATTGTTTCTTTTTTTGCTATTTTCAAAAAGGACTTTCTGTTGAGCCAAAGGATAACTGCTACAAATCACATGACCAGAGGATAGGCCCATTGTTCTGGAAACTACCAACAGCAGTTACAAGGACAAAAGAACTTTTCTCTCAGCTTGTGGAAATTCACACCTCATTGTACAGCCCTCTTGCAATCACGAAACCAGGAGCTCACAGATCGAAACTTGTTATGCCTGCAGTTGTTAACAGCCTCATCTCAAACCTGGGAAATGAACCCAGATCCATTTCAAAAGGGGACCATTGAGGGGGACAATGGACAACATTTAAATCTTGATAAGCTTACCCATCTAATGGAGTCAGAGGGTCTGCCAAGATAATGGCTCCTCAACACAAGAACCTCAATATGGATGGATGGTAACTCTTTCAACAGCTAATGGCTGGGACATTATCAGTACTGAAATCAAAACTAGTTCCAGACACTGGATAAACTTCCCTTTCGAAATCATTGTGGCAAAATTAGGTCACATGACTCAAGTGACCATTTTGAAATACCTATATTCCTACGAAATCCTCAGACTGCTGTTTTAACACCAACTGGAAAGGAATCCAGCAATCCAGCTGAGCAAGCAGCCATTTACCATCTCTCAACTCGTCGAAGCCTGCCTGATTTTAAAAGGCTCTGATTAATGCCTGCCAAGCAGACTAGCCACAGAAAGCCCATCATGCTGCAACGTCATTTGTTTCAAGGGTTTTGGTATTCCTGTCTCCAACCAGAAACCCATCGGGACTGAACTCCACCTTAAAGGAAATATCCTCTGGGACTTGACTTCTAAGACTCTGGAAATCATGTGAACTAATATTAATTTCTGTGGTTCTTGTACTGTTACTATGAATAGTTGTAAAATTCCTTCTTCTATCCCCACCCCCCATCCTTACTGTGAGCGTGTAGTGGGATGTTGCAAACACTCCTCCCCCAGGTTTTGAATATGAAATAAACTAGCCTTCTGAGTTAATCAATATGTGAGTTTGCTGCGAGTTATTAGTAAATTGGATCACACAAATGGAGGGTTTGGGAAAACACGCCTCAGCTTACTTTAAAAATAATTCAAAACACCATCTGCTTACAGGCAGTTCGTGAAAGGAAAGAAGTAGTTTGCCAGCTGTCCCTCCTGTAACAACCTGATTTGACATTGAATTTACCCATTTTAATTTACACTTCCTTTTCAGTCCTTGTGTTGTTAATTTCAATCCTTCAACCTGATTGGTTAAGATACAGTTGCTTGCCCTGTTCACTAAGTTCCCACATGCCTAGTTTCCCTTGCTGCAATATTATCAGCTTGCACTTTCAGCAACTTGCCACACTAAAAATTTAAAAAACTTAATGTACAATGGTAAGTCTAACTAACAGCAGACATGTTTGATGGCCAGCTACAGCAAAAAATGACCAGTTTTATCACTTAACAAAAACTTTATACCAGAAAATAAGAATTCCAAATTTTTGCCAATTTGAATCAGATGTAAGGCCCAAATAAAGTAGAGTAATAGATTTAGTGACAGATCTTCAGAGATGCCACTCATCAAGTGAAATTTGATAGCACCTAAAATTGGGCACCAAGATATGTTGTGTGATTAACCCACGTTCATTGATTGCGTGGTCAGTAGTGATGGGGCGGGTGTCAGGTGGTCAGTAGTGCGGATCGAGCAGGTAGTCACGGGGTGGAGGTGTAATGGGGGTGGGAGGGTAGGGGTGGTTGCAATGTTTATGTGGGGACTTCTGGAGTGGGTGCTTAACTCTGTTTCTCCCTCCACTAGTGCTAGCAGACCTGATGAGTATTTTCAACAGTTTCTGTTTGTATTTCACTTTTCCAGCATCTGCAGTATTTTGCTTTGCTATTGTATGAAGTGATGCACTTTGGAGAGAGCGACATCGAAGGCAGTATAATCTTTAGGTCTCTATTTTGAGGGTGGTGAGAGGGCAGAAGGGCCTGGAGGTACATATTTACTACTCGTTGAAGGTGGAAAGTTAACAAAACATATGAAATACGTAATAATAGAGGTACTGAGTTCAAAAGCAAGGAAGCAATGCTCAATTTTTACAAATCAATCATTAGGCCTCAGCTGAAGTATTGTGTACAGTTTTAGACACTGTAATTTAGAAAAGATGTCAAGGCCTTTTGAAAGGGTGCAGAGGAAGTGTGAAGTCCCAGGATGTGGGGCTTGGAGTTATCTGGAGAGACTGGAAAATTATAAAATGATACAGCACAAAAGAAGACCATTTGGCTCATTGTAATTGTGCTGGTTCTTTGGTAGACCTAGTCAATTACTTTCACTCCCCTACTCTTGCCTCATAGCCCTGAAATTTTTTTCTCTTCAAATATATATGCAATTCCCTTTTTAAAGTTGCAATTGAACTTAGTTCTACCATCCATTCAGGCAGAGCATTTCAGATTAGAACAATTCACTGAGTAAAAAAGATCTCTTACTGTTTCTAGTATATTTGCCAAGCCTAGACGCTGTTATTGTTCTCCTTTCTGGAGGAAAGGCTAAAGGGAGATACAGTGGAGATATCCAACTTATTAGGGGTTTTGATCGAACAAGTAGGGAGAAATAATTTCCTCTGCTAACTGGGTCAGTAACCGGGGTCATCGATTTATATTAATTGGCAAAAGAACTAGAGGGGAAACAAAGAGAAATTTTTCACACACAGTTAAGACCTGGAATACACTATCTTAAAGGCTGGAAGAAGCTGATTCCATAGGAACTTGCATAAGGTAAATGGACTTGAAGAGGAATAATTTGCAGGTTACAGAGAAAGGAGTTAGGGCAGGGGACTAAATTGGACTGCTCCTTCAAAGAGACGGCACAGGTCTTCCTTTTGGTTTTTGGTGGTGGTGGGGGGGGGGGGGGGGGGGGGGGGGGTGGGGGTGGGGGTGGGGGGTTGCGGGTGGGGGCGGCAGAGGGATGGATGGTGGTGTAACATTGATGTAGTGGTAATGTCATTGGACTAGTGATCCAGAGGCCCAGGCTAATGCTCTGGGAACATGTGTTCAAATCCTGTCATGGCAGCCAGGAATTTAAATTCAATTAATAAGCCTGGAATATAAAACTAGTCTCAGTTATGATGACTATAAAGCTATTATCGGTTCCTGTTAAAAAAAACACCATTCAGTTCACTAATGTTCCTTAGTGAAGAAAATCTGCTGTCCTGATCTGGTCTAGCCTACCAGTGATTCCAGACTGATATGTGGTTGACTGCTCTCTTATATGGCCTAGTAAGCCACTCAGTCCAGGGGCAATTACAGATGGGCAACAAATGCTGGCCATGCCAGTGACAGTTGAAGTTTAGTCACTGGTAAAATTTCTCTCCCTCCCCACTCCCTTTCTCCTGTCTCTCTCAAGCACCCACAAGAAGCAATATGGTAATGACAATTTTTTTAATGATGTTGATTGAGGGATAAATATTAGCCAGGACCCTGGGATAGTTACCTGGGCATCTTTAAATTAGTATCATGGGATCTTTTATGCCCACTTGAGGGGACACACAGCACCTCTGTTTAACATAAAAGCAAAATAACTGTGGACACTGGTAATCTGAAATAAAAACAAAAAATGATTGAAAAACTCACCAGGTCTCGCAGCATCTGTGGAGAGAGAAGCAGAGTTAACGTTTCGAGTCTATAAGACTTCTTCAGGGCTAAAGAGAAGTAGAAATGTGATGGATTTTACAATGTTCAGAGGGGGTGCAGCAGGTGGAGCAAGATAGAAGGTCAGGGATAGGTGGGAGCTAAGCAGAGATTGACAAAGATGTCATAGGCACAAGACCGTGGGAGTGACAAGTCAAGACAAGTAATGGGACTGCTCCACCCCCTCTTAAAATAGTATAAAATCTGTCACATTTCTACTTCTCTTGAGTTCTGATGAAGTCATAAAGACTTGAAACATTAACTGTATCTCTCCACAGACGCTGTCAGATCTTCTGAGTTTTTCCAGTATTTTTAGTTTTTATCCTCTGTTTAACGTCTCATCTGAAAGACGGCAGCACCAACAGTGCTGCACTCCCTCAGGACTGAGCTTGTGTCAGCCCGGATTGGGACTCGAACCAGCAACCTTCTGACTCAGAGGCGACAGTGCTACCAAACTGAACCACCTGCCAACTGACGGCCAAAGGCAGAAAAAAGGGAGATTATTTAATCCAAATACGTTATTTAACTCAATTTTGGAATAGGCAGGTCGCAACAGGCGAAATTCGAGGACGGGAACAATCACAAGTTTAAAAGGATTACGGCAAGCGCTCTCCGTTGTGGCGCTCCGTTTGTTGTAATTACGGTAGCAAGGTACCTGACTGACAACCTGGATGACGTCATGCAGTTAGCGGAGAGCGTTCGGAAGCGGTGGTGCTGCTCGGCAGCGGCTAAAGAAAAAGGGCAACGGTTCACAGGCAAGGAGGACAACGAGGAAGAAACATTCGCTTTCAAGACAGCAAAGCAAAAATAGGGTCGCAACAAGGAAAGTTTGCACCCCAAAAGAGTTAAAGCAAAATTTAAAAGGACGGTGATATTTTGGGTGGGTGCGCGAGCCTGTGTTTCGGTTGGGAGCGCGAGTGGGATCCGAGCGGCCGCTCGAGCTACTCTCCTCTCAACTCGGATCCAACTAATATGGAGGCGTGAGGAAGGAGGCAAAACAACAACAACAACAAACAAAACATCAACACCATTCAGTCAGCATCCACCGCAAACTCGAGGGGGGGAAAAGAGGAGGAGGAGGAGGGGGGAATGTTTCAAGGGGAAGCGCCGCCGGCGCGGAGCAGCTACTCGGCGTTTCTCCTTCGTCCTTTTACTTTCCTATGGAGGAGTTGGAGTTTCTAAGAATTTGCCGCTCGCTATGCCCAAGTCGAACAAGGGCAATGGAGAACTGCCCCTGCCACCCGGTTGGGAAGAGGCAACCGACTACGACGGGAAGTTGTATTACATCGATCACAACACCAAGCAGACGAGCTGGGTAGATCCCCGCGACAGGTGGGTAGGCCCCGGTTAGCAACCCAAACACAGCAGCCGCTTGACTTGCCAAATAAGGTCCTGTCGGTTGGAGTAGTGCGCGTGCTCAATATATCAAAGATGGTGGGCTGAGTTTGTTACTGCGCATGTCTGGTTTTCTGGAGCGGTGAAGATGCTGCGCATGCGCAACATTCCGCTGTGTCTCATCCCATTCCTTTGCAGGTTTTTGAGGTCATTCCAATGCGCATGCTTTACATTCTTGGCTTGCTTGCCCATTGAAGAAGAAGCATCGCAATTTAAAACAAAACGATAATGACATTTGCAAGAAGCTTTTATCACTTAAGCAGAATCAGTTTGACATAATGATGCAGACTCTTGCGAAACACTGGAATAAATTCACAAGCTGCACAATTGTCTGATTAAACCCTTCTCAAATATGAAACATAGTTGCTACCAATAACCACTGCCTGTGGTTGAAGTGCACTTTCAGCCTTGTGTGGTTTATTTTGTCTTGCAGGTTAACTGCTAAGTATTATTTACATTTTCTCAAACTGACAATTCAAGGTACCATATTCAGGCCAAATGCCCCTGTAACTTGTCAGGCATCTCCACTAAAGAATGATGTGTTTGTTATCATTTTGCTGTTTGTGGAAGCTTGCTCTGTGAAAATCAGCTGCCATATTTCACGTGCTACACGAGTGAGCCCTGACTCCAACTTCAGGTATGTTCCATTGCAGTTCATTGCAGTACTTACGTAGCTGTTGATCTGGTCGGTCAATACCTCCCCTTTGATGCCCTTTATCCCCCAAAAATATACACTCTGCAGTCTGGTTGATACCCCTTTCACGAACACACTCCTTTAAATTCATGAGTGCGGACTTGAGAGTATTTGGTGCACAACTGGTTCAACCACACATCACCAGATATAGCTGCACTGCCTGAAGAGCTTTCAGGCCTCACACTTCTCTGGCAAGAAAGGTTCACTAGTCCATGATCAACCTGGAGAGCAAAGATGACAGTTGGCTTTTTCTCTCCACTGCCAAATGTTTCCTTAAACTCTTCTTCCCTGCTGCCTCTACACTCAACTCCAACAGCATGCAAGATTCTCATGGGTTTCTTTGTAAGATTAAGACCATCTGTTCACCAGCATCTGCTGCTTCTGTTTTCCTTCCTCACCATGGCAGATATTATCTATCCTGGACACCGAGGCTGCTTTTGCCCACTCAGATTACCTTGCTCACAAGATCCACTTTTTATTTTAAAAAAAGTCATACAGCTCCTTGAGTCTGTTCACCATTTGTTCCATCAACTCTGTTTTCCTGCCCCATCCACAAGGGATTTATAATCTTTTAAATGAAGAAATCTTTTTATCATTTCAGCCCTAAATGGCCTAACCTCTTATCCTAAGACTGTGTCCCCAGTTCTAGACCTTTCAGCCAAGGAAATAGCCTCTTGGTATCTACCCTGTCAAATCTGCTAAGATTTCTTCCCATAGGATTTTTCTCTTATCCCAGGATTTAACCGAGTGGAGATCAAAACTGTACACAATACTGCAAGTTGTTTTCACCAAAGCAGCAAGACTTCCTTATTCTTATGTCAGCATGGGATTTGCAATATGCTATTTACTTGCTTTTTTATTTGTTCATGGGATGTGGGCATCGCTGGCTAGGCCAGCATTTATTGCCCATTCCTAATTGGCCTTGTTCAGGGGGCATTTTAAGAATCAACCACATTGCTGTGGTCACATGTAGGCCAGACTAGGTAAGGATGGCAGATTTCCTTCCCTGAAGTGAACCAAATGGGTTTTTACAATAATGGGCAATGGTTTTAATTCCAGATTTTTATCAAATCCACTGGGGACTCAGGTTCGAATCTGTCATGGAAGATGGTGAAATTTGGTAATCATGGTATTGTCACTGACTGGAATACCAGTCAGTGACAATACCACTATGCCACTGCCTCCCCATAGAACCATAGAAAAGATACGGCGCAGAAAGAGGCCGTTCAGGCCATTGTGTCTGTGCTGGCCAAAAAAAACATGCCGCTCATTTTTAATCCCACTTTCCAGTATGTGGTCCGTGGCCATGCAGGTTACAGCACTTCAGAAGCAGATTCAGGTACCTTACAAATGAGTTGAGCATTTCAGTCTCAACCACCAATTTAGGCAGCGAATTCCAGACTTCCATCATTCTCTCGGTGGTTAAGTTTTTCCTCATGTCCCCTCTAATGCTTCTACCAATCACCTTAAATCTATGCCCCCTCCCCCAGTAATTGACCCCTCAGCTAGGGGAAACAGGTCTTTCCTGTCTACCCTAACTAGGTCTCTCATAATTTTGTACACCTCAATTAGGGTGCCCCTCAGCCTCTCCTGTTCTAAGGAAAACAGCCCTAGCCTATCCAGTCTTTCCTCATAGTTGCAATTTTCGCATGCTATACCCATTAATGTTCTGAGAGTGTGTAGCGGAACCTCAAAATTCCTCGGAACACCAACATTTTCTGGTCCCTCACCTTTTTAAAAACATTTTGCTTTTCCTTCTTTCCGTGAAAGTGTATAATTTCACACTTGTTCACATTAGAATCTGCCTGCCATCTTCTTGCCCGATCACTTGATCTGCCTATATTCCTTTCCTCCAAGCTTAATGGGTTTAAAAGATTGTTTCTCCTGGCTGTAGAATCTAGATATAGGGCTCTAGACTGGATTTTTGCTACTGAAGTGGGTAGTGAGTCAGGAAATTTCCCAACTTGCCAGCCCCGTCTCAGTAAAAAGTATCCCAAATCACAAGATTTTTTTACTTCCCAGGGTGAGCGGTTGCGTGTGCAACATGGAGTCAGGCTGCTGACCTCAGAAGCAGAGCGAGAGCATAGGTGGCCCCATCAGGGCATGGGATTGCTGAGGAGGGCTGGTTAGAAGGCCCACTTGTTTCAGAAGCTTTTAGGTACTTTAGTCCTCACCACCAACAACCACGTTGCCATCCCCCATGACCACTCGTGCACTCCATGCCAATCATGTCCTCCACCCATCCTCCACCCATCCTCATTCCTCCATGTGACGTCCATAGCCACTCACCCAGTATCCATCATGGGTGGACTTCAGGAGCCATGTGGAGAAGAATAAATACGCTTCTAACAATCTAATATGGCTCTCACTTCTGCACGGCTGATGTTGAAAAAAACCCTCCAATTCATAGGGCAGAATTTTCTGCCTGTCGGGCGGGTGGGCCCGGCCCAATCTCTGGCAGATGGGGAGCCAATCCCCAACAGAGAAGTGGGCCCCACCACCAATTAAGGCTTGCCCAGCGTGACGTCTGGCGGGAAGCACTATGCGCTTCCTGTGCGGGCAGGGGGAATCCCCAAAAGCGAATGTGCGCTCTTTCGCGCTTGTGCATGAATGAGCGCACATCTCTCTGAGGCTAAGTGCTGCCTCAGGGAAATCGCTTAAACTTTGAAAACTATGAAAAATAGAAAAATAAAAATTCCCTAATATGCCCCCCTCATGTGACAATGCCACATGAGATGGGACATGTTCATAATTTCCGTAATAACTTCATTAAACTTTTTAAAACCCTGCATGAAACCTCATCTGCCGGTGGATGAGGTTTCATGTTTTTTCTATTTGTGGCTGGGGCTCCTGGCCCCAGTTGGATGGGCAGGTCCTTTAATTGTATAATTGATCCTGTCAATGGCCTCAATTGGCCATTGACAGTTCAGCGGGCCTGCAGCGGATTTTGCTGCGGGCCCGCCTTCCTGAAAATTTAATGACATCAGGGGTTCCACCCAACGTCATCCCGCATCATTTTACGTGTCGACGAGTGGGCCCTGCCCCCTGCTCGCCGACGGCAAAATTCTGCCCATAGAACCCATTCAGAGCTTTTTAAACTCCTCAAGTGGTTAATCGCTTATAAAAACAGAAATTTCTATTCAGACCACACATCAAAGAGAGCTAATCCTTTAATAGCTTCTCTAAACTGTTAATAAAATTGTGAACTTAAAACCCCATGCATAGATAACTGTGGCCTTTGAAACTCAGCCAAGCCTTCATAATTACATAATACTAGCCCTTGGGGAAATGTCAGCAAAGAATTCCATTGAAACTGTATGAACAGATGCTGAAATTTTTTCTAACCTACAGAAGATGGCCTGTCAATCAAAGCACTCCAGCGGAAGGTTTTTTAGCACTCTCTGAGAGCTGCAGCCTGTCTTTAAGTTTAAAGAGTAGGAGGTTTAAAAAACTTGAGGTCATGAAATTTAAATGGGCCTTATCTGTCCTTCAAGAGTGTTTACATCTACTCCATCAATTTGTGACTCCCACATTAAGGAATAAGACCCTTGCAACAGCCAAAATGGAGAGAGTCTGTTTGAACTCATCACTGAGTTCAAATGGCCCTGCTGAGTTTGGGTGTGTCTCCTGTTTGAATCACGCCACCCTCTTTCCCCTACCGACAAAAATTGGATTTGTTGGCAATGGGGATGGGACTTCCACATCATGGTCCCATCTACCATTTTTAAAGTGAGACTTGTGAAAATCCTGCCTGTGATCTCAGGATAAGGAGTTGGCTATTAGGTCTGAGATAAGGAAAAATGTCTTCATTCAGTGGGTTGTGAACCTTTCGAATTTTCTACTCCAGAAGGCTGTAGCTGCTCAGTCATTGTGTCTATTCAAAGCGGAGATAATAGATCTTTGAGCATTAAAGGAATTGAGTGATGGGGGATTGGGTGGGGCAAGGGAGTTGAAGTAAAATTCAACAATGTTCTTCTTGAATGACAGAACTGGCCTTATGGGCCCTATGGCCTTTCCCTGCTTCGAATTCTTGTGTTCTTATGTATGGTCAGCAAGCTAGGATATGTTACACTCAGTGCCTTTATTAAGTCATTGATATAGATCGTAAAAAGCAGAGCCCCAAGCACTAATCCTCACAACATTCCACTGGTCATACATGGCTATTCCGAAAATGACCTATTTTTTCTCACTCTCTCTTTTCTGTCCCGTAGTCAATCCTCAAGCATGCTAATATTAACCCCTAGTCCTGTGGGCTCTAATCTTGGCATTTTGTCTAATACCTTCTAAAGATCCAAATATACGACATCCACTGATTCCCTGTAAGCTACCCTGCTAGCTACGCCCTCAAAAATCTTTAATGGCTTTGTTAGGCACTATTTTCCTTCCTAATATTTTGATTTTACAAATGCCCTGTTATCACGTCATTAACAATTGATTTCAGCATTTTACCTACTATTGATGCCAGGCTAACTGGCCTATAGTGTTTTTTATCTCTCTCCCTCCTTTCACAGCAATATTACATTTACTACCTTTCAATCCACAGGGACTATCCTCGAATCTTGGGAATTTTGGAAGATCAAAATCAATGCATCCATCATTTCTACTACCAGGGTGTGGACCATTAGTCCCAAGGGATTTGTTGGCTTTTAGTCCCATTAGATTCTCTACCGCTTTTTTTATTAGTTATTTTAAGTTCCTCACTCTCATTAAACTCTTAGATTCCCATAATTTTCAGCTATTTGTGTCTTCTACTATGAAGACAGGCTCAAAATATTGGTTTATTATCATTGCAATTTTCTTATCCCGCATTATAATTATTCCAGTCTCTGCCTCTAAGAGACCCACATTTACTTTAGCTAATCTCTTCCTTCTACTTTTAAGAAAGCTCTTGCAATCTGTTTTTATATTTCTTACAAGTTGCTGTCATTCTATTTTCTCCCTGCTAACAATTTCTGGTCAACCTTCACTAATCTTTAAACCCTCCAAATACATAGTCTTACTATTTTTCCCCACATTATATCCTATCTCTTTCCGTAACCAATTTGTATCCCTTTGCAGCCTTTATATGTCCTTGCTTACTTTCCCACCAGCTCCCATAGCTCCATTCTCATTAAACTGTTGACTATCCAAGTACCCTTCCTGGGCTGCATGCTAGCTGACATTGTAAATAGTTCCTTCCTTTTACAGGTATTGACCTCTGCCTTTCAAAACTGTCATCATCTTCAAAATTCCAGCCTCAACCTTTGTCATTATAAACTACAGCCCAATCTCCAGCCTTCCTTTCCTCTCAAATTTTTGCCTGTGTTGTCATCTCACAAATCTGTGCCCACAACCCCATGTTTGAATCAGTCATCAGGTTTCCATATTTACCATAGCACTGAATTAGCCTTAATCACAATCACAAATAACACACCTCTAAGATTCCAAACTTGGAGTTGTGGCTGACAGTGAAGATGATACAAATTGACTGCAACAGATCACAGGCTAGCAGAATGGACAGACAAGAGGCAGATGGAATTTAATACAGAAAAGTGTGAACTGATGCATTTCAGCAGAAGGAATAGGAAAAGGCAATATAAACTAAATGGGGCAGTTCTAACAAGTGTACAGGGACAGAGGGACCTGGGCATTCATGTGCAAAGATCTTTGAAGGTGGCTGGACATATTGAGAGAGCAGTTTGCAAAGTATATGGAATCTTGGGCTTCATAAATAGAGGTACAGTAAAATATCTGTTATCTGTCACTACCAACCAGCATGCCCTAGTAACTGGATTTCTGGGGTCGGGTCTGTTGAGTCTGTCATTTGACTGGAGATGACTCTCATCCTTCAGAAATTGGAGCTAACACTTGTTCCCTGTCAGTCCCATTCTCGCACAACTGCTAAAAATTGTCAATCTCACCAGCAGTTGTTATTGGCAGCCTGCCTTCGCTCTGGAGGCTCCCACTGTACCACAGCACCATGTGACCGCAAGATTACCCAGGAGTTTTCTGACTGGATGAAAACACAGAACTTACCTTATATCTTAGTTAACAGCATATTTGATTAACTGCTCCCATTCCAAGAACATATGAAATAAGAGCAGAAATAAGCCATTTAGCCCCTCAAGCCTGCTTCACCATTCAATAAGAACATGACTTATTTGTTTGTGTTTCGAGTTTTTCGTTCCCATTTACCCCTCAATAATATTTGCCTAACAAGAATCTACCTACCTCTGCCTTAAAAATATTCAGTGACCCTGCTTCCACTGCCTTCGGAGGCAAAGAGTTCCAAAGATGCACAACTCTCTGAGAAAAAATTCTCCTCATTCCTGCCCTATAAGGGCAACCCCTAATTTTAAAACAGTGCCCCCTAGTTCTGGACTCACCCACAAGAGGAAACTTCCTTTCCACATCCACCTTGTCAAGACCATTCAGGATCTTATATACTTCGATCATGCCGGATAACATTTTCCTGTATTGAGTACAAAAGCAGGGAAGTTATGCTGAATCTGCATAAAGCTCTGGTTAGGCCACAGGTAGAGTATTTCAACCAGTTCTGGTCACTACACTTTATGAAGGGTATAACAGTCCTTGAGAGAGTGTTGAGGAGATTAACCAGAATAGTTCCAGAGATGAGGGATTTTATCTACAAGGTTAGGTTGGAGAAGCTGGGTTGTTCTCTCAGTTGCGAAAGTGATTGAGGAAAGATTTGATAGAAGTATACAATATTCTGACAAGAATACAATAAAGTAGACAAAGAAAAACTGTTCCCATCACTTGTTGTTACCAGAACTAGGGGGATATACAGATTTAAGTTTTTGGGCAAGAGTTGCAGGCAGCTGTGAGTAACTTTTTTTACGCAGGGAGTTAAAAATGGCCTGGAACACTCTGCCTAGAAGCGTGGTAAAAGCAGAGTAGATTGAATGATTTCAAAGGGAAATTGGATGAGTACTTGAGTGAAATAAACTTGCAGGGATACATGGATAGAGCAGACTAATAGGACTGACTGGATTGTTCTCCAAGACTATTTGTCCGATATTGAATTCTGGAGAACCCAATTTTCTGTAGTTCAAATTTGTAAAGGCATAAGCCAAAATGTTTCAACAGATTTCATATCTTTGCTGTGAATTCTCTCTCCTTGGCCATTGTGTCAGGCTGAACCAGAATGTTTGCAATTGCAGCATTCTATTCAACTCTGACCTGATCTTCTGACCCCATACTTCTCTATCACAAAGACTGCCTACTTCTATCTCCATAATGTTGCCCACCTCCACCCCCACTGCCTGTGACAATCTCCTGCTGAAAGCTTTGTCCATGCTTTTGTTAAATTGAGAGTCAGCTATGCTCTCTCAGCCAATCTGTTAATACAGTGAGCATCCATCTGGTAAAGGAAGAAGCTGGAACCAGACTGTCTCCAACATAGGTTCATCCATAAAACCCAGTATAACAAGTGCACACTAAGTGGAAACTGATTCTTATATGTGTGCCCTAACCTTTCCCCAGTTAGTATCAGCTGCTCTTAATCACAAAGGACGTGCACTCAATTGTCACAACATCTGCTAATTTCTGTTGTCTTCTCGTCCCCAACATCTCCAATTTTAAGATTGCCATTCTGATAATTAAATCTTTATGGCTTTGCTTCTCTATATCTCTAACCTCCTCCAAATACATCGTTCCTCTGACACCTTCCCTTCCCATTTACCCACTATTGGTGCCTTCAGCCATCTGGGCCCATGCTCTGGAATTCCATCAGTAGCCCCCCATAGCTTTCCACCACCATTTCCTTTGACCTTTTAACAAGCTTTTGATTACCTCCTTAACTATAGCACAACATCCATGTTTATATGATTACAAAACTATGAAGTGCACTGGGACTTTTTTTTTCTGTGTTAAAGGTGCTATATAAATGCTAGTTGTTCAGCTGAAACTAATTTGCAGTGTGAAGCAAAACCACTGTGAAGTGGAAATGTTTTTTGAAATATTCCAGATAGTGGCCCCATGGTTGCTGTTATAAGTTTCTAAATATATTACACTCAGAATGACTGGCTGAAACATCTTGTGGGGTGATACCTGTATTTTGACTAGCAAAGGCTGGTGGATGTTAAGGGGTTGGTTAAACAATTTGTGGAGGTATGCTTTCCATTAATTTTTCTGCACCTCCTCTGATGTAAGCACTCTCGTTTCTGTCATGCACTGACACTACATTTGCTTGGTTTCTTGCTGGAGGTACTTTTAGATTGTATTTAAGTCACTGGATTCTGCTGCATATTTCTCTTATTTTTCTTGAAGCTTTGTTTTACTGCATCTGTTTATTCTGTTTGGGCTAAGTTGTTGAAAAAGAGTTTATGACAAAATACAATTTTGACATTTGTCCAGATGTTATCACTAAACTATTTGTTTTATGTGTCTGTTCTACCCTTGGTTCTCACCAACTATTTTGTATTCATCGCCCAATCTCTTCCAGGAATCTTAAGGGTCTATCATTGCCTCAAACCGGTTTCTCAACTCCAATTGGAATTCAGTTCCTGTGTAACCTCAAGTAAACACACAAACAAAAACTGGAATGAAGTGGGGTGAAAAGTTAAATTTCAGCTGTAATATTATGTTATTCAAAGCACATTGTGCTCTTGGAGGATTATAAAATATATGTTAGTGCTGTGATTTTCCACATACTGGATTTCAGTATACTATTTGCTGACATGCAGTGTTTAGGCAAGGTGTTGTGTTTCTTGATGGTATGGCTTGTACAATTCAAGATGTTGCCCTCAGACCTGGCCAAAATTGACCCATGAGCCTCATCTGCAAAAAAATCGCTGAACTGCAAGTGCCAATTATGTACCTATGTATCCCAATACAACTTGCTATTTGAAGCCTTAGGAATTCTGTCTGACTCCAACATCGAACCAGTCTGCAGGTAGATGTGGTGGGCAAGGTTTGTAAACAAATGAGGTGCCGTTCCAATCTGGCAGTCACCTGCAGTTTTATTGTGTAGGTATGTGTATTACTTCCCTTCATAGCTGCGGAGAAATTAAACTAAAAAATGTTGTCTCACCTTTTTTTGTGGGAGACCTCTGGTGCTTCCATTAAGGACCACCAGTTGAGCTGTTGAAGACCCATAACAACTGGATGGAGTGTGCACAAAGTGAGCTCCAATTGTTTGAGGACCAATTTTGCAACATGCAAGATACCCTGAATTTTTAGAAATCACACGCTTGCAGTTTTACATACAAACATTAAGAGCGGGAGTATGCTGCTCAGCCCCTCAAGCCTGCTTCACCATTCAATAATGTCATGGCTGATCTGATTGTAACCTCAGCTCCACATTCCCCTCTACCTCGGATAATGTTTCGCCCCCGTGCTTATCAAGAATCTATCTACCTCTGCCTTAAAAATATTCAAAGACTCTGCTTCCATCACCTTTTGAGGAAGAGTTCCGAAGACTGACGACCATCTGAGAGAAAAATTTCCTCCTCATCTCTGTCTTAAATAAGTGAGCCCTTATTATTAAACTGTTTTGCAGTGACGCACCTCTGGAGAATATCAGATGTAGGAGATAGCATTTGGAAATCTTGCTTCTCTCCAACCCCCACATTGTTTTTTTCCCAGCTAAAATTTGGGTGAAGTAGTCAGTTTTTTCCCTTATGTGTCTACAGGTATTGATGCTTTTGACGGACTGCATTTTGAGGATTACATATTGGTCTAGTCATTGATGCACAAGGAAAACATCTATACGCTGAAAGTGGTGCAGCAAAAGGCCACAAGGATGATCGCTAGTACCAGAAAAATAAATTATGAGGCAATGTTAGAAAAACTCAGGGTTGAAGGGAGGCTAATGATGGGAGCCTTTATAGTGGAATATAAGATATATAAATAATGAATAGGAGTCGAGGGGATACTAAACTGAAGCAAAAGTCAGTCGTGTACTAAAACATAAATAGATAGACTTGTAACTGAATGATGGGACAGTTGAGACCCATTTGCCTGCAATTCTTATTACGTGTGGGAATGCCAGTGGATAACAACATGTGCAAGAAGTTTCTTTAGCTGCTTGGGCTCAAGATTTCTGAGCTGAAGAGCAGCTGGAATCTGCAGGGCATATGGGATGATGAGAATTTCCTGGATTGCATGTTGCAGGATGTGGTTGCCCCACAGTCATCAACAGTTCAGGGGGATAGTAAGTAAGTGATCTTTGAGCAGGATAGCAAAAAGGTGCAGGATTTCTCTGGGAGTTTGATGTACACAAATCAGTTTTCCAAGCTGAATACTGGTGAGGGTGAGCACTCCTCAAAATGGTTTAGTACAGAGAAAATCTGTGGCACTATGGGGCAATTTACACTGCACTTCTGAATCTAAATCTTTAACTTAGCTAGTAGTTCCAATACTGACCTTTTGGGCTCCATATTCAGCACTTCTGACCACTCCTTAACAGTTCCTGTTACTGGTACTAATTTTTTTCCGAAGCAGGCAAGGCAGAACCTGTGGAGAAAGCAACAAAGTTAAGGTTTCAGGTCAATGACTTTGTCAGAATTGGGAAAAAAGTTAAAGATGTAACTAGTTTTAAGCATGTGCAGAGATGGGTACATGAGGGAGGGGAAGAAAGAACAAAAGGGAAGGTCTGTGATAAGATAGAAGGCAGGAGAAATTAATTGACAAAGGGGATGATGCTGCAAGACAACAGATGATGTTAGTGGGATAAGTAAAGAACGAAAGAAAGGTCTACAGGAGATGTAAATGGCAATAGCAAAATCATTGCCAACAGCTACTGTTGGACAGAATGGGGGCAGTGGTTATGATCTGAAATTGTTCAATTTGCTGTTGAGCCTGGAAGGCTGTGAAGTGCCAAATCGAAAGATGAGGTGCTGTTCCATGAACTTATGTGGAGTTTCATAACAACAGTGTAGGAGGCCAATTGGAAGGTGAATAAAAAAGACCAGTGCCTGAAGCCCGAGGTTACGCTTGTGGATGGAACTGTGGTATTCCATGAAGCAGTCGCCCAATCTGCACTTGGTCTCTCCAATCTAGAAGAGACTGTGCCTTGAGTAGAGAATGCAGAATACTAAATGGAGACGTATATCGGTATTTCACCTGGAAAAGGAGTGTTTTAGGCTCTGGATGATGGGAAGGGAGGGACAGGTATTACACTGCTGCACTTGCACAGGAAGCTTCCTTGGGAAGGGGAGAGGGTGTTGGGAATGATTGAGTAGTGGACAAGGTTGTTGAGGAGGGAACAATCCCTTTGGAATGCTGGGAGGGAAAGATGTGTTTGGTGGCATCTTGCTGAAGGTGGCTGAAATAATGAAGGATGATCCGTTGAATTTGGAGGTTCCTGGGATGGAAGATGAGGACCAGGGCAACTATACTGTGGTTCTGGGAGGGAGAGGATGTGGTGCGAGAAGAAGTTTGGGAAGTGAGACCGATATGGGCCTGCAACCAAGTATTACCTTCCACTGTGGCTGATGGGAGCTGCCATCAATACACAATTATTTCCTTGAGGAGCCATGTTAAATTCATCAGACAATTAGCCAATGACAAATCCATGCTGGTTGTTAATTAAGTTATTTTCCTGATTGTATTGTTATGGACAAGAGGGCGGTTCATTTAAACAGTCTTGATTTTTCCTTTCACTGCCCATCTGTAAACAGAAAGGTGTTTTGATTTGCTTCCCCCTTTATAGCGGTGGCATGTTTCCCAACCCCTCAGTTTTGGTGTGATCCAATTTTCTATTAATAATTCCACAGCAAACTCGAGAAAGGATGAATCCAGAGGGTTAGTTTATTTGCACACACTCAAAACATGGTGGAGGGTGACGGTGGGTCGCTACGTAACCCCCTGTGCATTCATACAGTAAAAGAGGGATGGAGAAAGAAAGATTTACAGGGCAAAGACCACAGTGAATACAATTATTGTTTCACTTGTGTCCAGAGTCCGGAATCCAAGTCCACTGGTGAATTCCTTCACAAGAGGTCAGCAGGCTGAACTGGTGCTGGATAATTCACTTTTTGGGAAGGCAGTGGCGTAGTGGTATTGTCACTGGACTAGTGTTTCAGAGACCCAGGGTAAGGTTCTGGGGACCTGGGTTCGAATCCCACCACGGCAGATGGTGGAATTTGAATTCAATAAATATCTGGAATCAAAAGTCCAATGACTATGAAACCATTGTCGATTGTTGTAAAAACCCATCTGGTTCACTAATGTCCTTTCGATTAGGAAATCTGCCATCCTCACCTGGCCTGGCCTACATGTGACTCCAGACCCACAACAATGTGGTTGACTTAAAATTAAGGGCAATTAGGGTTGGGCAATGAATGCTGGGCTATCCAGCGATGCCCACATCCCATGAATGAATAAAAAAAAAATTCACACAGAGATGAGTCAGCTTCGTAGGTGATGGTACAGAAGTTGCAGTTTAAACAGAGTATTCAGCCTAGACAGACCTCCTTTCCTGTGCTGCTGCTAGGTAGATGGAAAAATGGCAGACTGAGGTTTCTTAGTACCACAAGACAATATTACTCGTTCACCAGCCAGGGGTTCATGCCACATGACTCCCATCTCTCCACTCTGGCTTTAACAAAGCGTGTGTACCCCTTTGTCTGGGTCCTTGAAGTTGTTAATGTTCTAACCATTAAGTCTTAAACAGGAGATTGCTGGGTCCTTTGAACTAGCAGATGAATTGGCACTGGTTGGCCAATGCCTGGCTTATGAAATGTAGATGGCCTTTATAGCTCCCTTTGAATTTGGTCTTTGCAACCCAGAGGGGGTCGTTAGGGTCTCTTCAGAGATAACAAGATGTTAGTTTCTGCAAAACTGCCGTATTAGCTCCTATTGTTTGAGGGTCACAGACAGACACAGCTTCAGCCATTTAAAAAGAACCTTTGTCCATTGGCCATGAGGATATATATTTTATAAAAATATAGAATGCGAGGTCTGTCCCTTACAGTATATTAATTTTACCCCATATTAAGGCATCTAAAAGTCTACCCATTGCAAGCATAGCTTTAAGTGTTAATGTTTTGCTTTGCGAGTCCTTTTTTATTTCATGGTTTGCTATATAGAATGCAATTTTTTGAGTAAAAGTAAAACTAATAATTCCTTTCAGGAGAGTTTCCTTAAGTCACTATCAAAAAATAGTTGCCAAAAATATCAAATACAGAAGGAAAACCAAAAAGATTGGAAAGGGATAAGAGGAGTTTTTTTAAAAAAAAACAAACAAGCATAAATGGAAATAGTAAAGAATTTTATAAACACATAAGAAGTGAAAGAAAAGTTTCAGGCCAAGGCTGATTAGAGAAGAGAAAATCCTCATAGAGGTTGAATTGATTGGTGGATATGTTAAATGGAAAATTAACCCCTGCTTTCACAAGGAAACGGTAGGGAAATGAAAGGGTACAAGTGGAGGAAGTGGAGCAGTCAGATAGGATAATTACAGAGAAGGAAACGGTATTGAAAAAGTAGAACTTGGAAATGCAAAGGTCTTTGAGTCCTGATGACCTACATCCTGGGGTGTGGAAGGAAGTGAAAAGACGATTCTGGCTACAATATTTCAAACCTCATCTTTGAATGTGACAGTTGCTACAGGGGAAGGAGGAAAAAAAGGGATGTTTAGAAAATCTGATTTAAAGCAGATAGTTTCAATGTAATGCACATCAAATATATGTTTTATATTGGGTAACATGTATTTTCTGAGGAAATGGTTATTTTCTAAATAACCTGCTCATTTTGTAATACTGTAGCGATGGCCTGACTTCAAGTAAACTGTATTCGTGGCCAAATAGGAGTTGTGGCAATCAAGCAACCTGCTGACACTCATCTCTAATTATGCAAGTTAGAGTCAGAAATGTGTTTGTATATGAGCAAGTAATAACCTAGGCATGCAATCAAAGAATGTCTGGAATGCAAAACACCCGGATTGATCTTATCACTGCTAGAAACATATTTGCAGAGCTAGAACAATGTAAATAATGGGCTTCAGGTTTGTTGAATCAGTGGAATGTGACAGGTGCTGTGTTGCAGTATGCTTGTACAGGGTGCCTGAAGTTGAATATTCGGAATAGTATATTATACACTTCAGGAACTGCATGTGATCTTAGATTATGTTTTATAATTTAAAGGATGTATGCCTTGATCTAATCCTTTAAATTATGCCTTTATTCTTTTATTAAAAATATATTTTAAACATATGAAATAATTTGGATGTCTATTCACATGCATACATTTTATAAATGTTATGAAGTTTTTAACTGGGGGTCTTTTGAAGCATGTGAAATGAGGGTTTGATTTTAAAATCAGATTAAATGGAAGAAGTACCCATTAAAAAATTATGATGGAAGTCTTGGAAAGGTACTTATTGCAGAATCTCAGATAAGCCTCTGTCAGGATTACTTGCTATTTCTTTTTTACAGCTGATCACAATGGTGATATTTATTTCTCTCTTTTTTCTATCTTTTTTCTGACTGCAGAAATTTCTGGGCTGATGAGTTGAGAAAGGAGGCATAGATAACATGGAACAGCATGTGTTTTGAAGGCCTAGGTGAAATGCAAGTGCTCCAAGGCCTTTCAATGCTTCCTGATTTAGATTAATCTGTGGAGGAAACAATGCAAATTGATGCAGTTGGAAATATCAGAATGGTCAGAGACTGACAGTTGTTCAGATGCGTTTGCAGTGCAGATTCTGAATTTCCATTGAGCTTTGGGATTGAGGTGCTGGTGGTTTGGTTGAAATGACTGAAAGAAGTATAAAATGTAAATGTTGCATCAAATTTGTACTGAAGTTTTATTACTAGATGGTACCATTTTGAGAATGGTGCAGACAAGAGATCTGTCATATTTGCTTGCCTAACATGTGGACACTCACCTGGTTTTCATAAACACTTCTGGATTATGAACCACAGCCAATTTTGCTCTCTGACCTGTGGGCACTGAGGTCAATTGTAATGCCGCTGTAGTCAACCTGACTGAGGTTATGTTCAACACCGATCAAACATTGAATCAGAAAGGTTTATGTAAACTTACAGACCCGTTGACTGAGTAGAAAACAAGAAGTTTAGAATAAAATTTGTCTCTGATTCTCCCTTCAAATTGGACTGGTACAAGAGATATGAGATACGTGATCAAAGACCAGATCTCAGGACAATTCTCGTTTTGATAAGAGATGCAAAGGTGCAAGTTGAGCCATATGTGAATTTACAAATAATAAATATGCTAGTACAGGAAATAAAGCTGCCTGTGGACAAAGGACTACAATGTTTAGCAGGTTTATCCAGAAAATAATTACAGCACTTTGGTGCAGCATTGAGGTGTTTAGTTACTTTTTAGACAATGCTTTACAGTTCAATTCTGAGTTTAATCCAATCTCCTCACATGAATTAAGCTGATTTAATATTTTAATTTTATGTTTGAAGGAGAAAGTGGGAAGTGTGTGTGTATAAAAAATGTAATTTTTACAAAATGATTTGCCTTGTGATGCTCCCCCTGGAATTTAGTGGAATATTTGGTTGACTAATACTGACATTGTGGCTATTATAGTAATTTTGCTGAAAAGAGATTTCAGATTTTAATGCCATGAAATGAAGCATGTCTGATCTGTCTTAAGAGGACCATGTGAGATTTAGTGGCTGTGTAATGCTGTTCCAATCACCTCTGAGAATCCTATTAATCACATTTTTCTCTGATCGTTCTGTGTTTGTGTGATAGGATAAGCAATCACTTAACCTCCAGGGCTAATATCTCCATTACTATTCATTAAAGTAGATCATTAGAATGCACTCTTTTATCCATTTCAATTAATTCTGAACAGCATGATATTAATATTAAAATATTAGAATACAAAAATTGCTTCAAAGCTGTGGCATAGATTCAATTTTCTTTTCTATATATTTGAGGATGGTATTAACTTTGTGTATTCATTTTTTTATTGTAGTATAAACATAGACAATTTTCATGTCTTTAATATTTCCTGTGAGGAGCTAAACATTGTGCATGTAAGTTGAATGATGATGGACCGGGTTGCAATGAGCTTAATTGTTATTTTTTTGTGTATTTTATCTCATTTCCTCCAGTTCAACTGTCCCAAAACTCAGTACAGTTCTGTGACTGTAAGCAGCTAATTGTCAGGATTTAGTTTATGCAATAATGCACTATGTGATAAAGTATATTAGCCAGGTTGACTTTTTGTTCTACTGGGGGAATCTCACTTGATAACCTCACAGAGTTTGGCAGCTCATTTTACACTTTAATTTGCTGTGCACATTAGAACTAGCTGATGTGCTGATTGTGCACAAAATTTCAATAATTTTGTGAATTGGTGCTAATGAAGTGAGCTATAACTTTTGCTCATGCTCCTAAAATTGCTTCAGGGTGTAAATGAGTCTAACACATTGACCTAGTGATGACCCATTTTTTTGCAGCATTTAACAGGGTAGTGTGCAAATTTACTGAGGATTTACTTAATTTGCATATCATGTTAGTTTCTCACTTATTTGAAACTGGAGTTAAAGCACTGACGTGATTGGAAAGGACAAAGGGAAGAGCAAAACAGCAGCTGGCTAAATGAGGTTATCAGAGCGAAAATAGCTCCATAGGTGTACAATAAAGGCTTTGTTTCCAAGCACTGGAGGAAGCAAAGATGTATGGACAAAAGGAGACCACAGCCTGGGACATTTGAGAGCATGGGAGACAGATCGTCAGAACTCAAGGACTTTCAGAACCACAGACATGCTAACTACATTCACCTCACTGCAGAATGGTAGATACACAGATTTTGTGTTGGCAAGTAAATGTTCTCTGATCTGTGTCAGCACCTGCAATCAGACCTGAGGCTAAGGAGCATATTCAGATAACATGATAAAGTAAAAGAGTAAGTGACCATTGCACTGAACTTCTAAACCATTGGACCTCACACCTAAATCTGCCTCCAGCTCTCTTTTTGTCACTGGCGCCTTGTTCAGTGTATGAGTGACACAGAATACCGAGCTGTATGGGGAGAGCGCAGGAGTACAGCATTGAGAAAAAGGATCAGCCATGATCATATTGAATAGCGGACCAAGCTTGACGGCCCGAATGGCCTACTCCTGCTCCTAGTTTCTCTGTGATAATATAGTTTTAGTGTTTTATGGCCTGTTTTTTCAAAAATGTAAATTGCCCAAGATAAGAACATGGACATTGTTAGACATATGTAATGATTGGAAATGTTATGTATCACAGTAAAGCACATACACTACTTTTAACTTGATGTCAGTGAAAATCATTGCCACAAAAAATATCATTGGATAAATCAGGTGAGGTGTTATTTACACAGACTTCATCTCCCAGGTCCAAAATGGAGATTTAACACAATAACAGTATATTCTGGAAGCACTTGGCGAGCCAGGCACATCATTGGGGTTCTATTTGCTAAGTGCCATCAGTTATGGTGTGGTAGAACCTTTTTTTAAAAAAAAATGAAAAAGAAGAAAAGAGAACACGATGCAAGGAAAAAAGCTGCAACAACAAAAACGCAGAATGCAACTTGTTTTCTGTCTGAACATGGGCCTTTTTTAACCATATATTTATTTCTTAAAACCTCAAACTAGCCTAATTTAGCTTGTTAGGCTGGTGCAGGACTTGAACCACTCAGCCTTGATAGCTGCTGAATGCAAATTACTAATGTGTTGACTGTCCTTGCCTCTTTTCTGAGAATGATCAATATTCACCTTTAGATAGAGTTACTTTGAGAGTCAGAGAGGCCTCCAGGCAATCAGTGGTTCTTCACTTTTTGAAAATGTGTTACAAATTACAACTATGAGCAAATGTTACGTGAATACTCCAGCACCGCAGCAAATCCTGGAACAAAGGCCACTGATAATGCACCACATGCCACAATTAAGTCGAAGTAGCCATTCATTATTACTGAATGAAATTAATCTATATTAACAGCCTAAGATACTTTTCAATTGATATGACATTCCAGTTCATTGACGTCAGGAGCATGCTATTCTTAATTTCTTGCCATAGGATTTGTGGACTGATTGAGAAATGCCTCGGATGATATTGACTTAACACCTCACATGTTGATTCTAGCAGTACAGAAATACAAGCTTAAAAACATCCAACATGGCAAAAACTCATTGTGCCACTATAAATCATTCTCAGCTGATCTTAAGCATGTAGTAATTAGGCTATCATTATTTTGTGCTTCACCTCCAACACTAACATAGACAAGTTCAAATTAATGTGAAACAATACAGACATGGCTGGTTGACACGAGCAACCTTTTTGTATAAGCCATTTTCTCTAATATAAGGTAATAGCTACACCCATTTGTAGTTGTGGAAGATAATTTACTTTCATCTTAATATCACATGTTGATATGTTATTCAGACTGAATACTATAGGAAATCTTAATAACTATGGTGAGCTTTGGGTTCTTTATTACCTTCCATAAAATTGCTTCCGACATTTGCTTTACCCTTTGTTTAATGGTGATTTGTCCTTCTGATCTCTAAAGGGTGTTTTATCATTTCCTTATTGTTATGACCAGGTGAGAAGGGGTGAACTGCTCCCCCTCTATTCATTCTCCTTGTTTGGTCACAACAAAGGTTTAAGTTTCTTTTTCACAATGATATGCCTTTTCCAAATCAAAATGTATTTAACTATTTAAGCTGTGAGCAATAAGGAGTCAATCAAACAAGGTTTTCTTGAGTCAAAGAAAGAGCAAATATATTAACCACCAACCCCGAGAAAAATAATTAAAATGTGGCATCAGGCATCAACCCTCATGCAGTCACTCGGGCCCACACGAATACATATATATCAAAAATAAGAGATGGAATCCAATAAAAAAAGGTAAAAGAATATATGGTTCAGTGTCCTTTGATTGTCCTTGAGGCATAGATTTTAAAATGCTGCAGCCAATTTGGGCTAGCTGGTTTCTTGAATGCGGTCAGGTGTAGAAGATGTCACAATTATTACAAGATCTTGATTTGCTGGTAGATTTCTGGTAGAGTTGGCTTCTCACACTAATGACACACTTATTCCAAAAGAGAGTGTGGAAGAGAACAACGCTCAGTCTGTTTCCTCTGCTCAAGACTTTCTTAATATCACCTGTGTTACTTGCAGTCTCGCTCTAGTGGCTGGGCAGCCTTGCCTTGAAATACTTCACCCATTTTGTATTTCCAAGAGGTTTTGGGTTTGTCTGCCTGTGGCAGCCATTGAGCAAGATTTTGCCCTTGGTGGGATACTCAGCGGGGGCGGTTGGGAAGGCGACCACTGCCCACAATCGGCTCTGCACTGTGATTTCACGCAGGCGGGCCGATTAAGGATCGTGAGTGGCAGTGCTGAGCACTGCCTGTGCGGGCGGTGGGAAGAGGGAGAGCTGCGCTTAGTGCACAGTTCGCGCATGCACGAGACAGAGCACTTCAATCTCCCAGAGGCACAGAGATGCCTCAGGGAGATTGAAGCGCTATGTAAAAAAAAATGAAGAGAATAAAAATTTAATAAAACATGTCCCCTTGTGTGACATGTTTTTAATTTAAAAATAGTTTTTGTTTAATGTTTATTTGCGTTAGGAAACCTCATCCCGCTCGTGGATGAGGTTTCCTAAAAAATGTAAAGGCTGCTTGGCCTTTTCGCCTGCCTGCCAACCATTAGTTGGACGGGCAGCGTAAATTTGAATTTAATTAGATTGTTAATGGCCTTAATAGGCCTTTTAATTATCAACAGGCGTGCAGCCGACTCCAGTGTGTGCCCGCTGAATGAAATATCGCATGTCATTTTACGCTCAGGCATGTTGGGCATGTGTCTGCCCGCTGAGTGTAATATTCTGCCCACTGTTTCAAGATCCAGTACTTTTCATTTCTAATGTCTGTTCCATAGAGAGTTATGAGTTTCAATGGGTGTCTGGATTATAGGAAATGTCTCTCTTTTCACAATCCCCTCAGCGTGATTTGTTTGTTTGTCACCTTCACCTTACAATGTGGCCTGCATTTCAAAGCAATTACTCTATCTCAGTTGAAATTGCAAAATACCCAGTCAGTTGAACTTGAAAAAGCATATTTTCAAAAATAAAGGGGCATAGCCTCATGGCATATATTATTCGTGAAGAGTTGGGAACTAATTGTTATGTAAATATGTATCCCAAGATGCCACATTCTCTGTCGCACTGCAGTCATGTGGTGAATAACAAGCTATCAGTCTATCAGTCCACCAGCTATATGGAGAGGAGTAAGAAATATACTCAACGAAACTCTAGCATTTTGAGTTAAAGTGTGATTATTTCTAACTTATGGGAATCAGAATACACTTAAGTTGTGATATTTGTTAAGCCTTCTACAGGATGCCTAGATTTGTGTGCTTCATAGCTGGATTGATTGCATTCACACACTAATTAACATTTATAATTGCCTGTATTACATATAAAGTTTTATTTGTGTGCACCTGTTATATGAAAAAAAATATTTTCCGTAGGCTTGCAAAATGTTACTTACTTTCCAGAAGCCAATCATACAACCTTTCCTTCGTTGCTTCCGAGACTTTGACACAATCCTTTCAGAGAAGATATGAACCCATAGCTCATAACAGTAATCTCGGCACAGGAAGTGTCCCAGTCTCTATGTAGTGTTGAATGTGCTTTTGTGCATTACGCTTCAAACGTAAAAAAAAGAAAAAGGCAATTCCATGCTAGTTTCTTTATATCCGAAGCTGAGAATTTGCGATCTGCAAACTTCCCTCACTAATAGTAGTTGACTTGTAAATGATCTCTGAATATGCCTATTTTTCAGCATTTAACCCTTATGAGTTTAAATGGAAATGGAAGATTAAACACAGTTGTACCTTAGCGGTAGAATGATATATTGTGTTTCACATTGTATATGCTGCTTTTAATTGTAAACCAGCACACCAGGCATGACATCCAGATGGACCATTGTGTTCTTAGTATGATCAGTGGATAGAGTGAGATTAGGAAGGTGCTTTAACTTATATTTTTCAGGAATATAAACCCCATCATCTTTGCATTACAACAGCTGTTTCTTAAATGTGCCCAGTGTCCTGGCCTCAATCACCCTTTCGAACAACCCATTTACAATATTGATTGCTGTCTATATAAAGAAATACATGAGGCCAGATTTTTCCATCCCAAGTTGGGAATAAAAGGAGGTGGGACAGCAAACTAAATTGGCGCCTGTGGCTTATGTGTCGATCTGCTGTCATGTGGGGTGCACGACAAGCAAACCTTGTCTGAGGGCTTCTTGTGGTGGGGGGCGGGGGGGTGGGGGGCGGGGGGGTGGGGGGGGGCCCTCATTCAACGGCATTCAGTGCCTCATCGAGGAATCTGGCATTGGGAATGGGGCCACCACTGAAAGCCACACCCCTGCTTTTGTACCAACCTCCTCCTCCTCCCCACACCCCCACTCCCCCTACATCTCCATGTCCCCCAGCCCCTGTATAGTGCAGTTAGGGAGGGAGTTCCAGGATTTTGACCCAGCGACAGTGAAGGAATGGCAAAATAGTTCCAAATCAGGATGGTGGGTGGCTTGGAGGGGAACTTTCAGTGATAGTGTTCCCATGCATCTGCTGCCCATGTCTTTCTAGGTGATGGAGGTCAGAGGTTTTGAAGATGATGTTGAAGGAGCCTTGGTGAATTACCGCAGTTCATCTTGTAGATGGTATGGACTGCTGTCACTGTGCATTGGTGGTGGAGGGTGTGAATGTTCAATCCAGTCAAGTGGGCTGCTTTGTTCTGGATGGTGTCGAGTTTCCGAGTGATGTTGGAGCTGCCCTCATCCAAGCAAGTGGAGAGTATTCTATGACACTCCTGACTTGTGCCATGTAGATTGTGGACAGGCTTTGAGGAATTAGGAGGTGAGTTACTCGTCACAGAATTCCAAGCCCCTGATCTGTCCTTGCAGCCACAATATTTATATGGCTGGTCCAGTTCAGATTCTATTGAGGAGTAAAGGCCCCCATAAGAAGGATGATGCCATGGTATCAACATGAATGAAGAGGCATACAATGCAGTGAAGATAAGTGGCAGGCCAGAAGATTAGGGACATTTTAGAATCCAGCAAAACAAAGTAGGAGATATTAGAATATGAGAGTAAAGTAGTAAGGGATATAAAAAGAGACGGTAAGAGCTTCTACCAGTATATAAAAAGCAAGAGAGTAACCAAAGTGACTGTTGGTTCCTTAGAGAATGAGACTGGGGAATTAATAACAGAAACAAGGAAATGGAAGAGACTTTGAACAAGTATTTTGTACCTGTTATCACAGTAGAAAACACAAAAGCATCTCACTAATAATAGGAGAAAACCAAGGGGTAAAGGGGAGGGAGGAACGTAAAACAATAACTATCACTGGAGAAAAAGTGCTGAGGAAAACTAATGGAACTAAAGGCTGACAAGTCTTACATACGAACATAAGAATTAGGAGCAGATTTAGGCCATTCAGCCCCTCAAGCCTCTTCCACCATTCAATAAGATCATGGCTGATCTGATTGTGGCCTCAACTCCACATTCCCGCCTACTTCTAATATCTTTTCAACCCCTTGTTAGTCAAGAATGTATCAACCTCTGCTTTAAAAAAAATATACAATGACCCTGCCTTCACTGCATTCTGGGCGAAAGAGTTCCAAAAACCCTCTGACAAAAAAAAAATTCTCCTCATCTCTGTCTTAAATGGAAGACCCCTTATTTTAAATCTGTGTCCCCTAGTTCTAGTCTCTCCCGCAAGGGGAAACATCCTTTCAGCATCCACCTTGTCAAGTTCTCTCAGGATCTTATACGTTTCAATAAGATCACCCCTATTGCTTCTAAACTTAATTGATTCAGGCCCAGCCTGTCCAACCTTTCCTGATAAGATAACACCCCCCCTCCCAATCCCAAGTATCAGTTGAGTGAACCTTCTCTGAAGTACTTCTAATGCATTTATTCCTACGCTACACAAGATAAGTACTCCACATGTGATCTCATCAACACCTTGTACAGCTGCCGCAAAACATCCTTACTTTTATATTCCATTCCCCTTGCAATATACGACAACATTCCATTTGCCTTCTAATCACATGCTGTATCTGCATACTACCTTCTTGTGATTCATGTACTAGGACACCCAGATCCCTGTGTTCCTTAGAGTTCTGCAATCTCTCACCATTTAAATAATACTTTACTTTTCTATTCTTTCTGCCAAAGTGGACAAGTTCACATTTTCCCACATTATCCATGTTAACAGTAGTGGCTGCAGATATAGTGGATGCATTGGTTGTAATCTTCCAAAATTCCTTAGATTCTGGAAAGGTACCAGTGGATTGGAAA
Source organism: Carcharodon carcharias (assembly GCF_017639515.1). NCBI lineage: Eukaryota > Metazoa > Chordata > Chondrichthyes > Lamniformes > Lamnidae > Carcharodon > Carcharodon carcharias. The sequence goes on from NC_054474.1 coordinate 28,722,042, forward strand.
ACCACAATTAAGATGTAGGAGCAGAAGTAGGCCATCCGGCCCATCGGGTCTGCTCTGCCATTCAGTGAGATCATGGCTGATCTGATAACCCTCAGCTCCACTTTCGTGCCTTTTCCCCATAACCCAGATAAGTGTCAGATGGAATTTTAACCCTGAAAAGTGTGAGGTGATACACTTTGGAAGGAATAATTTGATGAGGAAATATTCAATGAACAGCATGACACTAGGAAGTTCTGAGGAACAAAGGGACCTTGGCGTGTGTGTCCATAGATCTCTGAAGGCGGAGGGGCATGTTAGTGGAGTGGTGAAAAGGGCATATGGGATACTTGCTTTTATCAATCGAGGCATAGATTACAAAGATAGGGAGACCATGTTGGAGTTGTATAGAACCTTGATGAGGCCACAGCTGGAGTGCTGTGTGCAGTTCTGGTCGTCACATTATAGGAAGGATGTCATTGCACTGGAGGAGGTGCAGAGGAGATTCACCAGGATGTTGCTTTGGATGAAACATTTAAGTTATGAAGACAGGTTGGATAGACCTGGGTTGTTTTCGTTGGAGCAGAGAAGACAGAGGGGCGACCTGATCGAGGTGAACAAGATTATGAGGGGCATGGAGAGGGTGGATAGGGAGCAGCTGTTCCCCTTAGTTGAAGGGTCAGTCACGAGGGGACATGAGTTTAAGGAGACGGGCAGGAGGTTTACGTGGAATGTGAGAAAAAACATTTTTACCCAGAGGGTGGTGACGGTCTGGAATGCGCTGCCTGGGAGGATGGTGGAGGCTGGATGCCTCACATCCTTTAAAAAGTACCTGGGTGAGCACTTGGCACGTCATAACATTCAAAGCTATGGGCCAAGTGCTGGTAAATGGGATTAGGTAGGTAGGTCAGGTGATTCTCAAGTGTTGGTGCAGACTCGATGGGCCGAAGGGCCTCTTCTGCACTGTGAGATTCTGTGAACCCTTGATTCCCTTACTGATTAAAAATCTGTCTATTTCTGCCTTGAATATACTTAACGACCCAGCTTCTACAGCCCTCTGCAGTAAAGAGTTCTACAGATTAACTACCCCCTGACAGAAGAAATTCCTCCTCATCCCTGTTTTAAATGGGCGACCCCTTACTCAGATCATGCCCTGGTCCTAGACTCTCCCACAACCTCTCAGCATCTATCCTGTCAAGCCCCCTAAGAATCTTATATGTTTCAATAAGGTCACCTCTCATTCTTCTAAACTCCAATGAGTGCAGGCCCAAACTACTCAACCTCGCCTCATAAGAAAATCCCTCCGTACCCAAAATCAACCTAGCAAACCTGCTCTGGACTTCCTCCGATGCCAGTATATCTTTGCTTAGATAAGGAGACCAAAATTGTTCACAGTATTCTAGGTGTGGTCTAACTAGTGCCTTTTATAGTTTTAGCAAGACTTCCCTATTTTTATACTCTATTCCTTTTGAAATAAAGGCCAACATTCCATTTGCCTTCCCTGTTACCTGTTGAATTTGGATGTTAGCTTTTTGGGATTCATGAACAAGGACTCCCAAATCCCTTTGTGCTGTAACCTTCTGCAGTCTTTCTCCATTTGAATAATTCTCCTCTATTCTTCCTGCCAAAGTGCATAATGTCTCATTTTCCCACATTATATTCCATCTACCACTTTTTGTCTACTCACTTAACCTGCCTATATACTTCTGTAGACTCCTTGTGCCACCTTCACCGCTTGCCTTCCCACCTATTTTTGTATCATCTGCAAATTTGGTGATAGTACATTTACTTCCCTCATCTAAGTCATTAATACATATTGTAAATAATTGAGGCCCCAGCACTGATCCCTGTGGCACTCCTGGTTGTCATCCTGAAAATGTCTCCTTATCCCAACACACTGTTTTCTTAGCCAGACCTCAATCCATGCTATCATCTGCATTGGAGTGCTGTGTTTGGCTGCAATAGAGAGCTTCAGTTGGAGTTTGATGACTGAGGGAGTTTAAGGGTTAAATTCTATCTAAAGCCTAATTTATCTTTCATTTAGCAATTAACTAAAAGTTGCTGCGAGGTTTGGAAGAAGGTGAGTTTTAATTGAGCCTTAAAATAGGGCTCATGCAGGCTCAGCTTGGAACCGCAACTAGTTAATTAGATACAAAAACAGAATTACCTGGAAAAACTCAGCAGGTCTGGCAGCATCGGCGGAGAAGAAAAGAGTTGACGTTGCGAGTCCTCATGACCCTTCAACAGAACTAGGTGAGTCCAAGGAAGGGGTGAAATATAAGCTGGTTTAAGGTGTGTGTGTGTTGGGGGGGGCGGGTTTGGGTGGGGGGAGAGAAGTGGAGGGGGGTGGTGTGGTTGTAGGGACAAACAAGCAGTGATAGAAGCAGATCATCAAAAGATGTCACAGACAACAGAACAAAAGAACACCGGTGTTGAAGTTGGTGATATTATCTAAACGAATGTGCTAATTAAGAATGGATGGTAGGGCACTCAAGGTATAGCTCTAGTGGGGGTGGGTGGAGCATAAAAGATTTAAAAATATTTAAAAATAATGGAAATAGATGGGAAAAGAAAAATCTATATAATTTATTAGAAAAAACAAAAGGAAGGGGGAAGAAACAGAAAGGGGGTGGGGATGGAGGAGGGAGCTCAAGACCTAAAAATTGTTGAATTCAATATTCAGTCCGGAAGGCTGTAAAGTGCCTAGTCGGAAGATGAGGTGTTGTTCCTCCAGTTTGCGTTGGGCTTCACTGGAACAATGCAGCAAGCCAAGGACAGACAAGTGGACCCCTCCCACTGGATTCTTACCTTCTCTTGATCTTTTCATTGAGAACTGTCGGCGCAACATTAGTCGTCTCAATTTCTCTGCTTCTCTCACCCATTCTAATCTCTCTCTCTCTGAACTTACTGCACTCCATTCTCTCAGGTCCAACCCTGACATTGTCATCAAACCCACTGACAAGGGTGGTGCTGTTGTCTGGCACACTGACCTCTACCTCGTGGAGGCTGAGCGTCAACTCGCAGACACTTCCTCCTACCTCTCCCTGGACCATGACCCCACCACTGAACATCAAGCCATTGTTTCCAGGACTGTCACTGACCTCATCTCCTCTGGGGATCTTCCTCCCACAGCTTCCAACCTGATAGTCGCCCAACCTTGGACAGCTTGCTTCTACCTCCTACCCAAAATCCACAAAACAGAACTGTCCCGGTAGACCGACCGTGTCAGCTTGCTCCTGCCCCACAGAACTCATTTCTCGTTATCTTGACTCTCTTCTCTCTCCCCTTGTCCAGTCCCTTCCCACCTACATCCATGATTCCTCTGACACCTTACATCACTTCAACAATTTCCAGTTCCCTGGCCCCAACCGCTTCCTCTTCACCATGGACGTCCAATCCCTCTACACCTCCATCCCCCACCAGGATGGTCTGAGGGCCCTTAGCTTCTTCCTCAAACAGAGGCCCGAACAATCCCCATCCACCACTACTCTCCTCCGTCTGGCTGAACTTGTTCTCACACTGAATAATTTCTCCTTCAACTCCTCTCACTTCCTCCAAATAAAAGGTGTGGCTATGGGTACCCGCATGGGCCCCAGCTATGCCTGTCTCTTTATGGGATATGTGGAACATTCCTTGTTCCAGTCCTACTCCGGCCCCCTTCCACAATTCTTTCTCCGGTACATCGATGATTACTTTGGTGCTGCTTCATGCTCTCGTCGGGACTTGGAAAAATTTATTAATTTTGCTTCCATTCTCCACCCCTCCATCATTTTCACGTGGTCCATCTCTGACACTTCCCTTCCCTTCCTTGACCTCTCTGTCTCAATATCTGGTGATAGACTGTCCACCAATATCCATTACAAACCTACCGACTCCCACAGCTACCTCGACTACAGCTCCTCACACCCCGCTTCTTGTAAGGACTCCATCCTATTCTCTCAGTAACTTCGCCTCCGTTGCATCTGTTCCGATGATGCCACCTTTAAAAACAGTTCCTCTGACATGTCCTCTTTCTTCCTTAACCGAGGTTTTCCACCCACGGTCGTTGACAGGGCCTTCAACCGTTGCCGGCCCATCTCCCGCGCATCCGCCCTCACGCCTTCTCCTCCCTCCCAGAAACATGATAGGGTCCCCCTTGTCCTCACTTATCACCCCACCAGCCTCCGCATTCAAAGGATCATCCTCCACCATTTCTGCCAACTCCAGCAGGATGCCACCACCAAACACATCATCCCTTCGCCCCCCCCTGGCGGCATTCCATAGGGATCGCTCGCTCCGGGACACCCTGGTCCACTCCTCCATCACCCCCTACTCCTCAACTCCCTCCTATTGCACCACCCCATGCCCACGCAAAGGATGTAACACTTGCCCCTTCACTTCCTCTCTCCTCACCGTCCAAGGGCTCAAACACTCCTTTCAAGTGAAGCAGCATTTCACTTGCATTTCCCCCAACTTAGTCTACTGCATTCGTTGCTCCCAATGTGGTCTCCTCTACATTGGAGAGACCAAACGTAAACTGGGTGACCGCTTTGCAGAACACCTGCAGTCTGTCCGCAAGAATGACCCAAACCTCCCTGTCGCTTGCCATTTTAACACTCCACCCTGCTCTCTTGCCCACACGTCTGTCCTTGGCTTGCTGCATTGTTCCAGTGAAGCCCAACACAAACTGGAGGAACAACACCTCATCTTCCGACTAGGCACTTTACAGCCTTCCGGACTGAATATTGAATTCAACAACTTTAGGTCTTGAGCTCCCTCCTCCATCCCCACCCCCTTTCTGTTTCTTCCCCCTTCCTTTTGTTTTTTCCAAATAATTATATAGATTTTTCTTTTCCCACCTATTTCCATTATTGTAAAATATTTTTAAATCTTTTATGCTCCCCCCACCCCCCACCCCCACTAGAGCTATACCTTGAGTGCCCTACCATCCATTCTTCATTAGCACATTCGTTTAGATAATATCACCAACTTCAACACCTCTGTGTTCTTTTGTTCTGTTGTCTGTGACATCTTTTGATGATCTGCTTCTATCATTGCTTGTTTGTCCCTACAAGCACACCACCCCGCTCCACTTCTCTCCTCCCACCCAAACCCGCCCCCCCCTTCACACACACACACACCTTAAACCAGCTTATATTTCACCCCTTCCTTGGATTCACCTAGTTCTGTTGAAGGGTCATGAAGACTCGCAACGTCAACTCTTTTCTTCTCCGCCAATGCTGCCAGACCTGCTGAGTTTTTCCAGGTAATTCTGTTTTTGATTTGGATTTCCAGCATCCGCAGTTTTTTTGTTTCTATCTCTTTGTTTTTATCTCTTAGTTAATTAGATAACTTGCTCAATCAGGTTTTCAGAGGCTCGGTTCAGAGAGTATAAAAGTAGGCTCTGTTTGGCTGCAGTAATAGAACTTCATTTGGAGTTTGGTGACTGAGGGAGTTTGGTGAGAAGGGAGGATTTGCTACTTTTTTTTATACCTTTGCTCAGAAAGAGGAACGGCAGCCTTGGTATCTAGGAACTGGTGAGTAAATTAGAAATGTATAATATATTTAAAGGTCTGCACTTGGATTTAACTGTGATGTGTCAGGAATAAAGGGAACTTAAAGGACAGTATAATGCAGTAATATAAATAATCCAAAGTAGTATAAAGTTAACATAAGGGAAGTAGAGTTAAGACATGGAATTTAAACATGGACGAAGGGGCCATGGCTGAGGTATTAAATGAATACTTTTCATCTGTCTTTACCAAGGGGGTAGATGCGACTCAGGCCATGGTGACAGATGAGGAAACTCTGTCACTAGAAGGACTCAAAATTGATAAGGAGGTGGTGTTGAATAGACTGTCGGTACTTAAAGTTATCAAGGTACCGGGACTGGATGCGATGCATCCAAGGATATTGATGGGAGTGAGAGTAGAAATTATAAGGGCACTGGCCATAATCTTTCAGTCTTCCTGAGGCTCAGGGGTGGTGCCAGAGGACTGGAGAATTGCAAACATTAGGCCTTTGTTCAAAAATGTTGTAAGGATAAGCTTAGCGATTACAGACCAATCAGTTTAACTTCAGTGGTGGACAAGATTCTAGAAACAATTATTTGGGATAGAATTAGTAGTCATATGGAAAAATGGGTTGTTGAGGAAGAACCAGCTTGAACTTCTAAAGGGGAAATCATGTTTAACTAACTTGCTCTAGTTTTTTGAAGAGGTAACAGAAAAGGTCAATGAGGGTCATGCTGTTAATGTGGTATACATGGACTTTGAAAAGGCATTTGACACAGTATCACTCAACCAACTTGTGAGAAAAGTTATTGCTCATGGAATAAAAGGGGCAGTAGCAACATGGATACAAAATTGGCTGAAAAGTAGGAAGCAGAGAGTAATGGTCAATGGATATTTTTTGGGCTGGAGGAAGATTTGTAATGGAGTTCCCCAGGGGTCATTATTGGTATCCTTGCTGTTCCTGATATATTAATGATTTAGATTTTGGTGTGTAGGGGACAATTTCAAAGTTTACGGATTATATGAAGCTTGGGAATATTGTGAACTGCGAGGAGGATAGTGTGGAACTTCAAGAGGACATGGACAAGTTGGTGGAGTGGGCAGAAAGGTGACAGATGAAGTATAATGCGGAGAAGTGAGATGATGCATTTTGGTAGGAAGAACATGGGCAGACAGTATAAAATAAGGGGTGAAATTTTGAAGGGGTGCAGCAGCAGAAAAGGCTTGGGTGTATATATGCATAGATCATTGAAGGTGGCAGGACAGGTGGAGAGAGCAGTTAATGAAGTATATAGTATCATGGGCTTTATTAATAGGGGCATAAAGTACAAGAGCAAGGAGCTGGACACCGTCCAGGACAAGGCAGTCCGCTTGATTGGCACCACATCCACAAACATTCATTCCCTCGATCACCGACGCATAGTAGCAGCAGTGTGCACCATCTACAAGATGCACTGCAGGAATTCAACAAGACTCCTTGAAACAGCCATCGATGAAACAGCTGAAGATGGTTGGGCCGAGGACACTACCCTGAGGAACTCCCGCAGTGATGTCCTGGAGCTGAGATGACTGACCTGCAACAACCACAGCGATCTTTCTTTTATGAATCCAATCAGTGGAGATTTTTCCCCCGATTCCCATCGACTCCGGTTTTGCTAGGACTCCTTGATGCCACACTAGGTCAAATGCAACCTTGATGTCGAGGGCAGTCATTCTTACCTCACCTTGGGAGTACAGCTCTTTTGTCCATTTTTGAACCAAAACAGTGAGGTCAGGAACTGAGTGGCCCTGGCGGACCCAAACTGGGCACCAGTGAGCAGGTTATTGCTAAGCATGTGTTGCTTGATAGCACTGTTAATGACCCCTCCCATTACTGATGATGGAGAGTACACTGATGGGGCGGTAATTGGCCAGGTTACAGATTGTGTTTGAGTACAATTCTGCTGCTGCTTGGCCTAAATAGCCAAGTGGTTATGGTACTGGGTTTGTAACCCCAAGATCAAGAGTTCAAATCTCACAATGGCAAACTATAGCTTGGCCTAAATAGCCAAGTGGTTATAGTACTGGGCTTGTAACCTCAACATCAAGAGTTCAAATCTCACAATGGCAAAACTATGAAACAATGTAACTTCATCTGAAACAGATGGAAGTGGATTTTAGCTTGGCCTAAATAGCCAAGTGGTTATGGTACTGGGTTTGTAACCCCAAGATCAAGAGTTCAAATCTCACAATGGCAAACTATGAAACAATGTAACTTCATCTGAAACAGATGGAAACAGGTTTACTCAAAAGAGTATCAAGAGTTCAAATCTCACAATGGCAAACTATGAAACAATGTCACTTCATCTGAATAGGAGCAGATGGAAACAGGTTTGTACTCGAAAGAGTTACAATTCTGCTGCTGTTGATGGCTCATAGTGCCTCATGGATGTCCAGTCTTGAGCTGTTAGATCTGTTCGAAATCTATCCCATTTAGCACGGTAGTATTGCCACACAGCATGTTGGAGGGTATCCTCAATGTGAAGGTGGGACTTTGTCTCCACAACGACTGTGCGGTGGTCACTCCTGCCGATATTGTAATGGTCAGATGCATCTGCGGCAAGCAGGTTAGTTCCCCCACTACCTGCCGCAGACCTAGTTTAGCAGCTATGTCCTTTAGGACTCAGCCAGCTTGGTCAGTAGTGGTGCTACCGAGCCACTCTTGGTGATGGGCATTGAAGTCCCCCACCCAGGGTACCTTCTTGTGCTCTTGCCACCCTCAATGATTCCTCCAAGTGGTGTTCAACGTGGAAAAGAACTGATTCATCAGCTGAGGGAGGGCGGTACGTGGTAATTAGCAGGAGGGAGGATCCGGAGTCAATGTTGAGGACTCCCTGGGCAACACCCCCCTGACTGTATACCACGTGCTGCCACCTCTGCTGGGTCTGTCCTGCTGGTGGAACAGGACATACCCAGGGATGGTGATGGTGGCCTCTGGGATGTATGCATATCCAAACATAATCAGAGTATCTGGCAATGCCCACCCTTCCTGTTCCCACTCAGCTACTCGAGAATACTCTCAAGGATCAATTCTTGGCCCCAGCCAATATAAGTAATATAGCACAGAAGTCATTTTTTATTAATGTATTCCTCTCATAATCATCTATAAGGTGATTCACAGGTGACTTATTCTCAGAAGTTACCTTCTGTTGGTTTGTTGATGTCACCCAGCTCTATACCTCTCAAAACCTCCAAAGCCTTTTTATTGCCAGACTGTCTGCCCAATATTTACTCTTGGATGAGCTCCGATTTTCTCTAGTTAATCATTGGGAAGACTGATTTTCAGTCTTCCACTTTATCCCTATCCATCTTGCATTTACCCTTCTGTTCAACATCAGTTATTTTTCTTTCTTAATGCAAAGTGCTTTGCAATAACTTTCTGCACTAATATGTGCTTAAGTAATGTAGTTGTTGCCTCTTATAGTCCATACTAATCCAGTTTTAGGCATGAAATTCTCACAGGGAATAAAACATTTCATCTCCGGCCCCACCATGCCCAGTTGCAACCGCCTTTTAATTCACAATCTCTTGTCTCTTAATTCAAGTTATCAGTAAATTCAAGTTTCTTTTGAGCACAAAATTCCTTCTATGTTGCTTAATTCAAATTGCTGGAAACACAAGAAAAACAAACTTCAAACTAAAAGATGTTTGTTCTAATCTATTTTACTCAAGTACTTCAAGTCAAATTGCATGAATGCTATGCTAATTATTTTTCAGAAGAAAAAGCTGCTTTTATTCATTTTGTGCTCTTTTAAATGCAAATTGCTTTCTTAATTATTGTGCTACGATTGAGTGTGACTAATATTCCATTCACCTCCAGATTAAACACATGATCCACTTGTAGTTCAATGGTGATGTCTAAGTGTTATTAAGAAAGATATGTGACTATTTCTCTCCTGTCTGTCTGCCCCTTTCTCTCTCTCTCTCTGTTTCCTCTCTTACCCCCCCCCCCCCAGAATTTCACCACCTTGGATTATCAGGTTGAAACTGCTTGTGCAGGTTGAATTTGTAGTGCACTTGGTAATTGTTTTAATGGCATTACAATAGAATATTCTTAGTGGTAAACTACACTTTTTGCTTTGATTAAGTGCCCTTCCAAACTTGACATTTATTATCTGTGTACCATAGACAAATAAAAGTTATTACTTAATTAATCATTTCTTTATTATCAGTGCTGGAAACCCTTTTTGCAATCGTTTTGCAGTCATTTTGAGGTCCATTGCAAAGGGCAGCAGCAGTTCTCTAATGGAAACTCTCTGCAGTAAATAGTCGCAATTTTCTAATCTGCCTGCACTTACTCATTTTCTTCCATGAGAAGATTGATGTGCACCTCTGCACTTCTACTGCTTTTAGCTACATAAGGCTGTTGAATAGTGGCTTTTAAGAAATAGTGCAACGATGTACAATAACAAAAAGTTGAAAATGCTGTGGAGAAAGTTATAAAAATAATAAATGCTCCACTGGAGCCTTGTGATATGAATATTTAATATGACACCAAATTTGGGTTAATGTGATGCCAAGAAATTGGCAAATTCCTACAATTGAGAGCTCGTGAAAAATAAAGAACTTTATTAATACAGAATTTGAATGAGATAATTACCTGTATTTTTAAGTATTTGTCTTTATTCCCTTGAAACAAATATTTGCTGATTCCTACATGCTTCTTTCTGGGCATGTTTAAGAAAATATGTTTAACACTAGCTGGAAGACAACATGAAAAATAAAAATCACCCTGCATTATTGAGAATAAAAGTATTAGATTAATGTAAACAGTGGTAACATCAGGCCAAACTTTAACACCTGAGCCAGGTAAATCGGCAGTGTTCCAGGGCACTGTGATGGTCAACCACTAGCCTGGCTCATTAATAGGACCTGTCGTGGTAAACCTGCTATTGGGAGCTGGATTTCTACCCATTGGTTCCAGGCAACCTTGAAGGCCATATCTCAGTGGATGATTCCATGTCACCAAGGAGAAGTGGTCTTCAATTTGTAGTTCCTGCTGGTTAAGTCTGACATTTCTTTGTGCACACTTAACTTGACTGTTGGTAACCTGCATCTAAGCTCTCTGGACTTAGATAAATAAATGTGTGTGTCCTGGGAGAAATAATGTACTTATTATCATGCAATCAGAAATTCTACTCTAAATGAACACCGAAACTGCTGGTTAGCAAGTCTGGCAACAATTGTGGAGAGAGAAAAAAATTAATGCTTCAGGCCCATTATCTTTCATCAGAACTGGGAAAAGTTAGAGAGGTAATAGCTTTTAAGCGAGTGAAAGTTGGGTTGGTGGGGACAAGAGCAAAAGGAAAGGACTTTGATAGGCTGGAAAACAGGAAAGATTAAATGACGAAAAAGTTCATGGTGCCAGGCCAAAGGGACAAGTAAAGATTTGGACCTTGTGACTAGAGGAGGTTTGAATGGCAGAACAGCTGTCAGCTGAAAGCAAAAGACTGAAGAGACAAAAACAAGAAAGAAAAATCAGAAGACGTAAAGAAAAAGGAAACAAAATAGGGGCAGTGGTTACAAATTAAAATTGCTGAAGTCAGCATTGAGTCTGGAAGGCTATAAAGTCAAATGATGGGGTGCTGTTCCTCGACCTTGCATTGAACTTAATTGGAACACTGCAGAAAGCCTAGGATAGAGAGAGATCAGAGTGGGATCAAGGTGGAGAATTAAAATAACAGGCAACTGGAAGCTCGGGATTACGTTTGTGGATTGAATGGATGTATCCTGTAAAATGGTCATTCAACCTGTGTTTGATCTCCTCTGTGTAGAGGAATACCACATGCTGAACAGTGAATACAGTGTTGTTGGTTCTTCGAGCTGAAGAGGACCATGTCGGGGGAGGCAGTGGCATGGTGGTAATGTCACTGGACTAGCCCAAGCTAGTGCTCTGGAAACATGGGTTCAAATCCCACCATGGCAGTTGGTGGAATTTAAAATCAATTAATAAATCTGGAATTAAGCCCAACTAGTTCACCAATTTCCTTTAGGAAAGGAAATCTGCTGTTGTTATCTGGTCTGGCCCTCATGTGACTCTTAAATGTCCTCTGAAGTAGCCTAACAAGCCACTCAGTTGTATAAAACTGGTGCAAAATGTAAAAGGAGTGAAGCTGAGCAGACTGCCTAGCATTAACCTAAGCACCAGGAACGTCAACGGCAAACCCAGCCCAGTCAACCCTGCAAAAGTCCTTCTTACTGACATCTGGGGCTTGTACCAAAATTGGGAGAGCTGTCCAAAGGACTAGTCAAGTAACAACCTGACCTAGTCATACTCATGGAATCATATGTTACAGACAATGTCCCAGACACCACCATAACCATCGCTTGGGTATGTCCTGTCCTACCGACAGGACAGATTCACCAGATGTGGCAGCACAGTGGTAAACAGTCAGGAGGGAACTGGACCCCATGAAATCTCTGCTGGTTACCAACAACAAATCAGTACTCTAACTGAGTCCAGAGCTAGAGGATCATTGTTTAAAAATAAGGGGTTGCCAATTTAAGAAAGAAATAAGGAGAAGTTTTTTTTTCTCTCAGAGAATTGGGTCTTTGGAACTCTCTCCCTCAAAAGGGAGGAAACAGAGTCTTTGAATATTTTTAAGGCAGAGCCAGATAGATTTTTGATAAGCAAAAGGGGGAAAGGTTACTGGGATAGGTGGGAACGTGGAGTTGAGGTAATAATCAGATGAGCCATGATCTTTTTGAATGGCAGGCAGGCTTGAGGGGCAGAGTGGCCTGTTCCTACTCCTATTTCTTACTCCTCCGTGTTCAACACCAGTTGGAAGAAGCATTGAGGGTGGCAAGGGCAGAGAAAGTAATCTGGGTGGGGGACTTCAATGTCTATCATGAAGTGGCTCGATTGCACCAATACTGACCGAGCTGGCTGAGTCCTAAATGACATAATTACTAGACTGGGTTTGCGGCAGGTGTTGAGGAACCAACAAGAGGGAAAAACCTATTTGGCCTCGTCCTGACCAATCTACCTATTGCAGATGCATCTGTCCATGACAGTAATGGTAGGAGTGACCACCACGCAGTCCTTTCTTCACATTGAGCATACCCTCCATTGTTTGTGTGGCATTGCCACCCACTTAATGGGATAGATATAAATGGGATACATTTTCAAAACTGGGCATCCATGAGGTGCTGTGGGCCTCAATTGCAGAATTGTATGCAGAAACAATCTGTAACCTCACGGCCTGGCATATCCCCCACTCTCTACCGTTACCATCAAGCTGGGGATCAATCCTGGTTGAATGAAGTGTGCAGGAGGGTATGCCAGGAGCCGTACCAGGCAGACCTAAAAATGAGGGGTCAACCTGGTGAAGCTACAACACAGGACTACTTGTAAGCCAAACAGCAGAAGCAGCAGACAGAGCTAAGCAATCCCACAACCAACAGATCAGATCTAAGCTCTGCAGTCCTGCCACATCTAGTCGTGAATGGTGGTGGACAATTAAACAACTAACTGGAGGTGAAGGCGCCACAAATATCCCCATCCTCAATGATGGGGAAGCCCAGCTCATCAGTGCATAAGACAAGGCTGAAGCATTTGCAGTCATCTGCGGCCAGAAGTGTCAGGTGGATGACCCATCTCGGGCTTCTCCTGAGGTCACCAGCCTCACGGCCAGTCTTCAGTCAATTTGATTCACTCCATGTGATGTCAAGAAATGGCTGAAGGCACTGGTTTCTGCAAAAACTACAGACCCAAGTAATATGCCAACAATAGTAGTGACGACTTGTGCTTCAGAACTAGCTGCGCCCCTAGCCAAGCCATGCCAGCATAGCTACAACATTGGCATCTATCTGGCAATGAGGAAAATTGCCCAGGTATGTCCTGTCCACAAAAGCAGAATAAATCCAACCTTGCCAATTCCTCTTCGGCTTGCTGCATTGTTCCAGTGAAGCCCAATGCAAACTGGAGGAACAGCACCTCATCTTCCAACTAGGCACTTAACAGCCTTCCGGATTGAATATTTAATTCAACAACTTAGGTCTTGAACTCCCTCCTCCATCCCCACCCCCTTTCTGTTTCTTCCCCCTTCCTTTTGTTTTTTCCAATAATTTATATAGATTTTTCTTTTCCCATCTATTTCCATTATTTTTAAATCTTTTATGCCCCCCACCCCCACTAGAGCTATACCTTGAGTGCCCTACCATCCATTATTAATTAGCACATTCGTTTAGATAATATCACCAACTTCAACACCTCTGTGTTCTTTTGTTCTTTTGTCTGTGACATCTTTTGATTATCTGCTCCTATCACTGCTTGCTTGTCTCTACAACCACACCCCCCTCCACTTCTTTCCCCCCCCCCCCACCTTAAACCAGCTTATATTTCACCCCTCTCCTTGGATTCACCTAGTTCTGTTGAAGGGTCATGAGGACTCGAAATGTCAACTCTTTTCTTCTTCGCCGATGCTGCCAGACCTGCTGAGTTTTTCCAGGTAATTCTGTTTTTGTCTCGCCAATTACGACCCCGTCAGTCCACTCTCGATTATCAATAAAGTGATGGAAGGTATCACTGACAGTTCTATCAAGCGGCACTTACTCAGCAATAACCTGCTCACTGATTGTCAGTTTGGGTTCTGTCAGCGCCACTCATTTCCTGACCTCAGTGTAGCCTTGGACTAAACATGGACAAAGGAGCAGAACCTGAGGTGAGTTGAGTTGAGAGTGACTACTCGTGACATCAAGGCATCGAGTATGGCATCAAGGAGCCCTAGCAAAACTTGAGTCAATGGGAATAAGGGGGAAAACTTCACTGGATAGAGTCATACCTAGCACAGAGCAAAATGGTTGTGGTTGTTGGAGGTCAATCATCTTAGCCCCAGGACATCACTGCAGGAGTTCCTCAGGGTAGTGTCCTGGGCCTACCACCTTCAGCTGCTTCATCACTAACCTTCCTTCCATCATAAGGTCAGAAGTGGGGATGCTCGCTGATGATTGCACAATGTTCATCATTTTCAACTCAGGCACTGAAGCAGCCCGTAACCATATGGAGCAAGACCTGGACAGCAGTCAGGCTTGGGCTGATAAGTGGCAAGTGACATTTACGTCACACAGGTGCCAGGCAATGATCATTTCCCACATGAGAGAATGCAGCCATTTTGCCTTGACATTCAATTGCATTACCATTGCTGAGACTCCCACTATCAATTTCCTGGGGGTTACCATTGACCAGAAACTGAACTGGATCTGCCATATAAAAACTGTGGCTACAAGGGCAGATTGGAGACTGGGAAGTTTGTGGGGAGTAATTCACCTCCTAACTCCCCAAAACAGGTCTATCATCCAGAAGGCACAAGTCAAGAGTGTGATGGAATTCTCTCCACTTGCCTGGATGAGTGCAGCTCCAACAAAACTCAAGAAGCTTGATACCACCCAGGACAGAGCAGCCCGCTTGACTGTCACCCCTTCCACCACCTTCGACATTCACTCCTTCCACCACTGACACACAATGGCAGCAGTGTGTACTATCTCCAGGATGTACTGCAGCAACTCACCAAGGCTCCTTCGACAGCACGTTCCAAACCTGTGACCTCTACCACCTAAAAGGACAAAGGCAGCAGATGATTGGGAACACCACCACCTGCAAGTTCCTCTCTAAGTCAAACACCATCCTGACTTTGAACTATATTGCTGTTCCTTCACTGTCACTGGATCAAAATCTTGGAACTCCCTCCCTAACAGCTCTGTGGGTGCTCCTACAACAAATGGACTGCAACAGTTCAAGAAGGCAGCTCACCACCACCTTCTCAAGGCCAATAGGGATGGACAATAAATTCTGGCCTAGTTGGTTATGCTCTCTTGTGAAATAATAAAAAAAGATTTCACATCATCTGGGATAGTTTGTAGGATTCCAGTGGATAAGTAGGTGACTGTTAAGGCTGATTTGCACCCAGAAGAGTCTACTGTAATTAGGACTGGATACAACAGACAATTGAGTTTTGGATGAGCTACTGGCTTGGGATTTCCTCTTCTGTTTTCTCTCTGCTTCTGATATGTACTTGCTTTTGAAAGAGGTAACATCCTTTTTTATTTGACAGTGTCAGTTGCAGTGATCCTGGGTGGTCGTCTCCAATGACTTGGTCAATATCAAAACGCCTAAGCAAAGCCTTCAGCGTGTCCTTTTGGCGCTTCCTTTGACTGCCATGAGAACATACCCCCCACTCAAGCTCTCCTTAGAAGACTCTCTTTGTTAACCGAGTGCCAGGCATCCTGACTACATGGCCAGCCCAACTCAGTTGTGACTGTCTCAATATTGTATGGATGCTCAGCATGCCAGCTCGGGTGAGCACCTCGGTGTCTGATATTATGTCCTGCTGCCTGATCTTCAGAAGCTTCCATAGGCAGTTCAAGTGAAAGTGTTTGAGTTTCTTGGCATGATGCTGGTACATAGTCTCTGCCTTGCATGCTTAGAGCAAAGTGGGCAGGATTATTCCTCTATAGACTTTCAGTTTGGTAGGTGAACCTACCCCTCTTCATTCCTAGACTGATGTTTGAAATCAATCTGAGACTACGCTTCCTTTGGCAATGCATGCATGTATCTCGTCATCAATATAGACAGCTCAAGAGAGAGTGTTGCCAAGATAAGTGAACCTATCTGCTGCTGACGGATTCTGGTCATGGACTGAAACTTTGGATTTGAGTTAGGGCTTACCTAGAAAACGCTACTACATTAAATATAGTATACTAAATTGAAAGAAGTGCAAGTAAATCATTGTTTCATCCGGGAAGTGTGTTTGGGGCCTTGAGCAATATGATAAAAGAGCAGGTATTGCGTCTCCTGTGCTTGCATGGAAAGATGACGTGGGAAGGGAAGGAGATGTTGGTGACTGAAGGCTGAATCATCAGCTTTATGCAGAATGAATGATCCCCTTTGGAATGTTGAAAGTGGGGGGGAGGGGAAACTGTGTTTGGTGGTGGCATCACTGATGCATTTTGCTTTTGTTCTACTCTAAATGACTCATAAATAGCCTCTGATATCTAGCTGATTCCATCCTTGCCTCCCCTGAAAATTAACCAATTGCTTCTTCAAACAACTAAGTAAGAGATGAAATATAAATCTAAACATTAAAATCTATTTTGTATGGCGTTTGATTTAAAATTCCTTCATCAAAGTTATTCTGTTTCTGTCTGTGTAAAAATGCCTGGTATTTTAGAATGACATTTACGATCTGTTAATACATTTCTGGAAATGCAAACTGTTCCTCATTAGTTGTGAAAATCTAATTCTGTTACAGTGTTGTAAAACTGTTTTAGAAGTTTTAAAAAAAAGTGAGCCTCCACAGAAGGATTGGGATGGACAATATTTTAATGGTTTAGAATTTATAAAATCTCGAAGCACCAGTTGATAGTTGATTCAATTACCATAGCATAATTTTTAGCCTTTACTTGCAAGTATACATGTAATCTACTTCCAGTACATCCGTTTGCCAAGGTAAATGCTCACCTTTTTATCAGTGGTCTTATGTCTGCTCTATGAAGTGTAGCAGTCTCCTCTTCAGCTTTGGATATGCAATAATCTTTACTTGACAAATGTTCTCACATAGCAGCATTTAGTCTCATTCAACTGTAAATTAATTTTTCTTTTGTTTCATTTCTTAACCTTTTGTTTACATAAGAAGCCATGAAAAGATATTGCACCTCCGCTACACATTTTGATGCAGTGTTTGAGTTTGATCATCAGTGTGCTGAAAAAGAAGTTAGTTGGATAATTGTTTTTTTTTCATTCCCTGTCGCTTATTAGAAGTGACTAAAGATGCAGCCAAGCTCTTTAAATTCTTTGGTGTTGCGAGGATCAAGGATTTACCAACACTAGGTGATGATGAGGTTTAACGTTACATTTATTATGCACAACTGTTACTGTAATTTTGGCACTAGAGCCCCATAGAAATTGCTTTGTTTATATTGCAGAGCAGTTTCTGAAGCAGCCAGAGCAATATGGAAATAATTGCATTTTCACTCATTTTAAAGTTGACTGCGTGCTTGGCCTTTACCCTTGTGTTTATTCGTGACAGCTTTGTCTCCTGTACGGTATCTCTCTTGCCTGGTACCCCTTTACAGATGAAAAGAAAGTCAATGGTTAGAGAGCATACATTGGTTCTTCAGTGAATCTCATTTTCAGATCAAGAGGAGAGTTACGAATACTACTTAGTTATTTTGTTTTATAATTGCTGTTTCATTTGTAGCGGGCAGTAGATAGGCTTTTACTCCATTGATGGTAAACCGACTGTCTCAAACTGCACAGATAGCAGCAGAGAAAGGCAGTCAGGCATGTTGGTCCAAGTTTCCACTTACTCACATTTGAGAATGAAACCAGTGATGTTTTAAATTTGCTGTGCTCCACTGAGGTTGCATAGTGATGCAGTGTGGCCCATTTGTAACATGCTTATTCTACCATACCATTTTACTTTTAATACTTGTGAAGTTGGGGATTTACTTGTTCTATGTTGTGACTGTGGATAAGTGGTTACTACACTCTAAACTGTGGATTTATGGGGTCTGTGGAACTTGATTGAGTTGAAGAACTTTTTTCACAGATCGAAATCTCCTATGCTGATTGTCTATTAGCAGTCTCCATGACAATACAACATAGGCATCATTTTCAAGCAGCACCTTGGTTAATTTCAAGAGTCCTATCGAGACGACTAAGTGCAGGGATGCCAACTCAGTAGGTCAGCCACTTTCTTGTCATGCTCTATTGATTGAGCCAGATTCACAGCTGAATTTTATAATTTGGGGTATCTTCCTTTTCTTCACTGGTGCTCTGATTGGATAATATTGGCAAAATTCAAATAAATTTGACCTTTGGGTCATGTCCTGCTGCAAACTTTTGCTACTGTAGATGTTTTTCTTAAATATGAATGAGAAAATATTTTTAAAGCTAGAATTGAGATGGTATGCAAGATGTATCAACAGGTGTTAGATGTCTTGCATTTGGGAGTTGTGGAGGACAGTGGGGTAACACTCTTCCTCAAAAAGGAACATCCTTGACACCCCCCCCCCCCCCCCCCCCCCCCCCCCAAATCTGCCTCTGTCTCTACAAACCTCTGTTTCCTCTCAGGTCCTCGAACATGCTGTCCATCTTTCAGATACAAGGCCATCTTTTGCAGACTACCTGTTTAGGCCCCTTCAAATAAGATTCTGTCCTTCCCACAGCATTGAAATGGCTGCAACCAAAATCATGAACAGTGCGCTCTGTGACTGTGACCATGGTGTGTGTTACACTGGTCCTCTTGACCTATTTGGTAGGGGTGACTTTGTTTAAGGCTACATTCTCCCCTATATCTCTTTGTCATCCAGCTCTGTGTAACTACCCTTACTTGGCTAATCTCACCTATCTGATTGTAGGCAGACTATTTTTCAACAATATTTCCCTTCCCAACTCCGTGTAATTGGGAGCCCCTTACACCGACAACAGCCCACCCCCACAACCAATGAACCACACTTGCCTTTTTTTGTCTTATCTACTCACAACTCTTGGTAACATAGTCTGCAAACAGGGGGTCAGCTTCCACATTTACACAGATGATAGCCAACTTAACACTTAACTGCATCCAAACCTTTCTCCACTGTCTCGAAGCTTGTTCAAATCCAATTTTGGATGAGCTGCAGTTTTCTCCATCTAAACACTGAGAAGACCAAAGCCTTTATCTTTGACTCTTCCTACTAACCATACTCTTGTCTCCAAGCCCATTCCTTTCCCCAGTAACTGCCTCGAGCGGAACTAAATTATTTACAGTGTGTTCTATTTCACCCCCAGTCTATTTTGCCCTTCAACTTTATTCCTTTTATCACAAAAAACACATCAGCTTCCACCTCTGTAATGTTGCCCAACTTCCCTCCCTATCTATTTGCTGCAACTATTTGTTATGACACAGCAGTTGGTAAAGGCTGAGTTATTTAAAATCCAAGATGGAAACTTTAAACAACTGTCATAACCTATTTTTTCAATTGGTTTGTTTGAGATGCATCTCTGAATTCAGATATGAAACCACCAAGCCTCCAGAGGATTTTTTTTATGTAAATTAAATTAAAAATGTATTAATTTAACAACAAATTTAAACACATACACATGCCTACAAATTACTACCATAATAACTATTAAATAAATCCCTAAATAAATCAGTCCCAAGTAATCTTCCCAAGGCAACAATAACCCATAGACTTTAAACAGACACCAGGCAAACCACATTTTATTTTATGAATTCAAAATGAGGCTCCTTTCAGTTTGTTCCTTTGCAGACAAAGTGGCAGGCTTACAGGCTTAGATCTTCCATGCCTCTGACCTGTGCACACAAACTCTTCTCAGGTTATACCTAGTTTTCCCTTTAAATGTAAATTCTCATTGAATCACCATGCCCTTTGAACTCCACCTCCTAACAATAAAGCCCCTTTCATAGTCCCAATTTTATTAGTAATATAAACATATTGCTTGGTCTCTCCTAGCTAGGTGCAAGATTTCACCCCCAGTCTTTGCATGGTTTATTCAACAAAATGCATATGTACTCTCTACCTTACTGTTTACATCTCAAAACTACTATACATCAAATCACCCAGACTAGCTGGCTTGAATCCAATTAAAACACACAACTCACACCCACAGACAAAGACCCTACTACAAGTCCAATTTAAAATAATTCCCAATAAAATTAATATCTTGTCATGACACCACCTCCCGATCGAAAAATGAACCGTCATAATTCTAAAAGACAGCTTCATTTTTTTAATAACGCATCTCACGCTATCTCCTATACTTATTGTACTATCAGATGCATGCATTAACATATATATATATACACACACACAAGTCTTTGGTATCAACAGAAATCACTCCAGTTCAGTAACCAGGTTTTTTTTAATGTTCAATTTTCCTTTAAGCTTCAAACTCTTGGTAGCGCATCTTCAAACAGACGCTCTTTACCAACAACACATGTAATCTGTAGACTAAATATTGTAATAATAGACTTCATCTGAAAAACCTTGCACTTTTATCTCGAAATTTGTCCAAAAACTTCAAACGATTGTGGTCTGCAGAAACAATTGTTTCTGACGGATTGTTGGCAACATAAATTTCAAAATGCTGCAATGCTAACACCAAACTCAAAGGGCAGAATTTTCCCCCCATTGGGGGGGAAGTTGATGGGCGGGCGCATGCAGGCACGCTTCCGATTGGTGCCCCCGATCGGAGGCGCAGCACCATTTTACATGGGCGAGCTAATTAAGGCCTGCCCAGCATGACGTCCGTAGAGAAGCACTGTGCACAGGGCAGGGGGGAATGCCTAAAATCGAGAGTGCCTCTTTCGCGCATGTGCATGAAAGAGCACACTCATCTCCCTGAGGATAAGTGCTGCCACAGGGAGATCGCCACTACTTTTTAAAAATATTAAAATTAGAAAAAAAAATTCACTTACATGCCCCCCCATGTGACAATGTTACATGAGTTGGGACATGTTCATAATTTCCAAGAAAACTTTATTAAAATTTTTAAAACCCCTACATGGAACCTTATCCCACCTGTGGATGAGGTTTCATGTTTTTTCTAGTTGCTGCCGGGGCTCCTGGCCTGCCTGCCAACCTTAAGGTTGGACGGGCAGGTCCACTAATTACTTTAATTGATCTGTCAATGGCCTCAGCTGATCTTGCTGCGCTCCTGCCTTCCTGAAAATTTAAATGGGGCGTGGTGATGTCGGGAGTTCCGCCTGATGTCACCACACGTCATTTTATGCGTTGGCAAGTGGGCCCCGCTCCCGCTCGCCAATGGCAAAATCCTGCCCAAAGTCTCTTTTTCGTTCGTTGAATATCTTCTCTGTTGTACATTCAGTTTCTGTGAAAAATACTCTGTCGGTTTTTCAATTCCAGTGTCATCTTCCTGTAACAGTACAGCCCCAAATCTTATATCACTTGCATCAATGGCCAACTTTAATTGCTTGGCATAATTGGGTACTGCCAACACTGGTGCTGCAGTTAATACGGTTTTCGAACTGTCGAATGACCTCTGACACTACAGTGTCCACTGAAACTTCTTGTCCTTTTTTAATAATTCAGTCAGTGGAGTAACCACACGGCTGGGTGGGTAAAACCCACTCATGCCTAGAAATCTCAAAACTTCTCATTTTGTTGTAGGCACTGGGAAGTCCACGATAGCCTTGACTTTTGCACCTCTCAGAGCCACCTTACCATTTCCAATGGTATAGTTTAGACATGTGCCTTGTGCATTTGCAAATTCACTTTTAGCCAAGCTCATCACCAAATTAGCTTGTAATTGAGAAAATAATCCTTCCAGATGCTGTAAATGCTTCTCCCATGTATTAGAACTATTAGATCATCAATGTAAACAGCACAATTGCTTAGACCTGCAATTACTTTGTTTGTTAGTCTTTGAAATGTTGCAGGTGCATTCTTCATACCAAATGGCATGATTTTATACTGATATAGTCCATTTGGCATTACAAAAGCCAATATCTCCTCTGCTGTCTCTGATAACGGTACCTGCCAATGCCCTTTTAGCAAGTCTATTTTTGTGATAAATTTTGATTGTCCCACTTTCTCAATGCAATCTTCCAACTGTGGTATAGTATATGAATCTGCTTTTGTCATCACATTCACCTTTCGATAGTCCACACACGGTCTTTGTGTTCCATCTGGTTTTGATACCAGCACAATAGGTGAACTCCAGTTACTGCAACTAGACTCGGAGATTCAATTATATCATTTTGAAGCTTGAAATCAATTTTTTTTATACTTGTGATAACTTTGCTGGATTTAATCTATAAAGATGTTGCCTCATTGAAGATGAAACCTGTACCGAGACATCATGTATAGCTAAATGTGTCTTTCCCAGTTTATTCCCACAAATAGGTTTGTGTGACTGCAATAGCTTTTCCAAATCACTTTGACACTTGCTTGGAAGGTAACTCAATATTTCATTTAAATTTTCAAGCACCTCCTCATTATCCAATTTTATTAGAGGAAAATTAATGTCAGTATCCTGCACTTGTACCTCTTTCACATCATCCACCATCACTAATACCTCTTTTTGTTCCTCATCCCTGTCAAAGTACTTTTTAAGCATATTTAGATGACAGACCCTCTGCTTCTTTCTTCTACCTGGAGTATTTATTAAATAATTTATTCAATCTCTTTTCAATCCTGTAAGGCCCACTAAATCTTGCATTTAATGAATCACCTAGTATTGGTAACAAAACTAATACTTTCTCTCCAGAAACAAAACTGCGAGCTTTCGCTATCTTATCTGTCTTCACTTGCATCGCTTGCTGTGATATCTTTAAATGTTCCCTAGCCAACTGACATGCTGTGTTCAATCTTTCCCTGAAATTTGATACATAATCCATGAGAATAGTTTCTGAACTTTGACCCACCAATTTCTCATGAATTAATTTCGGTGGTCCCCTTTCCTCATGACCATAAACTAGTTCAAAAGGGCTAAAACCAGTCAGTGCATTAGGAGCATCTCTAATAGCAAATAACAATAATGTAATTCCTCTATCCCAATCCTGTGGATAACCCTGACAGTGCGCTCTCATCATAGTTTTTAAAGTTTAATGCCACCTTTCCAAACCTCCTTACAACTCTCGATGATAAGCTGTTGACTTAAACTGTTTTATCCCCAAACTATTCATTATTTCCTTAAACATGTGACATGAAATGTCCCTGATCTGATTGTATTTTCTTAGGTAAACCATATCTTGTTGAAAATTTAATTAACTCCTCCACAATCTTCTTAGTTGTAATATTTCTTAAAGGTATCACTTCAGGAAAGCTGGTAGACACATACATTATTGTTAGTAAATACTGATTTCCGCTTTTAGTCTTAGGGAACGGTCCGACACTGTCAACATATAAATAATCACACTGTATGGTAATCACCTTGTTAAAGACAATTGCTAGTTAAACAAGTGATGGGCAGTGATTATCCTATCTAAATAGAATAAAAAGATACAGCTGGAACACTTTGTGTGGAAGCTACTTGGAAGTCAGTAGCACTGAGGAGTTCAGAATCACAGAAGCATACAGTGCAGAAGAGGCCCTTCGAGTCAGACTTGTAGTCTGTCTTGAAAATAAACCAGTTTGAACCAAAAGACCAGCCTGGATTAATTTTTCCACCACAACCTCTTTTTATTGTGACTAACATGGGAGCAGAGGATGAACTTTAAGCTTTACTGATTGATTGCTATATATGAAGTTTTTGTCTCAATCCTCTGAGGGAAAAGAAGTGAATTGTTGCTGACAATTTAAGTTACGGGATGGCGGAAGGACGGTGCAAAATTGCAAGCTTTGACTATCCATCAATTTTTTCTGACTCTGAACCTTATCAGCAATGGAAGGCTGAAGTTGAAATGTGGACCTGGGTTACTTCTGTACCCCAGAAGAAGCAAGAAAAAAAGCTTTGGCATTGTTATTACCAGCCAAAAGTAAGATAAGGAGTAAGGTATTTTCAGAGTGGAAAGCGGATGATTTGGATCATGAAGAGGGTTTGAACCTTCTGTTGTAATTTTTGGATAAGTTGTTCAAAAAGGATGAGTCATTGGAAGCCAATGAAGCTTGGATGATCTTTGATAGGTTTAGGAAATCAGATGATCAGCCCATGGAAGAATATATTATGGATTTTAATAAATGATACAGGAGACTACAGAGATTTGAATTTGAAATTCTGGAATCGGTATTGGCATTTAAATTATTGTACTGTGCTCACATTTCCTAGTCCTTTAGTACTAACAAGGGTTCAGTTCCGAGGGTAAGAATCTCTCCTAGATAAAATGGCTGCTGCCCTAACAAAAATTCTGGGGAAACAATCGTTCCCTGCCATTTTCTTAGCAAATGCGAACAACTATGCTGTGAAACAAAGGATAGAGGATTCAGTGGTGGCCAAATGTTAGACAAAGATTCCAAGACAAAGATGGGATTAATGACGAGGTCTGAAAATGGTCGTAATCCTAGCCTGTTTGAAAGTCAGGACAAAAATCGTGCCTGGGACAGTGACCGTAGCCGTTTAAACCCAAACAATGCACGGGGTATGGTTAATCGGTGTGATTCTCAGTCTCATTACGTGATGAACTTCCTACAAGGAATCATGTTTTTGAAGTGACCCATGAGATGGATTCATCTGAAACTGAAAATGATGATGTTGACTGCCATAATGGAATTGTATTGATTGCTGAGAGTTTGAATCCAGTGATGGGTATCCTGATGGTAGATTCCTTCAACTGTTCTGGACAGTGGTTGCACTTCTACAGTGTGTGGCAAGGACTGGCTTGACTGCTATCTGGAATCTCTCAATGAGGCAGACCGGCGGAAGGTCACGGAGTATGAATGCTCTACCTGCTTCAGGTTTGGAGATGACAATACAATAACATCCTCCAAATGGGTGGCCCTCTCTTGTAAGATAGCAGGGATCAATCTGTTTATCAGTACTGATGTGGTTTCTAGTGAGATAATGCTATTGTTGAGTCGCTCTGCAATGAAAAAGGCTCAGATGACGATAGATATGAAGAATGATAGAGCAGTCATGTTTGGAAAAAATGTGGATCTATATTTTACTTGGTCAAGCAATTACTGTTTGCCACTAAGGATGCCAGAGAATTCTCATCAGAAAGTTCATGAAGTTTTGTTAACTGCTGAGACTAAGAATTTGGTGGACAAAAGTAAGATCATTTGAAAATTACATAGACAGTTTGCAAATCTGGGGCCACAGAAACTGAAGACTCTACTCTGAGATGCGGCAGTGGTCGATAAAGGATATGCTGACCTTATTGAATAAATCGCTGCTCAGTGGGGAATTTGCCTTAAATATCGCAAGACCACACCACCACACCCTATTGTGAGCTTGCCAATAGTCAGGAAGTTTAACGATGCAGTGTGGCAATGGACTTGAAAGTTTGGGCAAAGCTAGGGATTTTTTTTGCTACACTACATACATATGGGAACCAGATTTAGCCTATCCACTGTGATACATAGTAAAGACAAAAGTACCATTGTCGATACGGTCATGGAGAAATGGGTAGGGACAGGATTAGGAACACCTGCGAAGCTCCTCACAGATAATGGTGGGGAATTCACCAATGAGGAATTTTGAGATGTGTGCAAAAATTTAAACATAGTTATGCACACTGCAGCTGAGAGCCCGTTTGGTCATGGTCTTTGTGAAAGAAACCATGTGCTAATAGATGACATGTTGCATAAAATATTAGCTGATCAACCAGAATGTAAATTGCAAAAGGTGCTAACATGGGCAGTGCGCTCAAAGAACTCTCTGCAAATGTTTGGGGGGTACAGTCCCTACCAGTTGATGTATGGAAAAAATCTGAAGTTACCTATGGTGTTGTCAGATGCTCCCCCTGCTCTAGCAGGGACTAGCATTAGCTCCACCTTTTCTGCTCACCTGAATGTTTTGCATGCAAGCAGAAAAGCTTTCATTAAAGCTGAGGCTTCGGAGAAAATTCGGCGGGCCCTATGGCACCACATAAGACCATCAGAAATGCAGTTTAGACAAGGAGACACGATATATTATAAAAGGGATGGCCAGAAAGAGTGGAAAGGACCTGGCAATGTAATAGGGAGTGATGGGAAAGTAGTAATTGTGCAACACAGCAATCAAACTGTTAGGGTACATTCTTCGCAGTTATTTGGTACTGGCTATACCTTTACAGGTTCTGAACAGGACATAGAACATGAGGAGGCATCATGCACTTCACTCACACACACACACACACACACATACACACACACACACACATACACACACACACACACACACACACACACACACACACAGTAACTATGAGGAGCAGACAACGGCACATACAGGGTTGACTGACTATGAACAAAGTAACACTGAGGTACAGGATAACACTATTTATCCAAAAGGTCAACTACCCACAGTAGGAACAAAAGTAACTACATTCCAGAAGGGACCAGTGTGTGGAGGGATGGCACTATCATAGGGAGAGCAGGAAAGGCCACTGGTAAATACAAACATTAGCTAAATGTGCAGGATGAAGGACAGGAGACAAGACCTATCGATTGGCAAACTGAGGTAAAGGCATGGAAACCCAGAAAGCGCAGTCTATAAGTTCTGACAGTGGACCAGAAAGTGGTTGTGACCCTAGAAGAAAATCACAAACTTGCGAATGGGGTTCTGCTCGAACAGGAGAAAGATCGTATAGCAGTAGTCCAGAAAGGGAGAGGAATGTGAGTAGAGGCCACACTTAACAAGAACGAGGACTAGAGAGCAAGCTAGGAATCTCAATAGGAGCAGAAGTCTTTATGACCGAGAGAGTTTAGTAGCTGCTAATAAATTGGAAAATAAGCTGATAAAGGAAGTCAAACAGAAAGAATTAGAAAGTTGGATGGAATTTGAGGTATATTCTGAAATACCTGACAGAAGACATCCAGCTTCAACTCACAGATGGACATGTACAGAAAAGGTTCTCTCAGGTGGCACATATAAGACCAAAGCGAGATTAGTAGCCTGTGGCTTTGGTGAGAGACTAGGAGAATAGGATGTCAGAGTGGACTCACCTACTGTGAGGAAAGTGAGTTTGAAGATTTTTTAAGCTATTTTACCATCCTATTCCTGGGAGTGCAAATTGATTGATATAAAGGCTGTGTTTTTACAGGGGGAGAAGTTTCAAAGGGAAGTGTTTTTGAAACCGTCCAAAGAAGCCGGGGCTGTAGAAGGAAAGCTATGAAAATTGAACAACTGTGTTATGGATTGAATGATGCGTCAAGGGTATGGTATTTTTCCATGAGGTCTGTCCTGTTGAAAACAGGTTACATTCAGTTAAAGGCAGACCCTGCGATGTTCTGATACCATAAGGAGAAACTAGCTGGAATCTTTATCATACATGTTGATGATTTCCTGTGGGGAGGCTCTGTAGAATTTGAACAATGGGTAATTGAGAAGATAAAGAAGTAACTCAAGGTCGGAAGTCAGGCTTCAAAGGCCTTTAAGTACATGGATTTAGACATTAAGCATAGCAAGTTAGGAGTGACATTGAATCAACAATCTTATCTAGAAAATGTTAATCATACCCCAATAACTTGGGTTAGATCCTCACAAAAAGAGGATCCTGCTACCAAGGAAGAAACGGAACAGTTGAGAAATTTGATTGGGCAGTTGAACTGGTTCTGCACTCAGACTAGCCCTGACGCTAGTTATGATGTGTTGGAGCTAAGTACCATGATGAAACATGCTACAGTTGAGCAAGTTCTGAGAGCAAATAAACACTTAAAAAATTAAATTCTGAGAGACGTGTGCTTAAGTTTCCAGCCTTGGGTGATCCGGAAGATATGAGCTTGGTCGGTTTTAGTGATGCTTCACATGCTAGTCTTCCAAATGGGTACTCTGGCATAACAGAGTTTATCATATTCTTGGTGGGAAAGAATGATAAATGTTGCCCACTGGCTTGGGAGGCCAAGAAAATAAAAAGGGTAGTGAAAAGCACCTGAGCTGCTGAAACTCTGGCCTTGGTAGAAACATTAGATATGGGGATTTACTTATCCAATATCCTGACAGAAATATTGTATAAGAGGCAGTGTGAGAAAGGTTTGCCCATAGAATGTTATGTTGATAACCGGTCTCTTTGGGACAACGTTCATTCCATGAAAAGTATCCTTGAAAACAGAATAGACCTAGCCAGCATAAAAGAAATGTTAGAGAGATCTCTAAAATACAATTGGTTGACACAAGTCACCAACTATCCAACTGTTTTACAAAAAGAAGTGCCTGCTCTAAGAAATTATTAAATCTATTGGAAGAGGGGTGTCTTATCTTATAATGATGCAATAAAAAAACTTTTGTTTTATAATTGTTTATATAAGATACAGCTGGAACACTCTGTGTGGAAGCTACTTAGAAGTCAGTAGCACTGAAGAGTTATCTTGAAAATAAACCAGTTTGAACCAAAAGACCAGCCTTCCACCACAATCTCTTATCGTGACTAACAACACAATCAATCATGACCCTAGTAAAAGGCTCTTCAGATGCTGGCATTGGGATTAAAGGCACCTGCTTAATCAGTGCTTGTATTTTCCCTGTTACTTGACATGTATGACAGGTTCAGAATTTGATTACATCCCTATGCAATCCTGGCGAAAAAAAACCTTTGTATATTTTCCTATGTTTTCCTAATTCCTAAACATTCCCCCATTAGAATTTCATGAGCAATCCTCAGAATCTCATTTCGATACCCTAATGGGATAACAATCTGATAACACCTTCCCTCCAGTTTTCAAATGCTGAGACATGATCCAGCCTCCACATTCTCATTAAAATATCTTCCTTAAGGTAATAACGTACTGGAATATATTTTGCTTCTGTTTCTGAATAAGCTTTCTGATATAACTGCTTTAATTGCAAACCAGTTTTCTGTAACTCCTTGAGTTAAACACTTCAGCTGAATTGTAGTCTTTCCTCCTGAACTATATTATCAAATACAGTGCCAACTAATTAGATTTTGACTCCTTCTAGCCTTTGGACTGCCTGCCCTTCTTGTTTATCTTGTTCTTCCCGATGAGCTTTTGATCTCATTATCACACAATCAGGAAACAATCCAGGATAAGTCCTTCTGTAACACCTCTGTTGAAAACATTTCTACAGGCTGATCAACTACCGTAAGCATCACCCATATTTGTGATCCAGCTATATCATTACCCAGAATAAATTGAACCCCTGCAATGGGCAATTTTCCCACAATTTTTCAACAACAACTTCACCTATCCTCCATATGCTCTTTCAAGTTACCTTCCGCAACAGAATAGATTTAGCATCTCAATAAACCCCTTATTATCACCTGCTCTTGGATTACTCCCTCTGGACAACATTAAAGATTGACTAGCTCCTGTGTGTGTCTCAAAATTTTAAGATCTTTACCTGCTCCACCCTGTAACATGGAAAGACTTGCCCTTCACACACAAAGTTTTAAACATTTCTGCAACCTGCTTCTCAGAATTCTCCTGTACTTTGCGAACATATTCCCACTTCTTTACCTATCACTGATTGTCTCTGTTTTACCTGTACACAAATCTCAGAACCCACAGTACCTTGTCTTCCAAAATTTTTCTGTACCCCAATAATTCCAACAAATTTTTCCTGTAACTTCCAATAGACTGACTTTGTGTGCCCCACTTCATTACAATGAAAACACCTCAATTTTTGAATATCACTCCTACCCTCGACACCCTTTTTATTCTGAAAAAAAACTTCCTGGGAATTCCTAGCCACTCCTTCGCTTCCCTGACTACCTACCTTTCTTTCACCTTCGCACTTTCTATCCTTTTCTGATTTGAAAGGGTGATGAAAAGAAGGTTTAACTCTATGAATTAACTCATAATCATCAGCTATCTCTGCTGCTTGCCTTACAGTTTGAACCCTCTGTTCCTTCAAATGAGTTCTCACTACTGAAAGGATTGAGTCTTTAAATTCTTCCAAAAGAATTACTTCCCTAAGAGCTTCATATGTTGTCTCTATTAAATCTCGTATCCACCGGTCACAATTATTTTGTTTTACTCTCTCAAACTCAACATAAGTTTGCCCAGGCTGTTTTCTCATATTCCTAAATTTCTGTCTGTATGCTTCAGGAGCCAACTCATATGCACTCAAAATAGGCTTTTTTACCACATCATAATTCACCTATACCTCTTCAGACAACGAAGCATATACCTCATGCGCTGTACCCAGCAACTTAGACTGTAATAATAGTGCCTGTGATCATTTCATTTGTTTAGCTACTCAAATAAAATAAAAAATGCTTCAACATATTTTTCCTGAAACCTGGGATGAGCTTGTACAAATTTAAGCATCTTCCCACTGGGTTTTAGGTTAAAAGGTTTCTTCGTCATTCGAACTCTTCTCAGAATCCGAGATCTCAACTTCCAGCCTTTTAAGCTGGTATGCTCTTTCTCTCTTTCATGAAATTTCAGTTCCAGTTCTTTTCTTTATCCTGTCTTTCTGTTTGCTCCCTTTTACATGTCATTTCTCTTCCCTTTGCGTCTAATTCAAGTATTTTCAGTTCCTTTGCTTGTTCAAATTCAAGCTTCTTCATTTCAAACTGAAGTCTCCTTACCTCCAGCTGTGACTCATGAGTGTCAGGTATCACTTCCAACTGTAGATGCTGTGCTATACTTTTAATTATATCTGATTTCCTTGTCCTTGCAGTTAACCCCAATTTTAACTTATCTGCCAACTCTGTTAACTTGCTCTTGGTTATTTTTTGAAACCCAATCAGAGTTATATCTTCTACTCCCAGACAAGTCTTAGCAATTGCCAAAGCCATCTTGCAGTCTCACCACTTCTAAAAAGCCTCACCAACTCCTGAATTTAAAGTGCTTTTCGTAAACTTAACCTTAAGGTTCATCAATTCCAAACCAACCAAGGAATTACAAATTTTACCTTGCCAAGAGCCCCCAGTTGTTATGACACAGCAGTTAGTAAAGGCTGAGTTATTTAAAATCTCAGAGGGAAACTTTAAAAAATTGTCATAACCTATATTTTTCAATTGGTATGTTTGAGATGCATCTCAGAATTCAGGAATGAAACCACCTCCAGAGGTTTTTTATATAAATTAAATTAAACATTTATTAAGTTAACAACAAATTTAAACACATACACATGTCTACAAATTATTACCATAATAACTATTAAACAAATCCCAAATTAATCACGCCCAGGTAATCTTCCCCAAGGCAACAATAACCTAAACTTTAAACAGACACCAGGCAAATCACATTTTATCTTACGAATTCAAAATGAGATTCCTTTCAATTTGTTCCTTTGTAGACACCAGTGGTAGGCTTACAAGCTTAGGTCTTCCATGCCTCTGACCTGCACGCACAAACTCCTCTCAGGTTATACCTAACTTTCCCTTTAAATGTAAATTCTCATTGTATCACCAGGCCCTTTGAACTCCACCTCCTTCTAACAATAAAGCCCTTTCATAGTCCCAATTTTATTAGTAATATAAACATATTGCTTGGTCTCTCCTAGCTAGGTGCAAGATTTCACCCCCAGTCTTTGCATGGTTTATTCATCAAAATGCATATGTACTCTCTACCTTACTGTTTCCATCTCAAAACTACTATACATCAAATTACCCAGACTAGCTAGCTTTAATCCAATTAAAATACAAACACACACACGCACACTCCCACAGACAAAGACCCTACTACAAGTCCAATTTAAAATAATTCCCAATAAAATTACATACATTTATATCTTGTCATGACATATTCCAATGTTTTACTCTACCCAATCCATGTGAAACTCTGCTGCCCATATCCTATTTTGCACCAATATATAGTCACTTATCACCTCTGTTCTTGCTGACCTATATTAGCTCCTGGTCCCCCAACACCTAACTTAAAATTCCTCTCTTGGTTAAATCCCTTCACTGCCTTGCCCTTCCTTATTTCTACAACATTTCTTAACCTTAAAGGCTATTTTCACCTGAACTCACCATTCCTTGGACATGTGACCTCTTGTCGAGCTCCTCCCTTTTATCCAATGTTTGTGGCATGACTTTGCCTTCAACAGCCTAGGCTCAATGCTGTGGAATTCTCTGACTAAAGCTTTACATTTCCCTCTCTGTGACCATTCTTTGGCCAAGCTTTTAAATACATGTGATGAATACTACGTGAAGCATGTTTTTCTATATGATTCATGCCATATAAATATATATTATTATCCATTAACTAGTCCCTCGGCTTTTCTAGGTAATGTATGGCATTACCTCAACTGCACAGAAACTGATTCCTGCAACAGGCTACTGTGATATGCAGCATTAATTAACCATTGGCAAAAACTAGGAAGCTGACATTTTTTCTGTTTGTTCTGTAGATGGACCAAACCCCTCTCCTTTGGTGATTGCGTAGGAGACGAATTGCCTTTGGGTTGGGAAGAAGCATTTGATGCACAAGTTGGAATTTATTACATTGATCACAATACACGTAAGCATTCCAATTATAGAATTATATTGCTTCACCTGTAAGTGCTTGATCAGTTGGAATCTGCAAACCAAACTCCATTATTCTGTAATTTTTGGTGAAACGTTAATTGTAAATTTTATTGTCTTAATTCAGCAAATACCACAATCAGATTGTGGCATAATCAAGCTGCTGTTGCACCACTTGAAGACTTTTAGCATCTTCACTTCAATTTTTAAAAACAGATATAAACAGAATTTCATGGTTTATTATCTTTCAGAGACAACACAAGTAGAGGATCCTCGAGCTCAGTGGCGAAGAGAACAGGAGCGCATGTTGAAAGACTATCTAGTTGTAGCACAAGATGCCCTAACTGCACAGAAGGAAATTTACCAAGTAAAGCAACAGAGATTGGAATTGGCCCAACATGAATACAGGCAGCTAAATGATGTCTGGAAGGATAAATCTAGTTCCCAGACCAGCTGTGAGTACTGATAAACCATTGCCTTCTGCTTAGAGGAGCTTTTATTGATTTTTGAATGGAGTGTTCTATTAATAGAGAATTTCATCCACTTATCCTAATGTATAATATCTAAGATAAAGCTTAAGGTGCACGTTTTCCCTGCTCTTTGGCCTGGATTTTCTGGCACTGTCATAGCGGGACCTGCCGCGGGAGATTCGGCAGCTCAGCAGAAAGTCCATTGACTTTTGTTGGGATAGGATGATCCTGGTGGCGGGTGGGGCCTGAAAACCCCGCCCTCAGAAACCTGCTTTCAATAATGGGGGCTGGTGGCCAGATGGGAACCCGTTCCTTGAAGCAGCGGGCTTTGCCTTGGCTGTTTAACTCAGCCACAGCATTAGCATCCTTTCCCACCTTAAAGTTTCCTGACTGATTACACAGTTTCAGCAGGATGACAACTTGCAATTGACAAATGCATTTTCTATTTACAAGGACCTCGGCAGAGGTCAGAATGGTTGCATCCTACATTGATTTTGTAGAATCAGGAAGGAAAAGATTGGAAGTAGACGTGGGAAAGCTTCCCTCCGGTTCTCTGCCTCTTCCGTGGGGGTGATTTTGGAGGCTTTGAGGATTTGCAGAGAAGTGTTGTTCCAGCAGACAGGAGGAAGCCCCTAGCCTTTCAGAACGAGCAGGTGTAGCTGGAAGTTGTGGAACCATGAGTGTGGTCCATAAAATTTGGTTCAATGCTGCAAGAGGTTCAAAGATATCATAATGGCAGGAAAGGTGAGTGGCATAACTCTTTCAGGTGTCAACCTCTAACTGTCACATTCTAACTTCCCCAACATTTTCCTGTGCAGCACTCGTCAGACCATCATTCCTCCCTCGCTCTCTCTCTCTCTCTCTCTCTCATATCCCTGTCTGAGCAGCTGACACTCACACTTACACTTACCCTTGTCCTCATCTCAGTGCCATTTCACCCCCATCCCTTAGCCTTTATAAATGTTGTCCTTCTATCTAATCATTCTATTTCTCATATGTATAAATGTCTGTTTTTCTCTCCTTGCAAGAGAAGAAAGTGCTCAACTCTAGGGAGAGGCAGAGAAACGGAGTGGCCTAGAAGTTGTAGCCACCCTGAGTTGCGGAGGTAGAGGTCTTTGAGCTCGGCAGGGTGACAGTTGATGGTCATTGGTGATGAAGGACTGGGGGTGGTCTGTCACATACATACCTGGTGACAGACTTGGATATTGCCCTGCCATTTGGCACCTAACAACCATTCACCAACTGAAATGTTGGAATGTTGGCTTTGAACCCTTTCCCCATGTCAGTTCTAATTCATGCCTTTCAAGTGCCACAGGTCCTTCAGGGGGATGCTGGAGCGGGTGGAAGTCCAGAAGTCCTCGGGGGAGGGCACACACCCCGAAGAAGTACTCTTAGAGGGCTCATTCACACCCTCCACCATCAGATGCACACACCTCAGTTGGTGCCTCCAAGGGAGATAGCTAGGTTGAAATATGGTGCAGTACACATCACAATGAGCAGGAACTGGAGCTTGAGACAGGGAAAACAGTGGAGAATCCCTGTTGGAGGTTTGCAGGACTTTCCAAGCCTTGTTCAGTTAGATGTAGTTGCTGAAACCCGGGTTATGTACTAAGAGGACACATCTGGACTAGCAACAGAGTATATGTGAGGTTGTGTTAGCATTTCCAGAAGCACTGTGCATTGGAGAGAGATTGGATGGGTCGATCTCTGTCATGAGTACCATGAAGTTTCTGGTATTATCCATGGAAAGAGTAACCACCTCCGTTTTCAACCCTGCCCTCCCAACAGAGTCCCACATGCTGCATCCTGCCGATAACCGAGTCTGTCCTTGCATAGGGGCTGGTGGGGCCCTCACGGGCTCCAGAACTGAGAGGCTGTCCGCCAAGGGCATCTCATCTGCCAGAGCGGGGAAACGAACATCCTGCATGCCACAGGGGTAGAACCATGTGGTGCCCGTAATAGAAAGCAGAAAAGTTGTGCAGCTACTTGTTTTGCCAGAGGATTCTCTAAGATGTTTATGACAATGTTAATGCCATTGTCATCAAGTACATGAATATTTCAATGAATCAAACACTTTATTTGAAGTCTCAATTGTCCTTCCATATTCATTGCTGCTTCCTGAATCTCAAATGGACATGTGCATTCAGGAGAGTAGTATAACCAGAGTGGAAGATGAGAAAAGATATGGAGAGATTTTTGACTGTAGGCATTATCTATGTTATGGTTGGGGGGGCTGTACTGGGGGGATCGTGGGGATGCAGATGTGGGTTGGCGCATGCCATGTGGCTTCATGCACTTGAGTTATCTGAAATTTGTCTGTATGAACCCATCTTGAGCTTCTCTGGCAGTTAGATGAGTGGATGGAGGCACCCTGGCCATATTAGGCTTCTCCTGTTATCCGAGAATGCAGAACAGTTATCACCTTCCTTTTCTTGCAGCGCAATGTGTGTAAGCCACAGCAAATAACCACTTTTCTTGATGCACTTGCTGGTGGATATGAAAGGAGCCCCAGATTTGTCAGGCACCTGAATCGCATTTTGAGTAGCCCAGTGGATTGCACAATGGGTGCCCTTGTATTCATGTGGCTCTTGTTGTACACTTCCTCTACTTTAATGATAGGGCTCCTCACAGGTCCTATCAGCCAGGTCCTCAAAGGGTGGTGCTTCCCTCTAAGGAGCCACCTGCTGCTCTGTTCAGAGGTACAGAGATTAGTGGGAGATGTGACTGTCGCAGAATGAAGGAATCATGACAGCTTCTAGGATATCTTTCACAGGCATGCATGTAAACCTTCCATTGGTAACAAACCAACTGATTGTCACGTGTGTGCAGTTGTGTGAATCCAGTTACTGCAGCAAATGTGGGAGCCCTCTGGGTCTGACTGGCCTCATCGGTATTAAAGTGGATGTAAATGCTGGCCTTGACAGATATGGCATTGGACCCATTTGTAGACTTGTAGGCAACAGATTATGAAATCCAACAGGCGTCACCAGCAGATTCCTGGAAGGAGCCAGAGGTGAAGGAATTCAGACTGGTACTTTGATGGCCATTGGCGATGTATGTTCACCTGGCCCTCTTGGAAAGATGTCTTGCTTCAGGAGTCTGCAGATGTCTGCGAATACCTGCTGTGAAAGCCTGAGTGGCATGTGGCTCCAGAGCTGGCAGCTGCTGTTGCTGTTCCTACTGGTGCTGTTGGCATTGGTTGTTGGTCCTGCTGCTGCTGTTGGTGTTGGTGGTTCTGTTTCTCTTGGTGCTCATCTCAGGTCCATGTAATAGCTGCATAAGCTGCCCCCATGCTGTAGTGAAGGCTGACAGCATGGAAGTGCCGATCAAAGTGGATCAAATTCAAGATAGACAAAATGACTTCTAAAACCAATAAAGCTATAAGAGCACGGTCACAGGAAAAGGTCCTGTGGGCACAAACCTTTCATATAGGCAGGGAATGAGCTTTCCAGTTTTACTCTTAAAACATTTTCCAGCCTGTCAGTTTCATTGATCAATGACTGCCTGCTGTACTTTCGCCTTATTGACCCTAGCAAATGCCACATAGCTCTGAAAATGGTGCACTGATTGTTAAAGGCGGAATTAATTGGCATTTTACATATTTAAGTTGTGGATCCGACAGCTCCACATGAATCTTCTTTATAGGGGCTTGATAGGGTTGATGCTGAGAGGTTGTTTCCACTGGTTGGGGAGTCTAAAACAGGGGGGCACAGTCTCGGGATTAGGGACTGATCATCTAGGACTAAGGTGGGGAGAAATTTCTTCAGTTGAAGAGTTGTGAATCTTTGGAACTCTCTACTCCAGAGAGGGCTATGATTGCTCCGTTGTTGAATATATTTAAGGCTGGGATAGACAGATTTTTGGTCTGTCAGGGAATTAAAGGATATGGGGAGCAGGTGGGAAAATGGACTTGAAGCCCAAGATCATCCATTATCATATTGAATGGCAGAACAGACTCGATGGGCTCCTGTTCCTATTTCTTATGTTCTTGCATTTCAGATGCCTCCAAATGCTGACAGCCGGAAGTGACTATGAACATGCTGGGCCTATGATAAGCCAAGATTTTTGGCCATTTAGCATCCTCGCCCATATCATAACGCATGCTTCCTTGGCAGTTAAAATTCTGCTCTTAGTCTTTGCAGCCAATTCCTGAGTTTGGTTAATGATTTTTCCCCTTTTGGTTAATGAGTTCCTTGGTTCTAGTTAATGAATTCCCCATTTTTGATGAGATTGCAAGTTATTTGAATTTCCACTCTAACTTAGTCCATAACAGAGAACTGACTATATTTTTAAATACAGAATCACCAGAATGATATTGTGGTTTAAAACAAGAAATTGATAGATTTTAGTTGTACAGTATGGAAAGAATGTTGTCCTTGTTTTTCTAAAGGAGCTGTGATTGCCAATTTATACAACCTAAGCTTAATGTATTATAGAGAGTTCATAGTATTCTATATTTTTATCTGTTCGTGTATGGTGCTTCTAAGAGCCAAAATGTTCATGTTTGAATATTCTTGTGGTTATTTTTCAGTGTTCTCAGGCTCTTCATCTAGCACTAAGTATGACCCCGACATTCTCAAGGCAGAGATTTCAACAACAAAATCTAGGGTGAGAACATTGATTATTCGTAAAATTGTGAATATCAGTGTCTATGAAGTCCTTAAATTGATCATCACAATCACTTAGAATTCTTGTAGTTTACAACTTTGGAGCGCTTATTCATATTACAGAACTTAAAGGTTTAAACCAAGAATCTAATGAGATTTAGCACTTTGTGTATCATATTGTGTATGATGTCCACCTAAAGTAAAAATTAGAAACATAAACTTGGGTACCATGTTGGGGGGGAAAAAGGTACACAAAAATCATTCTGTGGAAAAAATGCAGATCAGTAAACGGACTGGAATATTAATTAGAAAGTCAGTCAAAGAAGGAGCTGAAAGGCTTAATGCCTTAGTCTCTCTTGGGCCTGAATGGTGCCCTTGGTCTTTGCTCCCCTGGTGCAAAGCCATGGGAAATTGACTAGTACATTTTGAAAACACTTATTTTATTATTGCTGATACCTCCCATTGGAAATTAATTCAGTTATTTATTTGAAGAAAAGCAAAAGTCCAGCTATTTAAAAAAAAGTTAATATCTGAGTTTATGACTTTTATCAGAATCCAAACGTGATTTTGGTTTGTTTTTATTTTAAACTTCCAACATTTGTTTTTTTTTTCCCTTTTATCAATTATTACCTCATGTTTTATGTGGATGTGATAGCCTCCATAGTGTAACTGGAGAATCTCTTAATGAGCTTAGTTTTAAACTAGATTTAAATGTGGAATCGTCTGTTACTTTCAGAAATATTGAGTAGATGAAACATTTGAGATTAAATTGTGATGCGTGTGCTTAAAAATTTATAATGCTGTATGAATAGCAGTTTTAGGAGAGGAGGTAGAAAATAATACTGTTATAGATGTACAGAAATTTGAGACTTATAGAGAGGGTGTATAATTTCATGTTTTTCAATTATCTAATAAATATTTCTTGCTGTGAGGGGCAAACACAATACCTTCGTATGATTTTTCACTACAACAGGTAAATAAACTGAAAAGAGAACTATCTCATATGAGGCAGGAACTTCAGTACAAAGAACAAGGTTTTGAAACTCTTAAAGCGTAAGTATTTAAGAAGACTATAAATATAAAATCTTTTTTTCCAAAACCTTTTTCAAGCAAGGAATTTGTGTAAAGGAAAAGTATAGTCTTCAATAGAAATAGTTATAGCACTTCCTATTCATTTTCAAATGCAGATTCTTTGGAAACAGGAATTATAATTATACCAAGGGTGATAAGAGGAAGGAGTAGAGCGATTAGGGACTTAAAATAGTTTTACACATGGAGGCTGGGGCATACCTGAGGCACTAAATTAGTACCATGCATCCGTCTTTACCAAGAAAGAAGATGCAGCCAAAGTCATATCGTGAAAGATGATATAGTCCAGATACTGGATTTGGCTAAGAATTGATAAAGAGAAGGTATTAAAAAGGCTGGCTGCACTTAAAGTTGGCAAGTCACCAGAACCAGATGAAATGCATGCGTGGACACTGAGAGAAGTAAGGGTGGAAATTGCTGAAGCACTAGCCTTAATCTTCTAATCCTCCTGATATAGCGGTGCTGCCAGAAGACTGGAGAATTGTTAATGTTATACCCCTGTTCACAAAAGGATATAAAGATAAGCTTAGTCAGTTTCTCCTCAGTGGTGGAAAAGCTTTTCGAACTGAAATCTGGGACAAAATTAACAGTCACTTGGCCAAACATGGATTAATTTAGACAAGCCAGCATGCATTTATTAAAGACAAATTTTTTTTGATGAAGCAACAGAGAGGGTTGATTAGGGTAATGCGATTGCTGTGATGAACATGGACTTGTAAAAGGCGCTTGATAAAATGCCACGTAACAATTTTGTATACAAAATTAACACCTGCGGAATAAAAGGGTCAGTGGCAGGATGGATACGAAGTTTGTTGAATGACAAGAAACAGAGAGTAGTGGTTTATCGGACTGGAGGACAATACATATCGGATTCCTCGGGATCCTTAATCAATCTGTTTTAATGACCTAGACAGGGCACAATTTAAAAATTTGCATATGACACAAAACTTGGAAGTATTGTGAACTATGAAGAGGGTAACACATCACCACCATCTCAAGTATGGCAGCAAATGCTGGTCTTGTCAACGACATACACATCCTTGGATCTAATTCAAAAAAATTACCCTTGGTGTCCTGCCCAATATTTATTGCACAATCAACATCACAAACACAGATTATCTGGTCATTATCACAGTGCTGTTTGTGGAAGTTTGCTCAGGCAAATTGGCTGCCACATTTCCTACATTACAAGGGTGATTACACTTCAAAAATGCTTCATTAGCTATAAAGGGCTTTGGGACATTTGGTGGTTGTGAAAGGTGTTACGTAAATACAAATCTTTCTTACTTTCTTGTTAAAGTCATAAAATATGGCTTGGGTGATCCGAATATTTGATGCCTGTTGTGAGTGGCTGCCTGGCCTCCTACTTTGGGATGTTTTCCAATAGAAGTGACTGCAGAAATTGAATACGCATGCTCATATTTTGGGCAGACGTAATGGCCTGGAATTTGCAGTTAAAAGCAACCGTGTGGTTATCAGCACTCACTTATTATCTATTCAATTGGATAGCAACTTAAGGCAGCCGCACACATGCAGTAAAATGCAGAGGTTGCTG
Organism: Carcharodon carcharias; assembly: GCF_017639515.1. Lineage (NCBI taxonomy): Eukaryota > Metazoa > Chordata > Chondrichthyes > Lamniformes > Lamnidae > Carcharodon > Carcharodon carcharias. The sequence goes on from NC_054474.1 coordinate 28,762,248, forward strand.
TCCAATTTCCTTGCTTCTCTGCAAATTCTGAAGTTCACATAGAATTCAGTCCAGAGAAATGTGAGGTAATGTATTTGCAAATGATAAATAAGGTAATGGAATACGTAATAAATGGTAGGATACTGAGAAGTGAACCTAAGGACCTTGGAGTGCATGTTGATAGATCCTTGAGGTAGCAGCATCAGTAGATAAAGTGGTTAAGAATGTATATGGAATGCTTTCTTTTATTAGCCAAGAGTAAAAGAACAGAGCAGTTATGCTGGAACTGTCTAACACACTAGACCGCAGCTAGAGTACTGCGTACAATTTTGATCATTACATGAAGGGTGTGATCGCACTAGAGTGGGTACAAAGGAGTGGATACAAAGGGGATGTATGAAAATGTTGCCAGGAACAGAGAACTTCAGCATAAGCTAAAACAATGGAATTATGAGGAAAGGTTGTTTTCTTTGGAACAAGCTGAGGGGAGATTTAATCAAGGTGTATAAAAATATGAACGGAATAGATAGAATGGATAGGAAAGACCTGTTTCCCTCAGCAGAGCCATCAATAATTGGGCGCATAGGTTTAAAGTAATTGCCAGAGGATAAGAGGGTAGTTGAAGAGGAACTTTTTCACCCAGAACGTGGAACACACTGCCTGAAACAGTGGTAGCGACAGAAACCCTTATCACATTTTAAATCATTTGTGTACACATTTGAGATGTCATGGTTACAGGTCGAGAGCTGTAAAATAGAAATAGGCTGGGTAACTGTATGTTCGGCACAGGCACGATGGAATAGGTAGTATTTTTCTGTGCCATAAATTTACTATGTATATGTGCTACTCTGGTACCTTTCCAGTAGATCGGCAGTGAATTATGTGTGCGTGTGAAGTTGTGGTACTTAGCCACAAATATACTTTCTAAACACATTAGAAAATGTTGGGGCTTGTTCATTCAAGCGCAAGTGAATTTCTAATTGGCGTTAAAGGTCTGAAGGTGGAGTCTCATTCCTTCAAGTTTTAATTATTGTTGGAGATTTAAAAAAAATCTTTTTAACTTTTCCTTTCTGTTTTAGCTGTCACTTCTTCCTTTCCTTTTCTTTATTTCATTTTCTGTACATGGCATTCCATTGAATCAAATATTTTAATTTGCACTTCCTGGTTTAGACTATGTGTTTCAGTGAGCATTCTTCATTCTGATTGGTTGAAGAGACACACTGTTGTTTGCCATGCTTGTACAAGTCCAAGATCCCTTACAGAGGGTGCCGTACTGTGCTGTTTCAGACTTCTAAAGACTAAGTTGTTGTTCAAAAGGGTACAAAAAGTTTATGGGCAGCTGTATTTGTCAAGCATCATTTATGTACCACTAGCCACAAAATCCAGGCTATTCGGCTCACAACTATTGTGTATGTATTATTCATTAGCTTTCTGTTCTGTATTGATTTGAAATGTATGAAAAGGCTTTAATTTTATTACAATTTTTCTTAACATAGTCAAATGTCATATAACTTTAATAGATGGAGTCAATATTAAGTGTGACAGAAAAGTTTAAAGCATCATTGTAAACTTGTTGAAAAAGATACGATTCAAATATTTTAGAATTTAAGTGAATACCTTTTGGAAGAAAGTTAACATTAAAACAAATATTTTTGGATTTTTAGAGTATATGATTGGTTGTGCCAAAAAATGTTCAATAGCTTTTGTATCTTCATAATTATTGACTTACATGCATTTTTAATGACAGAATTGATCTAAAGATGTCAGGCACTCAGGGAGGATATAAACTTGATGAAGCACAGGCAATTGTGAATGAAATGAAAACCATCAAAAAGGCCATTAGCTCAGGAGAGAAGGAAAAAAGAGACCTCATACAGGTAATGTCTTAACAGTGTTAAGACTGATGTCACACTCTGAAATCTGAAAAGTTAATCCTTTTCAATTTAGGTATTGGTTTTGGATTGGGCAACTGAAGTGGCAGCAGTGCTAATTAAATTCATTACTTTATGTTTTCAAGTGCTAAAGGTTTGCATGGAATGGAATATTTCTGGATGGCTGTCCAGTATATAGTTGCATGGTAAAATACCATGTAATTGTTATTTTGTGACTTCTGTCTTGCTTTAGTACTTGGATAGACTGGGGCTGTCAAACTCTTTGGGGCTGAGGATTTGATACTTGTGTGAAGTTTGCAGAGGGAGGGGGCAATGTTGTGGAAGATTGGCATTTGTAGCTTGTGGAGGCGATGGTGGTTGGTTGGTTGGGGGGGGGGTGGGGGGGGGGTGTGCAGGGATGAGAGATTGGACAACCTGGCCCAGTGGAGGGAGTTGTAAATGATGGAATTACGAGAGATCCTAATTCAAAGCAGTAGGACATGATGGAGGGAGGGGGAATATATGTTGTGGCTGGCGGCGGGGAGACGGACCCATACATCCCAATCAGAGGAGAGAGCGCATCCCAGTAGGGTGGGGGGGGTGGGAGAGCGCGTACATCGTGGCAGGGAATGAGAGAGACCTTACATTGTGGTGAGGTTAGAGTCCGTACATTATGGCAGGGGCACAGGAGAGACTGTACATTGCAGTGGGGGGAGAGAACATATATTGTGGTGGGAGGACGGGTAGCAGCATACGCTGTGGTGGGTGGGAACGTACATTGTGGCAGGGGCAAGAGAGCATGTGCATCCTGGTGGGGAGAGAGCATACGTTGTGGGTTGTGGGTAAGAGAATATGTCATGGCGGAGAACAAGAGGATACACATTGTGGCAGGGGAGAGAGAGAGAGCACACATTACAGTGGGGTGTTGGATGGGTGGAGGAGTGAAAAGAGGCCATTGTGGCTGGAGCAGGAGGCTATGACTGTCAGTGGGAAGGTCAAAAGGGTTCCTCGAGTGGCTGAGGGAAAACCCCTGCTCCTCCTGGTTCACAAGGAGTCCTAATAAGGGAATGCACCTTGGGGATCCAGCAACTTCAGTCTTCCTTCATTGCTAGATTTCCCAACCACTGGTAAACCCATGCAGCAGCAGCGAATGTAAATAGCTGTTTGGAGTTCAGAAGTTTACTGAATACCTTTAGTATATGCAAATATAACCCAGTGTTAATGGATAATTATTAAATAAAATCTTAAACTGCTGATTGTCTTAGGAAATAGTTTAATATTCAATTCCGTTTTGTGCTAAATTACTTATATAATATTCATTGAGTATACGAGGTACAAAATGTTAATTTGTTAATTTCTGTCCATGTTACATCTTTTAGAATGAATACTGAATTAGCTTTTTTTCTCTTCTAGAGCCTAGCCAGATTGAAAGATGGTTTCCGAATTGAGACAGGATTTCACGCTGATCTCCGGGTCAGTCATACGTCATTATTAAGCACAAAACAACCTGTCGGCTGCCATTTTTCAGATGTTGGGTCCCAGACAGATATTTCAGGAGATGTGAGTATAAAATCCATTGTGTTTCAGTACAGATGGCTTTGGCAATAAGAAATACTAAGTAACCTCATTGAGCCTAAATTCATAACCTGCACTGTATTTCTCCAGAGACTTAAATACATCACCATACTAATTATCTAGGAATCAGAATAATTCTCTGAAATATGAGTACATTGATGAATCTTTCAGGTTACTGAAGAGGAGTTCAGGAACAAAGGATCAAGAGAAAAAAGACATTTAATACCCTACAGTATATTGTATTCAGTAGAGTGATCTGATTCAAAACTGACTATCGGTTGAGCAAGTGCACAATAGAATCTGAATTCTTCCGAACATTATGTCATAACATTTTCCCCTGCTCAACTTAACCTGTGTTCTGTAAAGCAGAGTGAGTGAGTGAGATAAAACCGTCAGACAAATGCACTATTAGCATGCCTCATCAAATTAAGTGCTTAATTAGGCAGGCTTTATTGTGATGATATTGATCATTCAGACGCTATGCCTGTCAAGTTGTTTGCATAATTTACATTCTTTTGAAGTAAAGTGTTAAACTTAACTGGGGCAGCAAAATGGACCCTATAAATGTCACCAGCATTCCTGCAAGGGGAATATCATCTAGGATTTCTAGCAATTGACCATTCTTGAATCTACATGTATTAGAAACTAAATAAGTTCTGGATCAGATTCAGTGCAGTACATCCTGCTTTCAGTGGCCTATTGATGTTTACCCAACAGGCTTCAAATGAATAATAACCATTCATGGAATATATTGAAAGGTAACTATTGCATCAAACCTCAACATGTGTCAGTGTCTTCAGGAGGGGACAGGAGGAAATTAGCCCTAGAATAAAGGAAAAATAGACATTGTTGGAGGTGACCATTAACCTGAAGTGTTTTAGCTCCTTATTTCAAATGTACATGTGAAGGATATATCCTTGGGGGACTACAGAGGTAATGGTATGGGAATTCCAGGAGAAGCTATTGTTGGAGTTTTGCTCATCATGGTTGAATAGATAAGAAAGAAACTAAATGAGAGCAGTCCCACTTTTGGTCTGATGACAGGAATGGGGATGGAGGATGTGGTGAACCGTATCAAAACATAGGAACGTAAGAAGTAAGAGGAGAAAAGTAGGCCATTGGTACCTCGAACCTGCTCCATCATTCAATAAGATCGCTACTGATCTGATTGTGACCTTAACTCCATTTTCCTGCTGTTCTCCCTAACCCTTCCCTCCCTTGTAGATCAAAAATCTAATTCAGCCTTGAATATATTCAATGATCCATCCTCCGGTGCTCTCTGGGAAGAGAATTCCTCCTGCCTAGAAGTCACAAAAAGCAAAGATTAATGTATCAAGGTCACATTGACAGAGGAAGTCACTTATGCTGTTTCAATTTTGTGGCATAACTTGTTAGAACTTGCTGTTGTGCTCTGCAGTTTCTCCACTTTGAATTTACATGTAACAAATAAATGATAGTCAGAACGTATTTTTTCCACTAACAGGATGTGGATGTCAAGCTGGAGTAATTATGGTTTTGTTTAGTGTGTAATGTACCTTTAAGGGTAATACGTTTTAAGGAAGATCACATGATCTGTAGTAATGAATAGGAGAGTAGTGTGGGGCTATCTCAGCAGTCTGTGCAGAGATGGAATTGAAGTTGAAAGCACACATATAGTTGCTGCTGGGTATATTGTTAATAAACTTACTGTTTCTGCCCAAGAAGTGTCTGCTGATCAGTTCTATCTATAGTACCAACTTGGTCACCATTCGCAACAAAGAGACAATGAGGACCCACGGAACCCAATAAAAAAGTGATGAGGCTCCTGGGATCCAACAAATTTGCCATAAGGGTAAAACAAGATTAAACAGAAGAAATCAAGTTGAAAAGAAATCGGCACTGTACTTTACCCAGTAATTGTAAGTAGAAGTTCCGTTCGAATCAAAGACATTATCCCCTCTTAGAATGCTGCAATTCAGAAGAATTGATCCTTTTGATCCAGCCATGGAAAATTGGTCGCATTACATTGAACACTTCACATTCTTTTTCCAAGCGAGCGAGGTTACGGGGGAAGAGAAGAAGCAAGCAATCCCCTTAAGTACATGTGGGAATAAAGCCTATAGCTTGATTCGTAGTTTGACGGCTCCCAGTGCCGCAGATTTGATAAATTTTGACGAATTGGTGGACCTCGTGAAGGGTACTACCAGCCAAAGCCCTCGGTAACAATGCAAAGTTTCAAGTTTAACTTGAGAAATAGAGCTCTGGGGGAGACAGTTGCTTGTTTTGTGGCAAGTTTGAAGCAGTTAACGGAACATTGTGAGTTTGGTACATCTCTAAACAACATGCTAAGAGATTGTTTAGTGTGCTGTGTGAATGAGGACACAATTCAGAAGAGATTATCGTCCAAAGTGAATTTGGATTTTAAGAAGGTGCTAGAGATAACATTGGCCGTGGAAAGCGCAGTAAGAGGTTCAAAGGTCATACAGGGAGCACAAAATGGTGCCGTCCTCCACTTTGGGTAGGAAACTCCAGCCAAAAGGGGCACAAAAATGCAAGACTCTGCCGAGAAACGGGAAACAACCCCTGTGAGTGGGAAAATTAGAAAAATTGACTTAGCAGTGAAAGCAAAGAATGATTTCAATAGAGGTGGAAACAAGCAATCTTATAACAATTGGCATTTTAGAAAAATTGAATGTTATCATTGTCACAGAAATGGACATATAATGAGACAGTGCAAGGAAAGTTTCAAGTAGGCTTTTAAACAAAATAAAAAGCCCAGTGAAATTTACAATGCAAAAGAGCCTGAAACAACAAATTCAGATATTTACTCGTCGTTTAATTTGAAGGTTGGAAAGACAGAACCAATATGTGTAACAGTGAAAGTAAATGGCAGACCTATTAGAATGGAAGCGGACACAGGATCTTCCACTACAGTAAGTGGGGAACATACCTTCAAAAAACTGAATTATGGTGAACATCATTTAAAAATAGAACAAACTACTGCCAAATTAAAAACATACGCGGGTAAAGACATTCAAGTCAAAGGCATAAACGGAGTAAATGCCTATTATGGAAGCCAATCAGTAAAGCTACCAGTGTTGGTATTGAGAGGCAGAGGACCAAGCCGCCTTGGGTGAAATTGGCTAAGGGAAATCAGCATTGAGTGGCCACTGAGATTCCAAAAGGAAGCTGGAAGCGTTCCTGTTTTGGGAAAGGAGTGTGTAAGTACTCAGCAACCTGAAGAAATGCAAACTGTCTTAAGTCAAAACATGGTAGAACAGCAAAAGGAACTCCGAGAGACATGCTTAATAACAGAGTTCAAGATGAGGTGAGCAACTTTAGAAAGGAAAAAAAAACCTGCTGAAAGACTTTCACGCAATACAAGATTCCCTTTGGTCTAAGTTTGTGCCTCAGGAAAACTATGAAGAGAAACAGAAATAATTCAGGTCTTCTCTGAATAAACTGAAGGATGAGTTGGCAGAGAAGACACAACAATGCTCAATGTTCTAAGACGCAGCAAACAAATACAAAAAAGAGATAGAAGAGCCAAAGAATCAGCTACATGAAGCCAAAGAGACTGCGGAGGCAAAAGTTGCAGATTTTTCTAAGAAGCAGACAGATGGTGAAATTTTGGGAGACAACTCTGTTACACCCATGGGAGTGGTCAAGTAGACCCTGGGTGCGCTTACACATTGACCATGTTGGACCTTTCCTGGGAATAATGTTTCTGCTTATTGTTGGTGCTCGCTCAAAATGGTTGGATGTATATGAGGTAAAGCCACCGTCGGCCGCTAAATTGAGAAACTATGTCAGTGTTTTGCCATTCACGGACTATCAGAAGTAGTCATTTCTGATAACAGCACTGCATTTACGAGTATTGAGTTTCAACGGTTTATTAGCCTCAACGGTATCACTCGTGAAAACTCCACCGTACCACTCTTCCTCAAACGGACTAGCCGAAAGGGCGGTTCAAATGTTCAAGGCAAGCGTGAAACAGCTAACTGGTGATTCCTCAGCAGCTAGCTTGCTTTTTTTTTCATTATAGGACCACCCCTCACACAACAACAGATAAAACGCTGCCTAGGATGAGATGGAGCTTAATAATGCTGAACTTAGAGGGGAAGGTGGAAAGGAGTTAGGAAAGCCGGAAAACTAGACATGACTGGCATAGTCGTGAGAGGAAATTTACCATGGGAGAGACGGTATACATGAAAAACTTCAGGGAAGGACCAAAGTGGTTACCGGGTGAAATAAGTGCAGTGACTGGACCTTTATCTTATACCACGTGGAGGTGGAAGGCCGGATCATCCGTAAACATGTGGACCATGTAAAGAAGAGAGAGACAAATCACCAAATTCCACCAGTGATCATGACCGGGTCTGCGTTTCCTGTTGAGGATACTTAGCCCAGGACAGACCAGTCTGATGTTCCTGTAAGAGTTGAGGATACAGAACTGCAAGTGCTCACTGAAGCACCTGATGTTCAGGCAACTCCGGAAAAGGAGGTTCCGGACAACGAATCTGAAGTTGTGTAGCTGCGACGTTGCACACTTACTAGGAAACCACCTGAAAGACTTAACTTGTAAATATAAAATGTATAGCTGAGTTAAAGGGGGAGGAATGTAGTAATTATGGTTTTGTTCAGTGTGTAATGTACCTTTAAGAGTAAAACTTGTTAAGGAAGATCACATGATCTGTAGTAACAAATAGGAGAGTAGCAGCGGGGCTATCTCAGCAATCTGTGCAGAGATGGAGTTGAAGTTAAAAGCACACATGTAGTTGCTGCTGGGTATATTGTTAATAAACTTAATGTTTCCACCCAACAAGTGTCTGCTGATCAATTCTATCTTTAGTACCAACTTGGTGACGACTCACAACAAGTAGGCGACAAGGATCCACAGGATCCAATACAAGCCAAAAAGACATTCTGCCCTGCACACAATGAGTAATGTGAAATATGAATTTCACTGCCGGTGCACTGACAGCTACATAGGCTATACGTCCAGATGACTGATGGATCATATCAAACAGCACATCCCTTTGGCTGTTTGCAGTAGGCAGAGTACTAACCATACTCAACTAGCCTGTGCTAGCAAAACTCAGAAGATAATGTCTAATGTTAGATGGGTTTCCATAATTGGACAGTACTTGCTGAACATGCCAAATGTGCTAGGCATTATACTAACAACCAATTTAATATTATCAGTCAGGCTCGCAATGTGGCACATTTGCGCTTACTAGACGATACATGTATTCATACGCAGGGACCTGTCTTGTGCAGGCAAAAGGAACATTTCCAGGCATTGTGCCTTTTTTGAATTAAACAAAAGCCTATGGGACAATAGTTCTCTGGTGCATTTTCCATGGCAGCGTCTCAACCAACTAGAGTTAATTTTCCAGCCAATCAGCATCCTTTTCTCGTGCAGGATAAGTGTTGCTCCCTTTGAAATTTGGCATTCTTGCATCTGTTCTAGTGAGTGCAGGGCAAAAAGCTTCAACAGCATGCCTCTCATTTCAGCAATACTGAAGCACTTTTTCCACACACAGTTGTGGGCATGTGGTTCTCGTCTGCCTGTAAATGCTGGTGGCTGGGTGAATTGAAATTTTCAAGACTGAGATAAATTGTTTTTCTTTGTGCAATGATATCTGGATCAATAGTGAATAAATGAAACTACAGTACCAATCAATTGTGACCTCTAACAGGTTTGAAGGGCTGAATGGCTTACTCTTTAACAAGAACATTTTTTTAGTGTTTTAATAGTGTTTAATAGTACAATGTAAAATTAAAGATGAGTTGTGTAGTTTAAAACGTGACTGTCTAACTTGGGGACTATTACGCATTTTAACTAAAATCTTGGCAGTGTCTGCTTTGAAATGACCGCCTATATCAGACAAAACTATTTTCTCCACTAATAGGAAAGCAATACGGTTGACTTCTAGCCTGTAATTGTTGTTGTATTTGATGCTAGAGCTCTATTTTTAACCCATTCTGTATTACTCAGTTTGTTTCCAGCAATAATACTAAACTGGCTGAGAAGGTGAGACTTAGCCTGCAATATGAAGAGTCAAAGCGAAGGTCAGTGCCAAACTTTTTATAACTATTTCTACATGCAGTCCGATAGTGTCAGCTGTGCCTCAGTTGTTATCACAATCCTTCTCTGGATTCTAACATTCTGTTTTCTAGGGAATCTCATGAAAATTATTACTTTACTGTGTGAATTCCTCTTTCAGTGGGAGTTTTTATCTGAAAGATGATTCTTGATTCACATAATCTAATTAAAATATAATCTATGAATGTAAATGGTGTGCCCGTTTAGTTGTTCATTTGTAAATGGCTTCACTGTACTTACCCTGCATATATTTCATTATTAAACTGTGATGTACCAAAGCAAGGCAGTGATGAGTTATATGGCAGTGATTATTTCAAGCTGTGTTATCAATTGATTTATAATGACTATGGGATATATCTTCAATCTGCTTTAAAATATAGTTATGTTCAGTACCTTTGAAATATTGATGCAAGGCGCTTTTCATGCTATGAAACAGAAGATTTGGGGTTCAAGCCTCACACTAGGCAAGAAAGTCTGGGTTGATACTTCAGTGCAGCGCTGAGGGAGTGCTGCACTGTAGAAGTTGCCGTGTCTCTGATGAAATGTTAACTCAAGACCCGCCTGTCCTATTTAAAGGAAGAACAGGGGAGTTATCCAGTGTGCTGGCTAATATTTATTATGCAATCAACATCACAAAAACGTTCTTTGGGCGTTATCACAATGCTGTTTGTGGGAGCTTGCTGTGCACAAATTGGCTGCTGCAGTTCTTACAACATGAATGTTTTTGGATGCCTGAAGTTGTGGAAGACACTATATAAATGCAAGTCATTTTTTTGCAGATTATTACTGCTACAATAAATGGTTACCTTAAGACTTTCTGATAATTTTTTAAACATTATATTGTAAGAATTAAAACAACAAATTTGGATACTGTAGAGCCTTCAATGTAGAAAACGAGGTGCTTCACAAAACATAAAGAGAAAGCGTTGACTTGGATTTTAATCTTGAGGCGAGTTCAGTGGAGATAGCATGGAGGGGATGGGGTTTTGGCAGTTTGTGAGGTCAGGAAACTTGGAAAGACAGGTTTCCCAATGTCCTGCAAAATGTAACTGTAAGGCTCCTTTAAATTATTTTCTATGGGAAGCCTTACTTCACAAGGCCAAAGCCTGCAAAAGCAGGTAGGTGTACTGGGAGAGTGAGAGAGATTGTGAATAGGGCTTTTCCAGATTGGGGTTGGGGTGGGGTGGTCCTGATTGTGGTTTGTGGGGTCCGATACGGTTCAGAGTGGTGGGGTGAGGAGGGGGGCTGGGGTTAGCAGAGACTGGTGGGGAGGTTACTGGGTAGCTTATTGGACCTGGGGGGAAGCACTCCTGCTCCCCCTGCTCACAAGCAGTTCTGTGGAGCATTTGCCTCATGGATTCAGACCTTCTTGCCTTGCTTCAGCAGCTGAGTTTCCCAAGGCAAGTAGAGTGACTGTTAAAATGAAGGCAGTACAATTAGCTGTTTTTTTTGTTTTTGTTTTGGTATTGATTTTTGTTTTATTGACAGGATTGCAAATATCAAGATTGAACTGGCTAAGCTTACCAGTGAGGCATGGCCTGGAGTGTTAGATGCAGAACGAGACAGGCTGATATTGATAAATGAGAAAGAAGAACTGTTGAAGGAACTGCAGTTTATAAACCCTCGTAAATGGGCACACAGTGAGGTAGAGCGCCTGGAGATGGAAAGGAAACGACTGGCAGAAGACCTTCAGGCTGCAAGAGAAACACAAAGCAAAGCACTAACAGAAAGGTTTGTGACCCAGCTTATTGAGATAATTCCATGATTTTGAACAATTGCTGAAAGGAAATGTTTTATAATTTATGTAGATTCAAGTAAATTAATTTATATTTGCTTGGGGAAATTGAGGACAAGTTACCCAATTGACTTTGATTATCTTGCATTCCTCCATACAGTATAAGAGCAGGAAGATTTGGGAACAGTAGAAACAGTGACAGTGTATACTGAACTATCAAATAACTCTTGTTGTGCTATTCCTCAACAATGAGGAAGCGGAAGATATTAATTGAAATCCTTTAAGGATTACCCATTTAAAATAAAGTTTATCCAGTTTTTGTAAATAAATGACCATCGGTTGGATTATCTTTAAGATCTGGCAAAGTAAGGTTGGTAAGATTGATCTTTACAGTAAGAATGTGTCTGCAGTGTTTAAATAATAGCACTGAGAGATGACACGTGAAATATGAAAATATTGCTCCAAACTTCATAGATGAAGGATTTGAAATCTGGGGAAAACTGGATAAGAATATCAGCATGGATCTTTTGAGCCAAATGGCCTGTTTTTTTTTTATGTTGCTGTAAATACAATGTGATGCATTGATCCTCGTTTGTGCTTAAGTTATAAACTAAAGTTATTTTTGTCTGTGCTTTTATAAATGCTTTGTAAGAATTTGCTTCAATTAGATCATCGGAAAAAGGCTATTCAACCCCTCAAGCCAGCTCTGCCATTCAGTAAGACCATGGCTGATCCTGTACTTCAGCTACACCTTCCTGCACAATCCCCAAATCCCTTGATTCCCTTTGAATCCAAAAATCTTGAATACACTCAAAACTGAATATCCTCTGGAGTAGAAAATTCCAAAAGCTCGCAATCCTTTGAATTAAGAAATTTGTCCTCAACTTAGTCATAGAGTCATAGAGGTCTACAGCACAGAAAAAGGCCCTTAGGCCCATCGAGCCTGCACCAGTCAAACAAGTACCTAACTATTTTAAACCCATTTTCCAGCACTAGGCCCATAGCCTTATATGCCATGGCATTGCAAGTGCATATCCAAATACTTCTTAAATGTTATGAGGAAAGAATTAGTCCTAAGTGGCTAATCCCATGTTCTGAGACCATGACACCTTGTTCTAGACTTCCCCAACCAAGTGATCCATCTTTGTGGGATCTGTTAAGTCTCTTTTAAAAATATATACATTTCAATGAGATCGCCTCTAATTCTTCTAAACTCCAGGAAATACATAGACCTACTTGAATAAATCCTGACAACTCAGGAATCAGCTAGTGAACCTTTGTTGCAATTTACATACTTACATAGGTTGAAATCAATCTGCTGTTAACTAGAAAAAGGAATTTTACTGTTTAGTTGGTGATAATGTGTGTTCTACAGATTAAAGATGCATAGCAGGAGAAACAACTTGCTGAGGGAGTTAGAAGAAGCAACACGCTTAGCCTCAACATTGCACTCACAACTACAAAGGTGAGTTGTTTGTGGATGTAACTGTCGAAATCATATGAGAATCAAAGAATCTTTCCAAGTACAGCTCTTATATTTTTTTAACCTTCTGTGATAGGCAAGTTCTTTTATAAGCTAACCCAATCAATGCTACTTTCATGTTACATTTTAGGGACAATTATTAAACAGTCCACCTTGTTCAAAATGAGTAAAATGCATGTTTCAAACGTGTTGTGTTTTAATTCAGTAAAGATTTTTGCAGTTAAGCTAAATCTGCTGTATTGTAACATTGCATACCAATAATTGTTTTTTATTTGTCATAGTCTCTCAACCAGCACTCTTTCACTGTCATCTGGAAGTAGCAAAGGGTCATTGACATCCAGCCGTGGATCTCTTGCTGCGTCCAGCCAAGAATCTTCAAGCTCTGTTAGCTTCACTGACTTGTATTATGATCATCCAGAACACACAGTAGATTTCGACTACCAGTATAAACTAGATATCTTGCTTCAAGAGGGCACTTCAGGCAGTAGACCAGCAGGCTCCATAACCACCATTCATGAAAATGAGGTGGTCAGTTCTCGGAATGGCTCCTCTTACATAGATACCTGTGGAGCCTCAAGCAAGATTCACACACGGAGATGCTTGTCTGAGACTCCCAAGTCTCTGACTTCATTGTCACCTCGGTCTTCCTTGTCCTCCATATCACCACCTAGTTCTCCTGTAGTAATAGACCCTCATTTTTTGGTTCCTTCAGGGGAGCCACTTTTGAACGATGCCAATACAGACTTTGAAGATACAGGACTGCCTGCTAATATTGCTAACTTTCGTTTACACATTGAAAATGATAACCAGATTTCTTCAAGATCTTTACCACCAGATAAGGTTTTGTCACCCTGCTTAAACTTGGAATCCGAGAATGGATCAGAATCTGAACCTTTTAGAAATTCATCAAAAGCACTGAGTGAAGAGTTGGGGATTTCTACTAAAACCAATGAAAGAATAGAAGGTAAGGCATACAAATGCCAACAACGTCAGTTGTGCTTAAGTATTGGGCTACCAAATGCACTTTTTCTGAATCATTCATTCTGCACTGTTTACTTTCTGCAGCACAGATTTATTTTTAAAAGAGCATTTTTAGGATATGTTGTTACAAGCAGACCAGAATGGAAAAAAATGAGCTGCTATTTCTTGAATGTGATCACACATGATAAGCAGTTTGGCAGGTCCCAAGACAGCAATCCCATCTGTCTGTTGATGTGATGCAAAGAACTTTGAATGCAGGACGCCATATTTAGGTGGAAGACAAGTATTTATTAATTTGGTACATGAAGATATGGGGCGGCGGTGGCATAGTGATATTGTTACTGGGCAAGTATTCCAGAGACACGCAGTAATGCTCTGGCGACCCGGGTTCAAGCCTCACCACAGCAGATGGCGAAATTTAAATTCAAAAGTCAGATGATGATCATAAAAATCCATCTGGTTCACTAATGTCCTTTAAGGAAGGACAACAACGTGGTTGACTCTTAAATGCCCTCTGTTGCCCTCAAGGGCAATTGGGGATGGGCAATAAATGCTGGCTCACATTCCGTAAAAACGAATTAAAAAAAGAATCCCTTTGAAGCCTGATTCATGTTTTTGTCTGAATATTCTGAACATGTTTATACAATGGGGTCCATAAACTTGACTACAGAATTTTGTTTGCGTTATAAACCAGTTGAAAATGATACTGTCCTATATACTGTGAACCATTACCATAAATAACAATAAGTCATCAATTATTCTGAATATTTGTGCCAACAGCACAGTTTCAAGTAATGGTATTACTGTGTTTAGATGCACTGTGTTTAGATACATGTCAGAAAAGAATTAAAGAAATCTCCATTCTTTTTCATTGCTGGAATATTTCACACACAAAGAGCTAACAATCTAATGTAGGGAAAACATGAAAGGTGAAGTCCCTTTTCAGATTTTAGTCATATCAGTGTGTTGCTCATGGGTCTCTCCTATTCTCACATGATGATCACACCCTGACTTGAGGACATCAGTTGTTTTTTTTTCATCTTGTAACGGAAACCTATCTTCCTGTATTCTTCATTGTTTTCCTCACATTGTACATTATTCAGGGATCTTATCCCCCATCTGTTTTGAAATCCCATGTCTTTCAGTGTGTTAAGCCTTTTAAAGCTCATCACACTTTTCCCATTGAAACTTTATCAAATAAACAGTGCAATCTCTGAAGGATATGATTCAAACACAATTCAAATAATCAAGTGATTGGATGCGTTTAAAATTGTTGATGCCCGTTACCATTCCTAGATGTGCGTCTCCTCCAAGCAGACTATATAAAAATGTATGCGTGTATGTGTATATATATATATATATGTGTATAGCAATCTGTTGATTTAGGACATCAGCTCATCAAGCAATAATAATCATGTCCCACTTGTACCACGACAAATCAGGGGTATTGCAAGGTCAGCTGATACTTGCTACAGAAATAGTCTTCATTTACAACTTTGGTAGCTGTACTATTCTTTGACACAGCACAGCCCAGGAACATTTGGTGTGCAGTGTTATGTTAAAGCTACATCAGGTGAGCTTCACAGTGGCTGGGAAAGTAAATATTTATCATTTATAATTTAAGGCGGATCTTTTTCTCCTTTTCTGTGATTGGTAGGAGTGCCCTGCCTTAGGGTTTTAACAATCAATTCTTTGGAATTTTATGCTCTTTCCCTCCCCCAACCCCACCTCTCTCTCAATTTTTTTTAATTCATCCATGGCATGTGGCTTTGCTGGCTGGGCCAGCATTTAATGCCCATCCCTAGTTGCCCTTGAGAAGGTGGTGGTGAGCTGCCTTCTTGTACCGCTGTAGTCCATGTGGTGTAGGTACACCCAGAGTGCAGTTAGGAAGGGAGTTCCAGGATTTTGACCCAGTGACAGTGAAGGAATGGCAATATATTTCCAAGTCAGGATGGTGAGTAACTTGGAGGGGAACTTGAAGGTGGTGGTGTTCCCATCTATCTGCTGCCCTTGTCCTTCTAGATGGTAGTGGTCATTGGTGTAGAAGATGCTGTCGAAAGAGCCTTGGTGAATCCCTGCAGCACATCTTGTAGATGGGTACACACTGCTGCTACTGTGCGTCAGCGGTGGAAGGAAGAAATGTTTGCCGATGTGGTGCCAATCAAGCGGGCTGTTTGTCCTAGACGATGTCAAGCTTTTTGAGTGGTGTGGGACCTGCACTCATCCAGGCAAGTGGGGCCTATTCCACCACACTCCTGACTTGTGTTTTGTAGATGGTGGAAAGGCTTTGGGGAGTCAGGATCTGAGTTACTCGTCGCTTGATTCCTGCCTCTGACCTGCTCTTGGCTAGTCCAGTTCAGTTTCAATGGCAACCCCCAGGATGTTAATAGTGGGGGATTCAGTGATGGTAATGCCTTTGAACATCAAGAGGCAATGGTTGGATTCTCTTTTGTTGGAGATGGTCATTGCCTGACACTTGTGTGGCGCGAATGTTACTTGCCATTCATCAGTCCAAGCCTGGATGTTATCTAGGTCTTGCTGCATTTGGACATGGACTGCTTCAGTATTTGAGGGATTGCGAATGGTGCTGAACATTGTGTAATCATCAACTAAGATCCCCACTCCTGACCTTATGATGGAAGGAAGGTCATTGATGAAGCAGCTGAAGATGGCTGGGCCTAGGATACTACCCTGAGGAACTCCTGCAGTGATGTCTTGGAACTGAGATGACTGACCTCCAACAACCACAACCATCTTCCTTTGTGCTAGGTATGACTCCAACCAGCGGAGAGTTTTCCCCCTGCTTCCCATTGACTCCAGTTTAGTTAGGGCTCCTTGATGCCATTCTCGGCCAAATGCTGCCTTGATGTCAAGGGAGTCACTCTCACCTCACCTCAGGAGTTTAGCGCTTTTATCCATGTTTGAATAAAGGCTGTAATGATGTCAGGAGCTGAGTGGCCCTGACAGAACCCAAGCTGGGTGTCAGTGAGCAGGTTATTGCTAAGCAAGTGCCGCTTGATAGCACTGTTGATGATCCCTTCCGTTACTTTACTGATGATCGAGAGTAGACTGATGGGGTGGTAATTGGCCGGGTTGGATCCGTCCTGCTTTTCGTGCACAGGACATACCTGGCCAATTTTTCACATAGCTTGGTAGATGCCAGTGTTGTCGCTGTTTCTGCAGGATATTATAGTGCTCTGGGTCTAACTTAAAGGAAAATGGATATTATGTTGTGAGTAAGTACATAAGAAATAGGAGCAGGAGTGGACCATTTGGCCCTTTGAGCCTGCTCCACCATTAAATACAATCATGGATGATGATCTACTTCAAATTCACCTTCCCGCAACAGGTTGATTCCTATTTCTGTCACTTAAAGACCTCAAGGCTCTTTTTTTTTCCCCTCTGGATTTTGTTAGCAGACTAGTATACATTGTAGATTATTCAGATCTTTGTGGTCTCCTGATGTTTGGACATGAGCCAAGTAGGAGGAGTAGATCTAGTAGGACTTAACAATCTTCTTGGCAGATCCCCATTATGATCCATCACTCATTTTTTTTCATTTGGGATGTGGCTGAAGCTTGTGGGCCCAGATATGTTGCTCATCTCTTGTTGCCTTGAGAAGGTAATGATGACCCTTCTTCTAGACCACCAAAGTTTGCCTAGAATCTTTGGTGATGGGTTCTAACAATTATATTGGGTAAGGGATCACAGGGTATGACAGTGATGGAATATGTCCAAGTCAGGATGGTGTATTGCTTTCATGGAAAATTGAGAGGTAATCTTGGAGATGTTTTTCTCTCATTTCTGCTCTTGTCATTCCTGATTGTAGTGATCGCAGGACAGGGAGGTTACTGTCAAAATAGCCTTGATGAGTTGCTGCATTACATCCTATAGATTGTACAGTCTGCAGCCACAGTGTACTGGTGAGGAAGGGGATGGTTATTGAGCACAGTGGCAGAGGCATCAAATGCACATCTCTATTCTGGATGGTGTTAAGTTCCTTGACTGTTGGTCCAACAGTATCTGTCCAGACAATTATTAAATGGTCCCTCATACTCCTGACATGAACCTTGTAGATGGTGAAGATGCTTTGCTGGACCAGAAGAGCCACTTACTGTGCTGCAGAGGCTACCCTGATTTTCTATCCAAGGTGTTGCTATGACTGTTCCAGGTATGCTTCTGGTCAATGGTGATATTTTCTCTAGCCCTGAGCATATGCTGCTGGAAGAAATCTTGACTGATGGATAAACCAAAGGGTAATCTCTGGAAACAGTATCATCCAAATGGTGTCCTGAAAGTAACGATTTCTTGAGATCCCTCTGCCAGATGAACTGGCCAATATCCATGTTTGGTGGCTAACTTGTTGTAAAACCTTGCTCCAATGAATTTGGGATTCAATTCCTCTAATGTTGGAATCTTTCATGAGCACCTCTTTAGAATGAAATTTAGATGTCTTGGGTGTAAGCATACCTGGATTGTGCCATCTTTTTTTCAGTACGCATGTGATGGAACTGCACAAGTCGGTGTGTTGATGCACATGACAGAAAATACTGTTACACTGCATGTCATCCAACTCGCTCTTTTAACTATATGTACACACTACACTTTCCATTGATTGATGGAATTGCACCTTCTCTGAGGTGTAGTATGGCATCACCTCTGAAATTCCCTGTAGTGTTGAATCTATCTGTGTACATCTATTATAGGTCATGACTGACTTAATGTGATTATTCTTGGCCTCTTCTGCTACAATTGGTATCTTGGTGATCTTGTAAATAGTCACAAGGTTGAATTCCATACATGCTGGCAACCCTGCTAATGCTGTTCAGTTCTAGGTACCAGGTAGAATACTTTGGTTTCCATGCAGACTTGCAATAGCTGCATTTCAATGTCAATGTACCTATGCAATGAATGGGTGACCCATTGCACGTAGTTAGTTTCCCTGTTGTAGTTTATATAATTGACTTTCAATGATCCAGATACATATCCTTCAGGATTCTGACTGGTAGGATATTCGTGGTTGCTCCCATGTCGACTTTGGCTATGTGAGTGTTTTTGCCACTTTTGTTTGGGCAAATTATGTTGATAGTAACAAAAGCTTCTAATTGTTTGAGTTACGCACTGATTGTGTCACATTCACATTTTCCAGTTAAGGCCTTTCAGCTCTGCATCTTCACCCTAGTCTGTCTTGCCACTATCTTGTGGATGTCCCTGCACTTATGGGGGTCTTTGACGCACTCCCTATTGTTACTGCACATATTTTTTGTTTGGTTGCATCTTACACTTGGTTACACCTCTGGAACCAGATTTCCTGCATAGGCGAGCCCAGTGTCCTTTACTCTGCATAGCTTGCAAAGGTTTTGGAATGCAGGACAGCCATGTGGTGGGTGCAGCAGGCCGCACTTCCCACACGACCTGCTTTTTGCGTCCTGGCTACTGTGTCATTACTGGTAGTTGTTGTTCAGCTACAATGGCATCATATTTTCTGCCATCTTCTAGCAGTACATCAATGTTGTGACTTTTTTTCTCCAAAAGAATTTTTTTGGAAAGCTTCAATTGGCATTGAAACTATGACGAGCTCCATTAGTGGTTTGGAGAGCTCTGCTTCTGGCAAATCAGTCCTTGCCCTTTATCATGGCATCTGCTGACAAATTAGTCGATTGATTCTTGCAGATGTTGTCTGTAAGCCATCAGCTCTAAACAATTTATTCTAAAGTTCACCTTTTATGCTAATCTGATCCTCCAGCATGATTCACATTATGGCTGGATCCTTCTGACCCTCCTCATACAGGATCCTTCTGATCCTCCTCATACAGGCCTGAAGTGTTGGCTCTGTGCAACCCCTCGTTTCCAATGGCTATCTTTATTTTCACTGCTTGTTTATCTGGTTCTGTGATGGATAAATCTGTAAAGCATAGCTCCATCCTTAGTTTAAAAATCTTAAATTTGATTAGCACACCAGTGGCCTTCCAATCATGCTGGGGAATTTGGTCGTCATCTTCCTGATGTTTCCTGTCTTTTACAAATACTGTCAAAGCATAGAGGATTTGTAGCTTCTTTGCTCCATGGGGTGATTCAGCAATGCAGCTCCTGTGTGTTTTTTTTCTCTCTCCCTATTTTTTTGGCTAGAGCTCAGGTTTTTCTGTTCTGTGTGCTTTCTGTCTGTTGCACAGGTATGGCACCTGGGACATTGCAATGGCTTGCAGCTTGTACTGTCTGACTCAAAATTGACTGCCCGATTCACCATTGATCCAGTTACCTCGGGTACTCACTGCTCTGTGCAACACTGGCCAGAATATTGCAGTCGGCATGCAGGGGCAGGCCTGACACGCCGACACGTAAAATTACACATGATGGCCTTGAGCGCACATCCTGACGTCATTGCTCATCATTTCGATATTTCGTTGGGCAGTCGCGCACCAGAGCCGGCTGTGCGCCCCCTGAACTGTCAACAGCCTATTAAGGCCATTAAAAAAGCAATAAAAGTTGTTAACCACGCTGCCCATCCACCTTTAAGGTTGGTGGACTGGCGAAGAGCCTAAGCGGTCTTCGCGTTTTCGAGGAAACCTCATCCATGGGCAGGCTAAGGTTTCCTGAAGCTTGTATAAAATAATTAATTAAATTGTGCAATTGTGCAGGTTCCTCGGAGGTCTTCCTTTGCAGATGTACTTCGTGTCCATCTCTTTTTTAAGTCCAGCGTACACAGCACTGTGTTGGCAAAGAGTTAGTGGATAGAAATTGGGGATCAGAACATGGAGTTGGGAAGTGGCAGTTAGCAAATGAGCTGGGGTCTATGGTTGGCATTTGAGGAAGCAGACAGAGGTCTGGGAGAAAGATTGGTTGGGGGCATGAGGTTGAATACTGGAAGTATGAGTCAGTTTAGGAAACCTGGGGTCTGAGGCCAGTGAGCAGTTGCTAGGACTGTTCTGTGGGGTGGGAAATTGGGGTCAGCGTTCATTTGTCTGGAGATGAGGGTGCTTAAGTGTCATACGTCGAGTTTACAGAGACGGGTGTGCAATGTCAATACTGGAGTCAGGGAACACTAGGAATGACTTGCTAAACTGGAAGAGTTGAGGGCTAGGGGCTGACTTTGTGAATGATTAGCGAGGACTAAGCTTTGTGGATCATGGGATCAGTTCTGGGGTCCAGAAGCATGTGGACTGTTGGACAACAATTGACCCCAATTAGTAAGTCGATATTTACAAAGACCTTTGAACACTGAGCAGTGGCCTGAGAGCAGGAAATGTCAGTGGAATTTGGGATCTGTACATTTAAGGGTGGAGTTGAACTTCACAAGATCAGCCAAGAGCAGAGGTAGTAGGAGTTCTGGAAGAGCAACTGATCCTGGTCGCACTAGGATCAATTTATGTAACTTCACAATAACCCAGGCTAGAATCTTCTGCGCTTGCAAGAGGCGAGGAAGGAGGCAGTGGACCTGAGAATTTGGCAGGTTGATGTCAGGACCGATACCCAGCACTTTCACTGGAATAAGTTCTGGATGGGAAGGCCCATGGTTGATCTTCCTGCCCCGCCTCAACTTGAATCCCTTAAGTGACCAATTAATGACCACTTAAGGGCCTCTTCCCACTTCTGCTGCAATTTTCCCAGCTCCAAAGGAGCCTGCTGTCATGCGGCCTGCATGACTGATAAAATTGCGGGCTGCATTTCAGCTGATGGTGGGGTGCTTGGTGGTTGGTTGGTCCCTCGATCTGAACTAATATGTGCATGATCGAGGGTATGGATATGGGGCACGGGAGTGCCCACTGACAGCTACCCCCCTGCCCTTGCTGTCGACCCCCACCCCCATATGACTCCCCTCCCCCAATAGCACTTGCATTTTTCCTGGGTTGTTCCGTGATCCTGGGACTCTGGGGGGGTGTTGGTGGGGTGTTTTGTTCCGGCAGCAGCCACGGCTTCCCCCGTGGCACTGTTGAGTGTAAGAGCTGCTGGCCTCTGATTGGCCAGTAGGTCTTGGTGGGCGGAAGGTGGTCTTCCAGAGTCTGGAGGAAGGCCTGCTGCTGTCCACTAAACTCTGGGCAGAAGATACGGTGGGCCTTCCTCCTCGAAGTCTTAGCATAGGTCTCACCGCTTTTTCAAGCCCGTCGAGAATGGAAGATTCTATCCCTGGATTCAGATGCAATGTACAATTGTGCTTTGTTTAATCCTAGTAGGCTCAAATTGCCATTATGTGGAATTGACCACGACAGACAGAAAATTGAACATTTCAAAATTATGCCTATGTAGGTTTATGTGGGGGCCATGGTCATAAGCAGATATAATTATTATTTTTGAGGGGTCAAAATTTAAATTGAAAATGTTTTTAAATTTTAGTTTTAATCTATGCTATAGAACTGTCATTATCAATCTTTTCCATTATGGTGTCAATACCATGCAGGAAGTGCAGATGTGAAAGCTGAAAGTGGGTCATGGGTGCATTGTGGATGATGTATCCTGAATGAGAGGAGGCAAGTAAAATCTTGTCAGATGTTTTTAAGGTGGCATTTCATTGAATTTTGTCACTTTCAGAATGATTTAAATTTTTGTGTATTGTTGATACAAAAATGTTATTTTGTAGCTCTAAACTGAGAAACTTAAGATGCCTACTAAATGCAGTTTCTAAAAAATGAAGCGATTTGATTTGTTTCCTGGCATGTAAAGCAACTTTTACCAAGCTGTTCAGTGGTATGAATTGCCTTTTGATTTGTTGACTTTTAATCAATTGGGTATTTGAGTTAATCAGCATTGTTTATTTAAACAGATGGTGGTTTGTGATTTGTTGCTTTATTTAATCATTATTATATTTAAACCAATCAGAATGTTTGCTTTGCAGAATCTGTGAACGTATGATGGATGTTGTCTCAAGTGTTGTATATTGGTCGATGCATGACTTTTAATTATATTGATTTTACAAAGGAATTTGCTCTAACCTTGTACTGTGAGGTGCTTCAATTGTACTGAATTATTGGAATTATGTTACTTGCTTAGGCTTTCCTCACTGAGATCCTTCAGTCTGAATAGTCAGTCAGGAAATGGAATAATAAGTGGAATACGACAGAGGGGTCATATGCCTACTGCTGCTCCTTTTTGGTGCCTTCTTCAAATGACAGATTCAAAAGATGTGTGCATGAGCCTTAATTCTGTCTGGAATGCACAGTATATTATTTGGCAAAATTAGTTTTAACCACTTGCGGCTTGATTAATTTAAAATGGTCAGGTAGTTTATCAATAGTGACAACAGATGTTTCAATTAGAGGGTTCAGTAAATGCTATTATTAAGAATGAAAAGTATTCACATGAAAAATCAATGCCTAAAATAGTCATCAGCTTCTCGCAAGTAAAGACTGCATTTACTCAGCTGGAATTAGCTTTTATCTCGGAGAATCTATATTGGCATGTGTGGATTCCATCAGTAAGTAAGCGTGGTCTTGGAAATGATACTTTATAATCCAAACCCTCCGAAAATAACCCGAACAAACTTCCACCGAGTTTGCTTTTGTTTGCTGCATACAGGCACTTAAAATAGAGACCATCAATGAAAGCCTCCGAGAGATAATTCTCCAGGAGGAGTTCAAAAACTCACTCCCTATCTCTATAAAGACCCATGTGGAAGAGCAAAGGGTGTCCAACACTGGACAGGCAGCCGTCATGACAGGTAAGTCTGTTGCCCACAGGCTTAGCAGAATTGCTCTTGCTATGCAAATTTTCCTGACTGCCAACCTGGTCTGCTCTCTCCACTTTTAATCTTTCACTGTCCACCTCTATAACCCATGGATTTAATAGCTCAAACCCAATGAGAACAACAGAGTTCTGCAGGGGTGCAGAAAGCTGAAGAAGGTTCAGAGGCCCTGCGTTACAAGCTGTGAGTGTTGAAGTGTTGAGTCAGCAGAGGCCAGGACTAGGCCAGCAGTGTTAGAAAGAAACACGAATGAATTACATGTGTTGGATTAAAAGAAGTGGAAAGCCAGGTCAGCAGTGTTAGGGAGGGTTAAGATAGAAGCCAAGGAAGTTAAAAGACCGAAGCCAGGTCAGTAGCATTAAGAGGTCAAGGAAATACCCATGGAATTAAAAAAAGATGGAGGAGGACACCCAGAAATTGGGTTTTTCAGTCACTTTTTTTTTTATCAGATTTAAGTGTGGGACTAGGGGGAGTTCCCCAGCAGGCAAAGAGACTGTAAAGGAGATGCGCCACTGAGTAGACCATTTGGCCTGGCGAGCCTGCTCTGCCATTCAGTAAGATTATGGCTGATCTATTTGTATTACTAATTCCAAGCTACCCCCATAACCTTTTGAAAAGCCACAGGGGCGTACAATGGAAGCTGAACAGCCACCTGGAGGCAGTAGTGTTCCACGTTAGGGGAAAACCCATTCCTGAGACAAAAGAGAAAGGGAAGGGAACGTATGCCAAAATGGGTACCAGTTGTGGAGACCTCAAGAAGTATACCAGGGAAATTCATGTGGACTTATCGACTGGTAAATCAAACGAGCAGGCTCAAGTTTTAAAGGCCCCAACAATGTAGAGGCAAGGTCCACTACAGGTGAGGTGCAGGAGATGATTCCAGACACTGAATCGGGGCTTAAAATCAAGTTACAACTCACTGACTTCTCAGAAATCAGATTTGTAAAAATGCTTGGGTTTGAGCTATTAAATCCATGGGTTATAGAGGTGGACAGTGAAAGATTAAAAGTGGAGAGAGCAGACTAGGTTGGCAGTCAGGAAAATTTGCATAGCAAGAGCAATTCTGCTAAGCCTGTGGGCAGTCAATGGGAAGTACAGAATCTCCCTACCCCCTTAAATGACCAGCAACCTGAGAGCTAAGAACTATATTTTGAAAACCAGGAGCCTTTAAATGATACATAATCAGTTTTTAAAGGAGGGAACAGACACAGTGGTTCTAACACAATATTATCCTTTATGTCTTACTTCAAGTGAACAAAGAAAATTCAGAACCCCGATGCAAGACAAATCTTTTGCAATGAAGATATGTTTTGTTTGTAACTACACCCAAAAGGAAAAAGCAATGTGATAACTGAGGGAGGCAAGGGAGGAGATTGCTGGGGCCTTGACAGAAATCTTTGTATCCTCACTGGCTATGGGTGAGGTCCTAGAGGACTGGAGAATGGCCAATGTTGTTCCATTGTTTAAGAAGGGTAGCAGGGATAATCCAGGAAATTACAGGCTGGTGAGCCTTACATCAGTGGTAGGGAAATTATTGGAGAAGATTCTTCGTGACAGGATTTACTACCATTTAGAAGCAAATGGGCGTATTAATGAGAGGCAGCATGGTTTTGTGAAGGGGAGGTCATGTCTCACTAACGATCGAGTTTTTCGAGAAAGTGACAAAGATGATTGACGATGGAAGGGCAGTGGATGTTATTTACATGGATTTCAGTAAGGCCTTTGACAAGGTCCCTCATGGCAGACTGGTACAGAAGGTAAAGTTGCACAGGATCAGACGTGAGCTGGCAAGATGGATACAGAATTGGCTTGGTCATAGAAGACAGAGGGGGTAGCAGTGGAAGGGTGCTTTTCTGAATGGAGAGCTGTGACTAGTGGTGTTCCGCAGGGATCAGTGCTGGAACCTTTGCTGTTTTGTAATCGACATAAATGATTTGGAGGAAATGTAAGTTTGCAGACAACACTAAGGTTGGAAGAGTTGCAGATAGTGAAGAGGATTGTCAAAGGATACAACGGGATATAGATCGGTTGGAGACTTGGGTGGAGAAATGGCTGATGGAGTTTAATCTGGACAAATGCGAGGTAATGCATTTTGGAAGGTCTAATACAGGTAGGAATTATACGGTAAATGGCAGAACCCTTAAGTGCATCGACGGGCAGAGGGATCTGGGTGTACAGGTCCACAGGCCACCGAAAGTGGCAACGCAGGTGGATAAGGTAGTCAGGAAGGCAGATGGCATGCTTGCCTTCATTGGCAGGGATATTGAGTATAAAAGCTGGGAAGTCATGCTGCAGCTGTATAGAACCTTGGTTAGGCCACACTTGGAATATTGTGTGCAGTTCTGGTCGCCACATTACCAGAAGGATATGGAGGCGTTGCAGAGGAGGTTTACCAGGATGCTGCCTGGTCTGGAGGTTATTAGCTATGACGAGAGGTTAGAGAAACTCAGATTGTTCTCACTAGAGCAACGGAGATTGAGGGGCGACTTGATAGAAGTTTACAAAATTATGAGTGACTTGGACAGAGTAGATAGTCAGAAGCTTTTTCCCAGGGTGGAAGAGTCAATTACTAGAGGACATAGATTTAAGGTGAGAAGAGAAAACTATAGAGGAGATGTGCGGGGCAAGTTTTTTATGCAGAGGGTAGTGAGTGGTTGGAATTCGCTGCTAGAGGAGGTGGTGGAAGCAGGTATGATAGTGGTGCTTAAGAGGCAGCTTGACAAATACATGAATAGGATGGGAATAGAGGGATACAGACCCCGGAAGTGCAAAATGTTTTAGTTTGACAGGCAATATGATCGGCTCAGGCTTGGAGGGCTGAAGGGCCTGTTCATGTGCTGTACTTTTCTTTGTTCTTTGTTCTATGATATCCAGAATCTAACTGTTCAGAATTAGCTGGGTACCAAAACTATTTTTTCATTGATGGGATGTGGGCATCGCTGGCTAGGCCAGCAATTATTGCCCATCCTTAATTGCCCTTGAGAAGGTGGTGATGAGTTTTGAACTGCTGTGGTCCGTATGGTGTAGGTACACTTACAGTGCTGTTAGGAAGGAAGTTCCAGGATTTTGACCCAGTGACAGTGAAGGAATAGCGATATATTTTCAAGTCAGGATGGTGAGTGGCTTGGAAAGGAACTTCCAGATGGTCGTGTACCCATGTGTCTGCTGCTGTTGTCCTTCTGGATGGTGGTGATCATGGGCTTGGAAGGTGCTGTCTAAGGAGTGTTGGTGAGTTGCTGCAGTGCATCTTGTAGATCGTACAGTGTGCGTCGCTGGTGGCGGTGAATATTTGTAGATGGGGTGCCAATCAAGTGGGCTGTTTTGTCCTGGATGGTGTCAAATTCCTTGAGTATTGTTGGAGCAGCACTCACCCAGGCAAGTGGGGAATATTCCAACACAGTCTTGACTTTTGCCTTATAGATGGTGGACAGGTTTTGGGCAGTCAGGAGGTGAGTTATCCTCTGCAGAATTCACAGCCTCTGACTTGCTCTTGCAGCCACAGAATTTATATAGCTGGTCCAGTTCAGTTTCTGGTCAATGGTAACCCCCAGGCTGTTGATAGTGGGGGATTCAGTGATGGTAATGCCATTGAATATCAAGGGGGGGGAGCTGGTTAGATTCTCTCTTGTTGGAGATGGTCATTGCCTTGCACTTGTGTGGCGCAAATGTTATTTGCCATTTATCAAGCCTGCATATTGTCTAGGTCTTTCTGCATATGGGCATGGACTCCTTCAATATTGGAAAAGTCATAAATGGTGCTGGACACTGTGCAGTCCCCAGTGAATATCCGCACTTCTGACTTTATGATGGAAGGAAGGTCATTGATGAAGCAGCTGAAGATAGCTGTGCCTAGGACACTACCCTGAAGAACTCTTGCAACGTTGTTCGGGGACTGAGATGATTGACCTCAAACAACCACAACCATCTGCTAGGAATGACGTCAACCAGTGGAAAGCTTTCCCAGATTCCCATTGACTTCAATTTTGCTAAGGCTCCTTGATGCCACACTTAGTCAAATCCGGCCTGATTTCAAGGGCAGTGACTCTCACCTCATCTGACCTTACTTCAAAGATGGACTGATACTTAACTTGGCTGCCACCACTTGCCTCACTGTAATAGCTACATTCCATTCCATCAGGCTGGAGACGGAGAGCCTATAGAGAATAATGGCTGCACCTTGGAGGTGTTGATAAGTTATTCCTAATTCGTTACATGGGAGAATGTGTCATTCATAAGTGATGGCTTGGACATTAAAAATTAATCACCTAGGCCACAACACAATAGCCAAGGTCTGTCCAGACATGAGATAATCAATTACCTTCTGTGGAAAACTTGGTCATTATGGAGAGAGAGGTCATGTGATCAGGACCACCGTTTTGAAATGTCCTTTATTACAAAACCCTGCTTGCTTTGGAGCATTCTGAACAAAGTAACATCTGAAAGCAGGCAACGGCAGCCGATGGTTGTCTGCCTCTCCTTTCTCTCTCAACTAACTTGAAACCTGCCTGCTTAGATCATGCTGTAGACAGCAGACAGAGAAATTCTAAAGAAGGCGTCAAATTCCAATGCAGTGTTTTCAGGAGAAAAACCAAGGACTACAGCTTAAGAACTGCCTCAACCATGAACAACAGTGAAGTACTCCATAATCAGTGAACTCTTTATATCTTTGCCTTTTCTCATTTGCCTGAATTTTACCTTGGTCGGGGGTGCGTGATCAGCGGGCTCGGGAGCAATCGGGAAGCGGGCCACCGGCTGTGATTTCACACTGGTTGACCAATTAACGGCCAGCCAGCATGAACACCTGTTGAAAAGTTCAGCACTGCTGGGGCGGGGACAGGAAGAGGGCAGGCAATGACGTTTCTGCAGGCGCAAGTGAGCTCTGCAAGAAAGCTTTGTGAAGGCAGACAACTGCCTCGGAGCTGCAGGCCTTAAATGCTAAAATAAAGATTTAAAAAGCTGCACAATCAATCACCTGAAAAAAGAGCTGGTAAAAATGCTGTCCACAGATATTTTTATTTTATTTCATAATGGAAATTTCATCCTGCATTTGGATGAGGTTTGATGAAAAATGAAAAGGCCGCCTGGCTGATTTGCTTGTCTGCCAACCATAAGGTTGGACCGGCCACAAAAAATCTGAGACAATTGTGCCGCTAATGGGCTTAATTGCCCTCTTAATTGTCGGTGAGCACTCTTTCGACTTTTGCGCGTGCCCACCTAGCAAAATATTGTGAGAGTGCATGATGATGTCAGGACACTTGCCCAACGTCTTCTCATGCGACTTTACGCCCGATCGGGTCAGGCATGCACCTGCTCTAGGGATGTAAAATTCAGCTCATTGAATATTAATTTGGCCAAAAGTTAACCTCCTCTACCTTGTAATGTATTTTTGCATGCTAGTATGTGTGTGTGTAGCGGCAGTCTGGACGTGTGTTTACCTTTTTAAATATTTTTAATATCTTTACCTGGGTGGGTTTTAAGCACAAAAACTACTAATGCATTACATGTTTAAGCTCTAGAAAGTTTGTCTGACTCAGTTCTTCGCAAACGGCATATAAACAGTTAAGTACACACACTGAATTGGCACTTTCATCCTTAAAATTTTTTTTAAGTCCCTGTTACAATCAACCGAGGAGTGTGAAAAAAGGGGGCAGTCCTTGCACCTTTCCTCATCTGGTCGTAACAATGTTTAAGGTGGTGGATGGGGTGTCAATCATGTGGGCTGCTTTATCCTGGATTCACTTGAGTTTCTCAAGTGTTGTTGGAAATGCACTCATCCAGTGGAGATAATTCCATCACACACCTGGTGTGTACTTTTTAGATGGTGGATAGGTTTTAGGGAGTCAGGAGGTAAATTACCCACTGCAGAATTCCTAGTCTGTGACCTGCTCTTGTAGCCACATTACTGATGTGGCTCGTCTATTAAGTTTCTGGTCAATGGTAACCCCAGGAAGTTGATGGTGGGGGGTTCAGTGATGATAATGCCATTGAATGTTAGGGAGAGATGGTTGGATTCTCTCGTGTTTGAGGTGGTCGTTGCTCGGCACTTGTATGGCACGAATGTTACGAAGCAGCCTAAGCCTGAAAGCTGTCTAAGTCCCACTGAATGCGGGTATGGCCTATTTCAGTATCTGAGGTTTAGGAAATGGTACTGAACGTTGTGCAATCATCCGTGAACATTCCCACTTCCGACCCTATGTTGGAGGGAAGGTCATTGATGAAGTGGCTGAAAATATTTGGGCCTAGGACATTCCCCTGAGGAATTCCTGCAGTGATGTCCTGTGACTGAGTTGATTGACCTCCAGCAACTGCAAACCTCCTTCATTATGTTAGTTATGACTTCAGCCAGTGGAAAATTTTATCTCTAATTCCGTTGACTTTGGTTTTGCTACTTGATGCCAGGTTCGATCAATGTTGCAATGATGTCAAGTATAGTCACTCTTACCCCATCTCTTAAATTCAGCTCTTTTGTCCATATTTGGACCAAACCTTTGATGAGCTCTGTAGCTGAGTAGCCCTGGTGGATGCCAAACTAAGCTTTGGTGAGCAGGTTATTGCAGTGTAGGTGTCATTTAATGGTACTATCTACACTCCTTCAGTGAGCAGATTATTGCTGTGTAGATGCCATTTGATGGCACTATCTACAACCCGTTCCATACTTTCTGTTGATTGAGAATAGACTGATGGATAGACAGATTGGAATTGTCCTGCTTTTTGTAGACAGGGCATAACCTGGGCAATTTTCCACATTGTTATCTAGTTGCCAGTGTCGTAAGTGTACTGGAATAGTTTGGCTAAGGACGTGGCTGGTTCTGGAGCATAAGTTTTCAGTACAATAGCTGGGATGTTGTCAGGGTTCATAGCCTTTGATGTATCCAGTGCTTTCAGCCATTTCTTGACATTGCTTGGGCTGAACTGTATTGGCTGTAAACTGGCATCTGTGATGGTGAGGACCTCAGGAGGCGGCCAAGCTGGATCATTCACTTAGTTAAAAGCAAAATATTGCAGATGCTGAAAATCTGAAACAAAAATAGCTGGAAAAACTCAACAGGCCTGATAGCATCTGCAGAGAGGAACACAGTCAACGTTTCGAGTCCGTATGACTCTACATCAGAACTAAGGAAATATAGAAATGAGGTGAAATATAAGCTGGTTGAGGGGAGTGGGAGAGGTAGAGCTGGATAGAGGGCCAGTGATAGGTGGAGGCAAAGAAGAGATTGCCAAAGATGTCATAGACAAAAGGACAAAGGGGTGTTGACGGTGGTGATATTATCTAAGGAATGTGCTAATAGTGACATTAAGGGTACAAAGCAGGACAAAGCAAGTAACAGATGGCCCTAGTGGGGGTGGGGTGGGGGGAAGGGATCGAAATGGGCTAAAAGGTGGAGATAAAACGATAGATCAAAATAAATTTTAAAAATAAGTGGGAAAAGAAAAATATATTTTAAAAATTATAAATTATTGGAAAAAGGGGGATCGGAAAGGGGTGGGGATGGAGGAGTGAGTTCATGATCTGAAGTTGTTGAACTCAATGTTAAGTCCGGAAGACTGTAAAGTGCCTAGTCGGAAGATGAGCTGCTGTTCCTCCAGTTTGCGTTGAGCACATTGCAGCAGGCCAAGGACGGACATGTGGGCATGAGAGCAGGGTGGTGTGTTGAAATGGCAAGTGACAGGGAGGTCTGGGTCATGCTTGCGGACAGACCGAAGGTGTTCTGCAAAGCGGTCACTCAGTCTGGGTATTATCTCTCCAATTGGGAGCAGCGAATGCAGTAGACTAAATTGAGGGAAGTGCAAGTGAAGTGCTGCTTCACTTGAAAGGAGTGTTTGGGCCCTTAGACAGTGAGGAGGGGGGAAGTAAAGAGGCAGGTGTTGCACCTTCTGCAGTTGCATGGGATAGGGTTGAGGTGTAGGGGGTAATGGAGGAGTGGATCAGGGTGTCCCAGAGGGAACAATCCCTGCGGAAAGCCACCGGGGTGGGGGGGTGAGGGGAAAATGTGTTTGTTGGTGGCATCATGCTGGAGTTGGCGGAAATGGCAGAGGATCCTTTGAAAGCGGAGGCTGGTGGGTGATAAGTGAGGACAAGGGAGACCCTATCATGGTTCTGGGAAGGAGAGAAAGGTGTGAGGACGGATGCACGGGAGATGGGCCGGACACGGTTGAGGGGCCTGTCAACCACCATGGGTGGAAAACCTCAGTTAAGGAAGAAGGAAGACATGTCAAGAGGAACTGTTTTGGAAAGTGTCATCATCAGAACAGATGCGACGGAGGCAAAGGAACTGAGAGAATGGGATGGAGTCCTTACAGGAAGCAAGGTGTGAGGAGCTGTAGTCGAGGTAGCCGTGGGAGTCAGTAGGCTTGTAATGAATATTGCTGGACAGTCTGTGACCAGAAATTGAGACAGAGATGTCAAGGAAAGGAAGGGATGTGTCAGTGATGGACCATGTGAAAATGATGGAGGGGTGGAAATTGGAAGCAAAATTAACAAATTTTCCCAGGTCCAGACAAGAGCATGAAGCAGCACCGAAGCAATCGTCGATGTACCGGAGAAAGAGTTGTAGTTGCGGTGGGGGGGGGGGGCTGAGTAGGACTGGAACAAGGAATGTTCCCCGCTTCCTGTATGGACTCCATCCCATTCTCTCAGTTCCGTCGCATCTGTTCTGATGATGTTTCAACACACCACCCTGCTCTCATGCCCACATGTCCATCCTTGGCCTGCTGCAATGTTCTAGTGAAGCTCAACGCAAACTGGAGGAACAGCACCTCCTCTACTGATGAGACACTTTACAGCCTTCCGGACTTAACATTGAGTTCAACAACTTCAGATCATGAACTCTGTCCTCCATCCCCACCCCCTTTCCAATCCCCCTTTTTCCAATAATTTATAATTTTTAAAATAAATTTTTCTTTTCCCACCTATTTTTAAATTTATTTCAATTTTATAATTTTACCTCCACCTTTTAGCTCATTTCGATCCCTTCCCCCCCCACCCCACCCCCACTAGGGCTTTCTGTCACTTGCTTGTCCTGCTTTCTACCCTTAATGTCACCATTAGCACATTCCTTAGATAATATCACACCCCTTTGTCCTTTTGTCTATGACATCTTTGGCAATCTCTTTGCCTCCACCTATCACTGGCCCTCTATCCAGCTCTACCTGTTCCACCCACCTCAACCAGCTTATATTTCACCTCATTTCTATATTTCCTTAGTTCTGATGAAGAGTCATACGGATTCAAAATGTTGACTGTGTTCCTCTCCGCAGATGCTGTCAGACCTGCTGAGTTTTCCAGCTATTTTTGTTTTTGTTTTTGGATTATTCACCTCACCACTTAGCACTTCTGATTGAAGATGGGTTTAAATGCTTCTGTCTTGTCTTTTGCACTGATGTGCTGGGTTTCCCTATCATTGTGGATGCTATTTTTGGAGCTGCCTCCTCCAGTTAGTTGTTTAATTTTCCACTAATATTCACAGCTGGATGTAGCAGCATTGGATAGCTTAGAACTGATCTGTTGGTTGTGAGATTGTTTAGTTCTGTAGCATGCTGCTTCTGCACATGGAGTAGACCTGTATTGTCGCATCACCAGGTTGGTGATTTTTAAGTATGCCTAATATTGCTCCTGCCATGTTCTCTTGCACTACTCATTGAACCAGTGTTGGTCTGCTGGCTTGATGGTAATGGTAGAATGAGGAAAATTCCAGGTCATGAAATTACAGATTGTGTCTGAAGGTAATTCTACTTTTGCTGGTGGCCCATAGCACCTCATGGATACCCAGTTTTGAGCTGCTAGATTTGTTCCATGCCTTTCCTAATCGGCCTGGTGGTAGTGTCACACATTACAATGGACGGTGTCCTCAGTATAAAGACAAGACTTTGGGTTGGATTTTACGGGACACTGCAGTCCCAACTAAAAAGTTGCAGGAGACCACACAAGATCCCATGGCTGCCCCACAGTTGGTGCTTGGATAAGCATTAATTGCTTTAAGGCGCGACTCTTTCAAACCACACACCACCCAACCCCCCTCTTGGGAGGAAGTGGATGGCTGACAGCTCTGTAGACCCAGCATCGTCAGCCAAGAGTTGGTGGCCACTGCTGGGACTACAGACAAGTCCAACTACACTGAGGAGCCCAGGTAAGTCCAGGGTCAGGGTCTCAGCAAAAGTGGCGAGGGGGCTGGGGCGCCAGGTTTAAGAGGCCAGGCCAGGGTTGAAGGGGTGTTAACCTTGAGGGGAGCCTCTGATGGGCCCAAAGGACTGGCAAAGATGTTCCCCTCTCCCCCTTGCCCATCACCAAAAAACAGCTGCCAGGCTTCCCACATGACATGGGCCTCCCCATGCCCTGTAAAATATAATTGGGGGTGGGATGAGGCCCTTAACTGACTTTTAATTGGTGACTTAAGGGCCTCAATAGGCCCAGGGTGGACAGGCTGCCCAATGCCTTCTCAGACAGGTTAGGGGTGGGCGGCAGGCAGCGGGAAGACCACCTGATAGATTTTACCTGCCTACTCCTGACCTTCACACCTGCCGGTGGAGGAGTGTAAAGTTCAACCCTTTGTCTCTACAAGAACTGTGCATTGGTCACTCCTGCCAATACCATCATAGACAGTTGCATCTGTGCAGGTAGATTGGTAAGGACCAGTTCAAATAAGATTTTTCTTAGGTTTCTTGTTAGTTTCCCATACCTTCTAGCAGATATGTCCTTCAGGAGAGCCAGTCCTTCAAGAGAGAGGTACTACCGAGCCACTATTATTGATGGACATTGTACTCTGGGGGGGGGACGTCATTCTGTGCCTTTGCTACACTCAATGCTTCTTCCAAGCGATGGATTAGCACTGATTCATAAGCTGAAGGTGGGTGATAATCAGCAGGAGGCTTCATTGCCCATGTTTGACCTGATGAGACTTAATGGGGTCTGGAGCCACTATTGAGGACTTGCAAGGTCACTCCCTCCTGACCATATACCACTTTGCTACCACCTCTGTCCTGCCGGTGGGACAGGGCATATTAGGGATAGCGATGGAGGAATCTGGGACAATGGTTTTTAGGTTTCTGTGGGCATGACTTTGTCAGGCTTGACTAGTTTGTGGGACAGCTCTCCCAATTTAGGCAGGAGACCCCAGATGTTAGTGAGGAGGACTTTGCAGGATCAATTGGGCAGTTTGTACCTTTGTTAGTTCTGATGCCTGGGTCGATACCGGGTCGTCCATCTGTTTTTATTCTTTAACTTGTATGTAGCAATTTGGTACAACTGAGTACAGCATTTCAGAGGACAGTTAACAGTCAACCACATCACTGTAGACCTGAAGTCACATGTAGGCCAATCCAGGTAAGAATGGCAGATTTCATTTCCTGAAGAACATTAGTGAACTAGATGCATCTTTACGATAATATAGTGGTTTCATGATCATTTTATTGCAGACTTATTACCAAAAAAAGCTGGTTTTATAAATGGAAGTGTTTTTTTTAGAAATGTTCGTCAAAAAGACCTGACTGCAGTTAGTGAATGTAAACCTCCGCCTAAACTTTCATTATGAATGGGAAGTGCTGTCACTGCTCCCCCCCACCCAGTATTGCATTTTTTTTTACTGAAAAGGGACCTCATTGTACCATTGTAAAGGAAATTCTGTTTGTTCCCAGCTATCTCCCGTCAGTATTTTGAACCCTACTTAGCATGCGAGAAGCTCAACTGCATCCAGGATAAAGCAGTCCGCAGGATTGGCACATCATCCAAGTTTTGACTTCAATTTTCGTAGGTGTTGCAGCCCTTCAGGCTATAAAACTTTGGATTCAATGTTCAGGAATATAGAGATAAAAACAATAAACTGCGGATGAAGGAAATCCAAAACAAAAACAAAATTACCTGGAAAAACTCAGCAGGTCTGGCAGCATCGGTGGAGAAGAAAAGAGTTGACGTTTCGAGTCCTCATGACCCTTTAGCAGAACTGAGTGAATATTAGGAGAGGGGTGAAATATAAGCTGGTTTAAGGTGGGGTCTTGTGGGGGTGGGGGGTGTTGGTGGTGTGGTTGTAGGGACAAGCAAGCAGTGATAGGAGCATATAATCAAAAGATATCACAGACAAAAGAACAAAGAAGTGTTGAAGGTGGTGATATTATCTAAATCAATGTGCTAATTAAGAATGGATGGCAGGACATTCAAGGTACAGCTGTAGCAGGGGTGGGGTAGAAAAACTAGCAGGGCATAAAAGATTTTAAGCTAATGGAAATAGGTGGGAAAAGAAAAATCTATATAAATTATTGGAAGATACAAAAGGAAGGGGGAAGAAACGGAAAGGGAGTGGGGATGGAGGAGGGAGCTCAGGATCTAAAGTTGTTGAATTCAATATTCAGTCCAGAAGGCTGTATAGTGCCTAGTCAGAAGATGAGGTGCTGTACCTCCAGTTTGCGTTGGGCTTCATTGGAACAATGCAGCAAGCCAAGGACAGACATGTGGGCAAGATAGCAGGGTGGAGTGTTAAAATGGCAAGCGACAGGGAGCTTTGGGTCTTTCTTGCAGACAGACCGCAGGTGTTCTGCAAAGCGGTCGCCCAGTTTACGTTTGTTCTCTCCAATGTAGAGGAGACCGCATTGGGAGCAGCAAATGCAGTAGACTAAGTTGGGGGAAATGCAAGCGAAATGCTGCTTCACTTGAAAGGAGTGTTTGGGCCCTTGGCCGGTGAGGAGAGAGGAAGTGAAGGAGAAGGTGTTGCATCTTTTGCGTGGGCATGGGGAGGTGTCATTTGTGGGGGTTGAGGAGTAGGGGGTGATGGAGAAGTGGACCAGGGTGTCCCGGAGGGAATGATCCCTACGGAATGCTGCTGGGGTTGGGGGGGGGGGGGGTGGCGGGTGGAGAGGTGAAGGGAAGATGTGTTTGGTGGTGGCATCATGCTGGAGTTAGGGGGAATTGCGGAGGATGATCCTTTGAATGCGGAGGCTGGTGGAGTGATAAGTGAGGACAAGGGGGACCCTATCATGTTTCTGGGAGGGAGGAGAAGGCATGAGGGCGGAAGCGCGGGAGATGGGCCGGACATGGTTGAGGGCCCTGCCAATGACCGTGTGTGGAAAACCTCGGTTAAGGAAGAAGGAGGACATGTCAGAGGAACTGTTTCTGAAGGTAGCATCATCAGAACAGATGCGACGGAGGCGAAGGAACTGAGAGAATGGGATGGAGTCCTTACAGGAAGCGGGGTGTGAGGAGCTGTAGTCGAGGTAGCTATGGAAGTCAGTAGGCTTGTAATGGATATTGGTGGACAGTCTATCACCAGATATTGAGACAGAGAGGTCAAGGAAGGGAAGGGAAGTGTCAGAGATGGACCATGTGAAAATGATGGAGGGGTGGAGATTGGAAGCAAAATTAATAAATTTTTCCAAGTCCTGACTAGAGCACGAAGCAGCACCGAAGTAATCATCGATGTACCGGAGAAAGAGTTGTGGGAGGAGACCGGAGTAGGACTGGATCAAGGAATGTTCTACATACCGCATAAAGAGACAGGCATAGCTGGGGCCCATGCGGGTACCCATAGCCACACTTATTATTTAGAGGAAGTGAGAGGAGTTAAAGGAGAAATTGTTCAGTGTGAGAACAAGTTCAGCCAGACGGAGGAGAGTAGTGGTGGATGGGGATTGTTCGGGCCTCTGTTCGAGGAAGAAGCTAAGGGCCCTCAGACCATCCGGAATGCCTCTGGGGGGGGGTGAAGGGATGATGTGTTTGGTGGCGGCATCATGCTGGAGTTGGCAGATCGTGTCAGCCTGTTCCTCGTTATCTTGACTCCCTTCTCTCTCCCCTTGTCCAGTCCCTTCCCACCTACATCCATGATTCCTCTGACACCTTAGATCACATCAACAATTTCCAGTTCCCTGGCCCCAACCACTTCCTCTTCACCATGGATGTCCAATCCCTCTACACCTCCATCCCCCACCAGGATGGTCTGAGGGCCCTTAGCTTCTTCCTCGAACAGAGGCCCGAACAATCCCCATCCGCCACTACTCTCCTCCGTCTGGCTGAACTTGTTCTCACACTGAACAATTTCTCCTTTAGCTCCTCTCACTTCCTCTGAATAAAAGGTGTGGCTATGGTTACCCGCATGGGCCCCAGCTATGCCTGTCTCTTTATGCGGTATGTAGAACATTCCTTGATCCAGTCCTACTCCGGTCCCCTCCCACAACTCTTTCTCCGGTACATCGATGATTACCTTGTTGCTGCTTCATGCTCTAGTCGGGACTTGGAAAAATTTAATAATTTTGCTTCCAATCTCCACCCCTCCATCATTTTCACGTGGTCCATCTCTGACACTTCCCTTCCCTTCCTTGACATCTCTGTCTCAATTTCTGGTGACAGACTGTCCCCCAATATCCATTACAAGCCTACCGACTCCCATAGCTACCTCGACTACAGCTCCTCACACCCCACTTCCTGTAAGGACTCCATCCCATTCTTTCAGTTCCTGCACCTCCGTCGCATCTGTTCTGATGATGCTACCTCAAAAACAGTTCCTCTGACATGTCCTCTTTCTTCCTTAACCGAGGTTTTCCACCCACGGTCGTTGACAGGGCCCTCAACCATGTCTGGCCCATCTCCCGTGAATCCGCCCTCAGGCCTTCTCCTCCCTCCCAGAAACACGATAGGGTCCCCCTTGTCCTCACGTATCACTCCACCAGCCTCTGCATTCAAAGGATCATCCTCCGCCATTTCCGCCAACTCCAGCATGATGCCACCACCAAGCACATCTTCCCTTCACCCCCCTGGCGGCATTCCATAGGGATCGTTCCCTCCGGGACACCCTGGTCCACTCCTCCGTTACCCCCTACTCTTCAACCCCCACCTATGGCACCTCCCCATGCCCACGCAAAAGATGTAACACCTGCCCCTTCACTTCCTCTCTCCTCACCGTCCAAGGGCCCAAACACTCCTTTCAAGTGAAGCAGCATTTCACTTGCATTTCCCCCAACTTAGTCTACTGCATTCATTGCTCCCAATGTGGTCTCTTCTACATTGGAGAGACCAAACGTAAACTGGGCGACCGCTTTGCAGAACATCTGCCGCCTGTCCGCAAGAATGACCCAAACCTCCCTGTCACTTGCCATTTTAACACTCCACCCTGCTCTCTTGCCCACATGTCTGTCCTCGGCTTGCTGCATTGTTCCAGTGAAGCCCAACGCATACTGGAGGAACAGCACCTCATCTTCCGACTAGGCACTTTACAGCCTTCTGGACTGAATATTGAATTCAACAACTTTAGATCTTGAACTCCCTCCTCCATCCCCACCCCCTTTCCGTTTCTTCCCCCTTCCTTTTGTTTTTTCCAATAATTTATATAGATTTTTCTTTTCCCACCTATTTCCATTATTTTTAAATTTTAAATGCCCTGCTAGTCTTTCCACCCCACCCCCACTAGAGCTGTACCTTGAGTGCCCTGCCATCCATTCTTAATTAGCACATTGATTTAGATAATATCACCACCTTCAACACCTCTTTGTTCTTTTGTCTGTGATATCTTTTGATTATCTGCTCCTATCACTGCTTGCTTGTCCCTAAAACCACAAGCCCCCCCCCCCCCACCTTAAACCAGCTAATATTTCACCCCTCTCCTAATATTCACTCAGTTCTGTTGAAGGGTCATGAGGACTCGAAACGTCAACTCTTTTCTTCTCCGCTGATGCTGCCAGACCTGCTGAGTTTTTCCAGGTGATTCTGTTTTTTTCAGGAATATACATGTTCAGTGCCATCCTTTTTCTTCTCTTTAACATTGATGGACATGCTGCATCATTCTCACTTTTTCTCTGTTTTATATTTCCAGCATTTACAATTTTTTTCTATCGTAATTCTTCCTAGAAATTAAACCAAATGACTGAAATTCTTCTTAGAAAATTTAAAATGAGGTTGATTAATGTTATCTCCTGTTACTTTTCTTTTCAGATGCTAGCACTCAAACAGAGATGTCTGGACCAGTCATCCATCACAAAATTGCATGTGTTTCTGCAGCCGTATCAGATGAGTCAGTGGCAGGTGACAGTGGTGTATATGAAGCAGTCAGAAGGTATATAAAGCATGTTCACGTTTTATTGAAATGGAAAAATTATTTCCTTTAGTCCTGTTCTCCATGTGCACTTGCAAACTTTTTTTAGTTTTGAAACTTGCCATTTTCTGTATTCCATTTTGTCACCAAATTCCTTCAACAAAATTAATTAAGAGTCCAAGGCCGGGTTTTTCGGCCACGGCGCGGTGGGTCCCGAGGTGGCGGGCCATTAAAACTTCCATTCACTTCGGCGGGACTGGAAGATTCTGCAGGTGGGAGGGGCTTGAATATTCTGGCCCAAGTATAATTACTGAAAAATACAAAATAGCTCATTGACTAAAAAATTGTGCAGTTTGTTCATATATGTTATATTCTAACTCTAGATCGTGTGAGATAGAAGATGTACTTTTCGATGATGAAATTGAAGCACTAGGAGCTTCCCGACTCCAGATTGGAATGAAGTAAGACCTGAAGTCCTCTTAATATTGTCTTAAAGATTTAAAAATTGCTGGCAACTTAAAAACTGGAACTTTTTTTTATTTTTACAACTGGATGTTACAACTTACTTGCCAAAAGTTCACTTGAATTATAACCAAGGAGAAGAATTCTGAAAAGAAAAGAAAACCTAAGTATCATTGGGGAGTTCGAAAAGAAGAGGCAGCCAAGCAATTGAAATGGAAATTCAGTGAAAAGTTGAAAAAGCTTGAAGGCCAAAAGGGAGCCATGAAGGCTTCCAACAAACTGGCCAAACTGCTTTGTTTTTTAGCTCACTAGAATTGAAATGTGTTTGTTTATACTTCGTTTTTCATACTGTTTCATTAATTTGCAGAATACTTAGGTGAGCTGTTATTACTCAGCAAAGTTTCTTGCTTAACAGTAAGTGCCCTTTTTTGCAGGTATGATGATAAAAGCAAAAGATTTGCAATATTTATTATTCAGTTGAGCAATCTAGCAGCACTCTCATTACCACAGAACCGTACAGTGTAAGTAGAAAAAATCTTTGTGATATAGATATGCATAATTCTATCAGCTACTATTATTGCTTTTGTTACAAATTAAATATTACAAGATCGGGTTAAGCTGATTGAAGTGCTGACTAAGTTAGCCGAAAGGGTACTACTTGTGATGACTTTTGGAAGGTGAATACACTTTAAAAAGATGTACATTAAGTTTATTTACCCTCCCATTCCTGTGCACAATTCAAATTGTTGAATGCCAACATTTCTGTTTTTTATACTATTATATGGATTTGGGAATAAGAAATATACTTAAAGTTTAGCAAAAGTTAAATGTGTGGCCAGGACTCCCCTGGATTCATGTGCCAAAATGTTCATCGTAGGTGCTCCTTCTTAAAATGCATCAACAGCCTTTGGTGGAACAATTAATCAAGCAATTAAACAAATAACTTTTAATCGGTTTTGCATATTTTTTGAAACATTGCCATTAAGATTTGCTATAGCAAGTTAGAGGAATGAATCCATGCACTTGCATTGAGACTATATTAGTTCCCAATGCAAAGCACAGTCCAACATTATGGCTATGATGCCGGCCTAAGAAAATTCAGCAGCCTGCGTACAAGAGCAAATAAATCGTTTGTCGCAGAAAACTTTAGAAGTAATTTCGTTGTGCCTTCAAAATTGCTGCCTATTGCCGGAGGAAACAAACAGCTAATGCCAAGTTAAGGGCCTCATCTCCCCACCGCCAGGATTTAACTGAAGGAGGCCCATGCCAAGCAGCTAGTCTAGCAGGTTTCCCTGTGCGGGCTCATGGCAGGTAAGGGCGGAGATCCCCCTGGACCCATTGGAGAACAAAAGGTTACTCCCCCTAGGCTTACCACTTTCCCACCCCGACTCGTGGTCTCGCAAACCTTTGCTGGAGTCCACGAGAACCCCAAAGGTTTACAGTCTCAATCCAGAGTCGAATACTTCCTCAATCCCTGAGTGCAGTACTGGTAGTGGCTGCTAATCCTGGTGGCATTTCCAGCATCTGATTGGTCAGCAGCTCTCTGATGCAGGACTTCCTGTGCCTGAGGGGCAGAAATCCAGCCTCCAGTCTATTAACG
Organism: Carcharodon carcharias; assembly: GCF_017639515.1. Classification (NCBI taxonomy): domain Eukaryota; kingdom Metazoa; phylum Chordata; class Chondrichthyes; order Lamniformes; family Lamnidae; genus Carcharodon; species Carcharodon carcharias. Next base: position 28,803,705 of record NC_054474.1, read on the forward strand.
ACCAATTGACTATAAAATGACAATGGAGTATCGTTTCTTCTACTGGGCGAGCTGCCCCCAATTATTTTAGCCTAGGAGGTGGGGCCCATGGTGCCGCATAAAATTCAGCCCTATATTTTAATAAGTCTTTCATAGAAGGTTTTTGACAAAGTCCTCCAAGAGCCCAAAATAACTGTTGAATAGATTTCCTCTTGTGTTGTCAGCAGTACCGATGGGCACAAAGCAGTTAGTGGGGAAGTGGCAATAGATATTTGAGATGATTTCACACCCACCATGTAAAAGCCATGTTTCCAAGCCATCTTCCGGCTTCATTGATGGAGATTCTTGAAACTTATTAATGAGAGGTCTACATCTGAACCAGAGCAGGACTAACATCCTTGCGGGTGGGTTTGCTAGTGCTGTTGGGAGGAGTTTAAACTAATTCAGCAGGGTGAGGGGACACAGAATGTTAGCAGAATAGTGACACATCATAATACAGTAAAACAATCAAGTCAGAGGGAGTACAGCTGCATTAAGTTTCAAGGGAGTAAGGCAAGGCTGGATGGCCTCTACTTTAATGCCAGGAGTATTACAGGTAAAATGGATGAGTTAAGGGTGAGGATTGACATGTGGAATTGTGATATAGTAGCCATCACTGAGACGTGGTTGAGGGAGGGGCAGGATTGGCAGCTCAACATTCAGGGATATGGAATCTTCAGACGAGACAGGGGAGGGGGTAAAAGAGGAGGAGGCATTGCATTATTAGTTAATGAGTCAGTTACTGCAGTAAGGAGAGATGATATTTTGGAGGGGGCATCGAATGAAGCTTTGTGGTAGAGCTTAGGAATAAACAAGGGGCAGCCATATTGTTAGGTGTTTATTATAGACCCCCAGATAATCAGCGGGAAGTTGAGGAGCAAATGTGTGCATAATTTGCGGAGGTGTGTAAAAAAAAAAATAACAATAGGGTAATTATATTAGGTGATTTCAACTTCCCCAACATTATTTGGGAGAGACATAGTGTTAAGGTCTTGGATGGAGTGGATTTCTTGAAATGTGTACAGGAGAACTTCTAAGGTCAATATGTAGAGGGTCCAACAAGGGACAGCGCAGTGCTGGACCTAATTCTGGGGAATCAATGTGGACAGGTGGCTGAGGTGGTGGTGGGGGAGCATTTTAGTGATAGCGACCAGAACATGGTACAATTTAAGCTTGTTATGGACAAAAAAATAGGCAAGTTGCAAAAAAAAGTTTTGGATTTGGGGAGGACGGATTTTAGTAAAATAAGGCAGGATCTTGTCAAGGTCGACTGGGAACAGTTACTTGTGGGGATATCTACAGAGGAGCAGTGGGGGGTGTTCAGAAAGGAATGGGGAGGGTACAGGCTCAACATGGTCCCTCTAGGGTGATAGGAAGGAGTAACAAGCCCAGAGAACCATGGATGACCAGAGATATTCAGGATACGGTGACAAGGAAAAGAGAGGCTTTTAGCAGGTACAAGGGAAGCAAATCAGCGGAGGCATTATTGGAGTTCAGAAAGTGCAGGGTGGAGCTTAAGAAAGCAATTCGGAGAACAAAGAGGGGAAATGAGAAAGCTCTGGCTTGTAAAAGTAGGGAATATCCCAAGATATTCTATAAGTATATCAATGGGAAGAGGATAACCAGGGAAAGAGTAGGGCCCATAAGGGACCAAGGGGGAAATCTATGGGTGGAGCCAGAGGAGTGTTGAATGAATACTTCACATCTGTCTTCACCCAAGAGAATGAGGATGAAGGTGTCGAACTCGGGGAGAGAGACTGTGAGGTTCTTAAGCAAATTGATACAGGTATTGACAAGGTATTGGAGGTGTTGGCAGGTTGAAAAGTGGACAAATCTCCAGGTTCGGATGATTTGTGTCTCAGACTGCTCAGGGAGGCGATTGCAGGGGCTCTGACCTGAATTTTTTATTCCTCTCTGGCCACGGGGGAGGTGCCAGAGGACTGGAGAACAGCTAATGTGGTTCTGCTATTTAAGAAGGGTTCTAGAGATAAGCCAGGGAACTACAGGTCAGTGACTCTCACGTCAGTAGTAGGGAAACTATTGGAGAAAAGTCTGAAGGAGAGAATCTATCTCTACTTGGAGAGGCAAGGTTTGATCAGGGATAGTTAGCATGGCTTTGTCAGAGGGAGGTCATGCCTCACAAATTTGATTGAATTTTTTGAGGAGGTGACCAGGTGTGTAGATGAGGATAGTGTAGTTGATGTAGTTCATTTGGATTTCATATATCTTTGACCAGGTCCCACATGGGAGACTTATAAAGAAGGCAAATGCACATGGGATACAGGGTAATTTGATAAGGTGGATTCAAAATTGGCTTAGTTGTAGGAGACAGAGGGTGATGACAGAAATATGCTTTAGTGACTGGAAACCAGTGTCCAGTGGAGTACCACAGGGATCTTTGCTGGGTCCCCTATTATTTGTCATTTATACAAACAACATAGATGACTATGTGGGGGGTAGGATTAGTAAGTTTTCGGATGACCGGGTGGTTAACAGTGAGGTTGAGTGTCTTGGGCTACAGGAAGAGATAGATGGGGTGGTCAAATGGGCAGATAAGTGGCAGATAGAATTTAACACTGAAAAGTGTGAGGTGATACACTTTGGAAGGATTAATCTGACAAGGAAATATTCAATGAACGGCATGACGCTAGGAAGCTCTAAGGAACAAAGGGACCTTGGCGTGTGTGTCCATAGATCTCTGAAGGCGGAGGGGCATGTTAGTGGGGCGGTGAAAAAGGCATATGGGACACTTGCCTTTATCAACGAGGCATAGATTATGAAAGTAGGGAGGTCATGCTGGAGTTGTATAGAACCTTGGTGAGGCCAACGCTGGAGTACTGTCTGCTGTTCTGTTCACCACATTATAGGAAGGATGTGATTGCACTGGAGGGGGTGCAGAGGAGAATCACCAGGATGTTGCCTGGGATGAAACATTTAAGTTATGAAGAGAGGTTGGATAGACTTGGGTTGATTTCGTTGGAGCAGAGAAGACCTGGGGCGACCTGATTGAGCAGTACAAGATTATGAAGGGCGTGGATAGGGAGCAGCTGTTCCTCTTAATTGAAGAGTCAGTCACGAGGGGACATGAGTTCAAGGTGAGGGGCAAGAGAGTTAGGTGGGGTAAACTTTTTTACCCAGAGGGTGATGACGGTCTGGAATGCACTGCCTGGGAGGGTGGTGGAGGCGGGTTGCCTCACATCCTTTAAAAAGTACCTGGGTAAGCACTTGGCACGTCATAACATTCAAGACTATGGGCCAAGTGCTGGTAAATGGGATTAGGTAGGTAGGTCAGGTGTTTCTAAATTGTCGGTGCATACTCGATGGGCCGAAGGGCCTCTTCTGCACTCTGTGATTCTGAGAACCTCGTTAAATCTTTAAACGTTTTGAAAAATAATTGAAATGTAGCCATGACACATATTCCAGGAATCAATGTGAACCAACTATTGATGTTTAATATTGACGAATCCCATAGCAAATGCTTGTCAATCTCAGGGTCATTTGTCATTATGGCACAAGAAGCCATTCAGCAGATTGAATCCAGGCCATCTCTCTGTAGAGCAATCCAATTGGTCCCATTCCTCACCCAATCTCCATAGCCTTGCAGCTTTATTTCACTCAATACCCATCCAATTTCTTTATGAAATCATTCATTGTCTCTGCTTCCACCACTCTCATAGGCAGCAAGTCCTGTGTCATTACCATTTGTTGCATTGAAAACCTTCTTTCTCACTCCCCTGGCATCTCTTACCCAAAATCTAAACGTGTGTCTCCGAATCCTTGTACCATCAGCTAATGGGAACAGCTATTCTTTGTCTACCTTATCTAAACCTATCATAATCTTGTATACCTCTATCAAATCTCCCGTCAATCTCATTTGCTCCAATGAGAACAACCCCAACTGTGCAACCTAACCTTGTAACTAAAATTCCCTCATAACCATTCTGATAAGTCTCCTCTGCCCCATCTCACATCCTTCATAGTGTGGTGACTGCAACTGGATTAAATACTCTGGTTGTGGCCTAACCAGATTTTTATAAAAGTTCATCAAATCTTCCTTGCTTTTGTACTCATTACCCCTATTTGTGAAGCCCATGATCCCATATGCTTTGTGAACCAGTCTCTAATATGTCCTGCCACCTTCAGAGATCTATGCAGTGAACACCCAGGTCCCTCTGTTTCTGCACATTCTTTAGAAACTGTGCCATTAAGTTTGACTTGCCTTGCCCTATCCCCCTGCCAAAATGCATCATCTCACACTTCTCCTCTATATTAAATTTGTTCTGCCATTTGCCCGCGCATTCTGCGAGTCTACCTAAGCAAGATCTTTTGCAGTCAATTAGTATCATACTCACTGTCACATCTCCAAGATTGGTATTGTTGGCAAAGTTTGAAATTTTACTCTATTCCTAAATCCATGTAACTTACATCTATCAGTAAAAGAATACTGAGCCTTGAGGAACACCACTTCTTATCATTTTGTAGTCTGAAAATAACCAATTACCACAACTTAAATAAGAACAAAAAATGCTGGAAAAAATCAATAGGTCAGGCAGCATCTGTGTAGAGAAACAGAGTTAAGATTTCAGGTCGAGGATCAGACTGATAGAAATTTAGAAATGTAAGTTTTTAAGCCAGTGGAAGGGGGTTGTGGGCAGGAATAACAAAAGAGAAGGTCTGTGACAGGGTGGAGGTTTGGGGCGATTAAATAAAATATTTCATGATGCGACAGCCAACAGTGTGATAATGGATATTGTAAACAAACAAAGGTTGTGTCCAAATGAGGCATGAATGGCTAAATAAACCATCAAAGACAACATGAAGAGATGCAGCCCACCGAGTCTGCTCCGCCATTCAATGAGATCATAGTTGATCTGATAATCCTCAACTCCACTTTCCTCCCTTTTCCCCATAACCCTTGATTCCCTTACTGATTAAAAATCTTGTCTATCTCAGCCTTGAATATACTTGATGGTTCAGCCTCTACAGCTCTCTGTGGTAAAGAATTCCACAGACTGACTTCCCTTTGAGAGGAGAAACTCTCCTCATCTCTGTTTTAAATGAGCGCCCCCTTACTCTGAGATTATGCCCTCTGGTCCTAGACTCTCCCAGAAGGGGAAATAACCTCTCTGCATCTACCCTACCAAGCCCCCTAAGAATCTTTATATGTTTCAATAAGGTCGCCTCTTGTTCTTCTAAACTCCAATGAGTACAGGCCCAACCTACTCAACCTCACCTCAGAAGAAAATCCCTCCATACCCGGGATCAACCTAGTGAACCTTCTCTGGACTGCCTTCAATGCCAGTATATCTTTCCTTAGATAAGGGGACCAAAATTGTTCACAGTATTCTATATGTGGTCTAACTAGTGCCTTGTATAGTTTTAGCAAGACTTCCCTATTTTTATACTCTATTCCCTTTGAAATAAAGGCTAACATTCCCAGTTTACTCTAGCCAACTCTGCCCTCACTCCATTGGAATTACCCTTATTTAGGTTTAGTACAGTTGTTTCCAACCTAAGTTTCTTACTCTCAAACTGCATGCTAAATTCTACTACATTATGGTCACTGTTGCCCATGGGATACTTTATTCTGAGATCATTTATTAAACGTGCCTCATTGCACATTACCAGATCCAAAATAGCTTGATCCCTGGTTGGATTCAGAACATATTGTTCTAAGAAACTGTCCTGAATATACTCTATGAATTCTTGTTCGTGTCTATCTCTGCCAATTTGATTTTCCCAATCTATGTGAAGATTAAAGTCACTCATGATTAATGTACAGCCTTTTTTACATGTCTTCATTATCTCCTGATTTATTCTCTGTCCTACAGTAGTTACTGTCATGGGGCCTATGGACTACTCTCACCAGTGTCTTCTTCCCCTTGTTATTTCTTACCACCACCCATATGGATTCTACATCTTCCGATCCAAGATCCTTTCTTGCTATTGTAATTATTCCATCTCATACTAACACAGTGACCCCGCCACCCTTTCCTTCCTGCCTGTTCTTTCGAAAAGTCACATACCCCTGAATATTTAGTTCCCAGCTTTGATCTCCTTGTAACCACGTCTCCGTAATGGCTATAAGACCATTCCCATTAACCTCTATTTGTGCCGTTAGTTCACTTATTTTGTCCCAGATACTACGTGTTTTTGTCCCACTCTGGGTATCGTTACCTAAAATAGCTGCCCTGCAAGGCTGCCAGCTCCTTTTGCTTTGTAAGCCTACGTATATCCTTGCCATCATTATCTCCACTTCCATAGTATTGGCTGACTCATTTGCTGCTGAAACACCCATCCTGCTTTTGTTACCACTAGACTAGTCTATTGTAATGTACTCCTGGCCAGTTTCCCGTCTTCCATACTCCATAAATTTAAGCTCATCCAAGACTCTGCTGCCAACTTGCACCAAGTACTGTTCGCCCATCACCCTTGCCCTTGCTGACCTCCCCTGGCTCCCAGTTAAGCAATCCCTTGAATTTAAAATCCTCATCCTTGTTTTCAAACCTCGTCATGGATTTGTCCCTCCCTATCTACAATCCTCCAAGATACCTGCACTCCTCCAATTCTGGTGCTTTGCACATCCCTGATTTTAACTGCTCTGCCGTTGGAGTTTCAGCCACCGAGAACCTAAACTCTAGAATACCCTTAAACCTCTTCACCCCTCTTTCCTCCTTTAAGATGCTTCTTAAAACCTACCTCATTGATCAAGCTTTTGTTTATCTACCTAATAACCCCTCATGTGCGTCAGTGTCAAATTTTGGCTGATAGTACACCTGTGAAGTGCATTGGCATGTTTTGCTATGTTAGAGGTGCCACAAATGCAATTTGTTGTTTATGTAAGAGACTGAGTACAGCAGCACCTTGACAGCAAGTAAGAATTAACAGGTATTCTTGACATACTTGATTTTTCTTTAGAGGTTGCGGTTCCATTTCTGTGGGAAAAGAAATAGTGTACTTTACCATTAAGTATGACCGAACCATTTCAATGGACTGGGAGTGTAACAATATTAGTTTATTTCTCATTGGTGTTGCACATGCAAATCAAGGCCAAGTAGAGTCTTGTTGTGGTTAGAGGGAAGGGATAAGTGAACTAGGGCACCGACGTAATTCAGTTCCCATCTTAGTGATAGATTCTGCCCTCATCTTGTATTTCCATTATAAATGTCTACATCCACATCTACACTGGAAACTGACTCTAAATTTATAATTGCACCCACCTGCATTGATGATACTACCTGGCCTCTCAAGCCCCAGAAACATTGCAGAAGTGTGCCCTTCAGTCCCGTTAGGGATTTTTTGAATTTGTCAGAAGTCCAAATCTGGGTCTCCAGCACAAACCCTGCTTCCACTGAATGACAGGCTACAATGTCTTCTGCATGGTGTAACAGCCCTTTCATATTCCATCAACCTGACATCAAGAAAATCTGAGGGCCTAAGCTCTGAAATTCTCTCCCTAAACCATTTTTTTTTTACTTTCTAGTACACTTGACCTGATTTTTAATTTTTTTTTTGCAGTTATATCCGAGTGGCTGTGCTCCCATGCTCTGAAAATGCAAGTTGTCTGTTCCGCACCAAAGCATCAATAGCTGCTGAAATCCTGGCATATAATGAAGTCTTTTGGATCACCGTTTCCTTTTCTGCTTTGCGTCAGAAGACTCTGCGAGTTGATGTTTGCTCGGTGGATAAATCTCACCGGGAAGAATGTTTGGTTGGTAATTGTGTTGAATGTTAAAAATGCTACAATTGCATTTTATATGCTGCGAAACTGCACTTTTGTGAGCTTGCAGTTGGCCAAGAACTTTGGGTTCTTACTGCAGCTTATTTGGCATTCCAGTAGGGTAGTCCTTGGACTCAATAGCTTTGGGCTAGCAATTGGCCCATTTTTTTTTTCTGCGATTCTAAACTGGAATGGTGTTTCCATTTTGTAAATGTTCATTGAACCGTAAGCCATATGTCTCACACAGAGCAACTCCTGACAGCATTTCAATTCTTGTAATGCAAGAGCAAATCAGTGAATAAGGAGGAGTTATTCAAATGCATGAGTTCATCCTTCATCAATACCATTTTGTAGGGAGGATTAAGGGTCATTATCCTGCTCCATACCTACTTCCTTGAGCATCTTTGATTTGAACCAATAGTTTTGACTAATCCTCATACATGAATATTTATTGTTTAGATTTAAGTGTTGGACATGACATAAAGTCTTTGGCAAATTGCTCATAACAACAGATATTATTGTTCCTATACAATGGTTGCTTTCCCCAGATTTGTAACATTATATAGTGTAAGGAGAATGCACAAACAGTAAGAAAGCTAGATTAATTATCTTAATTCTTTAAATTATTTACATCCTTTACACACTGAAAATTCCATCCATCTCCAAGGACAGATGTCATTCCAACCTGGAGAATAATCACCACCGTTATAAAGATTTTTGTATGCATTTTCTGTATTTCTTTTAATCACTTAGAAGATAGTAAGCAAAGTCACATTTGTCACATCTTATGGGTCCATTGTATTCTGGAACATTATGATAGTGAGCAGAGACACTCCCTTCTAGGAGTAATTGTCTCTTATGGTTAGAATGACAAATTTTGGAGCAATTTCACTTGTGCTGGAACAGGACTAAATAACAATACTGGAAATTAACAGTCAATTGAGTTGAGAAACAGGCATGTGGGCAAATTCAGAGCGCCAACGTTCACAGATGAGGCAGTAACAGACTGAAAATGATCTACAGACTGCTCTTCTAAAGTTGTAGCTATGTTGCTTACCAATTGAGCTATTTATAAGCAGCTAAAGACTAACTTGCTTATTCCTCAGTTATCCAATACAATAATGATCTCAAACATGCTAAACTTTTAGAATCAGAAACTCAAATGGGTAACTTCATTGGATCAGCAGAAATTGGAATGAAGCATTAACTATTAAATATTGTATTTTTTAGGACTCTCTTCAGAACAATTTCACATACATACAATGCATAGTGATGTTAACATTTACTCTTTGACAAGCAAATTTTGGTATCTTATTTCCAGTAACCTTTAAATATACATTGTGTTACACTCCTAATGTATGAATGACAATTTATTTAAATTTTAAACAGGGTGGTGCTCAGATCAGCTTGGCAAACGTGAACAGATGTGGAGAGTGGTCAACACATTGGTACAACCTCCTTAGTCTTCATTATCTGCAGGAACAAAGCATGAAGCACGGTGCACAAAATGAAGATGTTCTTCAGTCAGAAAGTAAACTCTCTACAACAGAGAAGAAGGTATGTCATTAATTTAAATCTATGAAGACAAACCTAGCTGTAACGTTAATGCAGTGAATTTTCAAATAAGTATCAAATTTTGAATCTCATTTTCAATTATTGCACAATTCAGGTGTTTTCCAAAAGGAAGTTTTACCCGTTTCTGGCAGATAATCAATATGAAAGACACAAAATGAGGAGCGATATTTTGACTGGATCTGAACCAATATTTAAACAAGTTCGTTTAACAAACAGTATAAATGGGGCATTTTTTTAAATCCTAATTTGGGCTCTAGCAGAATTGTAGATGCTGTGAAATCCAGTGGAAATCAGTTCCTTGGGATCCTGAGCCTCCTATCTGAAGTAGGCTGGAACTTCATTGAGCTATGGAATAGAAGATAGGGAAGAATGCTTTGCCATATTCCAGTTATTGGCATGCTAGTGACAGAGTCTCCATCAGGAAACCTAGTCAAGCAAGGCCTTGAAAAAGCTGCAGGTGGTGAGAAATTTAGAAAGCCCCACACATTTTAAAGGCAAGTAAATTGGACACTTGAAAGTATTTTGTTTTCCTCTTAGCTGACAATTAGACTCTCTTGTGCTGTCTAGCTGGACTAGTAATCCAGAGACTCAGGGTAATGCTCTGGGGAATCCCGCCACAACAGATTGTGGAATTTGAATCCAATAAAATCTGGAATTAAAAGTCTTATGATGACCATGAAACCATTGTCAGTTGTTGTAAAAACCCATCTGGTTCACCAATGTCCTTGCCTCGTCTGGCCTACATGTGACTCCAGGTCCACAGCAATGTGGTTGACTCTGAAATGGTCTAGCAAGCCACTCAGTTGTATCAAACTGCTACAAAGGAGTGAGACCGGAAACGGAAACGACAACAGCATTCTTAGCAAAGTCCTCCATACTAACATCTGCGGGCTAGTGCCAAAATTGGGAGAGCTGTCTCGCAGACTAGTCAAGCAACAGCCTGACATAGCCATCCTCACGGAATCATATCTTATAGATAATGTCCCAGGTGCCACCATCCCTGGGTATGTCCCTGTCCACTAGAGAGGTGGTGGCACAATGGGAGTTGCCCTGGGAGACCTCAACATCGACTCTGGACCCCAAGTCTCATGGAATCAGGTCAAACATGTGCAAAGAAACCTCCTGCTGATTACCATGTACCACCCTCCCTCAGCTGATGAATCAGTACTCCTCCATGCTGAACATCACTTGGAGGAAGCACTGAAGGTGGAAAGGGTGCAGAATGTACTCTGGGTGGGGGACTTCAATGTCCATCACCAAGAGTGGCTTGGTAGCACTACTACTGACCGAGCTGTCCGAGTCCTAAAGAACATAGCTGCTAGACTATGTCCGCGGCAGGTAGTGAGGGAACCAACAAGAGGAAAAAACATACTTGACCTCATCCACACCAACCTGCCTGTCACAGATGCACCTGTCCATGACAGTATCGGTAGGAGATAAAATCCCACCTTCACATTGAGGATACCCTCCATCATGTTGTGTGGCACTACCACCGTGCTAAATGAGAACAGATCTAGCAACTCAAGACTGGGCATCCTTAAGGTGCTGTGGGCCATCAGCAGCAGCAGAGTTGTACTCGAACACAATCTGTGACCTCATGGCGCGGCATATCCCCCACTCTAACATTACCATCCAGTGAGGGGATCAACCCTGGTTCAATGAAGATTGCAGGAGAGCACCCCAGGAGCACCTCCAGGTATATGTAAAAAATGAGGTGTCAACCTGGTGAAGCTATAACGCAGGACTACTTGGCGTGCCAAACAACATAAGCAGCAAGTGATACTCAGAGCTAAGTGATCCCACAACCAATGGATCAGTTCAGTTCAGATGAATGGTGGTGGACAATTAAACAGCTCACTGGAGGAGGAGGCTGCACAAATGTCCCCATCCTCAATGATGGAGGAGCCCAGCACATCAGTGCAAAAGATAAGGCTGAAGGCAGAAGTGCCAAGTGGATGATCCATCTCTGCCTCCTCAGACAGATGCCAGTCTTCAGCCAATTTGATTCACTCCACATAATATCAAGAAATGGCTGAAGGCACTGGATACTGCAAAGGCTATGGGCCCAAACAATATTCCATTAATAGTACCAAAGATGTGCTCCAGAACTTGCTGTGCCTCTAGCCAAGTTGTTCCAGTACAGCTACAACACTGGTATCTACCAGGCAATGTGGAAAATTGCCCAGGTATATCCCGTCCACAAAAAGCAGGACAAATCCAACCAGGTAGCAGATAAATGGGAACACCACCACCTGCAAGTTCCCCTCCAAGCCACTGACCATCCTGACTTGGAAATATATCGCCGTTCCTTCACTATCGCTGGGTCAAAATCCTGGAACTCCCTAACAGCACTGTGGGTGTACCTACACCACATGGACTGCAGCGGTCCAAGAAGGCAGCTCACCACCACCTTCTCAAGGGCAACTAGGGATGGGCAATGAATCCTGTGAGTGAATTAAAAAAAGTATTTCAAACTGATGTGCACAGAGGAAAATGGGACCATGGGAAGGTGTCATGTAAGCTAGGTTGCCTGAGAGGCACTCATAACTTTCCCATCCACATCCAAAAATCTGAAGTGAGGCACAGCACTTTGACATATTATTGCTAAAGGCACCTTTACCAATGATGGCTGCACCACCAATTGATGCTGTCACCATGAGATGTGAATGCCTGTCTAATCCTTATGCTGGAAGATTCTTCAGAAGGATTCTAATCACAATATTGCCATGTTTCACTTGGTAGTGCATGAAAAATGGCATGCTGGGATGCCGAGGGATCCACATGGGTATGACAGTGAAAATCTTCCTTCCTGGGTCTAGATCAATGTTTGTTCTGCTATGTGCAAGAAAACCAACAGCTAACATGCAGCCTACAGCTTGCGCATGTGTAAGACAATAAATCAGCTTTAGCCTGATACTTCGCTGCAACATTTTGCAGGCATGCTACTGCACTTATGAGATTGTACTGTGGAGTAGCACAGAAGAATACTCTTCTTGCTAGCATCTGATACAAGAGCCTCAACTTTAGCAACCATCAAAGAAGAGACAAAGTGCTGGACTGCACTGTAACTGCAGACTGATGCATGCACCCACAGGATCCTTTCCTTTCACTCTGAGTTGCTGCTACTTAATCCAATGCCTCTTCATCAATCATAAAGGATGCTGATCAGTTGAAATGCTAATTAATGCTCTGAGCTTGCTAAATTGTGGTTTCTGCTCTGTGTGATATGCCCTTAAATTATCTCCAGTTGTTTAAATTTGTCCTGCTTTGACATTCTCTCTTCTACTAATGGGACAGGATTTCAGATACCAGGTTGGGACCCTTGCTTTGCAAAGACTTTTGGATCCTGACCCCACTCCGAAGGCAAAACCTGTATCTGATGCAATTACAGGATGCAAATGTTTTAATTGGACAAGAGTTGCATTTGCTGCCCAATTAGCCTTGGTGGAAGCAGGAGGGAGGCAGGATTAGATTGGGAGCAAGCCTGATTTAAAGGATTTTTGAAAGCTGTTGCTGTGGCTTTCAGTGTCAAGATTATGGAAACTGAGGCACAGCAGAGGGCCGCAGCAGGCAGGGAGGCACCTGCACCAGGGGTCCCTGCCCCTGGTTTTCGGATGAGTCCCTTCAGGTCAAACTAGAGGCCAATAACAGCCCACAGGAGCATTCAGTTCCCTACCAGCATTGCACCATGACCTTTTTTCCATGTTTTGTTCAGTACTGTATTCTCCCTCTCCAGTGTTCCTCTGCAATTTGCTGCTGCCGCCAAATTTGCATTCTTTCTGCTGCTGGTGCTGTGAGGGCCATCTCACATTCTAAGATGCTGGTGATTGCCATTCACCTCTTCCCGATGCCAATGAACACTCCCTGCATGGACACTGCCTCCTCCCTCATGGCATGTTGCTGATGGCATGACGATCCCAATTGAAGATCCGCCTCCAATGTGAGATGCCAATGAGCTCGGTAAAGCCCTTAAGCGGCTAATTTGAATCGTTGAGCAGGCTCCTTCTTCTGCCTCACGTCATCCTGAGTGAAAATCTGAGTGTATTGTTCTTGCGGAAACCAGCATGCTGACCAGGCGGATGAGTTTCCACAGCTGCCTGCCTCAATCTGTCCCGAGTCGTTTCTGAAAATCCAGCCCATGGTGACCCACTTGCATGGTTGCCCGATCTTTTTTATTATTTGTTCATGGGATGTGATGTTGCTGGTTAGGCCAGCATTTATTGTCCATCCCTAACTCCCCTTGAGAAGGCGGTGTTGTGCTGTCGTCTTGAACTGTTGCAGTCCGTGTATTGTAGGTACACCCACAATGCTGTTAGGAAGGGAGTTCCAGGATTTTGACCTAGCAACAGTGAAGGAACGGTGATATAGTTCCAAGTCAGGATTGTGTGTGGCTTGGAGGGGAACTTGCAGGTAGTGATGTTCCCATGCATCTGCTGCCCTTATCCTTCTAGTTGTCAGAGGTCACAGGTTTGAAGGTACTGTTTAAGGAGCCTGGTGAGTTGTTGCAGTGCATCTTATAGATGGTATGCACTGCTGCCACTGTGTGTTGGTGGAGGGAGTGAATGTTTAAGGTGGTAGGTGGGGTGCCAGTCAAGTGGCTGCTTTTTCCTGGGTGGTGTTGACTTCTTGAGTGTTGTTGGAGCTGCACTTATCCAGGCTAGTGGAGAGTATTCCGTCACATACCTGACTTGTGCCTTGTAGATGGTGGAGAGCCTGTGGGGAGTCAGGAGGTCAGTGACTCCCCGCAGAACTCGCAGCCTCTGACCTGTTCTTGTAGCAGTATTAAATTGCTAGTCAAGTTCAGTTTCTGGTCAATGGTAACCCCCCAGGATGTTGATACTGGGGTTAATGCCATTAAATGTTATGGAGAGATGGTTACATTCCCTCTTGTTGGAGATGGCCATTGCCTGGCACTTGTGCGGCATGAATGTTACTTGCCCCTTATCAGCCCAAGCCTGAATGTTGTCCAAGACTTGCTGCATTTGGACATGGACTGCTTCAGTATTTGAGGAGTCGCAAATGGTGCTGAACATTGTGCGATCATCAGTGAACATCACTCCTTCTGACCTTATGACAGAAGGAAGGTCATTGAAGAAGCAGCTGAAGATGGTTGGACCTAGGACATGACCCTGAGGAACTCCTGCAGCGATGTCCTGGGGCTGAGATGAATGACCTCCAACAATAACAACCATCTTTCTTTGTGCTAGGTGTGATTTCAACCAGTGGAGTATTTTCCCTCTGGTCCCCATTGACTTAATTTTACTAGGGCTCCTTGATGTCACACTTGGTCAAATGTGGCCTTGATGTCAAGAGCAATCACTCTCACCTTACCACTTGAGTACAGCTTTTTTGTCCAAGTTTAAACCAAGGCTGTAATGAGGTCAGCAGCTGAGTGGACCTAGCAGAGCCCAAATTGAACGTCAGTGAGCAGGTTATCGCTGAATAGGTGCTGCTTCATAGCACTGTCGGCAACACTTTCCATCACTTTGCTGATCTGCTTGTAGGCTTCGATATGTTCTGCTTAGAACTTGTCTTGAAGCATGAGAATTCAGTTTATGAATGATTCTCCTGCTCTTTCTGCAGCATCATTATAATTTGTATCCCCCCATTTATCCTATGATGAACATATAAGCTAATAGCATATTGATCACTGAGACAAATCAGAGGTAAAGAATAATAAATATGAATATTGTTACAATCCCAGCTGGACAAATCAGATCCCAGAGTGAAACCTGGCTTGATAGATCTTAAATTTTTCTTTAGAAACCGTGGAGGAAAGTTACTGAACAAATTCACAGGAGCCTGTTGATGAACTTTTAACACAAAGAATAAACATCTCTTAAACAAAAAAAAAAACTTATGTTACACCAGGCAAAAAGGTTGGAAAGATATCAATAGAAGCACAAGAAAATGATTCAAACTCACACTATTCCTTTTACACCAGCAATATCTTTGCAGACACATATTCAGTACAGATAAACAATTTACAATAACTATCTTATGCTCAAACATTCAGGGTGAGTATGAGGTACATGTGAAATAACAGGAAAACTGTGGTCAGACACACCACACTCCAAAGTAAATGACAAATGTGACCAAAGCAGATTCTATGGATTTCTCAACAACGCACCCAGATATTTCTCTCATTGTGAGCCAATGGAAAGGTTTCAAACAAAGGTTTCCAATCTCCACATTTGCTTTGGAATTCTCTTAAGTTGCTCCCACTTGGACGGCTTCAACAATGGCCCACCTCACATGGTTTCAATCTCTCCTTCTGAGATCCCTTTCCCCTGGATCTCCGAGTACACTCAGGCTTCACCCTCCAAGCACAGTTTCAGATCTTAGGCCGTGCCAAACAGAACATCACTGCTTCAAAAGGCCCAGAGTAAGGAGTCACCAACCTTCGGCAGGGTCTTTGGATCTTCAGAGCTTCTCTCAAGCCTGCTTTGCTTCAAGTCTGCTCCTCGCAGCTGTCTTTTTAACTCGAAGTCAATTTCTTTGCTCCTTTCTTTTAACTCTACTTTTCGGACTTCTTTCTGACCCCTGTCTTTGTCCCTGCCTGGGACTTTCTTCTGGGACCTCTCCCTGGCCCTCTCCCCATGCCCTACTCCCTCGGACACCACCTTGGGAATGTTGCTTCGATTCAAGTCATCTGACCTGCTTTTCACGCCATTTATTCTTCCTTTCTTCTGCGTGGGCATGGAGGGTTGTTTCCCAGCCTGGAGATGATAAAATAAACAAACTGCGCATATGCGGCCATTTACCAGCTGGCGCATGCACAAAAAGGTCCAAGCCTTGCTGGGGACTAGAGTTCTCAGCCTCCGACTTTAAATCAAGGTAAGTATTTGCGTTTCATCACAATACATTATTTTTCTTTATTATGGACAACAAATTTTAAAATGATAGAGTTGCATAAAACATTCAGTAAAAGATTTTGTGCTCATGGCAAAGACATAAATTCTGTTCTGCAAATCTGATGGATCTACTGCTGATGTTTTTGGTAGGATTGATGTATGTTCACAGACCTGGGACTTGTAACTTTTGCAGTGTTGAAAAGAAGATTAGTCTGACTATCCACAATACTACTGGAAGAAACTATTCTCATATAATTTTAAACTTGTGACTTTTTTTGTAGGATTCTGTGTCTGCACTCCTAGAGCAAACAGTTGCAGAACTGCAGGCAGTAGAGCGGAGACTAGAAGAAAACAGAAATGTGTTGACTCTAGGAGAAGAAAGGTAAAGTATTGTCACATTCTGCAACAAGTGTAGATGTTTACTGGCTTGTTTATTTTAAATACAGAACTTTTACATTTTTTAAACAATTTTTTTCTTGACAGCTTCCCCTCCCTGTTCTTAAGGCTCATGGTACCTGTTGAGGCATGATTCCAGAGGCACCAATTGCTTGCCAAGGCCTCTTGCAAATGATCATTATTCATTCAGTCTGAGTAGACTATTTGATTATCTTAGGATTGGCATGCACAATTTTCAAGAATGAAATCCTGCTTCATTTTTGTTTCTCTCACTTTTTCTTGACACTGCCACCCCCCTCAGCTGATGAATCGGTACTCCATGTTGAACAGTTGGAGGGTGGCATGGGCGCAGAATGTACACTGGGTGGGGGATTTTAATGTCAATCACCAAGCATTGCTCAGTTG
The DNA here is from genome assembly GCF_017639515.1 of Carcharodon carcharias. NCBI lineage: Eukaryota > Metazoa > Chordata > Chondrichthyes > Lamniformes > Lamnidae > Carcharodon > Carcharodon carcharias. The sequence continues at coordinate 28,820,673 of NC_054474.1, forward strand.
CACCAGTACAGACAGCTGGCTGAGTCCTAAAGGACGTAGCTGCTAGACTGTGTCTGCAGCAGGTGGTGTGGGAACCAACAAGAGAGAAAAACATACTTGACCTCATCCTCACTATCCATGACAGTAAGGAGTGACCACCTTGTGGAGACAAAGTCTTACCTTCACATTGAGGATACCCGCCGTCGTGTTGTGTGGCACTACCACCATGCTAAATGGGATAGATTCTGAACAGATCTAGCAACTGAAGACTGGGCAACCATGAGGTGCTGTGGGCTATCAGCAGCAGTATTGTAATCAACCACAATCTCATGGTCTGGCATATACCCCACTCTACTATTACCACCAAGCCAGGGGAATCAACCCTGGTTCAACGAAGAGTTTAGGAATGCATGCCAGGACCTGTACCAGGTATACCTAAAAATGAGGTGCTAACCTGGTGAGGTTATAACACTTAGTTGCACACAAAACCTGTGTGCAAACCAGCATAAGGAACAAGTGATAGAGTTAAATGATTCCACAACCAACGGATCAGATCTAAACTCTGCAGTCTTGCCACATCCTGTCATAAATGGTGGTGGACAATTAGCCAACTCACTGGAAGAGGAGATGCTCCACAAATATTCCCATCCTCAATGATGGAGGAGCCCAGCACATCAGTGCAAAAGATAAGGCTGAAGCAATTGCAATGATCTTCAGCCTGAAATGCCAAGTGGATGATCCATCTCCACCTCCTCTGGAGATCCCCAGCATCACAGATGCCAGTCTTCAGCCAATGCAATTTACTCCACTTAATATCAAGAAACGGCTGAAGGCACTGAATACTGTAGCGGCTATGGGCCCTGACAATACTCAAGCAGTAATACTGAAGACTTATGCTCCAGAACTTGCTGCACCTCTAGGTAAGCTGTTCTGGTACATCTACCCGGCAATGTGGAAAATTGCCCAGGTATGTCCTGTACACAAAAAGTAGAACAAATCCAACCCGGCCAATTATTGTCTTTCAGTCTACTCTCGATCATCAGTAAAGTGATGGAAGGGAACATCAATAGTGCTATCATGCAGCACTTGCTTAGCAATAACCTACTTACTGATGCTCAGTTTGGTTCTGTCATGATCACTCAGCTTCTGACCCCATTACAGCTTTGGTTCAAACATGGACAAATGGGCAGAACTCCAGTGACGAGGTGAGGGTGACTGCCCTTGAAATTAAGGCAGCATTTGACCGAGTGTGGCATCAAGGAGCCCGAGCAAAACTGGAGTCAATGGGAATTGGGGGAAAGCTCTCTGCCGGTTGGAGTCATAGCCAGCACAAAGGAAGATGGCTGTGATTGTTGGAGGTCAATCATCTCAGTTCCAGTACATCACTGCAGGAGTTCCTCAGGGTACTGTCCTAGGCCTAATCATCTTCAGCTGCTTCATCAATGACCTTCCTTCCATCATAAGGTCAGAAGTGGGAATGTTTGCTGATGATTGAACAATGTTCAGCACCATTTGCGACTCCTCAAATACTGAAGCCGTCTTTTTCCAAATGCAGCAAGACCTGGACTATATCCAGATTGGGCTGACAAGTGGCAAGTAACATTCATGCCACACAAGTGCCAGGCAATGACCGTCTCCAACAAGAGAGAATCTAACCTTCGCCCCTTGACATTCAATGGCATTACCATTGCTGAATTCCCCACTATCAACAACCTGGGGTTTACAATTGATCAGAAACTGAACTGGACTAGCGATATAAATGTTGTGGCTACAGAAGCAGGTCAGAGGCTTGGAATCCTGTGGCGAGAAACTCACCTCTTGACTCCCCAAAGCCTGTCCACCATCCACAAGGCACAAGTCAGGAGCGTGATGGAATACTCTCCACTTGCCAGGATGAGTGCAGCTCCAACAATCAAGAAGCTTGACACCATCCGGGACTAAGCAGCCCACTTGACTGGCACCCCTTCCAGTAACATTCACTGCCTCCACCACCGACGCACAGTGGCAGCAGTGTGTACCTTCTACAAGATGCACTGCAAAAACTCACCAAGGCTCCTTAGGCAGCACCTTCCAAACCCATGACTGCTACCATCTAGAAGGACAAGGGCAGCAGATACATGGAAGTGCCACCACTTGGAAGTTCCCCTCCAAGCCAGTCACCATCCTGACTTGGAAATATATCGTTGTTCCTTTACACTGGGTCAAAATCCTGGAATTCCTTCCCTAACATACGAACAAGGAGCAGACGTAGGCAATTCAGCCCTTTGAATCTGCTCCAACATTCAGTAAAATCATGGGTGACCTGATAGTAACCTCAAATCCGCATCCCACCTACCCCTGATAACCTAGCACCCCTTGCTTACCAAGAACCTATCCACCTCTGCCTTAAAAATATTCAAAGTCTCTGCTTCCACCGCCTTTACAGGAAGAGAGTTCCAAAGATTCATGACCCTCAGAAAAATTTTTTGCCTTATCTCTGTTTTAAATGGGTGACACCTTATTTTTGAACAGTGACCCCCTAGCTCTAGATTGTCCCACAAGAGGAAACATTCTCACCACATCCACCTTATCAAGACCCCTCAGGATCTAACCGCACTGTGGGTGTTTCTACACTACAGGGACAGCAGCGGTTCAAGGAGGTGGCTCACCACCATCTTGTCCAGGGCAATTATGAATGGGCAATAAATGCTGGCCTAGCCAACGACACCCACATCCTACAAATGAATTAAAACAAAAATTCTGATATGAGCTATAAGCTAGATTCCTAATGTCAGAGATCTAAGTTAAGAGAAAATCGTCTAGGAGCTTAGGCTGGGATTTTCTGGTCTCACCTGTGGTGGAAGAAATCATCGTGGGCGGGACAGCAAATTTGATGGACCAGCCAAAGATGTGTTGTCTTCTGGTGGGAATGCCGTGGAACCAGAAAATCTGAGCCTAAGACTTTTGTGCCTTGATAGGAGCACTGGACATGAAGGTATACAAAATAATGGTAAAATAAGGTGCATCTCAAATTACATAACAATAGTAGGTCAAGGGGGTATGTGTTTAAACTAGTTAAAGGAAGACTTAGAACTGATAAAAAAATTCTTCACCCTGTAGGGCTGACTCGACGGTCAGGTATTTTGGGTGTTCAGCAGTGCTCATATGGATATGTGACTCACTCCATAGTGCTTGATTTTCCAGCCAGTTAATTAAATGGAATTCCTATGCTTGGAATCAGTCCAAATAGTTATTAAGTGGCTGAGATGTCAAACTGTGGTTCAGTCTGCCCTATCAGGTGGACATAAAAGATAGCACAGCACTATTTTGCAGATGAGCAGGGGTGTTCTCCAAGGTTTCCTAGGCAATATTTATCCCTCCAACAACATCAATAAAACAGATTATCTCATCAGGGTCAAGGAGAGAAATCATGGGCCCCGGTGCGTCTCCTGTTTCCAGGCCACTTATTCTCCTCTTGCTTTTAACACCCCTCTTGATCATGCATGTAATTTTTTCCCTTTCAAGATTTGCCAATCAATCCACCAAGCAATCACACAGGTTCTAGTTAAATTATATCTTCCATTGTTGCCATCTGTTTACAAACATTGTCTGGTACATACGCAGCATTAATGTTAAGACTAGTAATGATATAATGCAGTGTTAATTTGTGTACTGATGATGATGCTGATCCTAATTTGACTATAAAACAAACCAGAGGGTACAAATTTTATTTTAGCAGCATTGTGCATTATTGTTAATTTGAGAGGAAAATAGCTCAGTCATTTATAACTGTGCAGACGATAACAATGATTTTGGTGACTGCCTCATTAACGTAATCTGCACATTGCACCATATGGATATGGTGACAGTAAATTCATATTGGGGGGAAGATTCAATACTTGCAATCCAGATTGCAAGAAAGCTTTGTTTCAGTGTCAGCCTGACTGGTCTGAGGTTCTCACTTCTCAGTCTGCACAATGACAAGAACTCTGTTTAGGACTACGAACTCAGGACCCCAAGCCCCCAAGCCCTGGTGTTCTGCACATTGTGCATCCCCTCACCTAATTGTCGCATTGTTGTGTGCAAATTGGCTACACTGCATTACTAACATAAAAACAGAAAATGCTGGAAATAACATATACAGCTGGTCTGTATATAAAAGGAAGGTCGACTCCATGCTGCACCTCACACTGTTTCATTGTTGCAGAAGTTTTAGTTAGGAGGAAGGAGGACTTGGGACGTTCCCATTCAATTTGCTGCTGACTGAGCTCCTTTCCTCCTCGGATACACTGACACATCAATCGCTCAAGATAACTCAGTATCATTATAAGCGAAGTTCTAGTTCCCTAGGAGTGGCTTGTGCAGTGGGCATGGACACAGCCGGGTCCAACTTGGCACGAAGCTGAGTGACAGCTCCTGCGGGGCCGCTCGGCCTCATTGCTGGCAGAGATTCCTCCTGTTTGTTTCTTAAATTGTGGTAGTGTGCAGCTCAATGTTTTTTATAAAATAAACCCGACAGTTGCTGAGAGTGAGACTTCGGGTAGCTTCAAGGTTGAACTTTTTTTTTAAAAGAAAATTGTAACCATGAAGCCACCCGAAGGTTGGAAACAGCAGTGACACTGAGTTTCGATGTCTGCTTTTCCGGTCTGAAGTTCTCACTGCTCAGTCTGCACAACGACAAGAACTCTGTTTACGACAGCGAGCCCAGGACCCCTAGCCCCTAGGCCCTGGTGTTCTGCACATTGTGTACCCCCTCACCTAATTGTCACATTGTTGTGTGCAAATTGGCTACACTGCATTATTACACTTCAAACGTAAAAACAGAAAATGCTGGAAATAGCTAGCAAGTCAGGCTTTCCTCCTTTAATGGAATGCCCTTGCGCAAAATCGAGGAAGTAAAAAAAAACCTGAAGACATTTAATGCTGCAATGGGAAAACTACAGGATTTTGTAATGGATGAAGATGGTTCAAATATTCATTCTCATCTATAAATAACATGTCTGAATGGTTCAGCTACTCATGCAAACTTCTGTTATTTGCTAAAAGGCCTGTTTTATCCTAATGCAAGCAAAGATTCTGAATACACCTACTACTGCCCTTCCATTTTGTTTTCAGTTTTGTTTTATAATAGAAAGAATATACCCATTTATCCTCTTCAGAAAATGGAATTTGAGAATGCATACTTTTTGCTTTGCTTGCAGAAAAACCATGATGCTTTAAATACAGACACAAAGAGGCATGTTTTTAACTTGCTGCCTGGGTGTAAAATATTTGTGTTACGAAATCAATGGAAATTAAAATCAGGCAGTTTCTACAAAGAATAACCAATCCCCAGTGCCAGTTTTATCTCTGGGCATTAAGTTGAAATTCTGCCCCAAATAGCTTCTACATGGAGCTATAAAATATAGCTCTGTCTGAGTTCAAATTTGATGTAACAAAATCTCTTCTAATCTGCATTTTTTGATGTAATATTTTTCCATTGATAGTTTTTGTATTAAGCAATTTCTGATACTCTTAAGTGCAACATAAAATGCCATACAAGGTGCTACAGAAAATCTAGGGTAAAGACTTCATGCACCCCTTCCCTTTTGTCTCATTTTCTGGATGGAACTGTTGTCAGCAGTAATGAAAATGTTATAATCTGGAAGGCCAATGCAATTGATTACAGGGGTCAGAGCACATGTGTGTAGTGTACACAAGTCCAGTTGTTCCAGAGGTGCATTCCAATTCCACTAAAGCAGAAAATGTCGGCCTCAATGTGGCAATTTCCAAGTGAGAAGTTCATTAGTTGCTGGAATTTTGGTTTTCTAAGTAGCAGGCTAGTTCAGACTTACTAAGCCTCATCTTGCACCTGGCTTATAAAGGTGTAATTTTGCTAGCCTCAGCCATGTCATAAAGAGAGAATGGAAAATCAACCCATGAGGTCTGTTTTCATCTGATTTAATGGCTTCCCCTAATGATTTTACCAAAAAAACAATTCAGGATAATTTTGAAATGTTCACCAATCACTATCTAGCCTTTCTGACTGGAATGTGGATATGATGAGTTAACTTAGCGTTCTTCTAAATGGCAATATAAGGCTGCTCATCATTTCAGTGTATTTACATTCCCCACAAATTAGTTTTCCAATTTTATCTAATATCTTCTGCAGCTGACAATCACAGCACTGGTTGCATACAAAAGGGAAAGAAAGAAGTGGGCACATACCTCAACCAGGAAACAGTTTGTTTTTCCTTGTGGTTGGGAATAAGAAAGAAAGATCCAAAGGCAGAAGAGTTTCTTACCAAAAGAATAAACAATACATATTTTTAAATAAAAAAAGATATTTAGTCCAGCTTCTTTGCTTACAGGCCAAATGTGCCAGAGGAGGAAGGCGACTACAATGAAAACGAAGTAACTAAGGAGGAGGAGGAAGAACAAGAAGAATACAATGAAGGAATACTGTGGGAAAATGAAGACAGTACTGAGAATGCCAGTGAGCAGACTGATGAGCAGTCAGTACTCACAGCAGTAGGTGCAGTGAAGGTGAATATTTGTGGGAAATAATAGACCTATTTGGCTAACCCTCCATGAATCATTCAGGATTACAATTGCTGCCATATAGAGAGAGCCCTAGGCACAGGTTGCCTGGTTATAGAGGCATAGCAAATAGTGGTGATACCTATTAAAATTTGTGAATTATTATTGGTCACAGAATTTAGGTTAATGGAATTAGTGAATATTTGGGGCTATTGGATGCATTTGTGCTGGAAGAAGGAACTAAAAGCAGAAAGAGAAAAAATGTAAGACAAATTCAGTTTAGGTGAGACTTTTGCAATTTAAGTTCAATATTACAGTAATGATGCTGCTACTAATATTTGAATAGTCTTCTTTATACATTAATATTTAATGCAGGGTTCAGTCCACAAACAAAGAAAAAATCCAGACTGCTTACATCCCTGTAGCTAACTATTACTGTTCTCTTTTAATTGTAATATTTGCAATTTAGTTTAAATTGTAGTGTTGTATATGTGAAACATCTTTAGTACTTCTGCTTGAACTGTGAAGCACTTAAGCACAATAAGTGTAATTTTGTTCTTTCAAACCAGGATGTTGTGTCAGGAGAGGGCATTTCATCTGTTGAGCCCCAGGGCTGGCTTTTGGTGATTAGAGATCTATTGTTAGGAATACAAGCAAGTCCATGTGATGGATTAAGAGCACCAGACAAATGAGCGTACTTTCCCCAGTCACTAATGTGAGCCATATGAATGCCTTGATCAAAATATACCCAAAGCAACACATTGGCGTTATGTTCAAATGCTTTAAGTGTGACTTCTTTTCCCGATGAAAATAATAATGAAGGTTAGCAACAACATTGCACATTACCACTGTTCCACAAATTGGTTGGATTATGAACCTATTATCTCCACAGGTTGATAAAGAGACTAACACAGAGGACACTCTGGCAACTACTTCTGCTGTGCGTCCAAAGGATAGAAGAACCCATACTGCTCAACAGAGCCCATTTGTGAGAGGCAGTGCTATTATTCGTTCAAAAACTTTCTCTCCAGGCGCGCAGAATCCTTATGTGTGCAGGGTAAGAAAGGATCTATTGGATTTTGTTCTTAACACCTTTATATCATTTAAATACAATCTACAGCTTACTGATTGGTGTTTTTCAGCTTCATTTCCCACTGAGCTAATTCCTTCCCTCGTCCTTGTCTTTGTTCTCACCTGCCATTCCTCTCCACCACTTTTCCACCTTCCCGCCCATTCTCCATTATCCCCATCCCCTCGGCTCTCCATGGTAAACATGGTCAGCACATTCAACTCCTTTTATTTTGAAAAGCAGCAATAACATGATGCTTCTGTGTTTAATAAAATATAGGTGTCATTATTGACAACCATATGACCATCTAGCTAGCAGGGTCCTTTTCATCCACTGCAGCCTACATTTGACCCTTCACAGCTGTGCATTGTGACTTATTTTATGCTCCCTTCTCAAACGTACTAATGGCATTATTTAGCTAATGTATAACTATATTCATGCTTGCAAATAGAGATAAGGGGATGTAGGTTGCATGGAGTGGTATTTTGTTCTGAATCCTGCTTTTAAAGCTGATAGAATGTTATTGTTTATTGCAAGGGAGATTGAATAAAAAAGTCGAGAGGTTATGTTTCAGTTATATAGATCATTGGTGAGACCACATCTGGAGTACTATTTACAGTATTGGTTTCCTAATTTAAGGAAGGATGTAAATGCATTGGAAGCAGTTCAGAGAACTTTTACTAGACTAATAGCTGGAATGGGTGGTTTGTCTTATGAGGAAAGGTTGGACAGGTTAGCTTTGTATCTGCTGGAGCTTAGATGAGTAAGAGGCAACTTGATTGAAACATAAGAACCTGAGGGGTCTTGTTGACAGGATGGATGTGGAGAGGATGTTTCCTCTTGGGAGAACCTAGAACTAGGGGTCACTCTTTAAAAATAAGGGGTCACCCATTTAAAACAGAGATGAGGAGAGTTCTTTTCTCAGAAGGTCGTGAGTCTTTGGGACTCTTCCTCAATAGGCAGTGGAAGCAGAGTCTTTGAATATTATTAAGGCAGATTCTTGCTAAGCAAATAGGTGAAAGGTTATAGGGCATAGGTGGGAATGTGGAGTTGAGGTTATAATCAGATCAGCCATGATCTTATTAAATGGCAGAGCAGGCTCGAGGTCCGAGTGGCCGACTTCTGCTCCTAATTCATATGTTTACATGTTTATATGTTTTCCAGGTCAATAATAGCAGAAAAATAGCCAATTTTAGAATGTTGGCTACAAGAATACCTTCAAACAGAACTTGTCTCACCAAATACTCTGTGTGACGTTTGTGTCCTTGTGTGCATCCCTTCCTTGTTCATCTTCCAAGGCGGAAGATGATCATGTTCATCATCTGGGGTGTTCAGTAGCGTTCCATTAGTTATGTAGGTGACTGCTAAGGCCGATCTGCGCCTGGAAGCCTCTGCTACAAATGGAACAGAGTAATACACAACTGAATTTTGGACAAGTTTCTAGCTCAAGATTTCCTCACCTTGTGTTTTCTCTCTGCCTCTGATATGCAATTGCTTTTGAAGAAGGTTGCACTATTTTTTATTTGTTTGTGCCAGGTGCAGTGATCCTGGGAGACCAGGACTCGAAGCCACTATAAAAACTATAAAAGTATGTATACCAGTATATCTGTGATCTGAAGAGGTTAAGAGGCACTAGCTCTGATCTTAGGATAGGTAGGCTCATGGCTTCATCCTTATTTCCTACTTATGGCCCTAAATGTAAATTTGTCCAAGCTGGCCATCTTCAGTGAATTTAAAATCTTATGATTCTTACATCGTCCTCCAGTTAGGATCTGCTCGCTTGTATTATGTGCCATTCTGTTGTGTAAATAGGTAAGTCTTTTTTAGATATTGTCAGTTGAAAGGAACATATGTGCAGTGATAGACTTGTGAACAGCCTGGGTGTTGGTAACTGAGGGTGAATGATGGAACTAAGTTTTGTTATTATAATTTAGTGTGTGAATCCCTGGACAGATGTCCATTTGGCAAGGTTTTCAATTGAGTTACAGCTTGAAGATGTATCCTGCTAAACTAGTTGCATGCAAGAGATGCTATGAAACTGCAGTAAACGTAAAATAAGTTAACAGCAAGGGGCAAAGTTTGCCTTGCAGAGGCACAACACGGTGGTTTGATTGGGGCCAGACATTTTGTTTGACAGTGATGCAAAACACCAACAGCTTAAACTAGTATTAGATCAGCATACATACATTGTTAATAAGGCATGTTTGCTGTAGGTAATGTAAAAACAGTTGACAACATGCTAAGTGATGGTAAACACAATAGCAAATTACATCAAACGATTGTAAAAGTTTTGAAAGTAAGGCCGGAATTTCCTCTTCTGTTGGCGGGAGTGGGGTGAGCTTGGGGGTGGCGGGGGCACAAATGTGTCGGGGCTGGGATTGGGAGGGGTTGGGGGCCTAGGTGTCAGGGGAATGAGGTTGGGGGGGGGGGGGCGCGAAGGTGTCGGGGGGTGAGTTTGGTGGGGGGAGACGAAGGTGTAGGGTGGGGGGGGTAGGAGGGAGTTTGGAGGGGGCCAGGTGTCTGGGCGGAGGAAGGAGTTCGGTGATGGGTGGGTAGGTATCCAGGGGGACGAGGGAGTTTGGTGGGGGAAGATGTCCAGAGGGGTGTGAGGGAATAAGGGTGGAGGAGGGAGTAAGGTTGGAGGAAGGAGTAAGTTGAGGGGTTCGAATGTCCAGGTGAACATGCAAGGGAAGGGTCTGTAGATTCAATGACTACCTCTTGGGGAGCGAGCTCAGGGTGGGCGTGGTAGGATGAAACGGAGCTGGTAGGGTGGGAGGGTGAGTTGGTACCGGTAGAAGGGGCGGCAAGAGTGGATGGTGAGGACACAGACCCTGGGGGTGGGAAGGAGGAGTTCAGGGAAGTCAGTGTGGATGGGGAGTGGGATTTTCAGGAAAGTAGGGAACGTGCACATTCACCTGAACATCCTGAGATGCCATGAGTTTGGGCTGTAGAGGGATGGTGGGGAGGTAGCAGGTGATGAGGGGGGTAGACTATGATGGGGTAAAGGACATGGATGACTGGGGAAAGGGAAAGGAAGAGGGCGCTAATCAAAAACTTAACGAATACCATGCTGTGCAAATCGAAAGTGAGCGGAGCGTCGTGTCTGACGGGCGTACGTGCTGCATGGGAGAGCAATCAATGGGTGGGCAGAGATGCAGATTAGCTCAGATGGACAACTGTAGTAGAACCCCAGCAGGCAGCTTTGAAAATGCCTGGGACAGTGAGATGGGTTTGATGGATGAAGGCTCCACATGCGTGGGAGAGTGCTTGCACGAGGCTCTGAAAGGCCCTGCCCCCCACACACATTTTCCTCCAGAATCACTCGTCCTGCTGCATGCATCTGAACTGATGGTGGGGGTGTATGCAGAGGGTGGGCTCACGAAGTCTGTAAATGACGCTGAAAGACAACATTACACGTTCAGTGAAAGTGAATATACTTCCAGATTATAAAGTGACAAAATATGTTCATCCCAGCAACCATTTGTGATCAGAATATCTTCACTTTTTTAGGCCTACTACTTTTTCTAGGTGCTGCCCTGACATCCGCAGCAGGAGTGTAGACAGTCTATGCAATGGTTGGCCTTGTTGCCTTTGATGACTTCGGCATGTGTCCCTTGGAGAGCCAAGACCTTGAGGGCTCTGGCTTGCTATGGCTGTCCTCCTGTGGGCTAGATGGTGAGAGGACAAGGTTGAGGGAATCACAGGCAAAGGGGACTCGGAGGGAATGGACAGTCTCTCAGATTCCTGAGTGGATGACCCAGGGGTGTCCAGCTGCCGCTCCTCCTTCCTTTGGGTGCCCAAGGGCCCCGGCCTTACTCCTTGAGGGGAAGGAGCACCTGGAGGGATGTTGAAGTGCCCCATTTCCCTTTCACGTTGCCACTGTAGGAACTCGCCCATGGCTACCACGATGGCGTGCAGGTCTGCATGCATCTCCGTGTTCTGCTGGACCAGGATCTCCATGGAGTCCGCCGTCACTCCCATGGCGACCTCCATGCGCACACATGTGGACACCACTTCATCAGAGAGCAGGTGGACACACTCCTCTGACTCATGTGCCACTCCGTTAAGGGCTTCCAACAGCTCCGCATGATGCTCCTGCAGCTTCTGCTGACACTCCACGATAAGTCAGAAGGCTGAATCCTGAGGTTCATCACCTAACTTGGACCTCACAGATGCCTCTTTCCCAGCAGTCCTCCAAGTACCAGGGAGCTTGACTGAACCTGCCTCCTCTTGCTGCGGACACTTGTCTATGTGGTGACCACCAGATTGTGAACCCGAGCCCGATCTAGGTTCCACCGAGGTGTGTGTGTCTGCGCTGGTGGAACATCTAAGCACTGTGACGGGTCTTCCAAGCTGCTTATTTCCAGCTCTTCAATTGAGGAAGTGCCCTCTTGGCTGGAGGTTAAGACCTGGATGGAGCTGAGTGACTGGCTGGCTGAGGGCATTGGTTACTTGGCAGAGCTCCCTGTGAATCAAAGTAGTCCTAACTAGGGCATGGTAACAAAGTTACGAACAGGAGAGAGAGCACTTTCAGTTGCATTGAGAGGGGGATGATCTGGCGCAGGATCCTCACATGGGTGTTCGCCACCAACTTCACTGTTGTCACAGGCATGGTCCACATCCTCACCAGTCAGCACACTGGCAGGCTCCTCAAAGTGAGTGAGGGGTGTAATGTGGGCCACTCCACTCTCTCTCTCCCCCCCCACCCCCAATCTGGGACCTCTCCTTCCTTTTGTGAGCCAGCTTGTCTTGCATGAAAACATTTGGGGAGTGTGTGAGCAGGCGCATGCCACTGCTTGGAATGTTTTTGTGGAGCTATGGATGTGATAAGGACGTGAGCTCCAGAGGAAATGAGCCTGATGGAGATGTGAGAGTTAGTGCTGTTGTTCCTTGAGGAAATGAGCCTGATGGAGATGTGAAGGTGTATGTGAAAGTTGGTGGTGTTGTTCCTTGAGATGTGAGATCCCTATAGATGTGTGATGGGTTTGTATGAGTTAGGTGTAATGAGGTTATTGACTTACCCTGGCGGAACGGATACGAGCATTCATCCTCTTCCTGCAATGGTTGGCAGACCTCCTCTGTGTTCTGTTGGCACCATCCACTGTTGCCACTGCCTCCCAGGCTCGATTGGTGACTCTGGTGGACCTCCTGTGGCCAGAGCTGGGTGGAGGAGTTCACGAAGGTCTTCCAATGTGTCCAGCAGGCGCCCCAGAGAGGCATCACTAAATTTGAGGGCTGCCGTCACCTTTGCTTTTGGGGCCATCACCTGGAGCAGTTCTATTCTTGTCAACATGAAGAGGGCTGCACTCTGGGGTGCTTTAAATATGGCACCGGGAGCGAAGAAGCGCTGACGTCAAGGCGTGGCAGGAAAATCCGACCCCGCCCGTCAGTATTCTGATGTGTTTCCCATAATGCATATTAAAGGGGCAGGACGTGCTGGGAAGGGGATGTTATAGTGCGAAAATCCGCCATTGCAGCTGGTGGGTAAAATGTCGTTTTTCATGCCCGCTACCCCACTTAGTGCAAATCTGGGACGATTCTGTCCTAAGATTGAAACAGAGTTTCAGAAACACTGTGATAGGAAAGAAGGTTTGTTGAAGATTTGAATATGCTTTTAATGGCACCATAAAATGATTATGATTTTATAATTGAAGCCCTCAAAGTAGTATTTTGAACAGCACTCCAACTCCACGATGTTAGATTGATTGACTCAAAATATTGTTTGCGCATTTTCATTCATGGTAGGAAATGGGGTTGCTTTATCTCTAGATTAGGATTTACCATAGTCAGAATTCCTTTATTGTAACCTTTGTTTTGCTTTCTGATTAAATGTAAGCATCTGGAACCAATTTGCTACCGTTGAAGACTGGATCTGGTACCTGGACAGATTTTACATATTTGAGTTATAAGCACCTGCACAACCTTCCACACAAACAAACTTGCAAACACAGACTGGGCCTCAACCCTCATGTATGCTCTCCACAATTACTGCATATTCTTCCTCTTCTCTAATTGATGTTCACATCTTAAATCTGAAAAGTTATCACAGCCTCAGCATCTTGTGATTGGACACAACATTTGTCAAATCAATGTATTGCAATATTGGATTGGGTAATTGGACTGTCGATGTAAAAGCAATCAGTGTGCCCCCCCACCCCCACCACCCCCTGCTGTATTAGCAGGATGACATTTTTTTGAACAGGAGTGTAATATTTGTAATTGTCCAGGCCTCTGGCACCAACCCTGTATCAAAGCAGGATTGGAAGTCTGTGGACTAGTACTACATAGCCTTCTGGACTCCAAATTGAGTTCAACAAGTTTAGATCATAACCACTGCACCTGGTTTGTTTTAGTTTTTCTTTGTTAGTTTGTTTTTTGTCTCTTCTTTCTCTTTTTTATTTGCTTTCAGATGACAACTATTCAGGATCCTGCCATTCATATCTCTTCTAGAGGCATTTTTTGTTTCTTTACTTGTCCCAAAACCACTCCCTTTGGCAGTGCACCATGAAATCTTTTCTCTTTTGTCTTGCCCTCCATTCTATCACAGACCTTCCCTTTTGTTCTTTTTCCTACCCACCCTCCCCCCCCAGCCTTTATACATGCTCAAAACCTATTACATTTCTAACTTTTTCCAGTTCTGATGAAAGGTCACTGACCTGAAACATTAACTCTCTCCACTGATGCTGCTAGACCTGTTGTGTATTTCCAGCATTTTCTGTTTTAATTTTAATATTATTGGTTTCTATTTATGGAAATATGTATTGCTTACCAAAATTTTCTTTATATTTGTCAGTATTGCTATTTTAATATTTGAAAATCAAAAATAATTCTCCAGTTCCTAGAATAATATAGGTCACACCATGGGCCCTTTACTGGCTCGGGATTCTGTCCATTCATACTGGTGGCACCGCATCTGTTGAGAGGCACAACTTGATGGCATTGATCCTGAGCCTGTTTACACAGTACTTTGGTACTTCTTACTGTGGCTGGGTTTACTAAATTGTGTCATCGCTTTTTGTACTATCATGGTTTTTGCAAGCACTACCACTCATGATGCACTCTCATTGTATTGGAAGATGCCATAAAATGCCGATTGCTCTTAAGAGTTAGAGGCAGGAGGCTCATGCAGTGTTGTGCAGTAGCATGTTGACAATTTCAATTCTTGAAGCCTGAAAACTTAGTTCCTTGTCTCTGTGCCCTTCCAAAAGCAATAATCTTTAAATAAGTTTGCTAATAGATATCTTTTGGGATCAAGATTGCCCTTTTTCTTAAACTGTTTGCCCCCAATCAGCACATTGCAAAGTATTAGCAAATCAATCTAAATTTTAAAAATTTCAATGTATACGTTTACGCAACAGTGATTAGAGAAGTGAGAGGAGAGTTTAGGAAGGAGGTTCCAGAGAATGGTCCATCATTGTTCTCTCTAAAGAAAAGACAGCTATATGTTTTCTATATTTAATATGCTGAGCACGAAGGAAAGATGCTAAAAGGTTTGGTCCTGTGGAATTCTAGATGTAGATCAAGTATGAACTTCTTTGGAGTTTACTGTGCTCTGACAGCCCTATTGTGCAGAAATAGAGCAGGTGAAAATTTCTTTGCTGAACGTTGTTAATAATCATATAACAATGATTTCCTTTTTCAGTTAAATCGAAGTGATAGTGACAGCTCAACGTTATCCAAGAGATCCCCCTTTGTTCGGAATGCCATGGAACGGCGCAGTTTGCGAATGAAGATGGTAAGGAATAAAATAAGAGTATTTCCTTTGTGAAAGAAAAGCATCACCAATTTTATATTGTTGTGTCTAAATACATTTTTTTAAAAATTGAAACAGATTAGCTTTAAAATACATGCAGTATAATTAAAGAACTTAATTTTTCATTTCAACAACATGTATTTATGCAATAAAAACAGAAAATACTGGGAATACTCAGGTCTGGCAGCATGTGTAGAGAGAAATAGAATTAATGGGCTGAATTTTACGGGCCACCTGTGTGCAGGAAAGTAGGTGGGTGGATCCATAAATTAGAGCATCATGTCTTTGGCAGTACCCGCCGATTGCCTGCCCTCCCCGCCGTGATTAAATGGGAAATTAGTGCTCATTTAAGGGCCTCCTCTTGCCACTTATTTAGTGGGCGATGAGAGAGGCTTGTGCTCAACATGTAGCCTGACAAGTTTGACCTTATGGGCTGCTGACCTGTGAAAGGGGGATGGGACCTCCTTCCATAGAACCATTGAAAAGTTACAGCACAGAAGGAGGCTATTCGGCCCATCTTGTCCATGCCAGTCCAAGGACACCCAGGTGCCCTTTCTAATCCCACTTTCCTGCACCCGACCCATAGCCTTGCAGCTTACAGCACTTAAGGTGCAAATCCAGGTACTTTTTAAAAATGTTTAGAGTTTCTGTCTCTACCACCAACTTGGGCAGCGAATTCCAGACATTCACTTCCCTCTGCGTAAAAAAGTTCTTCCTCATGTCCCCCCTACACCTTCTGCCACTTATCTTGAATCTATGTGCCCGGTTCTAGAATTCTCCACCAAGGAAAACAATTTTATCCTGTTCACTCTATTCCCCTCATGATTTTGAACACCTCAATCAAGTCACCTCTCAGGCTTCATTGTTCTAAGGGAAATAACCCCAACCTATCCAATCTCTCCTTGTAGCTACACTTTTCTAACCCTGGCAACATTCATATAAACCTCCTCTGCACTCTCTCCAGAGCTATTACATCCTTCCTGGGCACCTGTGCCAATTGGAGGCCACTCCTCTACAGTTTGTTTCCCAGCATCCCCCCCTTGCCCTATCCAATATGCCCTCCCACCGCCCTTGCTAGGGCCTGCCAATCCTGTTCCCTTAAGACCCTGGACTTACCCACGTTACAGGTTATCTATGATTTCTCTTCCTCGCCAGGCTTCTTTCAACACAGGCAGTGTCTACTGCGTTTAGTGCAGAGCTGCTGGCCTCCGACTGCCCAGCAGCTCTATGAGTTGAAACTTTCTCCTGGAGATGGACGGAAGTCACGCTTCACACTCATTAAATTAAAGTCGGGCGAGCCAGCCAAGCTGAGATGGACTTGTCCCCAACGTTTATGCTGGCCCCTAAAATTCAGCATGTTAATTCTATTTCTGTCTACACATGCTGCCAGACCTGAGTATTCCCAGTATTTTCTGTTTTTATTGCATAAATACATGTTGCTGAAACTAAAAATTAAGTTATTTAATTCTACTGCATTTATTTTAAAGCTAAACTGTTTTGATTTTTAAAAAATGTATTTAAACACAACAATATAAAATTGGCAAAGCTTTTCTGAGGCCGGCCTTCAGCATATAATTTAGCTCAACATTTCAGATAAATGACCTTTCATCAGAACTCAGTGCATCTTGTATATTGTACACACTGCTGCCACCATGCGCCAGTGGTGAAGCAAATGAATAGTTTAGCTGGAGGGCCTGGTGCTGATCAAGCAGGCTGCTTTGTCATGGATTATGCTGAACTTTTTGAGTGTTATTGGAGCTGCACTCATCCAGGCAGTAATTGAATATTCCATCACACTCGTGAAATATGCCTTATAGTTGGTGGATAGGCTTTGGTAAATCAGGAGGAGAGTTGTATGCTCCATAATTCCCAGCCTCTGACCTGTTTGTGTAGCCACAGTACTTATATGGCTGGTTCATTAAGTTTCTGCTCAATGATGACTCTCTGGATGTTGATTGTGGCAGATTCAGTGATGGCAATGCCACCTAATCCTGGAGAAATGGTTAAGTTCTGTGTTGTTGGAGATGGTTATTGCTCTGGCACTTGTGTGGCCCAAATATTATTGCAACCTATCAGCCTAAGCCTGAATATTGTCCAGGTCTTGTTGCATTTGGACGCTGACTTCTTCAGTAGTATCTGAGGAGTCATGGCTGGTACTGATCTCTGCAATCATCAAAGAACATCCCCACTTCTGACCTTATGATGGAGGGGAAGTCATTGATGAAGCAGCTGAAGATAGCTGAGCCTAGCACACTACCCTGAGGAATTACTGATGTCCTAAGGCTGAGATGTTTGGCCTGCATCAACCGCAATCATCTTCTTTTATGCTTTCACAATTTTGGCAGAAATTCCCCCACAATAGTAAGGTAGGCTTTGCAGAGTCACCTGGGCAGGGTGTACCTGTCATTTACGATACCTAGGTCGATGCTGGGTGGTCTGTCCAATTTTATTCTTTTTTTAACTTTTCTGTCAATTTGGAGTCAATCACATTGCTATGGCTCTGGAGTCACGTGTAGGTCAAAGCGGGTAAGGATGGCAGAATTCCTTCCTTAAAGGGTATTAGTGAACCAGATTTCTGGACACTCTGATAGTTTCATGGTTACCGTTACTGAGACTAGTTTTTAAATCCAATATTATTAACTAATTGACTTTAAATTCCACCAGCTGCTGTGGTGGGATTTGAACTCACGTCCCCAGAGTATTAGCCGGGGTCTCTGAATGACTAGTCCGGTAACATTTCCGTGACACAATCATCCTCTGCACTGCCTGCAATTGTGGTAGGTGCAGGTTTGGTAACAATTTTCAAAAGGGACTTGAATAAAAACTTGAAATGGAAACATTTTCAGGATTATGATGAAAAGGCAGGGGAGTGGGACCAACAAAAGCTGGTATAGGCCCAATGGACCAAATGGTCACTTTCTATCCTGTATCATTCTATGATCTCTATTTTGTTCACTGAAAGAGTTATGTAGGAATAGGTCTTATTACACCCACCCGAGGCTTGGGATCACCATGGACCCAGGCATAGGTGAATCAAGCTGGGAGAGGGGTTGTGGGATTGGGATGCGAGGGAGTAGAGAAGGTGGTTGGCAGTAAAGGCAGATGGGTGGCTCTCAACGGACCTGCCCCCTTGCTGATGCCAGGTCCGTCAATCAGGCACTAAGTGGACACCTCTCTCATGAACTCTCTCCTACATCCCCATTCCCTTTCCGATCCCCCTTTTTTCCAATAATTTCTATATATTTTTCTTTTCCCACTTATTTCCATTATTTTTAAATCTATTTCCATCCATTGTTTTCTCTGGCTTTTAGCCTATTTCGATCGCTTCCCCACACCCCACCCCCCACTAGGGCTATCTGTACCTTGCTCGTCCTGCTTTCTACCCTTAATGTCACCTATTAGCACATTTCTTAGCCAATATCACCACCGTCAACACCTCTTTGTCCTTTTGTCTATGACATCTTTTGGCAATCTTCACTGGCCCTCTATCCAGCTCTACCTCTCTCACCACCGCCGCCCCCCCCCATAACCCCGAAACCAGCTTATATTTCACCTCTCTTCTATTTTTCCTTAGTTCTGTTGAAGAGTCTTACGGACTCGAAACGTTAACTGTATTCCTCTCCGCAGATGCTGTCAGACCTGCTGAGTTTTTCCAGGTATTTTTATTTTTATTTTTGTTTTGGATTTCCAGCATCCACGATTTTGGTTTGGGTTGTGTGGGTGCGGATGGGCACGGACCCGATCGGCACCCCCAATCGGGTCCATGCCACCATTTTACATGGGCGGGCCAATTAAGGCGCATGCATGTGAAAGAGCGCAGAAATCTCTCTGAGGCACAGAGGTGCCTCAGGGAGCTAAGTTTTAAAAATTTTAATTAAAAAAATGTATTTAATTTATAAAACCTTCATGAAACCTCATTCCACCCGTGGATCAGGTTCCATGAAAAATGCAAAGGCCGTCTGGGCTCTTTGCCTGCCTGCCAACCTTAAGGTTGGATGGGCAGCTTTCTCAATAGGCTTAATTAGTTAATTAATGGCCTTCACAGGCCTTTGACAGTTCGGCGGCTGCGTGCCTGCCGAACTGAAAATCTAAATGATGCACGGTGACATTAGAACACATGCCCCATGTCACCCTGCATCATTTTATGCCTTAGCGACTGGGCCCCGCCCCCGCTCGCCGAGCCAAAGATTCAGTCCATAAGGTAAGTACAGTCAACTAAAAGGAATTGTTAGACTGGGTTTCATTGCTCATCTCCTGTTTGTTTTTCGGTTTGTTATGAAAGGCACTCTCAACATTATGCAGAGTTGAGACTTATTCATGCAAATGATCTAATATACAATTGCCAAAAGAATCTGGGGTAAAAAGGTTAGAAAAATTGAAAAATGTAACTGTGATGCTTGATCATTAAATAATATAAACTAATTACATACAATACTAGTAAGTTTACATTTAGTTTAATATCTTATATACCTCAATCTGATAGAAACAAATCGTCTCATTCAATCCTTCTTTGACAGTGCAGTAGGGCGTTGTTGGATTCGTTGATTTCCAGTTTTGAAGTAAGCTGCTAGATCATTTGATTTTTTCCTGAAAGAAATTAATTATGTAAATGCACACATTGCTGTCCTTTCCAGCCTCCAATCAGAAGGGTGGGATCAGAAAGGCTGATGCGAACCTCTTTGGATTTGGAGTTGGATCTACAGGCATCCAGGACCAGGCAGCGCAGGCTAACTCAGGAACTGGATATCTTGAGGGACCTGAGACAACAAATTGATGAGGCCAAAGCCAGAGGAGAGACAGAACTGCCTCAATGGGTGAAAGAGGATGAGAGGTTTCTTACCCTTCTGAAGCAAGTTGAAAAACAGGTATTGACATTTATTACTTGATGTTCAGTTGTGTACAGTGCTTTGGAGAGGATGATGCCTCAAAACGTGTATACTGCATAATTCTCTTGTTAACTTAAAATTGAGAGTTGTAATCACGAACTGCTGTTTCCAAATCTCTCATTGATTAAAACGAAATCCCTAACATTTTCTGGCATTTGAATCTGGAGGAAACAAAATTCTGTTGAGATAAGAGCAAACTGCAACTGCTTTGCAAATTTGCCATGGACATATCATTAGGAACCAAATTTTTTGAAGAAAAACCAGGGTAAGATTGTAAATCCAATAACGTGAATACAGTTAAGATTTTTTTTCAAGGAAGGAATAGAAAGCATGCATTTGTGGGATTGAATGCTTGATAATTAACTCATCTGTGTTAATAAACATTGATTTCACTACATGTTGTCAAGTTAGATTTAAGGTGGTGACTAATTTTAACTTTACGGTAAGACTACAAATCAGTTATGCTGTTTGTGTCTTGGATGTTGGGTATATAGTACTTGTTAACTTTTGTAATAAAATCTAAGTGCTCTGTGCTAAACCAGTTTTACACAAACTAAAATAGGAATTAAAATATTTTTAAAAATTTTCTTTGAAATACTGGCAATGAGAGAAATAGCTGTTTGACTGAGCAGGGTGGTTGAAGATGGGAGGTCATATGATGAAATCTCTAGGAATAAGTCAAACCTGAGTGGGTAACCCTTATCCATTGTGATATTATTCCTCACATCTTGGATTGTCATCTCATGGTATATTTAACATGCTATATATTCTGATAGCTAGAAGGTGAATCATTTCTAAATACTGTGTCTCAGTCCTCACTTCTGGACTGCACTTTGCAGCATGAGCTACTCTAAACAATTGGGGCAGAATTTTCTCCACGAAAATTCCAGCTGCGTCAGATGTGCTGGATTGCTGGCACCATCCACCCCTCAGATCAATTTCTCTGAGGTGGAATTGGAGGCTACCTGCTCACAGGTGGTGGATAGCCAATTAAGTTGAGCAAGAGGCCAATTGCAGGTCTCCCTCAGCATCGTGAACAACCAGCTGCCTGGAGACAGCCTCCTGGGAGTAGACCCTTGATGTCAGCCTGGCCACAGCTGCAGCCACAGAGCGCCCTTCCACAATGGTGTCCCAGTTGCTGTGGCCATTTTTTAAATATTAAATGTTTTAAAGTTGCTGAGAGAATGCCTCAAGGTGGAGGTGCCCTCTCTCTTACCTGCAACGGCAGATTGTAGCTCCTTCTATGCTGGAGGGCCTCATCATTGCCCCTCCAGCTTTGAGAGCCAAATTGGCCAATTCAGAGAAAATCACTGCTGGGTGACCGTTAACTGAAAAACACAGGGTCGGGATCCCCACTTGACCCCGACGTCGAGGTTCCAAACAAAACCCAAAATCCCGCCCTTGAAATAAATTTTGTCAGTCATTGAGAAACAAATATAGGCCTTTTAAAATCTTCTTTTGCTTGGTTTATTGCCAACATCCCCTCCTTATGGGTGCAATCTTTTATACTTTTGTTACAAACTATTAAGACCCAATTTTCCATCTATTTGGTAGCAGCCAGTCAAGGTGACTCATGTTAAAAGGCTTCACTTTTTCAAGTGTCATTATTTTTTTTATGGACAACTGTCAGGAACTTGATGGATTGGAATCAAACCATTGGGCAATTATTCATTTCCCCCCTCCTATCGCTATAAAACCATATTTTTTGTCTTAGTCACAATTGATTTCCCTCAGGAACACTCACTTCTTTAGGCAACATAGCCTATGCATTAAATAAAGTCTGCAGCCTGGAGGTTTTAACGCTATCTATTCCTTAGATACCTTTGTGAATTGTAAAAGTCTTTTATGCTAAAGTTGCTGTCTGAATTTCCCAGAAATCTTAGCATTAATCCTGTCATTTTTTTGAGAGTTCAAAAACATTTTTAGAACGTCACCTTTTAAGTCACCAAGCTCTTTTGAGGTCACGTTTCCTAAAATACCGTCAATACTTAAGGACTCTTGTTAGTAAACTGGGTTGTTTTCCTTTTCTCTTGTGATATTTGCAGTTCAGTGAGGACCTCTAGAAGCAGAAATATGGCACTGCAGAAGCAAAATACTTGCAAAATGGGCTTGATGTCAGTATTTTAACAATGTCAGTTTATAAACTATTATTTGCTTAGCTTTATTTTGTAACAAATAAGGAACCATAATTTTTGGTGTTATAAGCAGTTTCAAGGCTATAATTAAATTAGTTCTTTCAAACTAACCATTATATATAATTCTGAAAATCACGAGGAACTCCTTTCCATTACTAATTCAGATTTTATGTAACTTTTGCATCCTATGTCATAGTTTACAGAAAAAAATTAAAAGTTTGGTAATCTTATTTCATGGTACTTCTGTCATGTAGGTGTGCCTCTTTGGGTTAATCTGTAGTGGGAGTTGTGTATCAATCCTTGATGGCAGCTGTTAAGAATGAATGTATAAATTCTGAGATTAGACAACTGTGTAGCAAAGGCAGTGGTTTTCTGCAGTGCATCTTGTAGATGGTACACACTGCTACCACTGTATGTTGGCGGGGGAGGGAGTGAATGTTTGTGGCAGGGGTGCCAATCAAGCAGTCTGCTTTGTCCTCGAAGGTGTCAAGCATCAAGTGTGGGAGTACCTCAGTTACCTGGAACCTGAGAGAATTTTCAGGATGTGATTATGCCACCTGGGAGAACTTGAAGAAATTCTGCAGCTTGGGCGAATTTAGCGTAGCTGGATCTGATGCAGGAGGTCTTTGGTGGTGCAGTAGAGCAGGGGTGGTTGAGAACCAGAGCGACATTCTTTGGCTGGGAGGTGGAGGGGGTAAAACAGAGCTGTCAAGGCTATGGGCCAAGTGCTGGTAAATGGGATTAGGTAGGTAGGTCAGGTGTTTCTCACGTGTCGGTGCAGACTCGATGGGCTGAAGGGCCTCTTCTGCACTGTGAGATTCTGTGATCACCGTGTTTGTTTCTATGCTTTCAAATGTAGCCCATTGGTAGGGATGATTCATGATGTTTCAAAGTCTGCTACTTTAAAGCCTGGATTTTTTTCAAAATGTAATACTCTGAGGATAGAAAATAAAATAGCTGCTGCCTGCCAAGTATGGTTTGCTATGAGAATGTGGTTGGGGGAGCTGTCTGGGACCTCGGCATAATTCAACGAAACCAAAGTAAGTGATGTGCAGGCTCGTGCTAGTAAAGGCAAAGTTGGGATCATGCTGTGAGGATGGTTGTTGCTACAAGATACCACCTATGTTTACTTCTGCTTATAATTTAGTTTCATTTGTTAAGTAAGTTTTATCTCTCATTCACATTTTCCACACTCCTGCCCATGAATTCTGGAGATTTAGTTGCACAGATTTTAAGGCTTTGACACCACATTCCATCTGAAACAAGGGCCTGGACCTTCCGAGCAGCAGCAATGATCATCGGATTGCTGCTTCACTCAAAAATTCCCCCGACTCTTCGCTGCTGTGCATTTCTACTGGGACCTTCTGACCCCAGCTTTCATAGACATGCACAATGCACTGTTGTTTGGGGAACTCCATTGGAGCGGAGTAGAGTCAGGGGGAGACAGACACAGCCCTTTTTACAGCACTAGCTGCTGTTATGGTAAGTTTAAAGGTCCAGTCTTTGAATGTTCGTGAATGGGTGAGTGGATGAATGGGTGAGTGAGTGAGTGAATGGGGAGGTGGCTGAGGTGGTGGATGGATATGGAGGTAAGATGGGTAAGTGGGTGGGTAGGAGGGTGAGGTTGGTGAGTTGATAGGGTTAGTCAGGTCGGGAGGGAAGTCCAGTGGCTGAGAGAGGTAGCCGGGTCAGGTCGGGAGGTTTGTCAGGCGGTTGAGAGGGGTAGTCAGGTATTTGGCAGGGGGTGGGGGGCCAGTAGTTAGGTCAGGGGATAGTTAGGTTGGGGGGCTAGTCAAGTTCGGAGGGGGTTTTGGGCTGGTGAGTAGTCAGGTCTAATTAGGGTGGGGGGGAGGGGCGAAATAGTCATGTCAGGATGGTCGGGTCTGGGGGTAGTCGAGTGGTTGGAGGTGTTTTCGGGTTCAGGAGACGTGCTTGAGGGTTGGGGGGTCAATTGTGAAGTTACCAGTTGTTAGACTAGGGTTTAATCTGTTTAGCATTTCCTGGGTAACTGCCAAGGTAAGTACCATGCAACTGTCCCAAGTCTCCAACCCTTAATTCAGAGTTGGAGATGTTCACACAGGGTCCCGGGAAGCAGGAGAATTTTCCATTGGAAGTTGAAGCTTTCTGGGCAATTCCCACTTAGGTCTGCATGTCAGAACTTGAGTTCCACAGTGACCCAATGTGCATCTCAGTCATACGGCTGGTCTCCAATGATCCAGAGACTGGAAGATTTGGCCCAAGAAACTGGATGTTTAAAGTAAAAGAAATTGCAAAAGGAAACTAACTGAAGACTGTGCAAATAGTATGAAAAGAAACTAACAATAATCTAATGCTACAGCAGGTCCATATTTCGTATTAAAAGTAGTAACGATAGAAGCTGGAACTTACTACGAAGGACCAGTACTAGGTCACACTATTAGGATTCATAATCTAGCTGAAGGATCGAAGTTCTAAGAACAGAGCAGGTGACGAGGTAGGATGAAAAGTAAAATACTGCAAATGCAGGAAACCTTAAGTGATTATACTGAAAGTTAGAAATGTGCAGCAGATCAGTTAGTATCATTGGAGGAAACAATATATTAAGGAAATAAACCTGCAGTAATTCCTCACTTAACATTGTAGTTGTGTTCCTGAAAAGTACAACTTTAAGTGAATCAGCTTTTTCCATTACACCCAATGTAAGAGCTGCAGTTAGGTGCTGTAGGACCTAACAGCATCAGAAAAAGCATTAAAACATTATACTCTGTAAGCTGAAATACTGTACTTTCCTAAATTCCTTAATTTGTAAATGAAATAACTTTTAATAAAATAAAATACATTTAAAAATATAAAAGAAATATACTAATTATTTCTACTTACCTCCCTTCCCGCTCGCCACCTCTCCCTCTAGCCGACCAACCTACTGCCGACCAACCTCCTGCCAGCCGACCCTCATACTTCCCAACTCTCCCCTGCTCACCGCTTTCCTCTCACATTCCCTCCCGCTGGCTGCCTCTCCTGTTGGCCAACCCTCTCACTCACTGCTTCCATCTCCCAAACCCTCGCTGTGAGCAAGGGCTCTGGAGAAGGGCATTGTTACAGAATTGATCTTCAGACAATTTTTCTTAGTGGAAATATTTAGCTTTATTTATAAGACAGCAGTAGCAACTACACACCAACTCCATAACTAAAAAAGTCTCCCTTCTCTGTAAAGATTCCCCGCACTGCTAACACATTGGTTTATACAGACCATGTGATCTTACAGCTCTGGATTATTCTTAAAGCTACAGTCCAATATTTCCCAAAACTAATAATTACTACATTCCACCCCCTTTAACTTTTCTGTATATTTTGTATTTACAAGGATATTTATCTCATGACAACACAATATTTACTCAGGTCATGAAGTTACAAGTTCAGTCTTTTAGGTAGTTTCCTGATCCATGCGGAACATCGCAGCTCCGCAACTTCAGATTCTTTTATAGGAAACACACTCTCCGGAACCACATGAACTTCGGTACCTCATTAGGCACGTGCAGTTCAGTGTCTTCCACTCAGAAAAAGCATTAAAACATTATACTCTGTAAGCTGAAATACTGTACTTTCCTAAATTCCTTTATTTGTAAATGAAATAACTTGTAATAAAATAAAATACATTTAAAAATACAAAAGAAATATACTAATTCTTTCTACTTACCTCCCTTCCTGCTTGCCACCTCTCCCTCTAGAGACATCAGGCATGTCTGTCCTTGGTTGAGCATCTTCAACAGGAACCAGTGGTTCAGTAATGGTTACAGGTGGAACAGTATCTTGTTGTGGTATCTCTCTTTCTTAAATGATCCATGTGCTTACGAGTGATCCGACCCTCCACTTCCACGTGGTATGACAATGGTCCTGTCACTGAACTTACTTTACCTGGTAACCACTTTGGTCCTCCTTCGAAATTCTTCACATATACTGCTTCTCTAACAGTAAATTGTCTCTCATGATTATGCCAATCATGCTTGCTTTTTGGTTCCCTTGACTTTTCTCCGCCTTCCCCTCCAAATTGGCAAGTATTAAACTCAGTCTTGTCCGAAAACGACGCCTCATCCGTAATTCTGCATCTTTTTACTTGTCTTTTTTTAACCACAGAATTTAGTCTCAGCCTTCTTTTCGACTTCACTGTTGACCAGACTTCTCTCAGATGCAATCTCAACTTGTCTTAGTTCAGCAGCTGAGTCACCCAAGACTTCATTATCTGTTTGCCTCTTGGAAAGTTCTACAACTTTTACTTTCAAAGCCTCTTTAGCTTCATTTAGCTGATTCTTCAGCTCTTCTGTCTCTTTCTTGGTATCTGTTGGCTTCCTGGAAACTTGAACATTGCTGCGTCTTCTCTACCAATTGGTTCTTCAGTTTGTTCAGAGAGGTGTCAATTCTTCCTGTTTTTCTTCCTACTTTTCCAGAGGCACAAACTTTGACCTGAGGGAATCTTGTAATGTGTGAAGGTCTTTCAACAGGCTTTCCTTTTCTTTGCAAAGGTTACTCGCTTTGTCTTGAACTCTGTCATTCAGCAGGGTCTCCTTGAGTTTCTTCTGTTCTTCCATGTCGACGTTTAAGATAGTCTTCATTTCTTCAGGTTGTTGAGTCCTTACACACTCCTTTTCCACCCTTTTGTGGTCCTTGGATTCTCCAGGCTCCTTCTGCAATACCTTGCCTTGTTCTTTTTTCAAGACAGGAACTCTTCCACTTTCCTTTTGAAATCACACTGGCCAATCAAAATTGATTTCCCTCAATCAATTTTGCCCTAGAAGGCTTGGTCCACTGCCTTTCAATACCATCACTGGTGGATAAGCCGATTGGTTTCTATAATGAACAGTTGCTCTGGTGATACCTTTTACTTGGATTTCTTCGCGTGTGTATGTTTTCAACTTTGCAGATGTTTGTTCCAAATTTAATTGCTGATCACCTTTATTTAGATATTTGAAAATATGTTCTCCTATTACAGTGGTGGAAGCTCCCATGTCTACTTCCATTTTTAATGGTTTACCATTCACTTGCACTGCAACAAATATTGGCGCTGTCTTCCCAACTTTCATGTTGAATAATGAACCTCTGCATTGTGACTGAGGACTTGGGTTGAAAATGTCCCTTAATGAGGTCTACTAGTTCATTGAAAGTCTTCGAATCCGGGCACTGGGGACTGTCAAGCTTTGAATCAAACTGTGTGTTTTGCTCCTACAAGTACTCAGGAGGATCACTCTCCTCTTCTGTTGCCCCGTGATTTTGTTTGCTTGTGGCTAGCTCAAAGGGATTGATTCTGCCAAACTGTGGCATTTTGGATGACTATATCTTCTGTTATTTTTAACGAACTTAGATACTCACAATCGCTGGGTAAGGTACAGCACCAAATCTGATCCCACCCTTGTTGCCAGTTTGCTATAGAGTTGATCTCCAGGAAACTTGTCATAGTGTAAACATTTAGCTTCATTTACAAGACAGCAGTAGCAACTACACGTGTCCATCAAACTCCATAACTAAAGAAGTCTCCCTTCTCTGTAGAGGTTCCCCATGCTGCTAACACATTGGTCTACACAGATCATGTGATCTTAAAGCACAGGATTATTCTTAAAGTTATGATCCAACATTTTCCAAAACTATAATTACTACAGGCATAAAGAGAGAAGAAGGGAGTGAGTTTTACTGCAAACAGGAGGGTCAGGGAGGGTAGCGGTGAGCAGGAGGGTCGGCAAGTGAGAGAGTCAGGAATCAGGAGAGGGCGAGGCCACTCCAAAATGACACCGACCGGGTCATGTGACACTAAATTCGACCTGGCGTGAAACAACGCTAAAGTAGAAACCCTGATGTTAATGCACATACCAGCCCCATTATATTTACGATGCTGAAGCAGAGCGACCATGAGTGAGGCAATTTAAAATGGGGATTTACTGTACTGCATGTATTGTACAGCACTGTATGCTGATTTGTAGAACTGTCAGGTGGTTGTTCGATTCTTTACTCAAGTGCATAAGATGCTTAACAATCAATGATCTTGGCCAATTTTTCACATTTATTTCTTCCTGTTCGTAGAGAATTCTTTACTGCTAATGCCATAGAGATGACTTGTTGATATCCCATGTTCCAGCACCGTATGTGAATAGTTTCAGCTAATTGGAATACTATTAAACATGTTCAAATTTTATGAAACATAAATTCTGATATCAAGCATTAAAAAAAACTGGTGGATAAATCTTGACCTATAGTTTATGATTATTCTCTATTATATTTGTGAGCTTAAAAAAGGCCCTTAAAAGATTCTATGCCTAAAATGGATTCTGTAACTATGTTCTGAATGAACAGTTTCTACATTCTTGGTTCTGCAAAAAGCATATTTTTAAAAAAAACAAGTCATGCCAATGCTGTTGATTACCGAGATAAAAACAAAAAAACTGCGGATGCTGGAAATCCAAAACAAAAACAGAATTACCTGGAAAAACTCAGCAGGTCTGGCAGCATCGGCGGAGAAGAAAAGAGTTGACGTTTCGAGTCCTCATGACCCTTCGACAGAACTTGAGTTCGAGTCCAGGAAAGAGCTGAAATATAAGCTGGTTTAAGGTGTGTGTGTGGGGGGCGGAGAGATAGAGAGACAGAGAGGTGGAGGGGGTTGGTGTGGTTGTAGCGACAAACAAGCAGTGATAGAAGCAGATCATCAAAAGATGTCAACAACAATAGTACAATAGAACACATAGGTGTTAAAGTTAAAGTTGGTGATATTATCTAAACGAATGTGCTAATTAAGAATGGATGGTAGGGCACTCAAGGTATAGCTCTAGTGGGTTTTTTTTTATATTTTATATAATGGAAATAGGTGGGAAAAGGAAAATCTTTATAATTTATTGGGAAAAAAAAGAAGGGGGAAACAGAAAGGGGGTGGGGATGGGGGAGGGGACTCACGACCTAAAGTTGTTGAATTCAATATTCAGTCCGGAAGGCTGTAAAGTCCCTAGTCGGAAGATGAGGTGTTGTTCCTCCAGTTTGCGTTGGGCTTCACTGGAACAATGCAGCAAGCCAAGGACAGACATGTGGGCAAGAGAGCAGGGTGGAGTGTTAAAATGGCAAGCGACAGGGAGGTTTGGGTCATTCTTGCGGACAGACCGCAGGTGTTCTGCAAAGCGGTCGCCCAGTTTACGTTTGGTCTCTCCAATGTAGAGGAGACCACATTGGGAGCAACGAATGCAGTAGACTAAGTTGGGGGAAATGCAAGTGAAATGCTGCTTCACTTGAAAGGAGTGTTTGGGTCCTTGGACGGTGAGGAGAGAGGAAGTGAAGGGGCAGGTGTTGCATCTTTTGCGTGGGCAAGGGGTTGTGCCATAGGAGGGGGTTGAGGAGTAGGGGGTGATGGAGGAGTGGACCAGGGTGTCCCGGAGGGAGCGATCCCTACGGAATGCCGATAAGGGGGGTGAAGGGAAGATGTGTTTGGTAGTGGCATCATGCTGGAGTTGGCGGAAATGGCGGAGGATGATCCTTTGAATGCGGAGGCTGGTGGGGTGATAAGTGAGGACAAGGGGGACCCTATCATGTTTCTGGGAGGGAGGAGAAGGAGTGAGGGCGGATGCGCGGGAGATGGGCCGGACACGGTTGAGGGCCCTGTCAACGACCGTGGGTGGAAAACCTCGGTTAAGGAAGAAGGAGGACATGTCAGAGGAACTGTTTTTGAATGTAGCATCATCGGAACAGATGCGACGGAGACGAAGGAACTGAGAGAATGGGATGGAGTCCTTACAGGAAGTGGGGTGTGAGGAGCTGTAGTCGAGATAGCTGTGGGTGTCGGTGGGTTTGTAATGGATATTGGTGGACAGTCTATCACCAGAGATTGAGACAGAGAGGTCAAGGAAGGGAAGGGAAGTGTCAGAGATGGACCACGTGAAAATGATGGAGGGGTGGAGATTGGAAGCAAAATTAATAAATTTTTCCAAGTCCTGACGAGAGCATGAAGCAGCACCAAAGTAATCATCGATGTACCGGAGAAAGAGTTGTGGAAGGGGGCCGGAGTAGGACTGCAACAAGGAATGTTCCACATACCCCATAAAGAGACAGGCATAGCTGGGGCCCATGCGGGTACCCATAGCCACACCTTTTATTTGGAGGAAGTGAGAGGAGTTGAAGGAGAAATTGTTCAGCGTGAGAACAAGTTCAGCCAGACGGAGGAGAGTAGTGGTGGATGGGGATTGTTCGGGCCTCTGTTCGAGGAAGAAGCTAAGGGCCCTCAGACCATCCTGGTGGGGGATGGAGGTGTAGAGGGATTGGACGTCCATGGTGAAGAGGAAGCGGTAGGGGCCAGGGAACTGGAAATTGTTGATGTGACGTAAGGTGTCAGAGGAATCACGGATGTAGGTGGGAAGGGACTGGACAAGGGGAGAGAGAAGGGAGTCAAGATAACGAGAAATGAGTTCTGTGGGGCAGGAGCAAGCTGAGACGATCGGTCTACCGGGGCAGTTCTGTTTGTGGATTTTGGGTAGGAGATAGAAGCGGGCCGTCCGAGGTTGGGCAACTATCAGGTTGGAAGCTGTGGGAGGGAGATCCCCAGAGGAGATGAGGTCAGTGACAGTCCTGGAAACAGTGGCTTGATGTTCAGTGGTGGGGTCATGGTCCAGGGAGAGGTAGGAGGAAGTGTCTGCGAGTTGACGCTCAGCCTCCGCGTGGTAGAGGTCAGTGCGCCAGACAACAACAGCACCACCCTTGTCAGCGGGTTTGATGACAATGTCAGGGTTGGACCTGAGAGAATGGAGTGCAGTAAGTTCAGAGAGAGACAGGTTAGAATGGGTGAGAGGAGCAGAGAAATTGAGACGACTAATGTCGCGCCGACAGTTCTCAATGAAAAGATCGAGAGAAGGTAAGAATCCAGAGGGAGGGGTCCAGGTGGAGGGAGAATATTGAAGATGGGTAAAAGGATCCGTTGAACTGGGAGAGGACTCCTGCCCAAAGAAGTGAGCCCGGAGACGAAGACGGCGGAAGAAGAGTTCAGTATCATGCCGAGCCCGAAATTCATTGAGGTGAGGGCGTAAGGGTATGAAACTAAGTCCTTTGCTGAGCACTGAACGTTCAGCATCGGAGAGGGGAAGGTCAGGGGGTATAGTGAATACACGGCTGGGGCTGGGATTGGAAGATGGGGTGGGGACGGAGGGACAGGCCGGGGTGGAGGGTCCTAGATGGGTGTTGGTGTCGATGAGTTGTTGGAGCTTGCGTTCCTTAGCACTTGAGAGAAACAGAAAAAGTTTCTTGTTGAGGCGTCGGATGAGCCGAAGAATAAAATGAAACTGGGGGCACGCGCAGCTTTGAAAAAGGGTACAACGGTGCTGCTGGAGGGAGGTGTCCTTGGCTTGCTGCATTGTTCCAGTGAAGCCCAACGCAAACTGGAGGAACAACACCTCATCTTCCGACTAGGGACTTTACAGCCTTCCGGACTGAATATTGAATTCAACAACTTTAGGTCGTGAGTCCCCTCCCCCATCCCCACCCCCTTTCTGTTTCCCCCTTCTTTTTTTTCCCAATAAATTATAAAGATTTTCCTTTTCCCACCTATTTCCATTATATAAAATAAAAAAAAAACCCACTAGAGCTATACCTTGAGTGCCCTACCATCCATTCTTAATTAGCACATTCGTTTAGATAATATCACCAACTTTAACTTTAACACCTATGTGTTCTATTGTACTATTGTTGTTGACATCTTTTGATGATCTGCTTCTATCACTGCTTGTTTGTCGCTACAACCACACCAACCCCCTCCACCTCTCTGTCTCTCTATCTCTCCGCCCCCCACACACACACCTTAAACCAGCTTATATTTCAACTCTTTCCTGGACTCGAACTCAAGTTCTGTCGAAGGGTCATGAGGACTCGAAACGTCAACTCTTTTCTTCTCCGCCGATGCTGCCAGACCTGCTGAGTTTTTCCAGGTAATTCTGTTTTTGTTGCTGTTGATTACCAGCCATCGTATGGGTTTGATTGAATAGTCCCAAATATATACAAGTGCTATAAATAATTAACATGCTTCACAGAATCATCAGAACACAGACAATACTGGTCAAATGTCACAAGTGCTTGTTGACATTTTTTCTATATATTACAATTTTGTCATCTATTATTTGAGTAAAGTGTTTCTATCTTACAGACTATTGTCTCAAATACACGAATCTTTTATGAATATAAGAATCTTAATACTTATGGGGCAGAATTTTCCCATTGGTGTACGGGGGGTGGGCCCGGCACACACACATGTAAAATGACGCGCGGTGACGTCGGGCAAGCGTCCCGAAGTCACCGCGCGCATCGCAATATTTTGTTGGCCAGGCGCACGATGTTCTCCGATGCGCACCCGC
Source organism: Carcharodon carcharias (assembly GCF_017639515.1). Lineage (NCBI taxonomy): Eukaryota > Metazoa > Chordata > Chondrichthyes > Lamniformes > Lamnidae > Carcharodon > Carcharodon carcharias. The sequence goes on from NC_054474.1 coordinate 28,853,333, forward strand.
CATTAATTAACAGGCCACTTAAAGCCCTTGAGGCGCTAATCGACCACAACTTTTCAGTGCCCGTGCAATCTCTGGGTCAGCGCCTGGGCACAACGGGCAGGCGGGTAGGACACATTTGTATAAACCTCATCTACGGGCGGTATAAGAGGGCTCAATGGGGCCACGAGTGTGCTCTGTCAAATATTGATGTTTCAAAGTTACTGATACTTACTTGTGTGATCTGCAATACTTCAAAATGCATACCAGCTGCTTGGTCTGGACTCACAACCTTCAGGTCAGCACTTTGCAGTGAGGAATCACTTTTGGGCCTGCATGTTTCAGGAAGCCTTCCCTTAGCCTGAGAATGGGACCTGAACTCTCCACTGGAGGCATCTCCTCTGAGGAGGAAGGGAGGGCTGGAAGGGAGAGGAGGCCAGGTGTGCACATTCAGCCTCCAGGGGAGCCACCTTTGGGAGGTCAGGTACAGGCACAAGGGGTGCAGGGCCAAGAAGTAATCCAAGGCAGAAGGGGCCGCAGAAGACTCCACTATTCTGCTGCCGGGGTATATAGGCGGCGAAGCAGCTACCTCCATATGTCTGAGGTGCTGTGCCGAAGGAGGCTCCGTCTCTCAAGGGAGACAGTCAACTATATCTGTCAGATCATTGGGCCTGAAATCTCCGCTAACTGTGTTGGTGGACACCCCATGCCAGTGACTCTGAAGGTCACAGCTGCCCTCAACTTCTATGCCTCTGGCTCCTTCCAGGGCTTGGTGGGTGATCTTTGTGGTGTCTCCCAATCAGCTGTCCACACTTGTGTCAAGCAGGTTTCAGACGCTCTGTTCAGGCATGCATTGACCTTCATTCTGTACTACTGGGACCAGGCAAGCCTGACACAGCAAGCCAGAGGCTTTGTGGCCATTGCTGGCTTCCCCCGCGCCCAGGGTGCAATAGACTGCACTCTTGTGGCCATCAAGGCGCCAGCAGGTGATCCCGGTGCCTTCGTCAACAGGAAGGGCTTCCATTCCATGAACGTGCAGATAGTGTGTGATCACAGGATGCTGATTCTTCAAGTCTGTGCAAGGTACCCAGGCCTCTTACGATACCTATATCATCAGACAGTCCCAGGTGCCGGGGCTCTTCAGTGCTCCAGCCTGGTTGGATGGCTGGTTGCTGGGTGACAAGGGCTATCCCCTCAGAAGGTAGCTTGTGATGCCTCTCCACCATCCAAGAACAGAAGCTGAGCAGCAGTACAGTAGGAGCCACGCCTCCACAAGGGCTGTGGTGGAGAGAGCCATTGGTCTTCTCAAGATGCGCTTCCGATGCCTGGACCACTCAAGGGGCGCAGTCCAGTACCCCCCAGATCGTGTGTCGAAAGTGGTTGCATGCTGCATTCTCCACAATCTTGCACCGGAAAGGGGGGATGCTGTGGACAATGAAGATGTAGATGCATTGGCTGCGAATGCACAGGATGAGTGTAGCAGTGAGTCCGAGGATTAGCATGCACAGGGAAATGCTGAGGGGGTAGACTCTAACCTGGGCATACTCCAAGGGGGTAGGGACACCCGGGAGGCTTTAATTCAGCGATCCTTCAGCTAGCACACGTCATCAGGCAGTGATTGAGCATGTGCCTAGTCCCCTGCAGTCCTCCGACTGTAAAGTGCCCTCACTGCTATTCCCCGGGACACTAGCTGATGTTCCAATTCTCACCGAGGTGCTAGTATCTGCGCTAGTGCTTGCCTGGCAGAGATGGTGTGACGCTGATGAGACTTCAGGGCCCTGAGGTGTGAGAGGGGACCTCTGCTGCTCCTCCCGGCCCTGCCCTGCTGATGCTGAAAGGAAGAACAAGGACATTGTCTCCATGTTAACTGACCCAATGTCAATGTGTATCCCTGCCCCTCGGATCATTATGCGCTCATCCTTCCATAAGTGACGGTCAAGCCATGTTGCAAACTTCAATCACTGAACATTCAGCACTGCCATGGCTGCTGGGAGAACAATGGTGACCTCACAGCTGGACAAACATACCTGCCCATGGCAACCCAGCCTCATCGCATGGCGCCTCTCCAAATCTAGGGCCTCCTGCTCGAAATGGCTGAGAATCGCTAACTGTGCCGGCCCGCTGCCAGTCCTCAACCGCTCGGCGGCATTATGTACATTCTTTTCCTGAAAAGGGGAGAAGAGCATTGATTAGTGCTAATTGTACCTGGACTCTCTTCGCAGATGGCCCAGCCCAACCAGAGTGGGACATTGCAGGGTCCAGTGTCTTCTCACCAGGGGGAAAGCCTACCTGCTGGGTTAAGTGACCAATGCCAACATGGTACTCACCCTTCCTGAGTGCAACAGGTCATTGAAGCACTTGTGACACTGGACTCAGGTGTACCGCACCAAGTTGCGGGAGCTCATCGCCTTTGCCACCTCCTCCCAGGCAGGTTTGGTCATGTGGGGAGGCCACCTCCTCCCGTCCTGGGGTACCAGGACCTCATGCCGTGCTGCCCCCTCCTGCCTGGCCTGCTCATCAGCAGGGCTCTGGGAAGCCCTTCCACTGGCCATAATTCGCAGCCTTTAAACGCTGCAGCAACTTTTTAAAACCGGTTGCTATTGTACCCGGCAATCATTTGCAGACGCATCGCCACCCGCCCAATCCCACTGTCCTTGGGAGCAATGATTCTTGTTGGGCGGGACTTAATTGGCCTGCCTGCATAAAATGGCGGTACGGACCTGATCGTGGGCAGTGATTGGGTCCACACCCGCTCCCGCTCTGCCCCTCCACCCCACCCCCCCAAGCCAGCCAGAAAATTCAGCCCATGATGTATTACATGGTTAGAGTTTTGGCCAAGTCACCCTTTTCCCCAATTTTCCATCTCCTGTTTCCAGTCTCTTGTGTATTGTTCCTCCCTTTGTACCACCATTTGACCACTATGCCCTAATCCCAATATTCAGCCTCCATTTTTCCCCCATACATCTCTAAGCTCTTTGGGATGTTTTTCCACACTAATGGCACTGTATAAATGGTAGTGATATTAGTAGCAAAACACAGTTCCGTAACTAGGGTGTTTACCTAATTCCATTAAGTAGGTGATCAGGAGACTACTCCCCTTGTGAGAATTATTTGGCTAGGGAACTGAACTGATTTAATTTGTCCAATTAACCTTTTCAAGGCCTGGTTCAAAACTGCTGTATGATTTGGACTGATTTCAACAACTCAACGTTAATTTTGGACTTTCAATGTGTTTAATATTTTACCAATTGGCAATTGTTCTCTGAAGCAACATGGGCATACCCATTGGTTTGCACAGAAGATCAGTTCATAGAATGTGTGAGATTGTTTTTTGGACTTGCTTTTTGTTGGGTGTGAGAAAAGGTATATGGTGAAGACAAAATTATAACCTATATTCTATATATTAAAGTTTTGGTCGATCTATTCTTTTGGATACAGTTCTTCCCTTAAGACTGTTTCTCATGCCATTTACTGGATAGATATCTTTAAACTTCAAGAACATATTTATCTCACTCAACTGAAATAACAGGGTTAACAGAACCATGGAGAATTGCTGCTTACTAGGATTTTCATTAAAAAATGACTCAGAACTGTTAGATCTTTGTCATGCAAATGCTATTCAACTGGGTTCCCAATTATTTTTTTTCTAATTTTATTGATGGGATCTACTGTAGCTTCCATTGATATAATGCAGCTCAGTTTAAACAAAATAAGTTTTAAAAGTGCCATTTTCTCATTACACCAGGCAGAGCAAACAAAAGAACAACAGAAACAGGAGAACAAAGTTCAAAGGCTTATGAAGAAAACATCTAAAGAGGTGCACAAGTTACGAGAACAGAGTCAGAAAGAGCCCCTAGAGATGCAATCATTCTGGTGAGTTTTAAGTAGCACAATGGGAAATATTTCACCTGCTGCATTGAACAGTTGTGTTTTTTTTCCCTCCTTTTTTCAAGTTAATTGCTTTTCCTCCTCCCTCAACTGTGATGCTGGACCTCCTCCAGAGATTCCCAACATCACAGATACCAGTCTTCAGCCAACTCGATTTGCTCCACGTGATATCAAGAAACGGCTGAAGGCACTGAACACTGCAAAGGCTATGGGCCCTGACGGTATTCCGGCAATAGTACTGAATACTTGTGCTCCAGAACGTGCTGCACCCCTAGCCAATCTGGTCCAGTACAGCTACGACTCAGTCATCTACCCGGCAATGTGGAAAATTGCCCAAATATGTCCTGTACAAATCCAATCTGGACAATTACAGCCCCTTCAGTCTACCCTCGGTCTTCAACAGTGCTATCAAGTGGCATTTGCTTAGTAATAACCTACTCACTGAAGCTCAGTTTGGGTTCTGCCAGGATCACTCAGCTCCTGACCTCATTGCAACCCTGGTTCAAACATGAACAAAAGAGCTGAACTCCAGAGGTGAGGTGAGAGTGACTGCCCTTGACATCAGGGTTGCATTCGATTGAGTGTAGCGTCAGGGAGTCCTAGCGAACCTAGCACAAAGGAAGATGGTTATGGCTGTTGGAGGTCAATCATCTCAGTTCCAGGGCATCACTGCAGGAGTTCCTCAGGGTAGTGTCCTCGGCTCAACCATCTTCTGCTTCATCATTGACCTTCCTTCCATCATAAGGTCAGAAGTGGGGGGGATATTCACTGATGATTGCACGATGTTCAGCACCATTCCTCAGATACCGAAGCAGTCCATGTCAAATGCAGCAAAACCTGGATAATGTCCAGTCTTGGGCTGACAAGTAGCAAGTAATATTCATGCTACACAAATACCAGGCAATGACTATCTCCAACAAGAGAGAATCTAACCATCACCCCATGACATTCAATGGCATTACCATCGCTGAATCCCCCACCTAACAACATCCTGGGGATTACCATTGACCAGAAACTGAACTGGACTGGCTGCATAAATATTGTGGCTACAAGAATAGGTCAGAGGCTATGAATCCTGTGGCAAGTAACTCACCTCCTGACTGCCCAAAGCCTGTCCACCATCTATAAGGCTCAAGTCAGGAGTGTGATGGAATACTCTCCACTTGCCTGGATGAATGCAGCTCCCACAATACTCAAGAAGCTTAACACCATCCAGGACAAAGCAGCCTGCTTGACTGGCACCCCTTCCACAAACATTCACTTTCTCCACCACCAACGAGCAGTGGCAGCAGTGTGTATCATCTACAAGACGCAGGAACTCATCAAGGCTCCTTAGACAGCACATTCCAAACCCACGACTGCTACCATCTAGAAGGACAAAGGCAGTAGACACATGGGAACACCAAGTTCCTCTCCAAGCCACTCACCACCTTGACTTGGATACATATCACCATTCCCTTATTGTCACTGGGTCAAAATCCTGTAACTCCCTCCCTAACAGCACCATGGATGTACCTACAGCACATGGACTGCAGTGGTTCAAGAAGACAACTCACCACCACCTACTCAAGGACAATTAGGGATGGGCAATAAATGTTGGCTTAGCCAATAATGCCCACATCCTATGAATGAATAAAAAATGAACGTCATTGAGAGCTGAAGATTCCTAACACTTTTATACTAGGTTAAGAGATGCAGAAGTGTGACTCAGTAGCTAAATTCCCTTGTTTATTTTCGCTCTTAATTTCTCCCTTCATCCTCATAATCAGTGCAAAGCTCTACTTTGGTACCTTTTTCACAGTCCTATGGCTGTTAATGCTAGAGTCAGAATATGAACCTGTGTCTCTTCACCCTTTGGTGACATCTATTGAAGCACCACCTGTTTTCTTTTACCTTTCAAACACTTCTGTGCTTGAAAGGGAGTTTTATTTGTTGAGCTGAAGCTATTCCTAGTCAGTTAATTCCATATTTGTAATTTTTGAGAAGTGGGTATTAAACATTTTACTGAACACACCAGCAGAAAGAACTTGTCTTACTGTAAACTAGACTTTTGATTGTGATTTGTGCATATTTTTACAGGGAGAAGATGGCATTTTTCACACGAGGAAGGGGAGGTATCCTTCCATTACCTGCTGATGATGTATGATCAGCACAAAGCCTTGAATTCCTCGCAGTACTCTCTCTTACTGCTGATTTTTAAAAATTTGGCTTAACTGAAGTTGTTTGTGTATTGTGATGGTACAGATATATTTTGTAAATTTTAGAAAACTTTTTGAAGTCATTGCAATGTTTGAATGTATACAAATCTACACTTCAATTATATGTTGAACTCTTGTAGAGGAAATGTAGCATAGATTGATGTTAAACTAATTTGTACAGTTTATATTTCAGGCATTTTTGTAAAAAAAGACATCAAGAACAAAATCAATTGAAAATACTTTCAAAAGGAAATGTTGCTTTCAGCTTATTGTACAGTAATTAGTTTTATAAATGTTAAGCTGCAATAGATGAGTTGAAGCACCAATTAGAAACTGTGATTAAATAACATTCAGTATTGTTTGTGATGTCACTGTCTTGAGGTACCTAAACAGAAGCTCTATATTCTTCTATGAAAATAGTCTGTTATCTAATATTGAAAAGAAAAGCCCCCTTCATTTTCTCCAGTATATATTTATAAAGCTTAGGAAAATTTAATTCTGGAAATAATGTGTAGTTTTAAAACAATGTGTACTGTATTTGTGTGCAGGTTAAATGATCTTTATTTAAGAGAGAAAAATCTAGTTTTGACACTGAATGGTCGGTTTTTAGGACCAGGTACATGATGGTTAGGATTGCAGAACTTCATTTATATGGTACTATTTCTCTAATTAACTGTGTTCATTCTGCTTTCTTCTTGCTGAAGCTGGGGAAAATTGGAAAGTCTTAAAAAATAATTTTTATGTAAGAGCTAATGCCAGTTTAACAGCATCGAGTACCTCTCCTGTGCTTATTACTACTTGCCAACAGCTGCAGGTAAGCAAGAGTTATAGGCACAGAAAATTCCAGCATCAATAAACATTTTGAGTAATGGTACTAATAATATTCATGTTTGCTGAAATTAAACAATGATGCAGATTAATTAACGGTTTTGAATTTATGAGCTGGTCAGGAGATGATGCTCATTTTATAATTGATTTTTGGTGAAGTAGAAGACAAGCTCAAATAGGTAATTTCAGTATTTGGAACAAAACATATATATTATGACAGAGTATAACAATTCCACAGCTGAGAAACAATGGAAACTTGAGACAGCAGATAAACTATGTATAATGCATTTGTGTATTCAGTTGAACAGCTCTGGGAGCATGACAGAAACAATGCCATATAAAATTTTAAAACTCCTAAGATTGATCCCCGATTAATATCATCTTTCATGGTGCCCAATGGCACTACGATTGGCTTCAGAGTTTCTGTGTTACAGAAAGGAAGAACCATTCGGGGTGTTGCTCCAGACTGCTTTGTCTCATACATGGATGTGGACAGGATTAGGTTTCATTGTTATTCGCTCTCTGACTAGGTTGAATAATGTTCCCATACTTACTGGCCAAGATTATGCATGAAGGAAAACCTCTTTCTAGGGGACCAGAGGGCAGCTGTCACATTCTGCACCATAAGGCACTTGAGTAGAAGATGGGATTTTTCAAAAAAAAAGAAAAAAATAGAACTATTGCCACTGCATTGCACAACCAAGTAACTCAATGGTATTTTTGCTCTTTTTATTTCTTATGTTCCCCATGATTTCCAAATCTTTTTCTTCCATTTCTCAAAATGGTGACTGTGCTGAGATATACTTGTGGGGAAACCAACATTTCAGAACAATCTTTTGCATTTGGCTATTCTTCATACTTGAGTTTAGGAAAAGAGTGCTGATGGACTGTTCATCGTTAGACAATTATCATTGAATGCAATCACATCTTCATAGGCATGCACACCTGGCAGGGGATCACAAGATATCAAACAAGAACTATGACAAGCTTGCATGTTCTTGCTTGAAGGCGTTGAGGTCAATTTTAGATTGCACTCTTGCGTAAGTGGCAGAAGTCCTGCAGCTGGGTGAAAAAGTTTGGGGTAACTCCACTTTGGTGGGTGCGGGACCCAGGGTTGCATTTTGCTGGTGGCAGCCAATTAAATGGCCACTATCAGTGCTGTCATTCTATTAAGGATAGTGACCTGCCCCAAGAGCTGTGGTTCAATCAGGGCAGAAGGCTCAGCAGCGCCATAGCTAATGGTGACCATTGCTAGGCTGCCCCTGGAGGATGAGGGTAATGGCTAAGTCATAATGGCACAGAAGGAGGATATTATGTCCATGCTGGCTCTTTGCAGAGCAGGCTAGTAAGTCCCATTCCCCTGCTCAAACCCTATAGCTCTGCATGTTTATTTCCCTCAAGTGCCTATCCAGTTTCCTTTTGAAAGCATTGACTGTTGCTGCTTCCATCACCACTGTAGGCAGCGAGTTCCAGGTCATTACCACTCACTGCATAAAATTGTTCTTCCTAACATCACAGCCCACCCCCCATATCTCCTACCCAAAACCTTAACCTTTCTTAACCTCTGTACTACCAGCTAATAAACAACTTTCTTTGTCTATCTTATCTAAACCTGTCATAATCTTGTACACCTCTATCAGATCTCCCTTCAACCTCCTTTGCTCCAAGGAGAAAAATCTCAGCTTCTCCAACCTAACTTTGTAGGTAAATTCTCTCAACCCTGGGACCATTCTGGTAAATTTCCTCTGCACCCTGTTAAGGATCTTCACACCCTTCCTAAAGTGTGGTGACCAGATGCAATATCCTAGTTGTGGCCTAACCAGAACTTTGTAAAGGATCAGCATAACTTCTTTGCCTTTGTACTCATAACCTATTTATGAAGCCCAAGGACTCTTGTACTTTGCTAATTACCCTGTCAATATGTCCTGCCACCTTCAAAAATCTGTACACATAAACCTTCAGGTCCCTCAGTTCCTGCACACTCTTTAGAACTGAGATTAAGTATATGTTGCTTTTCCCTATCCCTCCCGCCATAATATATCACCTTGCACTTCTCTGTATTAAATTATATCTGCCACTTGTCTACCCATTCTGCTAGCCTATCTGTGACCTATTGCTGTCGATTGGTATCAAGCTCACTGTTTGCCTCATGTTCAGTTTCAGCAAATTTTGGCAATGTTCCTATCTACCCTCCTCCAGTCTGAAAGAACAACCATTTACCGTGACTCATTGTTTTCTGTTCTTAAGCCAATTTTTCTAGGCTGACACTGACCCTCCTATTTCATTAGCCTTAATTTTGTTAACCAACCTTTAATGCAGCAGTTTGTCAAACACTCTCTTAAATCCATATAGATAACATCCATTGCATTTCCTTTATCAACCTTTTCTGTTACTTCATCAAAAAATTCAATTTGATTGGTCAAACACAATCTGGCTTTTATAAATCCATGCTTTCTCTCCCTCCCTAATTAACTCAAACCTCTCCAAATGTCTGTTGGTTCTTTTTTTTCCCTTGGCTATTGTTTCTAAACCTTACCGACCACTGATTTAAACTGACCAGCCTGTAGTTACCAGTAATTTCCTTATGTCCCTTCTTGAACAAGGATGTCACATTTGACACTTTGCAGTCATCTGGCACCTCCCTGTATTTGGGGAAGATTGGAAGATTATGGCAAACCTTCTGCTATCTCTAACTCGCTTATCAACCTAGGATGCAAGCCATTTGGACCAAGCAAATTATCCACTCTAAGGATAGCCAACCTTTCTAATAAATATATATATATATATATATAGCCTATCAATTTTCACCCCATCCATTACCTCTACCATCTCTACTTCTACCTATATTTTGTCAGCATTCTCTTCCTTAGGAAACACCAATACAGTACTCATTAAGTACTTGCTCTATAACTCTAAGCTTTCTATGTTGCTCTATACCTCTATCCCTATTAGGTACCATCCCACCTCTTACTACCCGCTTACTATTTGCATGTTCGTTGATTTTTCAGTTCCCTTTTATGTTAACTGCCATTGTATTCTCATATTCTCTCTTTGCTAGTCTTATTTCCCTCTTCATTCCCTCTTTCAACTTATTGGACTTGGCCTGGTTCTCATTTGAAGAATTCATCTGATGAGTATCACATATACTCATTTCTTTTATTTCTTCATATTCTTTAGACCCTTCGCCATCCAAGGAGCCCTAGCTTTTGATTTTTGATACACTTTGCTTCTCAACTCTAATCAAATGGATTCAGACTTTGCCCCCTCAAGGACATCTCTTTCTAACATTACAGTGACTTCCCTAAACATTACTGCCACCCTACCTCCCTTTTTTCCCTTCTATATCTTTTCTGGACACTTTGGGCTAATTTTTCATTCTAGGGCCCCTTTTTCTGCTATTGGGTTGAAATGTGGGTCAGGAACCACAAATGTCAGTAGCAGACCCAGAGCGCAACATTGAAAGAGGTAGTCAATTCAGAGCCCACTCAGTTAAGGGATGCAGGCTTCCAAGTGTGGACAGCCAGTAGGAAGGCTGAAAACAATCAAAAGTTGGCAGCCTACTATTGAGGTGGGAGCTGCTGAAGTATGTAGGGAGGCATGAGGTTGCGACCATTCCCAATTGCCAGCAACAAATCAAGTAAGTAAGACCAGAAGGGTTAGGGAGATAGGGGAAAAGTGTTCACAGTGCACACACTGTCTCAGTTGCAGCTGATCTTCAGAGTGGAGGCTTCCAAGTACATGAGGCCTCCGATATCAACCTGGCCTGCTGCTGGGAGGCTGCTATGGTTTCAAAGATGGTTTCCTGATGTGACATGTATCCCATGTGTGGATCGAAAATCCACTTGGCATTGGCAGAGTGCTAGTAATTAAGCCCTTAAGGGGGCTTAATTGGTTACCCACTACGGTCAGGTAGGTAATGATTACCAAAGACAATCCAACTACTCCCTCATCCTGTGGAGACAGTTACGTGTCATGGAACAAAAACTAGAAGTGCTAGAAAATCTCGGCAGGTCTGACAGCATCTGTGGAGAGAAAGACAGAGTTAACGTTTCGAGTCAGTATGACTCTTTTTCAGAAAGTGTCATGGGTTCAGCCTGACAGGATTTTCCTCCTGTTTTCAGACTCTCCTGCCTCCAGTTCCACTATCACGGGCCACTAAAAATTCAACTCCTTGTATCCATGAATACTAAACGCCCTGTCCTCACCTTTTTATGCCACATGTCCATTATTGAACTTAAATCATATTTCCACATGACTAATTGCTTTTGTAGTTCACTGACCTTATTCACCACGCTTTGTCTATTTTAAGTTACTTCAAACTGAATTTGTTTCTATTTGATCTGGGGCCAGATTGCATATGTGTAGTTAGAACTGAATATACTGGCCCTCGTTATAACAATACCAAATAACTTGTTGCTTGACTCGCTTTTGAAATGATGCACATTCGCCTATCTGTACCAAACATCCCCATACTGTAACATTGCACTGTGATTCGTTGTTTGTGGTTTTCTCATTGATAGACTATTTAAAGTAGTTTTATAGTAGTACACTGTGTGATATAGCATGGATACTTTAGAGTTACTACTTTATACCACATGATTGGACAGTAACTAACCATTCGCTGAAAATAGAAAGCCAGCAAACTCGATCCTAATAAATCATCAATTGCCTCATTTATAGCATGACTTTAAAAACACAAATCCCAAGAAAATACTGTGTTTTATGTTGTAGCCATGAGCCACATTTGGAAATCTGAACTATTTGATATTTAAAAGTGTGTTTTTTGATGCTGACTTGTTTACTTTTACTGAATTGGAATTAGAAAATGGAAACACCAGTTTGTGCACAAATGACGATTAAACTCTTTATGGCTGTTGGCACTAGTGTTCACCGCACCATATGGACCAAACAGATTTTCTGATTCACTCGTGTTTTAACTGCAGCAACTATACCATTCCAACTGGAATGATGGATTCATTTTTAAATTGAATATAAATAGCCAAATCTAAATGATACAAATTTTACTTTTGTTTAAAAAAATGTTTAATACAGCACTGTGGAAAAAAATTATTATAGCCAATTCAGAAAGTCAGAAAAAGTGATAGAAACTACCTTTGTGCGGTGATTTTATTGGTGTGCTTTCATCTCAAGATTTGCTCTTAGGAGAGGTACTTGCTGACATTATGTGGCAACTATCCCAGATTAATTGCAGGAAAAGTGCTTTCCATATTACCAGTTGTGTTTCTGTAGTCTGTTGTTAAAATTCCTTTCCAAGTCAGCTTTGTGATCATTGAAATTTAATTCTGTTCCTCTTTAAGCAACAGTTGATGAAGTTATTAAGGAGAACACAACCTTTTTTATATAAAAAAGTGTTAAATTGCAACAGTTTACTCATCAATCTGGTGTTTTGGACCACATGTCTGTTTTTCCACAAAACAGCAAAGTAATGTGCTTACACCATTCTTTTCCCTTTCACAGTATATATTGTGGACTAACTGGATTGGTTCCCAGTAGTATATTAAGACCAACTTTCCAAAATTTGTAATACTTTAAATGGAGCCAGGTCTTCAAAAAAGCAGAAGGTTTTATAATTTTAAAAGTGTAACTGATTTTTCATTTTTTAATAAATGGTTAAATATCCTTTATTACAGCAAATCACTGTTGGACTTGGAGATTGTACTGACCTTAATAAGCTCTGTGATTTCCTCCCCTCTCTAAATTATGGCATTTCTACCCAAGGAACCAGATTGAATCTCATCCTTGAACTGACAGTTTAATTGCATTAATCTGTACAATGAATGCCACTATTCTTTCACTGACCTGCTAAATGGAATACCTCAAGCTTATGCAGTGTTCCAAGCTCTTGGTTAAGTATAGAGAAGAGAGATTGAAACATATCTCAGTTCCACAAAGTGATGTTTTGCCTGGCCAATCTGTTGAACATCAATGCAAACATTGCGTTTCCAGCGAAGTTGCCACATTAAAGTTCTTTCAAGTAAAAAAGGCAGGAGAAGAGTTTTTTTTGTAAGTTTGACATCATATATGTGCTTTTAAAAAATATAGGGATTGTGTTTTTATGTTAGCAGCATTAGAGCAATTTAAGACCCCAAAAATAGCTGAATTATGGTACAGTGATGCAAAGAAAAATGTGATTACAAAATTTACAGTGAATGTGCCAGATAATATTTCCTCATTATCAGTCAATGGGGCACATCTGATCTAAAAGAATAGCTAGTTAGAGAGAATAAATTCCCAATTTTGGGGGAAGAGGAATCATCAATAAACATTATTTTATAGTTTTTGTGTTCATTTCATATATATCATTATTACTGCTTCATTATGAATTCACTTATGAGCCAATTTCCTGAGGAAAGGATTGGGTAGCAACTTTTAAGCAGAGCTGATGAGACTTGTGTCATCTGCTCCAGGTGCAAAGCAGTAGGAATTGAACTCCCATTGTAGGGAGAAACCTTGAAATAAATATTAAGTGTCCTGACCAATGTTCACCCCTGTGTAGGATCTGCTGTCATTCTTACATGATGGTAATTCTTTCATATTGCTTAGCATAGTGAAATGACTCTGTAGACTGGACTCCACAGAGCTTAATCACAAGTCCCAGTCTTAACGGTAATGTTCATTGGTGTGGCAGAAACCACTCTGTAAGACTTGCTACTTGGTCATTGCTATATAATTGTGGATAATCTCATGCTTGCTAATTTTGACCATTGTGTGAGATAGTTGGATTCCTACAAGGGATGGCACATTAGAGCATAGTTTATGACACTTGAAAAGATTTGTGCTAGCGAGTCAAGTGAAAATTTATCACTTTTTAAAAAGGTTTCCAGTTCTCCTTTAGTTAAAATGTTAAAGGCTGCTGTTTTACATTTTTGTCACTTATCTTTCTGATAATATGCACAATAATAATAGAAATATTCAGTCACATTTTTGATTTCTGTAGTGTTGATTTGGTGATTTTTATTTATTATCCAATATGTGAATTTGCTTGGAGTTTGATTTTTTTTAATCTATGGAGAGGGGTAGAAGGGGATTAGAATTTGTTACTAAATTTTTGTTTCATTTTGTATTTACTGGCAACAGTGGTTCATACCACCCAAACAGGTGTGAAATTTTGGCCCGTAACATCCTCCCCAAGCTGAAAAATTTCATTGTAAAACTACAAAATCCAGGTCACTGAGGTAAAAAGGGAAAATGGTATTCTGCAATAATTTCCAACATTTGGCTTCAGAATTCAATGGAGAATGCTAAATGCCAGAGATAGGTTGTTGAGTTTCCTTTCCTGATTGTCAGTCTCAACATTGCTCAAGTGTTATTCAGTGGAAAACCCCCTTGAACCTTTTGTCAGCAGTAATGATCGAACAAAGCAATTGAAAAATGTGTGTAGAAGAATAGAACATGTTTTTTTTTCTTTATATTGCTTGTGTACACACAATTGCCTCAGAAATCACAAAGCGTCTAAATTGTCACCTTCCTCAAATTTAACAAAGGTAGCTCTGTCTCTTCAAAAGAAATCTCATGCCCTACACAAAGCATTTATTGTACAACTGTTTTGCTGCTTCTGGGGCCTGTACAATAAAAAAAGTGCAGAAGTATACATTCCATCTTCATGAAACATTGTAAAACTAGGACAAATATCACTCCCCAGGCATCTGTCAGTATCACATTAAATTCTAACTGCAGTTAATCATGTTCCTACGTACAGGTGGACTGAATGTGTTGGGTTGGAGCGCAGACCTTGAAATTTCAGTTAATGCTGGTGCTGAGTCAAATTCTCAGCATACAGTCAATAAACATCTTCCCTGGCCACCCACCATCACCATTCTGAACTGTTCACGTGTGATTTCTGTCCATAGGGCATTTAGGAATATTTTATTTGGGTGAGGTGAAAATATGATCACGCACATCCTTCAAATTATTCTGCATACTTTGCCCTTGTGAAATGGCTTTGTGAACATGTCTGATAACTTCTGTGCAACCCCTTCGAGGAAGAACAGAAATTTATGTAGCGACTTATTACATCTTTCAGAAATGTCCAGAACCACTTCACATACAAGTAGTTATTTTTGAAAAGCAGTCCATGTCTTTTATAAGCAAATATAAGTTGCCATTTTGTGTATAGACATTCTACATAGAATTACATAGCAGCACAGAAACAGGCTATTGGGTCCATGCCTGTGCTTATGCTCCTCACAAACCACCTCGCACCTCTCTTTATCTAACCCTAAGGAATGGTGTTCCTTTCTCCCTCATATTTATCTAGTTCACCTTTAATGCATTTTTGTTCACCTCACCCACTTATGGTTCTCCAATCTAACCTCAAAGACCTGGCAACAACCAGCCTCCATAGCATTGTGCTCTTGGACCCATTAATCTATTTTGGTGGTGTTAATTGAGAGGGATGTTGGCAAGGACATTGGTTTACATCGTGCTCTTCAAGTAGTGCTGTGTAATCTTTAACAATAATCTAAATTATTGGGAAAGGTAAACAACTGGATCAATGGGAATGAAAAACTGGACAAAATTAATAATATTTAATGTAATACACAGACTCTGCTAGATTGTGATTTGTAACTGCTGGTGCGAGAAAATAATGAGGCTTAGTTCTGAATTTAGCATATTACTGCATTTTCACATGCATTTAATCTGTGTCTGTGTCAAGAATTTACATTCTTGATTTACAACTTCAGCTTGTGCGGACTGGAAAAAGACCGAATAAAGCAGTTATTCAGCAGACAGTTTTCATGAAATATTAGTTCCCAAATTGTGGGAAATTGTTCACTTACATACACTAAACTCTCTCCCTCATATTATATCTTTTTCTTTCTACATTTCTCATATTGTCCTACATTAGAACAATAAAACCTCTGCCTCATATTATTGAACTTGCAATGCTGTGATATTAAGATGCAGTTAATTTCCCGTTAAGTGAATCCGGGCTTCCTTATGACCTATAAGAAATGCTGTATCTTGATTTGATTCCTACCAATTTTCAGGACTTTTTATTTCAGCATGCATATGACAATATGAGAAGAAAGCCATTGTCACAGTAGTAGGGCATAAATGTACCACCAATAGATTACCCGTTCTTGTAAACAAATTGTCTTTGATGTGCTATTTTGTTTGGTACCAATGCAAAGAGGCAATATTATTGAAAATATACTTGTGTATAGGGATAACACAATCGTTCCTTGGCACAAGTCAGTGAATCTTCCTTTTAAACCATCCTGCTTTCACATTTTTCCACTGATAGCACTGTTTGTAGAACTAGATTTGGTTGAATAATCAAGTTTAAGAAGTAAATGTATGAGCTAGATGTGTTACTATTCTAAGGGTTTTGCACCTTGGCTAAAGAAAACTTTCTCAAAAATGAAGTAGGAATCCCACTAATGATGAAATGTATTGCAACTGCACCTTTTTATTCCTAGCATCATCAAATCAATTTTATTGTGAATTGTAGAACATTTTTCAGAGTTATGATAATTCAGAACAAAAGAAGAACTGTTGCCTGAGCTACTGGATCATGGATTGTTGCATTTCCTTACTCAGATGTACCAGAAGGCAGTTACTGGAAATATTTGGGTATAAATTCAATTACCATTGTGGCAAGACAAGAGCTTACATTTTTATTGCTGTAAGACTGAGTAGTTATATCTGTAATCACCGAATGAAGCTCCTTGTCATTTACACTTACTCTTCCTGTGGTGAAGATCATTACATTAAAATCTTGGACTGAACAGTTTTTGGCAGCTGTTTTGCATTAAGAGGAAGAACTTCCCTTCATCTGTTTCTGTCCTTACCTTTCAGAACGTTTCCTTGTTCTAAACTTGTTTCAGCTTAAAGCTTTTGGTCAGAATTTTAAGTATTCAAACTGCACAAAGTCATATGTTCATATACTGCTTGGATTGTGCAAAGAACAGAACTTTTGAACCAATTTTCCCCCATTACAATCCTTCAGAGAATGTTTTGACCCTTTTCCCTATTTGTTTTAACACCAGTTTCATAGTTTGCTTCATAGAATGCAGGGGTGTTTATTATAAAAAAAATTTTAAAATGTACTTAGATTAAGATGGGAATCCTAATTTTCTGATTTGTAATTTCAAAATAATCCTTGTTTGCAGCTTTGATCTTAATCATGATTTATCAGATGAAAGTTGCAAGGTTCATCTATCATCTCATTTATGAGTTTGTACTATATGACCTGACAGTTGTGAACATGCCACACAACCAGCAATAAATGACCATTGTTTTATTCATGACCAAAACTTTAAGTCTGTAAATAAGTGTAGCTTACCTTCCTAGTACATGATGTATTTGGATGATGTCTGATGTCATGAACCTTGTTCTTTATCAATTCCTTGATTTTTGAATAAATACATATTTTAGAAAAAAAAGTGAAATGAGTGATCTAATTTTTGAAATTTAAACAGAGCTTTTAGGTAAGGAGTAGTTTCAGGATTTTGACCCAGTAACACTGAAAGAACAATTATATATTTCCTAGTCAGGATAGTGTGTGACTTGTTGGGAGCTTGCAAGTGTTGCCCTATGCCAATTGCCTTTGCCCTTCTGGAAATGCTGCTGAAGAAGCCTTGGTGAATTGCTGCAATGCATCTTGTAGGTGGTACGCAGTGCAGCCATGGTATGACGGTGGTGGTGAGGGTGAATGTTTAAGGTGGTGGATGTGATGCCAATCAAGCAGGCTGCTTTGTCCTGGATGGTGTCAAGCTTCTTGTGCCTTATAGATGAGGAAAGACGGGGGAGTCATGAACAATGTTCCCTCTAAGCTGCATGGGTGTGTGGCTGCACAGCAATCAGGAATGTGCCATGCAGAGAACAAACACGCACAAGTAACGTTCCCTTTAAGTGTTCACGTGGCTTGGCCATGTATCAATCTTAAAGAGACTGCAGTGTGACAAGGGCTATGCATAGCAAACTGAAGTTAGAGGGATTGTTGGTCAGGAGGTAGGTCACTCCACAGTCTGTAACCTGCTCGTTTGTCACAATGTTTATGTGGCTGGTCGAGTCAAGTTTCTGGTCAGTGATGACTCCTCAGATGTTGATGATGGAGGAATTGGTAATGGTAATTTTGATGAGTGTCAAGGGGAGGTAGTTAGACTCTTCTTGGAGATAGTCATTGCCTGGCACTTATGTTGTACAAATGTTACTTGCCACCTATGAGCCCAAACCTGTCTGCTATCCAGGTCTTGCTGCATGCAGGCATAGACTGCTTCATTGAGGGATTACAAATGGAACTGACCACTGCAATCATCAGTGAACACCCCCACTTCTGACATTATGTTGGAGGGAAAGTCATTGACAAAGCAGCTGAAGATGGTTGGGTTTAGAACATTGCCCTGAGGAACTCTTGCAGTGATGTCCTGGGGCTGCTAAAATTGCCGTCTAATAACCACAATCTGTGCTAAGGCGGAGTCCAGTCACTGCAGAGCTTTCCCTTTGATTCCAATTGACTTCAATGTTACCACGGCTCATTGATGTCAAGGGCAGTCATTCACCTCACCTCTAGAATTTAGCTCCCTTCTCCATGTTTGGACCAAAGCTGTAATAAGATCTGGAGCTAAGTGGGTTTTACAGAATTCAACCTGATCATTGGTAAGCATTGCTGAGTCTGATGCTTGATAATGATGTCAGCAACATCTTCCATCATTTTGCTGATGACTAAGAGTAGACTCGTGGCTGTAACTAGATAGGACATATCCTGCTTTTTGTGGACAAGACAAAAACCTGAGCAATTATCCACATTGTTTGTAGCTGTCTGCAAAAGGTTGGATGGAGGTGCGAATAGTTCTGGAGCACAAGGCTTCAACACCACAGACCTGATTAAGGGGAACATTTACGCATAAAGTTGCAAAAATATGAACAGCTTTACAAGAATCAATGGTGGAAGTAGGATCTAATTTTTTAGAAGGGAAGTGGCAAGATATTTTTATAAGATGTAACGTGATGTGAAGAAAGGGCTATAAACTTCATCCCATTTCCTTTAGACAGCCTGCGCTGAAAATGGTCTTAAATTGTATGAAGGGACGTTTAAATGAATTCATTTAACCAGATCTGGTAAGAAGCTATAACTTTGTCATAAATAACCAAGTGAAGGTTAGCGATCATCACAATTTTACCAATGTAACTAGATATGTCGTCTGAGGCTGGTTACGCCGCGATGCGGCGGCGGGCAATGACTCCTCCAGGCCACGGGCGGCGCTGCGGCAGCGGGCAATGGCTCCTCCAAGCCACGGGCGGCGCTGCGGCGGCGGCCAATGGCTCCTCCAGGCCACGGGCGGCGCTGCGGCGGCGGGCAATGGCTCCTCCAGGCCACGGGCGGCGCTGCGGCGGCGGGCAATGGCTCCTCCAAGCCACGGGCGGCGCTGCGGCGGCGGCCAATGGCTCCTCCAGGCCACGGGCGGCGCTGCGGCGGCGGCCAATGGCTCCTCCAGGCCACGGGCGGCGCTGCGGCGGCGGGCAATGGCTCCTCCAGGCCACGGGCGGCGCTGCGGCGGCGGGCAATGGCTCCTCCAGGCCACGGGCGGCGCTGCGGCGGCGGGCAATGGCTCCTCCAGGCCACGGGCGGCGCTGCGGCGGCGGGCAATGGCTCCTCCAGGCCACGGGCGGCGCTGCGGCGGCGGGCAATGGCTCCTCCAGGCCACGGGCGGCGCTGCGGCGGCGGGCAATGGCTCCTCCAGGCCACGGGCGGCGCTGCGGCGGGATGAAGCACGGTGGTGTGCCCGGCGGTAGCAGCGGGCAGCGAGTCCCGCCGCGTGGAGCAGGCGGTGATCGGGGGAGACATGGCCGGGCTGCTGGAGGAGTACGGAGCTCGCATGCAAGAGCAGGTCAGTCAGTGTGGCTGGCTGAGTTGTGCCGGAGGATAGGGAGAGGCTCAGGGCCCGGAGATAGGAACCTCCTCTCTGCCCGGCTGAAAGTGGCGCTTCCCCCGCCTGAGGATGCAGCTTGTTCGGGCAGTTCTGTTTCCTTTCCCCGCCCTCTCGCCTGCTTTCCGGCCGCAAGAAGCTGATCAGGCCCTGAGAGGCAAAGCTTCATCCATTCCCCAGCCTTTACCCACTTAAAGCACTTCTTCACCTCTCTTAATTCAATCTTTGCTCCTCTCTGATTCACCTTCTGTATCTAAGAGTTTGACTATAATTCGCCCTAAAACTCAAGGACCGCAGTCGATATCTAGAGACGCAGGTTCATAGATCTTGAAGTGTGAGAGTGCAGATAGAAAAGGATATTTAAATGATAGGTAAATTGAGTTGTTGGATTTGTAAATAAGGGCAGAGAATATAAAAGCAAGAGAGTGATACTGAATTTGCACAAGACACTGATTGGGCCACAAGCCCCAGCAATAGGTGTAGTTCTTTCCATAATAGGGTGCCCAAGATAGCAAAGATTCGCAAGAATAATTTCAGAAATAAATACATTTATTCCAATCATTAGACCACTATTGTGATCCAGCAGTCAGTGCAGACCTGTCACTGGTTTAAATTTGCCACATCACAGTAAGGCACATTCGCCCGCATGGCTCAGTTTTTAATGTATTCTAGCAGCCACCCATTGAGACGATAACAAGTGTCTGGGATCCCAGCAGACAATCAGTTATATGCTGCACACACTTCCCTTGCATCCGTCAATCATGGTGAATAGTTGGGGGATAGACACAGTTCTCTGCAGTCAAGAGTGTGAAACCGGATTGCTGTGTTGACTGCCCAGTGCCAGGGTTTGGGACACCTGCTCTGGGCTGGAGAGGAGTTTGCAGTGGGAGGGGGAGGATCCAGTTGTCGTGGTCCAAGTTAGTACCAACAACAGAGGTAGGACTAGGAAAGAGGCTCTGCTTGGGGTTGATGAGCAGCTAGAGGCTAAATTAAAGAGCAGAACCACAAAGCTAATAATCTCTGGATTACTATCTGATCCACGAGCCAATTGACGCAGGGTGAAGAAAATGAGAGATTTGAATGTATGGCTCAAAGATTGAAGTGGGAGAAATGGCTTTTGATTTGTCGGGTACTGGCACCATTACTAGGGAAAGTGGGGGCTGTACCCTTGGTACGGTCTTTTTTTATTCATTCATGGGATGTGGACTTCACTGGCTGGGCCAGCATTCATTGCCATCCCTAGTTGCCCTTGAGAAGATGATCTTCCTTCTTGAACCGCTGCAGTCCATGTGGTGTAGGTGCACCCACAGTGCTGTTAGGAAGGGAGTTTCAGGATTTTCACCCAGCAACAGGGAAGGAACAGTGATATATTTCCAAGTCAGGATGGTGAATGACTTGGAAGGGACCTTCCAGGTGGTGATGTTCCCATCTATCTGCTGTCTTTATCCTTCTAGATGGTAGTGGTCGTGGGTTTGGAAGATGCTGTCGAAGAAGCCTTGGTGAAATCCTGCAGTGCATCTTCCAGATGGTACACATTGCTGCTACTGTGCGTCAGTGGTGGAGGGAGTGAATGTTTGTGGATGTGGTGCCAATCAAGTGGGCTGCTTTGTCCTGGGCGGTGTCAAGCTTTTTGAGTGTTGTGGGAGCTGCACTCATTAGCCATGTGGAGAGTATTCCATCAGGTCTTCACCATGCTCGGACTATTGTTCTGGCACTTTATATAACTAGGTTGCTAGAGAGCGCTTTAAAGTAAATGGTTGGGGGTGGGGTGGGGGCAGTGATCATGTGAGGGGAGATATGGTAAATTAAAGAGCAAGGACAAGGCAATAGAGCAGGGTAGCAATATGGGTAATAATCAGAGTGTGGCTGGAAGGGACAGGTGAGAAAAATCTTTTTCACACAGCGAGTAGTCAGGGTTTGGAAGTTTGGAATGCGCTGCCTAGAAGTGTGGTGGAGGCAGTTTCAATTGAGCATTCAAGAGGCCATTGGATAATTATCTAAATAGAAATAAAGTGCAGGGTTACGGGGAAAAGGCAGGAAATTTGAACTAAGTTAAAATGCTTGGCTGGTGCAGACACCTTGGGTGGAATGGCCTCCTACATCATAACAGTTCTGTGGCTCTGTAATGCTCTGGAGACGCGGGTTCAAATCGCACCACGGCAGATGGAGTTTGAATCCAATCAAATCTGGAATTAAAAGTTGGATGATGAGCATGAAACCGTTGTCGATTGTTGTAAAAACCCATCTGGTTCACTAATGTCCTTTAGGGAAGCAAATCTGCCGTCCTTACCTGGTCTGGCCTAAATGTGACTCCAGACCCACAGCAATGTGGTTGACTCTTAAATGCCCTCTTAAATAACCTAGCAAACCATTCAGTTCTGAAGGGCAGTTAGGGATGGGCAATAAATGCTGGTCCAGCCAGTGATGCCCCATCTCACGAATAAATAAAAAGAAAATTGAAAGAAAAACGCACAATATTTTGTATCCAATCCAATGTATCTATCCAGTGTTGGACCTTGTCTGGGAATCTTTACACACTCAGCTATACTTGGCACTGTTTCTGCATCTTTATGCACTGCCCTCCCTCCCACCCACCCACCCACCCAAAGTCCAGGCTGTTTATTATTATTGTTGCAGGTTGTCATGCAGGTTAGTAATGAAAGCCTATCCCAGTCTATCCAAGTGAATATTTTTGCCTAATTCAGTGCAATAAGGAAAATTAGCTTATCTGATTGCATTCTAATTTAAAATATAAGACTCAATAAATAACTCAATAAATAATTTACAGCTGTTCTGTGTTGGTTTTCCTTTGTAGATGGGGGCTGGATGCTTGAATCAAAGGAAATAAAAATCCCAACACCACTCTTTAAACAAACTTCCATTTAAAATTGTTATTTATTGTTTTTAATCCTTTCTAATCAAAGAAAGGCACTTTAAAGATAGTTGGATTTGAGTCAGTAAAACTGCAACACATGCAGCCGGTTACTGGGTACAGATAAAAATAACAAACATCCAGGTGCATGCTAATGATCAGTGACCTCTATGTGCTTTTCTTGCATTTGTGATTGAAAATTAGCCATAAGCCGTCCCTTTCAAATTTCCCTCATTTCTGTTTTCATGTGGTCTCCGCACTGAATCAGGCTAGAGAGGCACTACAAAGGGAGCTAGAGATGGTGAAGTACAGAAGTACATGGTGAAAGCAAATGATGAGTAGCCATCAGCACTTACAACACCCCTTCAAAAATTTCTACAGGATGTATTTTAATGTACTGTAATTATTTCTTCTGTATACACGCAATTGATTTGACTTGGGTCATGCCAATGTCCACACTGCAATTGCAATGAGTTACTCTATTTTATTTGCCCTACCAATGCTTGTACCAATAGCCTTTACAGTTCAGAGATGGAGCCCATTGGGTCGATGCCAGTGTTTGGGCTCCATATCAGCCTCCTCTCACCCCTCTTCATCTAACCCCATCAATATCTTCTCCTTTCTTCTTCATGTGTCTATCGAGCTTCTCCATAAGTACAACAATGCTAGTCACCTCATCTACTTTTTTTTGGTAATGAGTCCTACATTCTAACCACCCTCTGGGTAAAGAAGTTTCTGCTGAGTTCCCTATTGGATTTATTAGTGACTGTTTTATATAATTTATGGCTCCTAGTTTTGGTCTCGCCCAAAAGTGGAATGTCTTCTCTACTTTATCATATCAAACTCATTCATAATCTTTAACACCTCTGTCAAATCACCACTCATCAGCTTTCTTCCAGTTTCGTTAGCTGTTTTAGAAATGTTGGTCAACTTTTGCTAGCTTTTTACGTTGCCTGAAGGCTCACAAAGGCAGCTAATTCACTACCAATGAAGATTATGTAGGATTTTAATGAAGGTTTTCAAGGTTATAATATAGTTTGAACAAATAAATAGCAAAAGATTGTTTTCACTGGTGAATGGGTTACAAGGGTGCACACATGTAAATTAAAGCCTAAGCTACGAGAAACATTTTCACACAAATGGTTTATACAGGTTTATGTGCTTAATCTCACGTTGCAATTCAGTCAGATACTAATGTCACTTAAAGGAAATAAATATATATCTCCTTTCCTGAACCTTGTGACATGCCAATAACAGTTTACAGCCAATGAGGTCCTTCTTGAATTCTGTTGTATTGTAGAGGCATGCAGCTAATCTGCACACAGTAAAGTCCCACAAACAGCAATGAGAGAAATGCCCAACATGGTTGAAGAATACACAGGGAGAATTCCCATATTCATCTTTGAATAAAAATCTTGGATAAGCATTTCAAAACAAATAATATAGAAGGGTATGGTTAAAGTACAGAGACATTATTTTGGAGTAGGTC
Organism: Carcharodon carcharias; assembly: GCF_017639515.1. Lineage (NCBI taxonomy): Eukaryota > Metazoa > Chordata > Chondrichthyes > Lamniformes > Lamnidae > Carcharodon > Carcharodon carcharias. Next base: position 28,877,480 of record NC_054474.1, read on the forward strand.
GCTTGTATTGAATAACTTGCACTGGTACAAAGGCCACCTCCTCTGCCATAAATTCTTGATGAGTTTGTGAAACTGCACTACTTCTGTGCCCTCAGCCTCAGCAATAGCTGGCCATCCACTATATTTACACTGAGTCATCACATATTGGAAATTTGTTAGTGAGCCAGATCACACATTGAAAATTCATTATATTCAATTAAAAGGCTAAAATTCTGGCAGGGTTTTCTAAATGCTGAGAGGCCAGGAGATGCTACTTTTTTTTTACAGAAAAAAGGTCTATGCGTTTTAGTGACATCACTCAAAGCCAATGGTTCCCAAACTTTAACATCCACGAAACCCTTTCATGAAAATGCCATATCTCGTGATCCCCCTCCTAAAAATAAGCATTTTCCAGGGATTTTCTCCCTCACCTGAGTATAAATAATAAAAGCAACGATCTTGGAAATATAAAATTTGTTTTTCTTAGGACATTTTTATTGCATGCTATTTATTATTACATTATTGTTTATCATTACATTATTAATTTTATCACATTATGAAAACAGCAGCGCTCTTCCAAGATTTCATTTTCGTAACTTGTATCACTTTGATTCAGCTTAAACTTTCTCATGTCTTTACACTTCCCATTTTCAGCCAGCTGTCCCATAATGGGTATAAAACAGTTTTAAAAAAACACTGAGAACGCTAACAAATGAACAAACTAGTAAATGAGAACATTCACTTGCTTCTCACTGGAGCAAAACAGTACACTACCGAGAGTGACTGAGTACAGACTAACTGAAGGACTGCACTGTCGCTACATTGGCTACGATGACTTTGGCTCTGGTCCTCAAGCCACCAAGATAGTTAATGAGTGCATTCGCTCATTTTATGGGTGCCAAGTCGACAGCTGTTTCTGAATAATGTGAATTAAAACTAAATAGCTTAGTTGTGTCGGTGTTGCTTTTATTGGGCTTGCATTTCCGTAATTATGTTTATTTAATTATTTATTTAAACATATGTCAAATTAATTGTGTCTGCGATGCCCGTAGAAGTTTGGCATTTTGGCGTGCAAAGGCTTTTGCTTCTGCCATCACCAAATTTTTCCAGAGAACCCGGGTTCACAAACCACAGTTTGGGAACACTGCTCTAGGCATTATGTGATGTTTTGTGGAAGCTGAAGTATGTATAATATATAGTTTGCTTTTAAAATTCTGTAAAGTTTGAGTCAATTTGCAGTAAAAAGTTGATATGGATTGACTGATGCAATAGAATTTACATGCACGGTAATGTTTGCACCTTTGTAATTTTTTTTTGTTTACAGTGTATCAGTTTCGAATAGGCGAAGTTTGCTAGATAAGGAATCTAACTGTCAAAGATGAGTTTGCTCAAATAGGCTACAGCGGACCAGTTCATGCTTTAATGTTATATTGTCTGCTTGGATTGCATTTCCAAGTTAAGAGTTGTTCTAAAAGCCACCCATGTCCACCGTCTACTGACCTTTTAGCCTGATTTTTCAGTGAACGAGAACAGTTTTTGAATTGCTCCCACTTTTAAATGGATGTTGGGAGTAAAAGGATCAACAAAAGAAGGATCAGATAAAGTTAAACAGCAAAAACAATTTAGTGCAAGAAATGAATAAAAAGTTAAAATATATAAATCAATAGGGGAACCTGTTTGTAATTTTAATGCTACATATGTTAGCGGATTGCCAATCACATTGCTCACAGAGGTAGTGTTCCAGACTGAAGTGGACCTGTTGTGCTGGTGGTGGTGGTCCTGCTGTCCCCAAAGCCCAGTACTGATTTGTTTAATTTGTAGATTTTTTTTGCCTGCTATGCTGACTGATAGACCAATCCTGAATAAATACAATGCGGTTAATGAATTTACTCCTGGCTTGCTGGGCAGTAAACACTATTGTAAGTTTTCAGGGCAGGTATATTTAATGAACAAGTTGATGGCTAGTAGAGTAAGTTATTTAATTACTAGCTGGGACTCCCCTGAAGACTAGTTATATGAAATAGAGACCATATATATCTATTTATTAAATTCCCAGTGGATTGAAGCCACCTGAAATATAATTCAAGGATTTTAGTGAATTCATTTATTTAATTGCTGCCTGAAACCTAATTCCAGGTATTTTGGGCACATTTATTATTATAATTCATTCAAGGGTGGCTGTTGATCCTGAAGCCATTGTTAAATATAACATACATAAATGAGAACTCATCAATGCAGACAAGTCACATTGAAGGAAAAAGCACCAGTGGCTTTGCTGGGAATATCGGTTAATATTGGCCTGTTTGAATTAATTCAAAAGCCACTCAGCAATGAGTCAACGCCAGCCAGCCTTGCACCGCAGCGCATCATTGATCTTTAATTAAACGTGATTTTTGCAGATAATGGGTGAGATTAATTTTTTGCTAATAAAATTAACTTTTCTTTCAAATTTATTTTTCTTTTAAATAACTGTGGCTCTGTTTTCATCTCCCAAGATGCAAGAGCTGGGTAAGGAGCAGAACCCAATATGAAAATACAACCCTATTAATGTGTTAGTGAATTCTAGTGACAGAAATAGATTTTCTTCAATAATTCTATCTGTGATTATCAGCTGACGGAAGTAAAGCTCCATTGTAACAAACACGAAGATTAACATTGTATTTGTTCTTTTAATAGGATCTCATTCTCAATGGTGTGACACCAGCTCTGGCTGAGTCATGGAGGTTTTTAGTCTTTATGTTGTGAGGGACAAACAACATATCTAGGGATTACTATTAGTTATGTGGGAAGACAGCCTGCCAGTGTTTTGCTCTTACTATCTGATCAGAAATAATTCAGGTTGTACGATTGTCCAGTCCAATACAATCTGACATTTTAATCTCGGCAAACTTGCAGGCGAATGATAGGCAGTCAGAAAGATTTCTATCATGGCCAGGAGTCTTGAACAAATAAATCAATACAACCCACTAGAGTGCATGTAGCATTTAACACCTTAGCAGTAACAATATTAATACTCTGCCTGACTGTTGACAAAGAACCTGTTTAACCTTCAGAGGTTGCAGCTCAGCCCACACTGCTGCATTTGCCAATCCAAGGAACATTAACTTACCAGTATTTCTATCCTTCAGCCAGCCCTCTCACATGCTGGCATTTCAATATCAGGGATTTTAATCTCGCAACAGGTTTATTATGTTGGATTTATCATAATAATGCAGCACTTTCATAGCATTCATACCATTAACATGAATGAGGTTAGCAATCTATAATTTTATATGTTGTGAATAGCCAATTAGCTAAAGGTACTGAGACATTTCTGCTTCATTATGTTTCTTTTAGGGAAAAAGTAAGATTTATAATTAATTTTCAGATAAAGCTTGTTCTTCCAGTGGAATATATGTGGAGTAATTTTATTAGTTATAATAATTGCAATAGTGATCACACTTGAAAAGTGATTAATTGGAATTGAAGTACTCGGGGATGTTGTGAAAGGTGTGATGTAATTGCTTGTTTTTCTCCTTTCTTGCTATTATATTCTTAAGGTTAGCATGATCATTGTTATAAAATACTTAATAAATAAATAAAACCTGCCTGGTGTAAACTTGCTTACATTTATGTTGTGTGAGTAAGAGATACTGAAGTAGATTTTCAACTTGTTGCCCAAGCAAAAAAAAAAACCCAAGACTTGGATCATTCACTATGGAAACCAGTTTTTTTGTGTCCATTGTTTGAGAAATGTATTGATCATTTCTACAGAGGGCCTATTTTACACATGGGTGCAAGCTGGGAATCTAATCCCACTGCTTATGAATTATAGTCACATCTCCATTTATTTTTGTTAACTTGTTTGTCTAGGAGAAAGAAATCAGGTCCCTTATTGCTGAAATTGAGAGTTTAAAAAACCCTGTGATACTAGATTACTCTTTGGGACTGGGCGAGATGTTAGAGGAAAACACCAAACTCAAGTACCGATTAAATGTTCTCAAGCGGGTGAGTAGTATTTTGATATGAAACCTTGTAACTCATTTCTGAAACAGTGTTGGGCCCGGCTTTGCAACTCGCAGCTATTTGACTGAGGTTCTACCTAATGTTTTTATGCTGCAAAATTGATTTCCGCTGAATTCCCTTTACCGACATAAAAGTTAGATACTTTCACCTTCTCGTCATGCAGAAAATGTAGATCTGACTCCAAAAAGCAACTTTTTTCTGCATTTCATTTATTTCAGAGCCTACAAGAAGAGGAGAGCAAAATAGGGACCAGCATGATAAATATCAACCAGCGTCTACAGAACATTTTCAGTGTTGCCATCAAAGTTGCCTATCCGCATCTTGAAAACCCACCATTAGCAGTCACACCAAGCCAGCATTCAAAATTTGGAGATTACCAATGCAACAGTGCCATGGCAATATCTCAGGTATGGGAATGTTATGAACTAGGGAACAAAATGACTTGGAGAGGATTTATCAGGAGCGGGTAATCACCTGGACAAAAACAAAAATACCTGGAAATACTCAGCAGGTCTGACAGCATTTGCGGAGAGGAATACAGTTAACGTTTCGAGTCCGTATGACTCGGGTAATTACCCAGGTAATCACCTGGGTCTGATGTGATTTATTTTACAGCTTGTTCGTAATAAGTGAATTCATTTGTAGAGTAAAAATGGTCTTGAAACATGTATATGAGCTCTGCTTTTGCACTAAAACACATCTTTGCGGGGGGTTGGGGCGGGGGGGGGCGTCAGATTTAATTTTGAGAAATGCTTTCTGAATAATTAAGAAAGATGGGCTGTCCAAAGGAAATAGTTTATTAATGTAGCAGGACAGATAAAATAGCACATTGCCACAACAGCTGGGAGTACCTTAATCAACTGTGCCCACCAAAATGTACACTAAAATTACATGGGCATGTACTGAAAAATACACGCTGCAGCTAAAGATTTTGTACCTCAATGCCAGAGACAGATTGGGTGAGGACACTACCTTGAAACATTGAGCAAGCCTTCAATACTTTAAAACCGCAGGCTGGTACTAAATTTCCCAGACTGCACCATTATCTCATGTTATGTTCTCTGGTACTGCATAGTTATATTCATAACAGATTCTGTCCTATTATATCACCTTTTTAACTAAAAAAAGAGAATCTAAACTCACAGGCATTAGCAACAAAATTTGCAGAGGATCATATTGCATTTTCAGTTAATGGGTGGTCTGTCGAGGAAAACCCAAAAGCACCACATGCCAGGTAGAAGTGTATTTTACTTTATCACAAACCGAGGTGGTGGGAAGTCTTAGAACTTGAAAGCTTTACTTTGGCCCAGTGGAGGACTGAAATTGCTCTGTGTTTGTTCACTGTAAAGCCTGATTCCTATTTATTTATAATTACTGAAGAGCTGGCTAACTTGGTTTTCCAGATATCCTTTCTTCCCTAAAGACTGTATCAGGAAATGCAGCCTACAATAACAGTATTATGCCTTTAACATAGTTGAACATCCCATGGCACTTATAAATTAGTTGCTACAGACTACCTGTGACCTAGGAAATTTAACAGAAACTGACCAGCTGAAGAACATTGATTTTACAAAGAAGTAACTTTAAACCCACAATCTGTGAAAACCAAGAATTACACTAAAAGCTCTTGTGACCCAAGGTAATATATATATATATATACATTCCAAATATTCCTTCATTTATATAGAACAAAATAAATCAATATTTTCTGAATCTGAAAAAGAGATCTAAGCGTTGGTGGCGTAAGATTTTTTGCTAGGCATGGATCTGTCCCAGAAAATTGTTTTTTTTTTATTAAAACACTTTCCATGTTGCCTTTCTAGCCTCTTGGAGCCTACAATAAAAATTGGATTTTTATTTTCACCCGAGAAGAGTAATTTCTTCAATTGTGTTGAAAACTGTTCATGTAGTTCATAATTTTTTCTCGCATTTTGTTCCATGTCCAATTGTACAAAATTGTATCACATAAAAGGAAGGGAATTTTAAAAAAAGAGGTTGAACAACCAAGCGCATAAATTGTCAACATCAAAACAGGGCTAGGGGACATCCTTCAAATATTTGAGCAAGCCTTGGTGATGCTAAAGTTCATGAGCAGTACCATTGATTGTTATTATTTATAAATAGTTCTGTTTTACTGTCTGTATGGGTAGAAAGGGATAAGTGAGAGAAAGAGTCTTGATTTTATGAGCAAATGAAGATCATAAATGAAGATTCATGCATTATAGCTCAGAACAATTTTCTCTAGACAAAGAATACACAATATTCCTTGTTTATGGATTGTATTACAGCTATTGAAAGCCAAAGGAGAGAAGATTGATCCTACAGAGATTGCCAAGCAAATTATCAATAACATTCCAAAAAATGATATAATTGAAAATGTTGAGATTGCCGGACCAGGTAAGTGTTTCATTTAGATTTCCACTATCCACAGTACTTTGTTTTTATTTGTGTTATTTATGGTCTGCGTTTGTTTCTTTTAGTTCATTTCTTAATCTCTGTTATGTGAGGTTTTTCTTTTCCTAATTAGATTGATGCAGGTGTAAAGATCCTTCACTATAGTTAATTTTATCATTCCAGAACACCAACAGTAATGTCTTTCCCATAAGCATTTTATCAACTAATTGGAAGGTCAAATGGTTTTAACTGAAGGAAAGCATCTTTAACAGTGCAGCACATTCTTGATACCACATTGGTGTTTTAGCAAGGAATATGTGCTCAAATCCTGGAATGGGATTCAAGCCACCATCTTCTGTTTCAGAGGCAAGAGTGCCAGCAACTAGGCTAATCTGACACTTACTTCATGTTTCCTTAGTTCACTTAGCATTTTTAGCTGACAGAACATTTGGTAAAGGACCCCAGACAGTTCCAAAAACATAAGGTGGCTATTACAGATTGTATTTTACACAGTACTTTTGCCTTATTTGTTGTAAAAATGTGTTCTTTATGCAGTCTCCTGTTGTTCAAAGTCTGCCTACATGCCATGTATATTTTAATGTGACCACATTTAGAAGTTAGTCCCTTGTGAATGGATAATATGGGATGCCCACCAAATTCCTTGGCCTTTACTGAAATGCAAAATATGCTATACTAAATACACACTAAAACTATTTCCAGGTTAATACATAGAACCCAAATGAAATTGTGATACTGAATTAGAAAAATACAGCAAAGTCCCGCCATTTGCAAGGTTTACATTCCCGCAAAACCTCTCAAATGGTGAAATCGAGAACGATAAACATGCTTTTTAGTGGGAGTCAATAAGATAGGTTCTAGCAATGCGAGGGCAGCATTGGTTTGTGCTGTAATTGTACAACAAATTGTGATACCTGTATACAATGGGGGAGCATCTGAGCAATACAAGACATGTAATGAGAATCTTTAAAAAGAGCCAATCCTCATTTGAGAAAAACATGAATCACCTCAAAACTGACAGACAAAAGTGGTGAACATTTCAAAATTGAACAGAACTGTTGTTGCAACTCTGGACCGAGAGATTCGGACATTTGCAAGCTAATCTCTCCGTTTGGGTTGCTCTTCAGCTGCAACCGTTCCCAACACCACTTGGAATAAAAGAGAATTTAATGTCCACAGCCAGGACTGATGGAAGGAATGGCTTCCAGAGACTTCGTCACCATCTCCCCATTAAAGTGTGCCGAGGTCTCTGCTCTCTCATGGCTGCCATCTCTTTGGGGAAAGAAAATGTGGATAAGTGAACAATTGCTCACGCAATGGGTGATATAGTGTACATAGACTTAAGTGCGGGCAAGCAAATATGTGAACAAGGAAGTCACGAAAGGTGAGACTTTTCTGTAATTGGTTCAGCAGAGATCAATTTTTTTTAAGAAAGTAATTCAGAATATGATAGCATTATCACTGGTGAATAACCCTTTGTGGGACTTCTTAAAATAATGATTACAGGTAGTTGGTGAAGATGTCTTGTTTACCAATGGAGTTCAGATCTTTTACCAGAACTGAAGATTTAGAAAAATTCTATAATACTTATTTAATCCAGAACTTCTCAAGCCAGAAGAAACAGTACTGCTTACTGATAAGCAGGTATTCACATGTAACCTGGGCTCTGACAAATAATGCATTGAAGTATAATTTGCTTGCAGAGCACGTATCATGATTATTTTTCTCAAACAGTCGATCTACTTCTTCTGTCTTTTCTGCATTTTGAAAATGGATAGGGGAGGGCTGTTTTAATTTTAACTGCATCAAAAGTATGAAATAAGTATGGAACTATTTTGTTATCCAATTTCCTGGCTGTTCAGTTTTTTTACCTGCTCACTCTGGAGGGAGTGCTAGACCTGCACAGGCTCTTAGTGACCCCGTGACTGAGATAAAAACTCATTATGGAGAGAGCTGAAGAAAGAACTGATAACCCCCCAATGATTCTGTGTATGCTGTTATTTCAAACTTCCAAACACTTCACCATCCACCCACACCTGGGAGCCTCTTATGGTAAAGCAGTGTCTGGAAAGGAATGTACAATAAGTACATATACATTAGCATAAAATTACAAAATGAATGCACCAATCTGATAATTAGACAGCCTGGAAGTTCCCTCACTGAACTGTTAACATTTAAAAAGTGTAGTTGAGAAATTCTGGACTAGGGTGCCTTCAAAGCTATTTTCCATATTTTTGATTTTTTTTTTAAACTGACTGCTCTTGCACTAATTTTAATTTCACATATATAGGTTTTGTCAATGTTCATCTCAAAAGAGAATTTGTCTCCAAGCTGCTGACAGACCTCCTTGTAAATGGAGTTCGGCTTCCGCCGGTAGGGCCAAAGAAGAAGGTATGCAATTAACAAATGAAGAACAGAATATCAATTTTTTTTACTAACAGATGTCAGTCTTGGCTCAATGATAGCACTCTTGCCTCTGAGTTACAAGGTCATTGGTTTCAGCCAATATTCCCTGCCAAATGTTGCTATTGTGTGTAGCTGTTTTTTTCAATGTGCGGAATCTTTACATACTTACATGTGGCTGTGAGGCGCTGTATTTATTATGCAACAAGGGCTGCACAGTCCCTTCCTAATGCGAACATTAATTCAGAAACTTGAACACACAATTCAACTCTGCACTTCATTGCCGTACTGAGGGAAATGCTGCACAGTCTGAAGTGCTGCTTTTCGGATGAGATATTATACTGAGGCCCTGACTCCCTTCTCTGTTGGATCTCATTGTTTTGAAGAGGCGCAAGGGAGTTCTCTTAAAATGACTGCCTGAAAGGATGGTGGAAGCAGATTCAATAGTAACTTTCAAAAGGAATTTGGACATATGTTTTAAAAGGAACTATTTGCAAGGCCAAAGGGAATGTGCAGAGGAGTAGGACTAATTGAATAGCTCTTCCAAAGAGCTCACCTAGACACGATGGCCTCCTCTGTCCTGTTATGTTTCACCTGGTGCCTTGGCTGACATTTATTCTTCAACCATTACCTAAAAGCAGCTGATTTTAGTTATCTAATTACTGTTTCTGAGACCTTGATATGTGCAATTTGGTTACTGCATTTTCTACATCATGATAGTGGCAAATAGTTTTGTCCTTTAAAATGGTTGTTGAAAGATCCACCACTTCATTGACAAGGAAAGAAAAACTTGCATTTATATAATGTATTTTACAACCTCAGGACCTTACAAAACATTTTACAGCCAATGAAATACCTTTGAAGTGTAGTTCATGTTATAGAGCAGGAAATGCCACAGCCAATTTGCGCACACCAAGATCCCAAAAGTAACAGTGAGATAAAGATCAGTTAAATTGTTCTGATGATGTTTATTGAGTGATAAATAGTGGCCAGTCTTTGCATTTCTTCGATCATTGTCATGGGATTGTTTATGTCCACAAGCGGGGACATGCAGGACTATGATTTAATGTAGCAACCAAATGACTTGCCTCCTGCAGTGCAGCATTCTGCCAGTACTGCACTGTGGAATGGAATGTGAGCCATAACCTTTTGACTCAGAAAGATCTACCACTGAAACAAGGCTGACAATGTATTCATTAGGTATCTGGTTTGTAATAATTGAATCAAATTCCACTTTTGTTACATGGGATTCCAAGAATTTTATTTATATTTAAGGGTCACATTCCGTGATTCTTTCCAGAATTCTCTGGGAATCACCAACTGGTAGCATTGGTGATTTTTGATTAATATTCGCTAATGGGGAAATGTATCTGATTAAATTGTCACATAATTTTAAATGTAATGAAGATAAATGTATGGATCTTTACCAGCTTCTGTCAGTCAACCCTTTTTATTACATTTTTAAAACCTTAAAACTGCTGCTTAGAAACACCATTGGAACAGATATCTTGGGCAGAATTTTGCCGTCAGCGAGCAGGGGGTGGGGCCTCCGATGTCATCCCGCCCCATTTAAAATTTCAGGAAGGCGGACCCGCAGCAAAATTAGCTGTGCGCCCGCCGACCTGTCAATGGCCAATTGAGGCCATTGACAGGATCATATATACAATTAAAGGACCTGTCTATCCAACCTTAAGGTTGGCGGGCAGGCCAGGAGCCATGGTGGCAAATCGTTAGAACTTGAAACCTCATCCACGGGCGGGATGAGGTTTCATGCAGGGCTTTAAAATTTTTAATAAAGTTATTATGTAAATTATGAACATGCCCCATCTCATGTGACATTGTCACGTGAGGGAGACATGTTAGGGAATTTTTTTTTCTATTTTTAATCTTTTTCAAAGTGGAAGCGATCTCCCTTAGCCTCAGGGAGATGTGCACTCTTTCGTGCGCATGCGTGAAAGTGCGTACACTTGCTTTTGGGGAATCCCCCCGCCTGCACAGGAAGCCCACATAAAATGGGGATGGGGCCCGCTTCTCCAGTGGGGATCATCTCCCCACCCGCTGGAGATTGGGATGGGTCCGCTCGCCCGACAGGCAGAAAATTCTGCCCCTTGTGTCATGCTTCAACAGCCATTGTGGATAGTAATAATCCCCAATCATGCTACAGCATGATATCACAGAATCATGATATCACATCAAAACAGGCAAAAACAACAAAAGAAAATCAATAAAAGCAAAGGAGATAAAAAGGAAGACATGGTTGCAGAAAAGGACAGCAAGACAGAGAAACACACCTCGAGGAGGCGATGGCGTAGTGGTATTGTTGATGGAGTAATAATCCAGAGACCCAGGATAATTCTCTGGGGACCCTGGTTTGAATCGTGCCGCGGTAGATGGTGGAATTTGAATTCAATAAAAATCTGGAATTAAAAGTCTAATGATGACCATGAAACCATTGCCGATTGTTGTAAAAACCCATCTTGTTCGCTACTGTCCTTTAGGGAAGGAAATCTGCTGTCCTTACCTGGTCTGGTCTACGTGTGACTCCAGACCCATAGCAATATGGCTGATTCTTAAATGAAACTCTGAACAAGGGCAACTAAGGATGGGCAATAAATGCTGGCCTAGTCAGCGACGCCACATCCCGTAAATGAATTTTTAAAAAGCACAAAGGAACCATAACATAGAAGACGGTGAAGAAGAAAGAATTTGAATTTATACAAAGCCTTTCATGTGCTCAGGATATCCCAGAGTGTTTGATGAAAGACTAATTATTTTTGAGATTTAGTAACTTGTTACAGAAACAAACATTGCAGCCAATTTGCACATATCCCCAAAAGCGGCAATGTGATGATTGTAGTTTTTCAGCACTGACTGTTGGTCAGGACAACAGGAAAATTTCCCTGCTCATTTTCTAAACCGTGCCATGGAATCTTTTATGTTGATTTGGATAGATACTAATGGTATCAAATAGATAGCAAGCAACTCACCTGAAAGACAACGTTTCTAACAATGCAGCACTCCTTCAATTCACTGAAGAACCGGCCTGAGCTGCCACACTCAAGTCTAGTAGAATTTCCTGCAGTGGAAGTGCTACCACTGAGTTAAGCTAAAACAAGAATGTTAAAAGCATGCTGTGGCATAAAGTGAGAGAGCTAAGCAGAATGGCTTGCAGTCAGAACATTGGAGTGGGTGGTGTGGGTGTTATCAAACAGCAGAGGAATATCACAAACAGAAATTAAGTTGCACACACAAAGTTCTTCCCCACACATACCTTAGTCAAGAATTGCAGAAGTAGACTTCTGTTTTGCTGAACCATAATTTCAACCACAGCCATTCAGTACAATACACTTTAAAGGGGAGTTAAGGCTTATTTTCCTTGAATTTCCCTCCCCATCTCTCTTTGCCGCATGAATCATATGCTAGCATACCAAAGCTTTTGGGTCAGTCATGGCTTAATAAGTAGGATCCTCGCCTCTGAGTTGAAGGTTAAGGTTTCAGTTCGCATTGCAGGGCTTGAGCACAAAAGTCGAGGCTGACACTCCAGTGCAGTACTGAGGAAGTACTGCATTGTTGGGGAAGACATCTTTTGGTTAAAACAAGGCCCAGTCTTCCCCCTCAGATGGATATAAAAGATCGCATGGCATTATTTTGAAAAAGAGTAGTGTAGTTATCCCTAGTGTCCTGGCCAATATTCTCCCTCAGTCAGCATCACAAAAAGCAGATTGTTTGGTCATTATCACACTGCTATTTGTTGGAACTTGCTGTGCATAAATTGACCTCCGTGTGTTTTCTGCATTGTAACAGTGACAACAGTTCAAGTACGTCACTGGCTGTAAAGCATTTTGGGATGTCTGGAAATTGTGAAAGGCACTATATGAATATACAAGTTTTTCTTTTCTTTTCGTATGAACTTAATTCCACCAATACCCAATATTACTGTCCTGCAACTGTTATGAGGTGCACAGAAGCATCCTGATGATGTCACTTCACACATTGGTACTACAATGCCATCACAATGCCATTGCTTATTTGATGTTTGTATCTACTGTAATTTACGTTACAAAGTTAATTTATCACATGGAGGTTTGAGACCCTTGTTCTATGCTTGACTTAATCTCTGGTCCTCGCTTTTGGAGCAAGCCTCAAAATTTGGTATTAATATTGCATTGCATAAAAGTATTTATTCAGATACATTTTCTTTGTAGGTGGTGGTAGATTTCTCCTCTCCCAATATTGCCAAGGAGATGCATGTGGGCCATTTGCGATCGACCATCATTGGAGACAGCATGTGTCGCTTGTTTGAATATGTGGGTTATGACGTTTTAAGGTCAGTGGAAATGAGTAATTTTGCGCATGAATGAATCCCACTTCACTCATGGGCAAGTTATTAACCCAGTCTCATAGATTTACTCTCCAAAGTTTGAACACTAATACAGAAGCAAAATACTGTAGATGCTGGAAATCTGAAATTAAAAACAAACAGCCTGGAAATACTCAGGTCTGGCAACACCTGTGAAGAGAAAAACAAAGTTAATGCTTCAGGTGTATGAACTTACATCAGAACTGAGGAAAGTTTGAAATGTTATAGGTTTTGAGCAAGCGAAAGGGGGGAAGAAAAGCAAAAAGGAGAGGTCTGTGATAAGGTGGAGGGTAGAAGAGATTAAGTGACAAAATGTCTCATAGTTCAAAAGCCAGAAGGGGTGATAATGGGTAAAGAAACAGCATCAGCTTAGATTTTAAAAATTTGTTTTAAGGGTAGAAAAGGAGTTGTGGTGAATGGTTGTTTATTCAAACTGGAGAACGGTTGGCAGTGGTGTTCCCCAAGAGTCAATGCCAAGACCACTTTTTTTAATATATATATATACATATATATATATATATATAAATTACTTGGATATTGGAATTCAGAGTAAAATTTCAAAATTTGCCAATGACACCAAACTTGGAGGTGTGGCAAACAGTGAGAATGGTACCAGTCGACTGCAACAGAACATAAATAGGCTCACAGAATAGGCAGATCAGTGGCAGAGGTGACAGGCCCTGTCAATCACGCTGGGAGGGAGGAAAAAGGACGACACATCAGAAGCACTGCTGTGGAAGGTTGCATCATCAGAACAGATGCAATGGAGATGGAGAAACTGGGAAAATGGAGTGGAGCCCTGTCCATGGGTTTGAGGCGAATATTAGTTGATAGCCTATTTCTAGAGATGGAGACAGAGAAGTCAGGGAAGGGAAGAGCCAGAAATGAACCATGTGAAGGTGAGAGAAGGCTGGAAGTTGGAAACGAAGCCAATGAAATCTGCCAGTTTATGGCAAGAGCAGGAGGTGGCACCGATCATCAAAGTACCAGAACAAGAGATGAGGGTGTGGGCCCAAGTAGAACTGAAATAATGAATATTTTGCATAGCCCACAAAAAGACAGGCATAGCTAGGACCCATATTGCTATCCATAGCAACACCAGTTGTTTGGAGAAATCTCCCATGTATGCTGGAACTCATCAGGTAGAGGCAACTGCACAGGCTAGAACATGTTCGCAGCATGGAAGATGGTCGCGCCCCCAAGGATTTTCTGTATGGCGAGGCAGCCGGAGCCAGAAGACCAATAGGACACCCAAAGCTCCATTTTAAGGATGCTGGCAAGTGTGACATGAAGACCCTGAACATTGATTTTCGCACCTGGGAGATGCTCACCAAGGACAGAGACAAATGGTGATATCACCTGTGGGCCAGCATGCACCACTATGATAATCAATGGCTACTGCAGCTTAATCACAGGCACTAACACTGAAAACATCAACCCACAACAACAGTTGATAAACACTCCTTTTGCGGTATGCTCCTTCGACAACACCCTCCAAACCTGCAACCTGTACCACCTAGAAGGATTTGGACAGCAAATGCATGGGAACACCACCACCTGCAAGTTCCCCTCCAAATCGCTCAACATCCTGACTAGGAACTATATCACCGTTTCTTCGTTGTTGCTGGTTTGACGTCCTGGAACTGCCTCCCAAACAGCACTGTGGGTGTACCTACACCGCAGGGACTGCAGCAGTTCAAGAAGGTGCCTCACCATCACCTTCTCAAGGGCAATTAGGGATGGGAAATAAAAATGCTGCCCTCGCCAAGGATGCTTACATTCCGTTATTAAACTTGTGGCTGAACCTGCCTCACAAGGGTTGGTCTCTTCAGCCATCAGCAAAATGTGCCTTATGAAGCTACGGCACCCCCATTGGATTTGATTTGCTGCATATCCATCAGCTTACGCAGATGGAAGAATGCTGATGACTATTACATAAGCACAATGGCACCACTTATATGCCACACTTTACTGTAGCTGAGGTTATGAAATGAACATTATGGAAATATTTTGAAATGCCTTTGTAATTCTACCTTATCACAACCCTTTTTAAATTGCATCTTTGTTGATTTCAGGCTAAATCATGTTGGTGACTGGGGAACACAATTTGGTATGTTGATTGCTCACTTGCAAGACAAGTTTCCAGATTACCTGATCGTTTCCCCTCCAATTGGCGACCTTCAGGCCTTCTATAAAGTAGGTTTCCTCTCGTGCTGCACAAGGGGTTTAGACATTAATTGTCCAGTCATAGATCTGAGCTTGGCAAAGTAACTTTAATGATATAGTAATATTACAATTGTTGATGTCCCACACCACTGCTCAGGTACAGTGGTAAAAATATATATTTTTTTTTGCTTAAAAATTTCCTCTTCCCTCCCAGACATCCTATTTTCCTCTTTTCCCTAGGTTTTCTTTTCCCTGCAAGGCTTGTACACGTTTTCTGTCTTTACTTCTTTTACTTTCTTTCTCAAGTGAGATAACTGACTGACCATCTGCTATCTCCCTTTGAAGGCGCACAGCCATGACAAACTATTTTGTGTCAAAATGTTTAAACTGCTTCAAGCATTCATAACCCTTTGTTTTCTCTTGCCAAACTACTTCAGCTTTTTAAAAAAAATTTCTTGGGCCATGGGCGTTGTTGGCAAGGCCAGCATTTATTGTCCATCACTGGCTACCCTTCAGAAGCTAGTGGTGAGATGGCAACTTGAGCCGCTGCAGTCCATGTGGAGGTGCCACCACAATGATAGGGAGTTTCAGGATTTTGACACAGTGAAGGAGCGGCATTATAAGTCCAAGTTTGGATGTTGTGTGAACTGGGGGAGAACTTGGATGATATTCCCATGCAACGACTACCCTTGTCCTTCCAGGTAGTGGAGCTTGTAGGTTTGGGAGCTGGGATACCAAGGATATCAAGTGGCAAACGTAATGGAAGAAGAACTTCGGATCCAATAATGCAGCTTTCAGTGATGTGGAAACTGATTGGAAATGGGAGTTGTTTTGAACAGATACTGACTGGACCAGGCATATAAATACTGTGGCTACAAGAACAGGTCAGAGGCTGGGAAATCTGCAGTGAGCAATTAATCTCCTGACCCCCAAATCCTGTCCACCATCTTCAAGGCTCAAGTCAAGAGTGTGAAGGAATACTCTCCACTTGCCTGGATGAGCACAGTCCCAAGCTTAAGCTTGACCCCATCCAGGACAAAGCAGCCTGCTTGATTGGCACCCCATCCATCAGTTTAAACATTCACTCCTCCACCATTGTACATAGTGACAGCAGTGTGTGCCATCTATAAGATGCACTGCAGTAACTCACCAAGGCACCTTCATCAGCACCTTCCAAACCCATGACTTCTACCACCTAGGAAGAAAAGGCCATTTGATGCATGGGAACATAGCCACCTGCAAGTTCCCCTCCAAACCACACACATCCTGACTTTGAACTGTATCACTGTTATTTCACAGTCACTGGGTCAATATCCTGGAACTCCCTTCTTAACAGCGTTGTAGGTGTACCTACACCACATGGCCACACAAGAAGGCAGTTCACCGCCACCTTCTCAAGGGTAGTTAGGGATGGGCATTAAATGCTGGCCTATCCGGCGGCAGCCACACCCCATGAAAGAATAAGAAGAAGACTGGGAACATCTAAAACTATAATCTCGTGCATTAAATAGGTTAATGCATAAATCTTTATCAAAGCAAAGTATCAACAAAATGTGTGCAACCAGTTTTGACATTTGGCTTGATCTGTTGTTCTGTGAGATATTTATAATTTATAGACTGATATTAGGTCAAGGTCTTGTGAGGTCAAGGTCTTGTGAGAACAAGGAAAGTTACCTGTATGCCACCAACAGCTTTGCAGGAGTCCTTGGGGATGGAGATAAGGGTGACCTTCCTGTTTCTTCCCTCCCAAGTTTCCCCAAAAAATCATAGCCGAGATCAGAAACTTGCCTTTTATCATAAGGAAAAATTCATTAAGCTTGCCCTTCTTGGTGTATTGTGTTGAGTTGGAACTTGATGAGAGAAAAATACTGCATTTTTTGATTAACTTTCACCTGTTGAATGTTAACCACATCCATATTGCACCCTAAAGTAAATGTAATTTGTCCAGACCTTCTGTAGTAGTCAGCAGTTAATGAATTTGAAGTAAATTTTATCATACCAGTAAAACCATTCATTTTGCCCCATTATTCATTGTTTAGTTGAGTTAATAGTTTCACATTTTAAATGGTGAATGATGATTATGTTGGACTAATTGAATGAAAATAAGCTCACCTAGGTGATCATGATCTGTTCGAGCAGCTTTATTATTTTAACTGCAAGATGGCATTGCCATTGTAGTCACTGTCACTCGCTCGTCAGTCTCATTTATGCACAAATGTTATGTCTGATCAGTTTTGGCTGAATGGAAGGTGCCATTTTATGATGGTTGTCAAGACAACGCTGAATGCTCCATTAAGATGTCATACTGTACAAAATTTGCTAAAAAGCTAAATTTGTGGTGTGCTGACTGCAGATTACTGGAATTTAATCTTCAATTATTGGGATATAATAGTGCTTTATATTCATAGGGTCACATAGAATATGCAGCACAGAAACTCATCTGGTCCATGGCAGTGTTTGTGTTATACATGAGCTTCCTCACACCCCTCTTCATTTACACCTCTCAGCATAATCTCTTATTTCTTTCTCCCTCGTGTGTTTAGCAAGCTCTTGCTTAAATGCATCTCTGATATTCCCTTCAGCTACTTCCTTTGGCCGAGTGTTCCAGGTTCTCATCACTCTCTGGGTAAAGAGGTTTCTTCTGAGTTCTTTCTTGGATTTATTAGTAGCGATCTTACATTTGTGGCCCCTTGTTTTGGTCTTGCCCGCAAATAGAATCTTCTCTATGCCTACCCTGTCTAACTCCTCAGTTCTAGTATTATTCTAATAAATATCTTTTTGCATTTTCTCAAGTGGCTCAATGTTCTTTTGTATAATAAGGAGCCCAGAACTGTTCACAGCACTTCAGGTGTGGTCTAACCAAGGTTCTGTGCAACTCTAACATAATTTCTCTGCTTTTCAATCTGATCCCTCTAGAAATGAATCCCAGTGCTTAATTCAGCATCAAAATTTATAAAGTTTAAAGCTGTATTATAGCCAAAAGTTGAGCACTCCTGTCCTTTTTTAATGTTTTAAAATTCTCAGCAATTGTCATGTGTTTACAGGAATCCAAGAAGAGATTTGATGAGGAGGAAGCCTTTAAGAAGCGGGCATATGAGTGTGTGGTACTGCTACAGAGCCACAATCCAGAAATTATTAAGGCTTGGAATATGATCTGTGACGTTTCTCGGAAGGGTAAGCTAAAAATCAAGTTAAAGGAGCCCAACAAAGGAAAGGATTTAGCTGGGATTTGTCAAGAAGGGTAAACCCAGTTCTTTGCGGGACATTAGAGGAACTTTTTAGTTCGACAGTTGAAGCTTTCAATGCTGAAGATAGTCTTTTTTAGGTAAGGATATCAAGGCATAAGGATCAGAGATTAATAAATGTGGTTTAGGTACAAATCAGCCATGATCTAATTTAACGAGAGCTGAATGACCCTACTCCTTTTCCTATGTTCCTGCAATAGTATTTGTCAGAAACATTATCTACTGCTAGTGTCTTTCCAGTATTATGGAAAATCCTGTTTTTTTTAAAAGTGCATGTCTAATAAAATTAATGTGCAGTTTCTCACGTGACATTCATTAAGCAAACATTGGATTAGTAGATGGGTTAAAACAGTGCGCTATTTTTATAATTTTTGTTTGTATCTTACAGATAGGGCCTATGAGGTTAGGATGTTGTCCTTTGTCGAACACTAGGAGGGACTTAATAGTTTGTGGCTCCAGTCTAACTTCCTAGATTGAAGTGCACCCTGGGTCTTTGTGTGAGGTTCCAGGTCGTATGAGATTCTACCAGTGGATTACAGACTGCATGGCAACTCTTGAATTCTAATCCAAATCAATACATCATACTTTCCACTTGGTGTAAGTCCCACAGTGGGGAAGTATATTTAAGAGTGACAGTTGCACAGGTGACCCTGTTGCAGGGGCTGCTTGTTTTCTTTTGAGTTAACCCTAAAGCCACAGGCTAGGCTTGCAGGGGTCGAAAGGAGGTCTATGAAGGCAGGTTATGAAGGGTTTTCAAATGGCAGGCCCTGGTTTTCAACTTGCACCAAGAGATATGTGGAGCAGGCCTAGTTCCAGTCCATAATCCCTCAGAGTTGGTTTGTATAAAATTTAAGTTTGTATCTTAAAGGTTATCCAGCCTACTAGCTGGAAAGATGTTGGGGACTGATGGAAGAACTTGACTAATTAAAGTAGGACACTATCTGTGTATGCAACATTTTATGTTCTACAGCTGTTAAAGAATGCAATCCAGCTGTGCAGCTTGCTTCAAAGAGCTCCATGGCCAGGCATTCTTGTGTTGACTCTAAGTGGAGGAGGAATGATAGTGTGCCATTGGTGCACACTATGAGTGTGGTTTTGGACTATAGGATTTTAAGCCACTTCAGTGCCACATCACCAAAGACTATTTGTCACAGTATGGCGAGTATCCTGCTTTCAGGGCTACTACCTTTTGTTGCACATCTCCATTTGAGACCAGTCTGGTTGCCAATGTTTTATAGTTATGTTCATAAGGTAAGCAATGAGTGGGATCTTTGCTTTTTTTTTTGTATGTTCGTGTGATTAAGTCTGTGAAAGTGTCTGGAATGGTGCTCATCTCTTCCAAGTGGGGATAGAGTTTCAGCAGGAGCATTGCCAGTTTAGGGAGTAGGGGCTTACAGAGCTCAGCTAGCTAGTCATTGTATCTAGAGATATTCTCAGACTACAGCTTTATATACTGCTGTATAGATCTCCTCGGCTGTGCCCATTAATAGTGTAGCTTCCCAAGTGTGTTGGGAGAGAGAGGAAGGTTGACAGATTGCTGTGATGTTTTGTTTAGGGTAATCTGGGGCTTAGAGGTGTTTAGTAAAGCATGGAAGTCTGCAGATTTCTTTTTGATTTCATTGCAATCAGAGGATACTTCTTCCTGTTTTCCTCATTGATACGAGTGTTTTCTCCTGTACCTTTTGTTATTTGGTGTACACCAGTCGTTTTCTCATGTTTTTAATTATTTTTTTGTAGAATTCCAGAAAATTTATGATCATTTGGATATAAAGCTGATTGAAAGGGGTGAATCGTACTACCAAAGCATGATGAATGACGTTGTTAAATTGTTTGAGGAAAAAGGTAAAATGAGACTGGATTAGACAATGCTGGAACTCCTGTTTAATTAAATAAAAATTGCTCCGAAATTTCTCTCATAAGTTGTATCTTTTATACACAGTTTCCTGATTCATCACTGTTTTAAAAATTTAGATTTTAAAGACCCAAATGTCACTCCTTGCTGACATTAACTGAAATTTGCTGTTTTATTTTTCTAAAAACTGTCTTTTCTTAATTAAATAACTAAATTTGCTCTCCAGTTGTCAATGAAAGTGAACTCGTTAAAGTCCTTTACGCCCATGACATTTTTCTTCTGATAGAGAATCAACTCGCCTGTCCTTGACTTTTGGGCTGAAATTCAATAGGAGTCGGATAATATATGCATTATTCATTGGATAATATATGGTGGATAACTGGGAGTGATTTCAAGCCAATCTAGTCTATTCCTGTTAATTCAAAGCTGCTTAATTTAAACTTTTTAGTGTATATAAAAGGAACAGAATTATCAGACATTGACTATAAACTTACTGAGAAAGTCACATTATGTTATAAGTGATGCTTGTCTAGTTTGTAATTGTCTCTAAATATGGAGGTTGGATTGCACCTAACAAAATAAAAACAAAGTGCTGGACTGGCAGCATCTGTGGAGAGAGAAACAGAGTTAAAGTTTCCAGTCCAATATGAATCTCTTTTAGAACATATTGAACGGGAAGCGTTAACTCTGTTTCTCGCTCCACAGATGCTGCCAGACCTGCTGCGTTTTCCCAGCACTTTCTGTTTTTATTTCAGTTCTCCGGCATCCCCAGTATTTTGCTTTTATTGCACCTAATGAGCACTCCTCATGTTTCTGTGAACTTCACAGGGGTGCTTTTGTTTAGATTGGGTCCTTTATTTTTGTATTTTTTTGCTAACAGTTATCTACAGGCAGTACACTCAACAGAGGTGAAATGTGACAAAATCCTGTCTGAAGTATAAGAGTATTGAGACATTGCATGCAGGTTTATTAACTATTTTAAAATTGCCTGAGAAAATTAGTATAACCAGGAGAGCTTTGTTTTGTGTTGTCATTATCCAGAGGGCTAAAGCCAGGTTGCATCATTTATTCTGACAGGTATGATACAGCTTGACGAAGGCCGAAAGATTGTTTTCCCACCAGGATGCTCGTTGCCCCTAACAGTGGAAAAATCAGATGGAGGGTACACATATGACACGTCAGACTTAGCGGCGCTTCGACAAAGGATTTTTGGTGAAAAGGCTGATATGATTATCTATGTTGTGGATAATGGGCAGGTGAGTTTGATTCTTCAGTGCATTGCTGCTGCCTTATCCCTCATATATTTGTGTTAAAACAGGAAAGCACTTTGAAGTTGATTTCATCCACTCTTTTGGGATTTCAGCTTCATTCCTTCAAAAAGAAATCTGTAGATTGATGTTGATAGTCAGTAACTCTATAAAAATATATATAGGGCATGGAAAATGGAAACCATATAGTCAATCCTGGATTGTTCATTTCTTATGTTGTGCATCAGAACTGGAAAATGTTTAAATTCTCTAACGTTGAAAAGCCTCACCTGTTGAGCACAAAAGTAATAAAGGTGAATGACTGATGGATCGAGTAAGTGGAGTATAATAAATAGCATTTGCATCTGAGTGTAAAATTCTCATTTAAATATTATAAGCAAGTAGCTCCTCCACTGACAAGATTATTCTAATATCTGCATTGTCACTGTTATTCTGATGTGTGTGTGAATGAGAACTGAGCATCAGGTGGTTGCCAGGAATTATCATTCTATCAATGTTGTAAATTGCTTGTATTCCCATGTTGTGATCCTAATCATGTTTTACCTTCTATCCCAGAGTGTCCATTTCCAGACAGTCTTTGCTGCAGCCCAGATGATTGGCTGGTATGACCCCAAAAAGATCAGAGTGGAGCATACTGGATTTGGTGTGGTATTAGGTGAAGATAAGTAAGTGCTCTTAATTCCTGTTTTCATGGTTTTCTGGCACCTAATGATCCTTTGACTATTGAATTACGGTTCTCCTCCAAAAACCTTGTAACATACTTATTTACATTTTTAAAGTGATTTGGAGCCTCTGAAACAATAGTGTGGTGGGGTAACATACGGAAGTTTCACCTCTCAGAACTGAGGTTAAGTTCTCCTAAAACAAAGATTAAAAGTTTGCTCTTTCTACTAGGTGTAAGGGCCTAATATGGAGTGGGTTTTGCCCCTTTCCACCCAGACTGCAAGTCAGGACAAATTGACTATCACTCAGGCAACAAAAGTGGAAACATAAGGAGTGGAGGTGCAATAAGAGTAAAATACTGGGGATGCTGGAGAACTGAAATAAAAACAAAGTGCTGGGAAAACTCAGGTCTGGCAGCATCTGTGGAGGGAAAAAAACAGTAAATGCTTCCAGTTCACTATATTCCAAAAAAAAGACATATTGGACAGGAAACTTTAACTGTGAAATAAAGTTGAGAAATCCATACTGATACAGAAGAGAAGGTAGTCTTTCACAGTGGAGTAACATTGTTAGGCGGTAGGGAGAACTTGAATGTTGCCTCGAGTAAATAACAGAACTAGAAAAGCATTTAAACCCCCATCACACACACGCATGTTTACAAAAAAATTCACTGTTCTACCTGCCCAAAACAGCCCGTAACACATTTCGGGGTTCTCTCAGCTTTCTTGGAACTAGGAACATTAAGAATAATGCTTGGGTCTTGTATATGTTTAGCAATAACAAAAGAACACGTAGAAGTTTGTTTTTTTGTGCCAACATTTAACTTTGACATTTGTTCACAGAAAGAAGTTCAAAACAAGGTCAGGTGAAACTGTGCGATTGGCTGACCTACTGGAAGAGGGTCTCAAAAGATCAATGGATAAACTATTGGCAAAGGAACGAGAGAAGGTAATGACTTTTAGTCATACCACAGACTTTGTTACTCGCATTTTTTTAGTTTCTCATAAACTTAAAAGAAGCATGTGGCAAGCTGGTGTGAGATTTGATGTATTCATACGAATCAGGAGCAGGATTAGACCTATTGAGGCTGCTCTGCCATCCAATAAGAACATGGCTGATCTAATCGTGGTCTCAACTCCACATTCCTGACTACCCCATATCCTTTGACTCCCTTGTTAGTCAAGAATATATCTTCCTCTGCCTTAAAAATATTCAATGACCCTGCCTCCGAAGCCCTCTGGGGGAAGATAGTTCCAAAGACTAGTGACCCTCTGAGAGAATAAGATTCTCCTCATCATGAAGGCAGTGAGATTCCTTGTTCAATGTTCTTTTCTGCTGTTTATTTATCACAAATCATATTTGAGCCTTATGTTGTAGGAATAATACTCTTCAGATTATGGCAACTTACGTTTATACAGTACCTTCAACGTAGGGAAGTGTCCCAAGGTTCTTCAGAGGTGTGTCAATAGATAAAGTTGACACTGAGCCAAAGAGGTGGATATTAGGATGTTTGCTTATAGGTTTAGATTTAAAGTGAGTCTTAAAGGAGCAAAAAAGGTGTTGAGCTAATAGGTTTAAAGAAGGAATTCCAGGGTTCAGTGTCTAGACTGTTGATGTCATGGCTGCCAATGGCAGGATGAATAGAGTTGGGGGGTGTGATGCTCAAATGCAGAGGGAGTTACACAGAGGAGAAAGGCAAGACCATGGATAAACAGAAAATATTTGAAAATAATCAAGTCAGTCACATCAGTGGAAAGGATGTCAAGTCAGTGTTTCAGATGCTTCAGAACTGGAAAAAATGAAAGCTGAGCCATAAAAAAAGAACATAACAAATGGAAGGGAGCAGGGAAAAACAAACATACTTACAGATACAGTAGTAAAATGACCTGTCAAGTATTTAAGAAGGAAAACAAGGTGATTAAATGGCTGAATTGGTATTAAGAAGCATAATAAAATAAATTAAGGACATTTAATAGACAGAGAATGTGTGAATATGGTGGCAGTGGGTGTAAGGCAGCTCAGAAATGGAAACAGCGTGGCCTGGCAAAGTGGAAGAGAATGTACTGTTCTCCAACTCCTGAATTACGCTTCACTTTGCCTGCCCTTCCATTCTTGGGCTGAATAGCCTCTTCCTATACTATAGATTTCTATAATCCTTGGTAATTGTTATGGACTAATGTTGAAGATCATAAATTTGCAGTGTCTCAGGTACTTCGTTTGATTATGATCTGTTGGCATTGAATACAACTGTTGTTCATAATGTTTTTGTTTTTGCCTTCCTGTTATAGGTTTTGACACCTGACGAGCTTAAAGCAGCAAAAGAAGCTGTTGCATTCGGATGTATCAAATATGCTGACCTTTCTCATAATAGGATTAATGACTATATCTTCTCTTTTGACAAAATGTTGGATGACAGGGGAAACACAGCAGCCTATTTGCTGTACGCCTTCACTAGAATCAGGTGAGACACCCCTGAGGAAATGTTATCCTTTCTAGGTTATAGTAGTGCCTGTGAGCATACTGGTCTATCTCCTCACATCATTCAAAAGTCCCATGTCAATGAGCAACTCAGTGGAACAGCAGTTTGTATTATTACTTAGTTGTGCCACAGCAGTGGTATGTGCATCTATGTCCTTGTTAGAGAAATATATTGAATTTTTGGGACCCCCTCCCAAATCAAAATGCTTTTTGAGAAGAATTCAAATCCTTCTCCATTGGAGCGAAACGCAATAAGTTGCCATCTCACACCTCTTCGGCCTGCATTAGCAAAGGCTGGTGTGTGACATAAGGGATATGCAGAAACACAATAAAATGGGGAGAGGTTTGCACCCATGTCTTCTTTGGCTGTTTAAGAAATTGTGAAATCTTGACCCTATTTGCAAGCTAAATCTTAAAACAAGCCTCATGGATGAAACCATTTTCTGTCTTTTTAAAGCAGAAAAGTACAATAGCATTTGAAACTTCAGTATCTAGTTTGCACCACTAGAGGTTCTCAGCAAGCTGTAGGAATGTTGTCTGGTCATTGCACAGTAGCCAGTCCTACTCATAACTCCTCAGATAATGAAGCAGTTCGTTGGGGAACATGGAGTCTTGGGCTATGAAGTGGCAAGTTATACTCGCATTACACAAGTGTCAGGCAAAGCACCATCTCAAAAAAAAGAGTTTACTCACCTTTCCTAGACTTTCAACAACATTGCCATCATCAAATATAAACCATCAACATCCTGCAGGTTGTCATTGATCAGCCATATAAATACAGTAAAATCTGTGTTACCCAGCTCAGAGAATGGGCGATACTGGTTAATTATAAATGTTGGTTTGTACCTTGATCAGGTATTGTTGAGGTGCAATTTTGAAAGTTTTTTTATTCCCTTCTGTTCACCCAGGTGCTGCAGAAACTTGGGCATTTATCTAAAGGCTGAACTGTTGTAAACAGAAATCTAAACTAACAGATTACTTTTTTTCTTAATTCTATCATGGGATGTGGGCGCCGCTGGCAAGGCCAGCATTTTTTGCCTATCCCTAATTGCCCTTGAACTGAGCAGCATGCTAGGCCATTGCAGAAGGCAGTTAAGAGTCGACCACATTACAGTGGGTCTGGAGTCACATCGAGGCCAGACCAGGTAAGGATGCCAGATTTCCTTCCCTAAAGAACCAGATGGGTTTTTATGACAATCAATAGTTTCATGGTCACCATTACTGAGATCAGCTTTATATTCCAGATTTAATAACTGAATTCAAATTCTGCCAGCTGCCATGGTATGTCCAGTACACAAAAAGCAGGACATATCCGACCCATCAGTCTATTCTCAATCATTGGTAAAGTGATGAAAGGGGTCATCAACAGTGCTGTCAAGCAGCACCTGCTTAGCAATAACTTCACTGATGCTCAGTGTGGGTTCCACCAGGGTCACATAGCTCCTGACCTCATTACAGCCTTGGTTCAAACATGCACAAAAGAGCTGAACTTCAGAGGTGAGGTGAGAGTGACTGTCCTTGACATCAAGGCAGAATTTGACAGTGTGTGGCATCAGGGAGCCTAAGCAAAACTGGAGTCAAGGGTATCGGAGGAAAACTCTTCACTGGTTGGAGTCGTACCCGGCACAAAGGAAGATGGTTGTAGTTGTTGGAGGTCAATAATCTCAGTTCCAGGACATAGCTTCAGGAGTTCCTCAGGGTAGTGTCTTAGACGCAAACATCTTCAGCTGCTTCGTCAACAAACTTCCCTCCATCATAAGGTCAGAAGTGGAGATGTTCTCTGACACTTGCACAATGTTCAGCGCTATTTGCGATTCCTCAGATATTGAAGCAGTCCATGCCCAAATGCAGCAAGACTTGGATAATATCCAGACTTGGGCTGACAAGTAACATTCGCACTACACAAGTGCTAGGCAATGACTATCTTCAACAAGAGTGAATCTAACTATCACCCCTTGATATTCAAAGGCATTACCATCGCTGAGTGCCCCACTGAATGATCAACATCCTGGGGGTTACCATTGACCAGAAACTGAACTGGCCTAGCCATATAAATACTGTGGCTGCAAGAGCAGGTCAGAGGCTAGGGATCTTGCAGCGAGTAACTTACTGCCTGACTCCCGAAAGCCTGTCCACCTCTACTACAAGGCACAGGTCAGGAGTGTGATGGAATGCACTCCACTTGCCTGGATAAGTGCAGCTCTAACAACAGTCAAGAAGCTTGACACCATCTAGGACAAAACAACCTGCTTGATTGTCACCCCATCTACAAGATGCACTGCAGGAACTTCCCAAGGTTCCTTAAGACAGCACCTTCCAAATCCATGACTGCTGCCATCTAAACAGACAAGGGCAGCAGACACATGGGAACACCACCACTTGGAAGTTTCCTCCAAGCCACTCACCATCCTGACTTGGAAATATATCGCCGTTCCCTCACTGTCGCTGGGTTAAAATCCTAACAGCACTCGGTGTACCTACACAACATTGGTATCAATGGTTCACCACCACCTTCTTAAGGGCAATTAGGGCTGGGCAATAAATGCTGGCCTAGCCAGCAATTCCACATCCCATTACTAATCCAGCAACGTTAACAGTAACATGTCTAACTTTTCAGCCACTTTAATCTGTGGTAGTAATATTTCCTTTTTATTTCTGCCTTCCTAGCTATTCTAACTTTTAAAAAATATATCTGTTTCAAGTTACAAACAGAAAATACGAGAGCCCATCAGGTACACTGTTTATTTAAACATATTCTCAGCATATCCTGTTATTACCTATTTGACCGAGCCGTGGAATCGGGGAGCCCTTGTAAGATTGAAGTCAGGGAGAAATCTTTCCATTAGTTGGAGTCATACGTAGTACAAAGGAAGATGGTTGTGATTGATGGAAGTTGATTGTTTCAGCTCCAGGACAATGATGCAGGAGTTCATCAGGGCAGTGTCCAAGGTCTAACCATCTTTAGCCACTTCATCAATGATCTTCCCTCCATTATAAGGTCAGAAGTAGGAATGTTGTCTGGTCATTGCACAGTAGCCAGTCCTACTCATAACTCCTCAGATAATGAAGCAGTTCGTTGGGGTCTTGGGCTGTGAGATGGCAAGTAATGCTCACATTACACAAGTGTCAGGCAAAGCACCATCTCAAAAAAAAGAATTTACTCACCTTTCCTAGACTTTCAACAGCATTGCCATCATCAGATATAAACCATCAACATCCTGCAGGTTGTCATTGATCAGCCATATAAATACAGTAAATTCTGTTACCCAGCTCAAAGAATGGGCGATGCCAGTTAATCAAAAATGCTGGTTACATTACAAGGTAAGGTGCTGTTCTATCTTTGAGGGGCTGAGGGATAGGGGAAGCAGCACAGCAGAGCATCACAGTAAAAACACCACAATTGACACCATCAGACCATCTTTTAAAGGAATTGAGCTGTCAGTTTCACTGTTAGTTGCTTTGAGCGCTATATCTTTGTTCAGACATAATAACCAAAACTGACCCAATGATTTAATAATTTCAATGTAATGCCTAAGAACAGCTTCTGCAGATTTACAATCACTGTTAGTATTATAATACTAAGGCATTGTATGAACACTGAAAGTGACCGACTTTTAAAAAGAATCAAGTTGTCAGAAATTCCGGTTACCAGAGCGTTCTGGTTGGTAGAATGCTGGACAACACACAGTAAACTGTACTGTGGCTACAAGAGCAGTTCAAAGGCTGGGTATTCTGTGACGAATGACTCACCTCTAACTCCCCGAAGCCCAGGTCAGCAGTGTGGAACCACTTGCCTGGATGAGTGCAGCTCCATCAATACTCAGGAAGCTCAACACCATCCAGGACAAAGCTCCTCCTCGATTGGCACCCCATCCGCCACCTTCAACATTCACTCTTTCCACAACCGTGCACTGTGGTTGCAGTGTGTACCACCTACAAGATGCACTGCAGCAACTCGCCAAGGCTCCTTGAACAACACCTTCCAAACCCATAATCTCTACCACCTAGAAGGACAAGAGCAACAGGTGCATTGGAATCCCGCACCTACAAGTTCCCCTCTAAGTCTCTTGTTCTCCTGATTTGGAACTATATCACTGTTTCCATATTGTTGCTGGATCAAAATCCTGAAAGCCCCTACCTAACCGTATTGTGGGAGTACCTGCAGCAAATGGACCATAGTGGTTCAAGAAGGTGGCCCGCCACACCTTCTCAAGGGCAATTAGGGCATGGCCAGTAACACCTAAATCCAATGAACGAATAAAAAGAACTGTAGATCTGGAATATTGTGCTGCTGCAGTACTGAAGTCCTGCCACTAGACACCCCCATTAAACCATGGAAATCAGTTTCCAATACTGTTCATCTTATTATTTCTTTGCTGTAGTACCAAAAACGAATCCTTCAGTTCTGTATCTTCCCTGTTTCAAATATTTATCCAATTTTGCCTTAAAAGATATCATGATTTCTCCTCCCTGTGTTAAAGCACTTCATGCTCCAGCAACCTCCCTAAATTCTGACCTGAAACTTTAACTGTTTTTCTCTCCACGGATGCTATCAGACCGGCCAAATATTTCCAGGACTTAGTTTTTAATTCAATTTCTATCTTCCTATTTTAGTCACAATTTTTAATTGATTCTTCTTCACAAACTTCCCAACCAGAGAACATAGGCCTATTGAGTCCCTTCAGCATTTTAGAACCCTTTATTAAATCTAATTTTAGTCATTTTTGCTTCAATAGAAATAGCTCCAGTATCAACTTTATCCCAGCAAGCTTTAAAAATTGGCCTCTGGAAAATCATAATGTTAATGACTCAAATTTGACTTGCAAGTTCAGTCATAGGATATCAATCTAGCTATTTGTATAGGTGGTGTTTCTCCTCTCCATGCTTTTCCTGGCTTTGCTGGTTGATCACATAGGTGATAATATGGATAACAATGGTTTATGAGAATTAAGCTTATTACATTATAGGGCAGAAAGGAGCAGACTTGTGTTTGATTTCCTGCGCAGCTACTCTCTTGAATAGACTGTCAGGAGAGGAGGGAGCCAGTGAACAGCGGGTTACGGAATGCCATTGATTTGAGAATAGGTCATCCACCTTCTGCTTTCTTGGTGAAGCAATAGTTTCGAAAACCATAAACCTTTTAAAATGACTAGATGGAATGTTCTCTTCATAATGTTCACATCTAGGTCTGAATCATTCATCCCAGACTTAACTATGGCAGTCTCTCCTTTACCAGGTCCTACGTGGAATGAGTTTAGAAATGTCACACTGATGGTGTAGTGCATCCCTGAAAAAAAAATGGGTTTCTCAGTATGCAGTTGCAATCTCAGTTTAAAATGTGATGTCCTTTGCAGATCCATAAGTCGACTCGCAAACATTGATGATGCAACCCTGCAGAAAGCAGCTGCAGAAACAGCCATCCTGCTAAATCATGAGAAGGAATGGAAGTTGGGTAAATGCATTCTGCGATTCCCAGAAATCATTAACAAGATCTTGGATGACTTGTATCTGCATACCCTCTGTGACTACCTCTTTGAACTGGCCACAACCTTCACAGAATTCTATGACAACTGTTACTGTGTAGAGAAGGACAGGCAGACAGGTGAGAGAACTGCATTTCGGCATATTGCATTGTTTGTCATCAGTTTCTGTTTAATAGTGTATTGCTAGAGGGCAACAGTAGTGAATGTCAGCAAAATGCCTTTCAAATGGTATAGGCAAGCAAAGACTTTTGTGACACTTTAAAATGGTCAGGATGTCCCAAAGCACTTCACAACTAATTATTTTTTTAATAATGTAGTCACTCTTATGTAGGTAAATACACACAGCAAGATCTCAAACAGCAATGTGATAAACAAGACAATTTGTTTTTGATGATGAAGTTTGAGTGAGAAATGTTGATTGACATGCTCAGAGATCTCCTTGACTCTTTTGAATAGTGGTGTGGAATCTTTGTCTGACCAGGCCCGATCAGATCAAATGGGGTCTTGCTTTCGTGTTGCATCTGAAAGGCAGCATGCATGACAGTGCAGCATTTTTGTTAAAATATTAACTTTATGTGCTCAAACCCTGAAGTGAAGACATTATGGCTTAGAAATGAGCACTACCAACTGAGTTGAGATGACTAGACATGAGGTCTTCAAGTTGAATGAGATTGTGTGGAGATCTGAAAATGCAAATGAGGGTCTTGTATTTTGCACACCAGTGTAGTGGACTATTTTAAATAAAATGGCTCTTCATATTGGATTCCAAACTATGAAAGTTAAATTAGAGATGATGCTTAAACAAAAGTATAGGGCTGTGTTCAGTAAATTCTTACAAAATAATACCTGTTTATAAATCATATACTGCTCAATCTTAACTGATTTTTTGAGGCTGGTGGCATTTGCAATTTCAGATAGATGTACGTGTACATGTGGATCTGCAAATCATTCAATCCAAAGCTTCAAATTATACTGTTCTTTCAGGATGTAATAAGATACATTGATGTGCTTGGCCAATAAAAGAAGAGACATTGTACTTGAACTAATACAGTAATGCTTTTCTGAATTCGGAAGCTACATCACATTGTGGGGAGTTTTGCTCTGCATCTTAGCTAGTTTGTGCTGGCACTTTTTCACCACATTAACCCCTCTCAATAAAAGAGAAAGAATGGAAATGTTCATAATTGAGTCCTTTTTTTAAAAAGGGCCTTGCTGAAAAGGCTGTTGAGGTTGTAGCTGTGGCTTTAGACACCACCACTGAAATCAATACTTGCAAAATAACTTGCAACCGTTAAATGCAAGTAAGGTTAATCGTACATCATGCTGTTCCCCTATTTCTTAACTGGGGGTATTTGATTTTCTGTGCGTAATTGCGAACTTGTTCACTTAATTTGTCTCCGTTTTACTTCAGGTGAAGTTGTCAAAGTGAACATGTGGCGGATGCTGCTGTGTGATGCTACCGCTGCTGTTATGGCGAAGAGTTTTGCTATCCTGGGAATCAAGCCTGTTCAGAGGATGTAATTTTGTGTGTTGCCGTTGCTGTTGTAGCCATCACTATGAAAACTTTGATGCTGTGTTTCTAAATCTTAAATAAAAACCTAAAAGTAAAGAAAGTGTTCATTATTAATATATTGGGGGTAGATAATCACCAAGTTGACAGAAGGAATCAGACACTTGAAGAAAAGTTCCAGAGCATACCATATGCCCATTGTAAATGATGAACACAATGTGCTACTTATAAGGGACAAGAACTGTCACCTGCAGTATTCCATGTACTCTCAAACTGCAGCTCCACTCGTTTTTACATTCCCTGGAACATGCACTTTTGTTACAAAGTTGGCAGCCCTTTTTGAATGTTGCAGAGGGACTGTGGAAAGGAAGGCTAACTAACACAAGTATCAGCCACTTTTCACAGGGAATAGAACATGGGAACAGTAGCACCTGCAAGTTACACACCATCCCAACTTGGAACTATGCTACTGTTCCTTCACTGTCGCTGGATCAAAACCCTGGAACTCCCTAACAGCATTGTGCATGTACTTACACCACATGGACTGAAGCAGTTCGAAGGTGATAGTGAGCTGCTTTCTCAAAATTGGGGATGGGCAATAAATGCTGGCCTTGCCAATGACACCAATATCCCAAGAAAGAGAAAAAAAGCTTGTTAGCAGTACGGTGTTTGTTGATGGTTTAAAAACTTTCAAAATTCCCAAAATTAAAACAAATGTTGTACAACCCTGATTCACAGCACAGTGAAACATCAGCCTATGGTTCAGGTGATAGCCTCGCAACATGGGATTGCTATCCTGATTGCTGGCACTTTATTCTTAATGATCTGTGGTACGGCATGATTCAGATGGAGGTCTGAGTAAGGTGAAAGAAACTACTACAGCAACATGGGAGAACATGGCTCTTGTGTCTCTCATGTTAAATTACAAGAGGCAGTGTAGCACAGATACATTTCACTTGAGGGAAACAAGCCAAATGCAGTTGCTTTTATCATTACATATTTAATAAGTAAGATAAATTGATGGACATGAAGTTTAAGATGCAGTAAATATATTTACATAACAAAAATACAAAATGTATAGATGCACATAAATAGATAAAAATGTAATTTGATTTCTTTAATTTTGGGCAATAAGTAATAAAAATCAGAAATGGTTCACTTCACATAAATATCTGCAGTTTTTTTTGGCAATCCAGTATCTTGAAAGACAGGACTACCAAGATTCAGCAGCTGCATAGAAATCAAAGTGATTGATAGCTCAGTATCCTTGAACTTGTCATCCAGAGTAATATCTTGTACATCTTTACTAAGTAAAACAATATAAAATGCAAAAAATTGTTAAACTGTTATAAGGAATATGAATCAAATTGTGCAGATTCAATTAGTTTACACTTGGACCTACTAGACACATTCTGCAAAATTGATTTTTAATTTTCTAACCTTTCTCCCCGTCACTGTCAATGAAGCTGACTGGCCCATATTTTAAACCACGTCGTCACTCATTTGCCATATTTTTAGTCTGGAGGTAACTTTAACTTCGTAAAACAGGCACTACCTGATCAAGTTACAATTGCCCCAGGCTTGTGTCTTGTGTACTATTGATCAGTAAACACCAGCAGTGCAGTTTTCCAGGTAATTCTGCTTTTGTTTTGGATTTCCAGTATCCGCAGTTTTGCTTTTAACCAAGTCACAGTTGGGTAGATGAAATATCAATTGTTCATTTGATAGTGAGACTTGTGATATCTTGCCTGAATGTTGTAGCTCTAGTTAAATTCCTCTACCATTTTCACATAGTAAAAATTGGAGTAGAAGGACCTTCTGTCTTCCCCTCACTAACCACCAGGTGACCATTGTGGTTACTTTATCTGCTACAGAAATAAAGCAATTCACACATTTACAGTAAACAATTGAAGAATAAGAACAGACACAAGACAAGTAACCAGATCAAAGGTTGTATAATATAGAAGCTTAAAAACACCATTTTGGAAACTTTCAGTTTCTGCGAAATTTTAATTCAACCCATTAACTTCCTCACCACAAATGAAATCTTTGTCCCTAATTTTCCTCTAAAGCTTGTTTTTCTTGACAAACTCTATGGATTATCATTCAAAACATTTAAACCTTGATTCAAACTGTAATGCCATGAACATGAAGCAAGACCATGTGGTCTGATAATTTTTGCAATTATTCCAAATGCCAAGACTTTGGTGATATAGAGGGTAACTACCTCAAAACGGGAAAAAAAAATTCCAAATAATGCGATTAGAAGTTGCAATGCAGGGTTAAAATTAGGCCCATAAGCAAAATACTGCAGATGCTGGAAATCTGATTTAAAAACAAAATGCTGAAAATACTCACTAGGCCTGGCAGCAACTGGAGAGAGAAACAGAATTAACATTTAAGGTGTTTGAAGAAAGATCACGACCTGAAACATTGGGCTGGATTTTACAAGGTGCCTCCCTCCCCACTCCCTACCCCTCCAGCTAAAAAGTCAGGGAGAGCCTACCCACGACCCTGACAGCTCCCCAAAGCAATTTAATGCTGGGAGCAGCGATAATTACTTTAGGGTGAGACCCCCACCCTTTTCTTGGAAGGAAGTCCTACCTTAGAGAGCTGCCGTCTAATTGGTTTGGTTGGCAGCTCTTTAGCAGCACAGCTGGTAGACAGTCCTACTGACCCTGGACTTAGCTGAGCTTCTCACTGGGGAGGAGAGTCTCAGCGAGGTGCAGTGCGTCTGGGTTCGAGGCCGGGGCGTGGGGGGTGGAAGCGAGCTCAGGTGGGCCGAGGGGGCCCACAGAGGATTTTCTCCTTCCCTTCGCCCAACAGCAGCCCACGCAGCTGAAGCTGGGTAAAATACTGACAGTGGTGGGAAAGGCTCTGCCACTTAAGGGCCTCTATCGGGCCAAGAGCTGGCAGGCCACCAGACACCTTCCTCGTTTCCATCTCCCCAACAACAATAACATTTCAAACAGACTGATGGGTTGGGTAGGTGGCAGGAAGTCCATGCGCTGGATTTTATGTATGCCCCCCTTTTAAACCCTCCAATGGGAGAGTGTAAAATCTAGCCCATTAAATTTTGTTTCTCCACAAATGCTGCCAGACCTGCTGAGTATTACAGCATTTCTGTTCTCATTTAAAATTCGTTCTGTTTGTTTTTTTTTATGCCCACATCACTAAGGTCTCATTTTCCATGGGATAGGGATAGTTTATAATTTTTTTTTAAATTGGTCTCTACGGCCATCATTGCTTATTTGACATTAGTTAAAACAAAATGGAAAATGTTAATGGTTATGATGATCTATCTCTTCACTCACTGCCATCCTCTATATTTATACAGAATGAAAGAAGGATTTGCATCATTTAACAGCAAGGGAGTTATGGCAATCAGGTGACGATGTTACAGGTATAGTTAAACTTGAAGAGGCACATAATTAGATTATAAATTGAGAAAGATAATTTTGAGAGTAAATGTAGGGAACTTTTAATAACTTTACTCTTAGAATTTTTTTTCAATCCCTGCATTCTAGGTCAACAAATTACAAGGGCAGCCTTCTTGGTAAAAACTCATTAAGGAGACACTAGAGACCCTAAAAGGTAAGTTAATAAACATCTTTGCTTGGTGCAGAAGACGATGAGTGAGCCTCTGCTATTATAGATGCCTCACTTTCCAATTACTGAGATGTTGATGAACCCATGACTTGCATACTGGCAGGCTGTGATCACCCACAGCAATTGGCCAACTGCTCATTACACTTGTTAGTGGGTGGGCAGCTTGTTGGTGGGATATTATTTTTGGCCGGCCTACAACTTCCCATGCTGGAGTTAAAATACTCCTTTAAATGTCTAAATATATGTTGAAGAAATGCTTATAAATGGGAAATGCAACTTGCAGGCATTTGACCAGATTCAATCATAATTTAAATAGCAATATTTATGATCAACATATTCCAACCAGTAGCAAATATTAATTAGTACTTTTTAGAAATCACTGCTGTCCATTCTTCCCCACATCCACCCACTCCACCCCACCCCAAACGTTCCCATCAGATCATAAGTTGAGTGAATTTGCTTTGGGTGTTTTCTCTTTCTCATGCCTACTCCCTCACCACCACCCCCCAACCCGATCTGTCATTACCACTGCAGCTGCTGGCTTGCTTTCCCAGTTGCTGAAGAATGGTACTTAAAAAGACATTGGGTTGGTCAAAACGCTCATTGTACAATTAAACTGCATGACTGTTTCAAATTTTTGTTTCCCGTAATTCAGCGTCATATGTTGTAAAGGAGTCTCTAATCTTGAGTAGTTCAACAGCACAGCGATAGCCAAATACTTTGTTGTACCATTCTGGTGTTCGTCCTCTGCAAGAAATCAGAGTGATAGAATGAGTGTGAAGCTTTGTATTCTGGTTTACGCTGTAATTTCCAGCAGCTTTATAACAACAACATTATTCATTTATATAGCACCTTTAACATAGTAAAATGTCCCAAAGTTTGATGATAACAAGCCCTATAGTGAGGAAGCTGCAAGTTATTATCTGTATGTAGGCCCATTTTTCAATCAGAAGGAAGAGATGAATGGAGACTAATCTAATTGAAATTAGTTATAGGTTTACAGGAGGTTGCCTTAGATCACGGCATATAAGTTAATCTTAGAAGCCTCCAGAAATCCTTCCAAAACTGGGTTGACTTATACGCATATATAAAATGTGAACCTGCAGTGTGGGTGGTTTCCATTTTGAAATGTGAAAAACTAACAGCACATGTAATTCATAAAATTAGTGTGGCACAGTTTATTGAATGAAGTAATTGTAAAAAGATACTTTTAACTATAATCAAAGCATTTTAAAGCCATCAAATTCATTGCCTTTGGCATTTGATGCAAAGAGCTCATTGAATTCATTCCGAGTCACTTTGGCTATGGCATCATCATAAGGAATCCACTCTGGATCAGATTTGGCACTTTTTCTTTCTGAATCATCCCTCCATAACAAATCATCTTCCCCTCCTTCCACTGAATTGGATTTTCCGTATTTCTTGAAGAATATGATGACACTTTGCGCACCAATGGATAGCATCTCATGATTTGATGTGGTTTCATTGTCAATCATGTCAGTACGCATGTTTCAACTCTTTATGAAGGTGTTTTGTCATCAACCCTCCACCTATTCCATTCTGTGTGAACATGATCCTTGAATAGCTTGTCAAGGCACAGCTCCAAATGTTGAGCTACAGACGTTAGACCTCCTGGTATAACTGCAGTGTGGGTGTTATTTCTTCGCAGGCACTTCTGAACATGTCCTACACTAACAAGCTGCATTCTTCACATAGGCCACCAGGACACCTATTCCACACATTAACAATCCATGTTCATCCATCCAACTGTTATCATGGACATGCACAAAAACTCCTGTAAGGAATTCGATACTTGGCATGGTTTTGTGTTTGAAAATTACCATAGGCTTTAATTTCATTCCATCGTCATGCCACCGTGAATCTTGTCTTATCGTACTGTCGTTTTCACTAGAACGGATTTTGATTCTTTGCACTCCATGGTTTAGCTGCTGGGCATACTTATGATGCCAATGTGACTTAATAGGTAGTTGTGCTTTTGCCGCTGCCTGATGAACTGCTAGAAATTGATAGTTTCAGCATTGAGGTCTCTTGGTTGTCTCTGAGCAACCTTGGTCTTCTGTTTCAACACTAGACTGTTTTGTTCCATAAAACGGCTTCAACAACTAGCTTTGGTCTGAAATCTTTGCTGGACCTGGTTTGATATGGCTCACTTAAGTGTGTATATATTGCATTTCTAGTCACAATGTATCAATTCTGACAACCTTCGAGGGCTCATTCTGAGATGATATTTCTGAAGATCAGGCAAGTGTCTGGTCGCCTTAATGATGGCACATTTGGTCTTGCTAAATCTTCTTCAGGACAGATTCTGTCTTCTTGCATTTTTGCACTAGTTTTTCACTAACACCGAATTCCCTCGCTGAAGAACCATTTTTTTGATGAGTTAGCAAATGTTATGACTTTTAGCTTGAAAGCAGCTTCTTGTTTCAATCCTTTCGCTGGGGGACCCAATTCTGTTTGTTACCCACCATGCCATGCACAATCTGTTCTGTGGCTGTGTTAAACTCCTGCGCATCTTCTTCGCAACAACCCATTTTGCCTAAATGATCCTAGAATTCGATGTACAGTTTAAGTTAAGTAAAACATGCATTTCCGGGGTGAAAAATTGAGGCTGACCACTAATGCGAGGAAAGCATTTGTAGCTGAAAAGACTTATATGCCGAGTATATACAAAAACATGATGTTTGACACTGAAAAAATGGGGTAGTCTTATATGCCGTGATCAATGGTATCAATACACTAGACAGATAAAATGGCAAATGGAATGCACAATAAATGGAGGATGCTGAGTAATGTAGAGGAAGAGAGAAACTTTGGAGTTATGTAGCAGGACATGCATATAAGGTTTGTATGGCATGCTTTTCTTTGTCAGCTGAGGCATTGAATATAAGATCAGGAAGGTTATGCTAGAACTGCATACATCAACGCTAGTTGGACCACATCTTGACTACTGCATAAGGTTCTCCTCACCACATGTAACTGCACTGGAGATTTATGAAGATGTGGCCAGGACTGGAAATGAGCTATGAGGAAAGATTGGATGTCTTCTTCGAAACAGAGGCAGCTGAGGGGGTGACTTAATTGAGGTGCAATACATTAGGAGAGGCTTATATGGAGTACATTTGGATGACCTAATTACCTTAGCAGAGGGATCATAGATTTAAAGTATTTGGTGGAGAGATTAAAGGGGAGATGAGGAAACATTTTTTCATCCAGAGGATGTTTGGGAATAGGAACTCATTGCCTGAAGAGGCAACAACTCTGACCACCTTTAGAAGGTATTTGGATGTCTACCTAAGC
This sequence comes from Carcharodon carcharias, assembly GCF_017639515.1. Lineage (NCBI taxonomy): Eukaryota > Metazoa > Chordata > Chondrichthyes > Lamniformes > Lamnidae > Carcharodon > Carcharodon carcharias. The sequence continues at coordinate 28,916,231 of NC_054474.1, forward strand.
TACAGGGCTATGGACTAAGTGCAGGAAGGTGAGATTATGCAAGGTAGCTCTTCATCAACCAGCACACACACAGTAGTCCGAGTGGCCTCCCCTGTCACGGAAATTTTCTATGATTCTATGATCTCCTGTCTTACTGTGAAAAACATGCTAAAATTGAGGTAATATAAATACCGTAACAATAATTCTAGTAGAATCATTACACATTAAAGGAAAATAACTCTCTTAGAATCTCACAACAGCCCTGCACCCCTGATTAACTCTCTTTGGACTCTTTCCATTTACCTTGTGTCTATTCGACAGATATGCGACAGCTTGGATTTTGGTGCTCCAACTGGTTCGATGAGAAACTGGGACGTGATCACATTTCCTTGGACTCCTTGTAAATGAACCTCTTTGGCATCCACAAATGTGGCACCTAACACACACATTCCGGTTTGAGAGTCTGTCTGCCAATTCCTGGAAGAAAATTAAATCAGTTAGTGTACCACATTGCACAGCACAAATGAAACTCACCTGCACTCAAGAGCTTTTCATACAATTACGCAAATTAATTTATCTCCATTTTTGCTCATTTATATATCAATATATTTGATTGGGATCAGGACAACAGCACAACACTTATTTTATTTACACACTTTTAGTCTCATGAAATAGCACATGCTACTACTAATCAGATCAGTGATTGTGTCAGATTTTTACTTTGCTCAGATAATGGTATCAAGTATAGACAGGGTTATTTGAGTGATTGGAATCCAACAAAAGAAAATATTGAACTGAGTCAGGGAAAAGGGTGCTTAAGGCAAATGAATGGGCATTCTGGAATCCTTTAGCAATCCTTGGGTAGAGTTTCCGCTTCTGGCGCAATTGGCAATTCCAGCGCAAATGCCATCTGCTTTGAGAAATACTTTCACTGCCAATCCCCCCAAGACAACCTGAGTTTCCGCCCAAAGCTATTTGCATATTTCCAAATACAAAAATGAGCCAGGGTGCAATCAGGCAGTGTTTTAAAACTGAATATTTTTTTTGGCAGAATGGCTTGAGGGACCAAATGGCTTATTCTTGGGCCTGAATTTCACACTTCCCGCTTGGGGGTGGGGGACCATGCTATAGCACAAATGGGATTCTCACTGGGTTCCTGCCCACTCTGACCTCTCAGCGATGTTATGCTGGAGTGGGCAAGGCCTTGGACAATCAAATTGGTGGGCAGCTCTCTGAGGCGGGACTTCCTCTCGAGTGAAGGGTGGAAGTCCCACCTGCGGACAATTAATGCTCACTGGAGCGTGAAATGGCTTTAGGGCAGGTGGTGCCGGTGGGGGATGTGTTGCCCACCGACTCTTCGGATGATGGGACGGGAAACCCTGCCATCCGAAATATCCTTGCCCTGATCCTATTTTCAAAGTTCTTAAAATGTTTCCTTCACGTTTATGCCCATTCATTTGCTTAAGCACCCTTTTCCCAGACTCAATTCAATTTTTTTTGTTGCTGGTTTCCAATCATTTAAATAACCCTTTATAATCTGGGTACCATTATTTAAGCAAAGTGAAAGTCTGACACAATCACTGACCTGATATGTAATAAAGGTAGGAAAAATAAATCCAGAGCGCCCTGGATGATGAGAGAGCTAAAGGTAAAGATGAAAAGGAAGAAGTGCATGTACTACAGGTGTCATATAAAAATTCTATCAAGAATCAGGCTGAATACAGAAGGACCAGAGGGGAAGCGAAAAAACTAATAAGGAAAGGAAGGAGAAGGTGGTTGATGTCGGGAATGAACTTCCTGAAAGGATGTTGGAGGCAGGTTCGATCGAGGTATTCGAAAAAAAATGGAATTGCTACCTGAAAAGAGAGAATTTGCAAGGTAACAGGGATAAGGCAGGGGAGTGGGACTAGGTAGAATGCTCTTTCAGAGAGCCAGTGCAGTCTCGATGAGCTGAATAGCCTCTTCCTGCACTGTAAAGATTCTGTGATTTCATGATTATGTGAGCTAGGGTGTGTAAATAAACTGGAGTATTTGAATGTTGTGCTGTTGTCTTGATCTTAATCAAATGTATTCATATATAAATGAGTGCAATTAGTGTAACTTCCAACAGTGACTAATTCACCCCAGGGCACAGCCAATTTTGGAGGTAGGCCTTGCTTCCGACAGGTCTTTGAAACTAATGAGAAATATGCTGGAAGCTCCATGCCCTTATGTTTTATTTTTATCACAAGAAGCTTTGGGCAATCTTGTTAATTTGCATGCTTTGGAACACCTGGTGGCACTTTTGAGAGCAATATGACTTCAAGTGTCTTTCTCCTTTCCAATCTACTTCCATGGATTTCTTTCGAGTTTCTTATTGCATTCAATAGACTACTAATGCTGACAAATACTTTCAATAATGTGCTGTTCTTATCTGCTGACTTCATTACAAATGAGTTTATAATTTTAAAAAATTGAGCTAAGGTTGAACATTATTCATGCCTTTGTTATTTCTAGACTTGACTATTTCCAATGCACCCCTGGTCAGCCTTCCACTTTCTACCCTCTGTAAACATTAGGGTCATCCAAGACCCTGCCAATCGTGTCCTAACTTGCAATAAGTCCTATTCACTCATCAGCTCGCTGACGTGGTTAAGCAACATTTCATTTTTAAAATTCTCAACCTTATACTCAAATCCCTTCATGCTTGCCCCTCACCATCTCTATAATGTCCTTCAGTTCCAATGTCCTCTGCACTCTGCAAATTCTGGCCCCGATCATTCGATTTTAATCGCTCCACCTTTGGTGGCCGTGCCTTCAGCTGTCAAGGTGCTAAGTTCTGGAATTACATCCCTAAAGCTCTGCCTCACTACTTCTCTTTCCTCCTTTAAGAGGCTCCTTAAAATCCACCTCTTTGACCAAGCTTTTGTGGCTCAATGTCAATTTTATTTTTGTTGATAATGCTCCTTGGGACATATTAACACCTCCTGTCTTCCCAAATTTTATCCACCGTCTACAAGGCACAAGTCAGGAGTGTGATGGAATACACTTCACATGCCTGAACGAGTGCAGCTCCAATAACACTCAAGAAGCCTGACACATCTGTTTGGGTTTTAAATTGCAAAAGTACAACATGTTCTATTTAGCTTGCTGTATTCCCTCTGCCACGAGGGAATCTGACTATAAGTTGTCATTTTACATTAGTTCAATAAAGACCTCATACTGAGAAAGACACTAAGAAGCACTGCTGTCTTTGTACTCAAAACACCGTCCAGATCAAAACAGTCAGCTTGATTGGCACCCCATCCACCACCTTCAACATCCACTCCCTCTGCCACCAATGCACAGTGGCAGCTGCATGTAGTATAAACAGGATGCTTTGCAACAATTTGCCAAACCTCCTTTGACATCACTTTCTAAACCTGCGACTCCTGCCACCTGGAAGGACATGAACAGCAGATACATGGGAACATCACCAGCTGCAAGTTCCCTTCCAAGCCACACACCATCCTGACTTGGAACAATATCACCGTTCCTTCACTGTCACTGAATTGAAATCCTGGAACTCCCTAAAAGCACTGTGGTGTTCATTAGATGGATTGCAGCCATTCAAGAAGACAGCTCACCTTCTGAAAGGGCAATTAGGGATGGGGCAACAAATGTTAGCTTAACCAACGATGCCTACATCATATGAAAGAACATTTTTTAAAAATCACGTCAAAGGCACTATATAAATTTAAATTGCTGTTGTTATTGGTATACATCACAGCAAGTACTGTGTAACATCTGGAGCCATGTTCCCCTTGAACTATGTCATCTCCACATTGTATATGAATCCAAATTTTTTGCCAATAAGTTCTACATATTTCTTGTCTTAGCCATAGAATCCAGAGGTGCCACGACCAATAGCTCTGACCCTTCTACATAGATGTTCCAATGCAGACTTAACCATTACCTCCTGACCCAGAGTCATTGCAGGATGCAGTGGTCTGCAAGAAGACTGTAGGCTTTCTCCATTGTAACGGCATTGCTAATTTTGCTGGTTTTTTTGTGCTGTTAAGAACTAATTGCTCAAATTTTGTGGAGTCACCTTCATCAATCTTGTTGCTGTGACTAAAGCAAATCACTTAGTACAGACAGATCAAAATATAGATTCAAAGGAAGGGAAAGAAACAGGCAGAAAATTACTGCTTGTGCAGTGAACAATCTTACAAATCAGGCTCTTCATGACAGCGCTGCCAAAGTCTGAACAAAGGATTCTGTCTCGAAGGAAACTATTAAAATGTATATTTTCAAAATAGGGTCAGCACATGTAGAATTTTTGAGATTAAATTCTTGTTGCTTACCTCAAAACTGTGTAATCTCTGGCTGGGTGTGGGAATGTACTCCTGATGGTGTAATGATAAATCTCTGTCTCATCATCCAGAGTTTCAATGACTTTTGAATGAAGGAGGTCTTTTTCCCAAAGGTGATGCTCCCTAAGCAAGTGCTTCAGAATCTCCTCTGGTGGCTTTTCCATCTCAGTGGATACTTTCCACAGCCGCAAGGGATGATTGTCATCAACCTGAAAATGCAGATAAATGAAAGTAAAACATTCTAACTTGAAGTCCATCAATGTCAAACATCATTAAATCTGTAGATTTAAAGCTGATATATGGCTCAAAGATCAAGTTTTTGACTCGGCTCATGAAACTAATGACTGAATTATATGAGGTGCTGGATTCCCCACTCCCCATCCCAGCTAAAAAGTTGGTGGCAGAGCTCGCCAAGGGGAACAGCGGCTATCCCGCAACCATTTAATGACCAATTAGTAGTTTGCGGGGAGGGGGGGGGGGCAGGATTTTCTCCTTTCTGGATCAGAAAGTCCCACCTCAGAGAGCTGCCGGCCTCTGATTGGTCAGAAGTTCGCCAGCACTTCGGGACAGAGGCAAGTGGTGCTGGATCAGGACGTGGGCAAGTGTTTGGGGGTGTCACTGAGTACCAAACTGGCTGGCCCTGGCAGTGGGGTTGGGGTGGGGGATAGCGGGGCTGGGGTTTGAGAGGCCATGGAGGAGAAATTTAACTCGTTTCCCCTGCCTTCAAACCTGCTGTTGGGGAAGCATTAAATCCAGCCCTTCCTTACTTGATCTCCAATCAGTGCTGGGTTAGTTAATCTCAATCTGCTAGCGGTATAGGGTCACAACACCCCTGGATTAGAGAAAGGAATATCAGTGGCCGTCACTCAATATAAGTTATCAGCTTACTCCAGGGGGCTACAAAGATTGTCAGCTGTGGGATTTGAATGGCTAGACATTCAAATGAAGTATGGAAATGAAGGCAAAAGGCTGCCTCTTCAACAGTATAAAACACATCACATTTCTACCTCTCTTCAGCTCCAAAGTATCATATGGACTCAAAACATTAACTTTGTTTCTCTCTCCACCGATGCTGCCAGACCTGCTGAGTTTTTCCAGCATTTTGTGTTTTTATTAGAGAAGTATGGATATAGCAGAGGTTGCTTAAGCCAACATTGCATGGTCAGAACACTTAACTTCGACTCCTGACCTGGAATTATCCAAGGTTGGCTTGAGTAGGATAAAATTTTATTAGATGTGCATTTTTTATATTAACTAATAGGAAAGAACTGAAAAAAGGAACAGTTGACATAATGTTTCACCACTAAAGGCACAATATACCCAGTATCTTTTTAGATGGCACCAATTATTAAGGTATTGAATGTTTCACAGTGGAAGTTAATATCAGAATTAGACTATGCACTCACACTGCTGACCCTCATCCATTTAGTTACTGGATCATATCAATCACAGAAGCCAGAGGACAAAGGCCAACATTGCCAGAATTGATATTTTAATTAAGAGTTTCAACAAAATGAAAAAACAGGACTAATGATGCTGAAAAGTAGCACTAACAAAGGATTTGTGGAATTATTAATCTAAATCATTGTTCATGTGAGGGAATAATAGAAAGCAATTATTTTGCAACACTTGTAGAATTACACGGCCCATCATAGGTGACAAACAACAATTACATTCATATATGAAACCTACCAAATAAAGCCACAATAATTAACAAGTGTCTTGCACTCACTTCGCCAATGGAAATGTTTGTTGCGTGATACTGCTACCTGCAACATCAAAACTCATTGCACTGTCACTTTTGATAGCTTTTCCTACTTATGGCCATGCCCCTCCCTGTCTTGATAACCTCCTCCAAAGTCATACAGCTGCCCTGCAAAAACTTTCTGCTCCTTGGAGTCTGGCCCCATGCATTTATCTGCCTCATCTCACATTTGGCACTCATACCTTTAGCCCCATTTTCTGGAATCCCTTCGCAAAAACCACCACTCCTCTCTACCTTGTCCGCATCCATTAAGGCCCTCTTTAAAACTCATCACTTTGACTAAACATTTGGTCACCTCACTCTTAATATCTCCTTTTTAGACATGGCGCTTATTTTCGGATTACAGTTCTGAATGACATTTACGTTAACATAAGAAATAGGAGTAGGAGTAGGTCATTCAGCCCCCTCAAGTCTGCTTCTTAATTCAACAAGATTATGGGTGATCTTCTATAGCTCAGCTGCCCCTTTCCCACACTATCGCCAGGTGCCATGATTCCAAAAATATACTCAATGAGCACCCACAGCTCCCTGGGGTAGAGAATTCCGAAGGTTCATAATCCTCTCACTGAAGAAATTTCTCCTTAGCTCAGTCCTAAATGGCTGACTCCTGATCCTGAGACTGTGACCCCTATCTAGACTCTCCAGCCAGCAGAAACATTTCCCCAGCATCTATTGGTCAAGTCCCTTAAGAATTTTATATGCTACAATTAAGAAAGTATATAGACATATAGATATAGACAGATTCAAGTTGTCATCATTAGTCACCTTTTTGTATGTGATTTCTGCATGTTCTACACTGGAGCAGCTGATCCAACCTTTAAATTTCTCTTTCGCCTCCTTCCGCAGGTTCTGTAAAGAGCCCTGTAGTGTAGCTTTGACATTACAATACCACTCAGAATTATTTAGACCATCATCACAGTCAGACTGGAAATCCTGGTTGATGGACAAGCTCTGGCATTGCTCTATCCACTGCTCAGGAACCTAGAAGAAAGGAAATAATTGCCAATACCTCAATTTCTTCATAAAAAGTAAATTGGGAGCAAGGAGCTCAATGACAGGAAGGGAAAAGATCAACGGGCAAAGGAAAACAAATAATTTAATCAGATTACTCTAACTTTACTCTGTATCCATTTCTAAATAAGTTTAAGCAAGTTTAGCAAATTGGGCAAAACATTCACCTTGGCACGCATTAAAAGGACATTTTAAAGCCAGTTGAAAAATTCCAGAACCAGTTCACTTCCTGCTATATTTGGATCCAAAAAGATCCATATGCGTTAGCTCTCAGACCACGAGAGACTCAACCATGGCTTAATTAAGTTTATTATTGCACAGCCATATAAGGGGCGAATTATTTACTCATGCTCCAGGGATTAGATAGGAGCTTTTAGCAGACTGTGGGAGTTGATTCTTTGCGGTTCGTAAGAGCATTTTCCTGTAATAAGATCTTGCCGTACGTTGACAGAATATTTATTGTGGATTGAGCTAGATTTTTGTTTCAGTTTCATAGTTGTGAAGGTGTTTAAAAAAAAGCACAATTGTTTTAAGAATGAAACATATACTGTATGATTCGTAAACATATTTGATTAAATGGGAACTATAATTGAATTGAGAGTTAACTTTACAATAAGTACTGATTGGCAACTGAGCAACAGTTTACAGAATGTTATTACCAGAAAGAGATTTGTACACTCTGCAATCATATGGGCCAATCCCTGTGTGGCAGCAAGGTTTTCACTCAGATCTCTCTGGTCAGGTTTCCCGAGACTGTACTTCCTTTGGCTCACCCTAGGCACAAATGAGAAAAAAAACATCATCTAAATTGCTATCTAGTTAGCTAATGTTGTTCATTGAACAAAAGCTGCATGTAATATTTATTCCAGGGACTGTATCTGGCAGCATTCCTCTACTCCAGCGTAGAATCCTAGCTATCAGGAGGTGATAAGCAGCCAGTCTGCAGCAAGACTTTGAAAGTTTAAAGCCAAGCTTGAGAATTAAAAGAGCAGCTTTATCTGTAATTCTAAATTCAAAGCTACTCCTCTCCAAAGGAGATAAACTAACATTCCCTCTTAAGGGTGATTGCATTCAACGTGCATTACAGAATGGAACTCAATCAGGCCTGCTGTGTCAGCGCATGAACTACAGTCCATTGTACAATCTATTTATTTGCTGTAATCCTGGGCCAATTGAATAATGGAGTATTCCTGGGTCTATGCATTGAATTAACCGGGAGATAAATGTTTTTGAAATAAAAGAGCCTTGTGATCTGGTATCGACTGGTGTTACATTTTACAATTCCCCCCATAGTGTCTGCCAATCCACATCGCCTCTGATTATACAGTAGCACACAAAGTATCCCAACCTAAAAAGGCGAATAGGTCCCTTGCCAATACTGCCTTTTTAGTTGTGCCCAAAGAGGGGAAAAAAACCTATGCACTTTATCCCATTGTCGCTCTGTTACCCATTGTCCATCTTTTATATGTGCACAGGTGCAGAAATTTCTCTTATTTCCACACCTGCCGGGTGTTAAAGTTCTCTTTTGTGCGATGTTTAAAATTTACCTTGAGGTAGTGCTTTCCCTTCTCAGGGTATTGAGGTGGAAGAGGGATGGAGCCAGGCAGACTGCAAGGTTTGTAGGGGTCATTTGGTTCTCGTTGACACAAGCCACAACGTCACGAAGAAAGAAGAGGAGAGTCTGCAGAGCTTCACGATTTTCATCTGGAAGGAGCAGAATGGCTGATTGCACGGCAGGAAGTTGCTGGTCTGTTGGCAGGACTGTAGGCGAGGACAGAGTAAAGATTCCAAGCAGGATTGATAAATAAGGACAATAAATAGCCATTTTGTGCACTCACAAAGGTAGATTAATCAACTTTACAAAGCACAGAACTGATCAAAACTTTACTCATACATAGACTTATAGAATTTTACAGCACAGAAGGAGACCATTCTGCCCCATCACACCTGGCTGTCAGGAACAAGGGCTGGGGAATGAAATTACATTTGTAGTTCTATTTTTCCCCAAAGATGCATCTATTTTTCTTTCAAAACTTATGAGTTCTGTTTCCACCATCATTACTGGTAAAATATTCCATGTCCCATAACCTGTATAAAAATAATCAGCTGTTTTTCTGATGACCTTGTATGACTACCTAGTATTTTTGAAAAAAAAAGACAAGTAACATCCTTAAACCACATGGTATTTTAGTTGAGGAAGCACACAACTAGTTTATCAAATGAAAGCAGTGTGTTGTAAAATAGGCTACACTGATAATTGCATATCTCTCTCCAAGATGCCTAGTTCACACAGTTAAAGATTCCCTTCTGGCATCAGGGTTACAATGTATCAAGGGATATGGAGAAAGGGTGGTTAAATGGAGTCAAGGTACTGATCAGATATGGTCTCATAGAAAGGTGAAATGGGTTCAAGGAACTTAATGGCCTACTCCTGTTTGTTTGTTAAATTAAATCCCACTATCCAATGTGTTTGATAAGCCAACACTCCTGCAGAACTGGGAATCAATCTGCATCTCTCCATCTGCTCTCTCATAAAACAACCATTTGGGACACATTAAAAAGTTCTAACCCTTCTTTTGGTAAAGAAGCCATGGGTGAAAACAGATTGTATTATTCCATTTGAAAGAAAGGGTAAAGGTTTCCTCACTGGCTTTATGCACAAATGATATGAGATCTGGCAATTCAAATCCTTTCAGTAGTAAAATCAGTGTATAGAATAAAATCGTCTAAACTTCAAATCTTGCTCAACAGGAACGTGCAACTTTTAATGGGAGGGACTGCATTTGTATTGAAAGAAATGACATCTGGCTATCAGAATCACTTCTTTAAAACAAAAACAGACTGCATACATGAATTGGTGACTGTTTAACACAAGTGCACTTACACTGATATATATGAAGGAATGACTCGCAGAGCTTGGTGGTCAACAAGGGTTCAGGTAGATCCCGGAAATACTGTTTCAGCATGTCTGCTACATCAAATGCAGATTGGCCTTCATAGCTGACACCATCTGGACAGCTCTCATTCATTTCTCGTAATGCCTGGATCCTCGATTTCACTCCAGATTTTCTGAATAATCCAACCTAATGTGCAATGAATGTGAAAAGAAATTAAACATCATTGCATTAGAAGCAAACAAACTTTTTTTTATTTTTGATAAATATGATCAGCTTTATTATCAGCAACTAGCACAAAGATCAAAGTCGACCTGGATTTAAACATTTCAAACCTGATGCTTCATTTGAACTTACAGGTGAGTCCATTGTGCATGGAACTATACCAAAGTTGAGGAGGCATAGTCAGTGATAATGTTTTTATATAAAGCCTCATTACACAAAAAAACTATTAAAATGTTTTACATAATGTTCACATTGCAATAATAAACACACTGGTGGTAAAGTCAATGGAAGTAAAATCCAGGAAAGATGTGCTATTAACTATTTTACACCGTTGCAAGTCAAAACTACCCCCACAGCCCTCTGATGTCCAGAGTATGAAACCAGAGCACATAAGAGAGGAAAGCCTCCTCTGCTACTGATACTGAATTCCAAGCCTGGAGCATTCTTGTTTTGTTTTCATGGGTTACTTATTAAGAAAGTAAAACTGGCCAACAATTGGCACTAAATTATCTATTTCACTCAGGGGCTGATTGATCAGTTTAGAAAACAAAGAAATTCATAAAAATACATTTAGAAGGAGCACTTCTGAGGTGGGGGTAAAGACACAAACTGGTCCAATCTACAATTGACCAGGATGTGCTTGAGTACAACATTGGCTGACAAAAAGGAACTGGACATTCTTACTTTGTGATGAGGACAAACATGGGTCAGAAACAATACTGTTAAAATAACTACACAAACCTGATCCAGGCAGTGGCTCCTGAGGAAGTACATGGCCTGCAGAATACTCTTTGGTAGAGGATGTCCTGTGCGCTGAACGTTCAACAGCAATGGAACACCAAACACCACTTGGTCCTTGTAATCAGGTGCTTTCATTTTCCTGATAAACTTGGGAACTGTCCTACAGAATCAGGGATTCAATAGTTAGTGTGACTTTATACACAACAACTTGTGCCAATTTTAGGATTGAACAAAACACCAAATATATTGCTCCAGATTTTGCAGGCAGGGGGTGAAGTGATGCACTCACAGCTGGCCTTGAATAAAGTTGTCCAGAAAGATTTAGTAGGTTCTAGATTTCCTCCATTCTGATGTGGCTTTGAATTTGGAGCCACCTGTGGCGTCCAACAACAGTGCAGGCAACAAGCAGACTAATCAGCCAATCAGGCTGGAGAACGCTCATAGACAGCAAAGCAGGAAGTAAAAAGCAGGGATTAGAATTCACATTTTAATCAATGAGACATAGTTAGCATGCAGGTACAGCAAGTAATGAAGAAGGCAAATGCTGGACTTTATTGTGAGAGGGATGGAATGTAAAAATAGGGAAGTCCTGCTCCAGCCATACAGGGCATTGATGAGATTACACCTGGAGTACTGTGTGCGGTTTTGGTCTACTTACTTAAGGAAGGATACACTTGCAGTTCAGAGGACGTTCACTAGACTGATTCCTGGGACGAAGGGGTTGTCGTAGGAGGAAAAATTTAGTTGGTGGGCCTACTTTTATTAGAGCTTAGAAGAATTAGAGGTGACCTTATTGAAGCACAAAAATTCTCAAGGGACTTTACAGGGTAGATGCTGAAGAGAATGTTTCCTCCTGTGGCAGAATCTAGAACTAGAGGCCACAGATTAAAGATAAGGGGTCTCCCATTTAAGATGAAAATGAGGAGGAATTTATTTCCTCAGAATGTTATTAGTCTTTGGAATTCTCTTCCCAGCGAACAGTGGAGGCTCGATCATTGAATATATTCAAGGACGCGTTAGACAGGTTTTTGATTGACACAGGAGTCAAAGTTTATTAGGGACAGGCTAGAAAGTGGCATTACGGCCACAATCCTATCATCCACGATCTTATTGAATGGCAGAGCGGGCTTAATAGGCTGAATGGCCTACTTCTGCTTCTATTACTAATGATCTTATATGGGATTAAAGGAAGAAGCTGAAAAATAATTTAAAAAGTAAATAAAAATGTTTATTTTAAAGATCATTGAACTTATAAATTGTTCTGAGGGAATGAGACAGCACACTCAAAGTTAGTTTTTCGGAATGAGAGAAGTTGTTGAGCAAAATTAGGGCTTAGAACACCATTCAATACTCAGTTACACGTGATTAAACAAGGTTCAACATTGCCATTGGTTCTTACAGTCAGAATAGTACATAAAAGGTTGAATCAATTCACTGATTGTGTTGATTGCATCTGCTAAGCCTGAAACAGTGCACTGTGTAGAGGAGCACTTGTGCTCCAGAACTTGCCGCACTCCTAGCCAAGCTGTTCTAGTACAGCTACAACACTGGCATCTACTCAGCTATGTGGAAAATTACCCAGGTATATCCTGTACACAAAAATCTGGACAAATCCAACCCAGCCAATTACTGCCCCATCATCCTACTCTCGAACAGCAATAAAGTAATGGGAGGGGTCATCAACAGTGCTATCAAGCAGCACTTGCTTAGCAATATCCTGTTCATTGATGCCCAGTTTGGGTTCTGCCAGGGCCACTCAACTCCTGGCCTTAGTTCAAACATGGACAAAAGAGCTGAACTCCTGAGGTGAGGGGAGAGTGACTGCCTTTAATATCAAGGCAGCATTTGATCAAGTGTGGCATCAAGGAGCTCTAGCAAAACTGCAGTCAATGGGAATCAGGGGAAGACTCTCCGCTAGTTAGAGTCATACGTAGCACAAAGGAAGATAGCTGTGGTTATTGGAGATCAATCATCTTACTCCAGGACTATCACTGCAGGAGTTCCTTAGGGTAGTGTCCTAGGCCCAACCATCTTCAGCTATTTCATCAACAACTTTCCCTCCATCATAAGTTCAGAAGTGGGGATGTTTGCTGATGATTGCACAATGTTCAGCACCATCTGCAACTCCTCAGATACTGAAGCAGTCCAAGCCCAAATGCAGCAAGACCTGGTCAATATCCAGACTTGGGCTGACAAGTGGCAAGTAACATTCATGCCACACAAGTGCCAGACAATGACCATCTCCAACAAGAGATAATCTAACAATCGCCCTTTGACACTTAATTGCATTACTGTCACTGAATTTCCCACTAACAACATCTTAGGGAACACCATTGACTAGAAACTGAACTGGACTAGCCATATAAATACTATAGTTACAAGAGCAGGTTAGGGGGCTAGGAATCCTGTGACGAGTAACTCACCTCCTGACTCCCCAAAGCCTGTCCACCATCTACCAGGAATGTGTTGGAATTCTCCCCAGTTTCCTGAAAGAGTGCAGCTCCTACAACACTCAAGAAGCTTGACACCATTCAGGACAAAGCAGCCTGCTTGATTGGCACCCCATCCTCAAATATTCATTCTCTCCACCACCAACGCACAATAGCAGCAGTGTGTACCATCTACTAGATGCACTGCAGGAAATCACCAAGGCTCCTCAGATAGCATTTTCCAAACCCATGACCACAATCATCTGGAAGGACAAGGGCAGCAGATAGATAGGAACACCGCCACCTGGAAATTCCCCTCCAAGTCACTCACCATCCTGACTTGGAAATATATCGTCGTTCCTTCACTGTCACTATGTCTAAATCCTGGAACTCCCTTCCTAACAGCACTGTAGATGTACGTACACCACATGGACTGCAGTGGTTCAAGAAGGCAGCTCAACACCACCTTCCCAAGGGCAACTAGGGATGGGCAATAAATACTGGCCCAGCCAACGAAGCCCACATCCCTTGAATAAATAAAAAAAACGCAGGGCATTATTGACAATAACTTCCAGATCCCCACATTTGACTGTACATGTACTAGAACTTACTGTCAGCTTTCCACAGTAATGATAGCAAGCACTGACAATTTCACCACATGTATAACTTCAAATTTAGGGCCTTGTAATATTAAATTGATAGCATGACAATTGTGAATCCTCTTTAAGAGGACATGTAATAATAATTTAATGAATGGGACTAAAAGACTGTCATTCTGTGCGGACTTATAGGGTCAGATTTTAGGCCTCCCTGGGGATGGTATGGCAGGAAAGAGATGGCCCACAAAATTAGGCACCATGCAATGGACGCTATGCCCACCGCTTATCCATCCACCCTGTCCTGCCACAATTTTACCAACGGTTGGAGAGGCATCAGGAGGCCTTTGGGTGGTCATAGGCCTCCTTCCACCACTACTGGGATTTAACCAGCAGCGGGGGAGGCCTAAACAGGGGCAGAATTTTTCCCTTGTTGGGCATGTGCGCATCCGACCTGAATGGGAGTAAGTAGTGTGCAATGACGTCAGACGAGCGTCCTGACATCATCGTGCACTCTCACGATATTCTGCTCGGCTGGTACGCATGAGATGCGGCAGCACACATTCCGACAATTAAGAGGTCTATTAAGGCCCTTAATCAATTAATTAAATCGAATTTTTCACTGTCCACCCAACCGTTCAGTTGGCGAGTGGGCGAATAGGTCAAGTGGCCTTTGCACAGGGGGGTGGGGGTGGCGGGCGGTGGGGGTGTGTGTGTGTGTTGGGGGGGGATGAGGTTTCGACCAGTGATTAAAAAGGAAACTTTTAAAACTTGTTTTTAACATGTTCCTGCTCATGTGACAGAATCACGTGAGGGGACATGTTTTCCTTACTTTTCAACTCTGGTAATGTTAAAAATCTTCAGCTTCCTGGAGGCAGCTCTGTGCCTTCAGGGATCTTTCACTGAGTGCAACTCCATGCATGCGCACACTCCAGCGCTCGGGCTCCTCTCGCCAGTGCTGAGGCTCTGAGCGCGTCTTTCACATTGGCTAGCCATTACCTTTAATTCCAGCCCCATGGCTCCTTGCTTTTGAGGACTGCATGCAGTCCCAAGCAGTGGCCACCATTCCCAATGGCACTAGTCAATAATCTTATGTTCTAGACTAATAAAGCATTTTAAAACAGTTCTGAAATATAGGAGGAACCAGAAAGACACATGTCATGGTATAATTAGGAAATATCCAAACATTAAAGAAATGCCATAGAGTTGTCAGGTATTTCACCACAAAGAGAAAGGATGAAATATATGAACCAAAAAATAGAAACTGAGGACAATGATAATTTAAAATGTATTGACATTATACAACACTGACACTATTCTGTCCTATATTTAATGCAGTTGTAAATAATTTGGTGCAGGTCTCAAGATGCCATTGGGTAATCCATAGATAGATGCAATGAAATGGCGATGCAGCCGTTGTGTAACAGATGGCAAATGTTGTTTAAATAATGCTTTAACACTACAAAAACAGTTTATGCGCTGCCAACACTATGGGGTGCTGCTTTGATCTTCAAAGAGGCATTATTCTGTGGTAATTACACTAAAATAGCTTCTTGCAACCTCCAAATCAATGTAATTTTGACACTCTCTTTAAATTCTTTGGGATTGATTCCACTTTCATGAAGCTGTAACATACATAAAAGTGATAAATGATAGGGCCCAACTAACTTGGTTTCATTTAATCTAGGAATGTGAAGGGCATTAATAAAGCACTTGAATTTTACTCGTGAATTACAATGTTTCTTGAGCCAAGATTAATTTATATCCATGTTTACCAATTCCAGCCTTGCTTGCTGGAGGGAGAGTATTTGTCCATCAGGGTAGTGAGCTTCAGGAGAGCCAGTTTCTGTAAGAGGTTGAGCTGAGCAGCGGACTGGTTATCAATTTGCAGGTGTAGATTCTTAGGATTCAAGTTCTGCTCACTGGGCCAACATAATCTCTGCTGCCTGTAACATAAAACATCATCAGTCTGGCAATGAGTTTCTACCGGTTAGGTGTAGAAATTACACTCTTTTTGAAATAAGATCAAGATGTCAAGAATGATCTTGTGGTAGTGTTCTGTTCTGTGCGTGCAAATTACGCTGTTCATATTACAGTTCGAGTTTCTAGTAAAATATATCAAAACAATCACAAATGCAAAACCTTCCATGAACTAGTGCAACTAGTTAGGATAAGAGAATATAGTTTTTTTTTCTTTGCATTTAAAATGTTTACTGCTGTATATAAAAGAGTGGTAACCTGGCAATTTTATTAATATAGCTGAAAATGCGCTTGTCACAAAAATTAACATTTTTAGGAAGAGTGTCTAGTTCTCCACATGTGAGTAACAGATTTTTAAAATCACTGAAGGTGATTTATAAAAACTATACTGAACTATTTTCTAGTTTCATTGGTGTAAAATCAGTTTTAGTAAATTAAATCCTAAATGTTAAAACATTTAAAACGTACCTACTAGTGCCTGTGTACCTATGAAAACAAGTTCACTTTGAGCTTACTAAGTGTATAATGTTCAGTTTTTGAGATCTTCAGTCCATATTTCCATTTTAGAGAGACTCAGATTTTTTTGAAAAATTACTCATCTTCCTCAATACAAAAAGAACAGCTTTATTTATTTGCCTTTGCAAGTTTAGGATCTGGCTCAGTTTTTCTTGTAGGTTCTCACTATTTAAACAAGCTGATCCTGTTTTTTTATCATATTGCTAACATTTAAATAACCTTGCAGAATTAGCAATAAAATTATAACTTACAATAATAGTTTCTAATGAACTGAAAACTAAAAAAGTGTTTTTACGGGCAATCTCAGCAAAGTGGCATTCCCACACTAGGAGCGGAATCTTGTGGAGGCAACGGGGGTCTCAGCTGCTATGGGAAAAATCAGTAAGACTTGGAAATGACTGGTACTGGTCCAAACTGGTCTTGTACGCCTTAAAATGGAACTCCAGTTCAGACCAGTACCAATCATTTCCAAGTTTTATTGGTTTTTACTTCTGGGCGGTGAGACCTCAGTGTTGCCTCTTTTTGGGAGGGCCCATCCAATTTGTGCCACTGAGGCCAACGGTGGGCCTACCCTCAAGATCAAAGAATCCAGTGACCAAAGTTCCGCCCTCCAAGAGCTGTTGACCAATCAGAGGCCAGGACCTCTTCTCAACAGTGCCACAGGGGAGGCAGTGGCTGCTGCCAGTAATATGCCTCAGATTGAGGAGGGACCCAGGCACAGGTGAGTGATGGTGGAAGTGGGGTCATGGGGGAGGCCGGTTGGCAGCAAGGGTATGAATCAGCTTCCAGCTGGCGCTTCAATTCCCCATGCTGAGTCCCTCAATCAGACACTAAGTGCCTTTGAATGAGGGACAACCATACCTTGCTACCCCCACACCCCCTTCCCATCAACACACTAGGGTTTGCTCATCATGCTTCCTGCCCCAAATGCCAGCAGACCATCTCACCTGCCACCCTCCTGCCTGATTAAATGATCCCCTGCCACTAAGCTTGTCATGGGGTAGGGCACAAGATTCTGCCCTAGGTTTTCTCATGATTGACATTCCATGGCTGTCTGCTCAAGTTGTCTTGATTTTGTGCACAAACTTAGTGCACTTTGTGACTAAATCAACCTTTAAAGTCCAACACCAAAGCTGTGTACCTGTGTACTTCAAATTTCCAAAAAACATTGCTTGTCTCTATCTCACCAACCAGACATTGTCACTGCCAGATCAAACTTTTTCCACATCCTCCTCAACCATCTCTTGCATAGCCTTCAACTTATCCAGAACTTAAAACAGCCATATCAAGAACCACCCTTCTGTCACCTCAGTCACCACCCACTCTATTGGATTCCCATTATTTTGAAGTCTCATCCTTGTCTATAATCCTTCCATAGCCTGCTTTCACCCAACTTCTACATCCTCCTCCAGCTTTATATCTCCATTTGCACCATCTACTTTTCCAAGCCAGGCCTACTCTGCATTCCCTCTGCTACATCAATGACAGCAGAACCTTCAGTCATCCCTTGTCATATTTTCAAAATCTCTTCCTAATATTTAGTCTTGCTGCATATCTGACCACCTCCAAAAGCTTCCTTAAAAAGTTACCTTTATGATTGTGTCATTGATAGCATCTTTCCTTTCTTATTCAAATGCGAACCCACCCCTCCTCCCCGCCCTTGAAGCTTTGGGACATCATGATGTTAAGGGCACTATATAAATGCAAATTATCATTGCTCCCAGTGTGGAGCCTCAAACAAATACTTACTCTTAAGCAAATACCTCCCAAGTTATTTTCATTTTAGGATCAAGACGGCAGCAAGAGTCATCATCTTTACTGGATGCAAACACGGAACCCCAGTGACACAAGGAAAGTCTCTAAAACCACATCAGCCCAAAAAAAACACACTCTAATTCTAACAGTTCGGAGAGAAACTGCTTTTAATGAGTTTAATTATCCTGTAGAAAGAATTATATGAAAAGAATCGATCATAGGGATCAGAAAATCCATGACATGGAATGACACAGGCTAGACAACTCACGAGCAAGGGAAGTTGACGTTGATTAATGGTCAGTCATCATAGGAACATAAGGAATAGGAGCAGGAGTAGGCCAGTCACCCCCTCAGGCCTGCTCCACCATTCAACTAGCTAATCTTCTAGCTCATCGGCATTTTCCCACACCATCCCCATATCCAATGATATCTTTAATAATATCAATATTATTTTTAATTTATCAATAGACATGTTTATTTCTTATTGCAATATAGCCCCCTAATATCACACCTTCCAAACCCACGACCACTACCATCTAGAAGGACAAGGACAGCAGATAAATGGGAATACCACCACCTAGGAGTTCCCCTCCAAGTCACTCACCATCCTGTCTTGGAAATATTTTGTCGTTCCCTCACTGTCACTGGGTCAAAATCCTGGAACTCCCTTCCTAACAGCACTGTGGGTGTACATATACCACATGGACTACAGTGGTTCAAGAAGGCAGCTCACCACCACCTTCTCAAGGGCAACTAGGTATGGACAATAAATGCTGGCCCAGCCAGCAAAGCTCACTTCCCGTGAATGAATAAAAAAAAACTAAAATTAAAATAAAATGTTTCACGAAAAATAGCAATTGCATTTTCAGATTCCACGTGTGCAAATATTTCTATTATGTATTTTTCAAAATAATTTTAAGTTTTCTAAACTGTGTGGATTTTCTGCTCAGAAAAGCTCACCGGTGAGGGGGATGGCGTGCATGGGGGGTTGAGTGGGTTGACCATATCTTTTCAATAAGCCTTGGCAAGTAGAAGTGCCTAAGTGTTGTTACCTGTGGGAACTCTCAACTTGATTGCAATAACTGCATATTTCACTAACCCAAGTCACTCTGCATTATTGTTACATTTTAAATGTGCAAGAGAATGACTCTGTACCATGAAACTACTAGATTTAACCTGAGAATATAAATGGTAACTACAAAACTGTAAATGTTAGGAGCCTTATTTCAGTGCAGACATATAGCACAAATTGCAATTTAGCTGTTCACTTGCATATACACAGAGAGTAAATTGGCTAGCTGAATGTGGGTTGTACAAGGGGTTTAAGCATACAATAGCCCAACATTTTGAATGTGATCACATTGATTGATTGATGCTAACATAACAGTGATGGTTACAGCAAATTATATTTACAATGCAGTAAAAACTGTGTAAAACAATCCTGATCCTTCATGCAATTCCTCCTCAAGGGAATAAGATCAATAGTTAATACCTGTTAGTATGCGTTAAAGATGAGCCAACTCCAGAGTCTCTCTCATAATGGAGCGCTGATGGGTCAAATTCACTGACAGACTTTTCAGCAATATCCAGGTTATTAGCTGGTGCCCCCTCATTAACACACTCAAGGTGTTTCTCTATCTCCAGATGAATATCCTTTGGAGAGGATGGATAAGGGGATGTTGAGTCATTTGCAGAATCTGATTCTCCTTCATCAGAAAACTTTTCTGACCACTTGTTCACTAGTCTTTGGAGGCCATTCACATGCTCCATGACATCATCTAGTTCTGCAAACACGTCATCATCAGCTGCATCTGTTACCTCTCCATTGTTCAAGTGAACAAGGACCCTTGGGACATTATCATAAATGCTCATTCGATTGTCTAGCAAATTATGAGAGTTGTGTCCACAGTCTATCTCCTTTGAACTGCTCACCCGACTGTCTCTGCCAAATCTACTCCGACGATAACCATGGAAACTGCCAGTTCTCCAGTTTACTGAAGTGTTGTCTATTGGTGATAAAATGCCATGCTGAAGTGCTTTAGGAAACGTTCCTGGTTTGTGACCTTGTGGAATCTGAAAAAGAAGATGGTCATGCTGACCTTTCTCATTCATATAGTTCTGTTGGCCAATACACCTGCAAGGTGGCGGAGCAGCCGAATTAAAATTCTCCGTATACATTCCACCTTGCTTTCTACTCAAGGTTTGGTTCCGTGTTCGAAGGACAGGGCTAGGTGTGCTTACTGTACTACTGTTCTCTGATTGACTACTGCTGCTGCAAGTTTGGGAGGAGTATAATGGGTTTTGTCTAAGAATGGGCTCATCAAGTTCTGCAACATCAACACAATTGAGATTTCTCAGTTTTTCTTCATCAAATCCTTCTTGGAGCACAGGTGCACTGATAAATGGTCTAATTTTTGCTTGATTGCCTTTTTTCTGGCTTGAGCTTCTTAATCGAAGCCTTTCCATTTTCTTTAACAAACCCTTTCCCTTTGTCTTTGAGCATTTTTCAGTGACTTTTTCATCAATACTAAAACTTGAGAGCTCATTTGGGGATGGTGGGCCACTGAAGGAAGAATCTGCAGATGGCAATTTAATTGAGGAACATCTTGAGGAACTTCGACTGGTCTCAAAATCTGTAATGTGGGCTTCAGAGTTTTTTGGTAAGCTGATGCTATCACTGCCTCCACTGCTGCTACTGCTGTGAATTGATGAGACTTCCTGCTTCTCTCCCAGCTCTGGAAATACATCATCATTGTCGATGCTTTTCAAACATGGGCTACCAGGTAATGAGAGATTTTCTGGATGGAAAAGTTCCAACGCCTCCATACGAGACCATCGCTTGCTGTCCCTTTGGAAAGTCCATTTGTTGCTGATGGCACAAGGCTCTTCATCTTCAGAATCATCACTCTGAATGTGGAAAAACAGAAGACAAAAGCAAGCATTGATTCCATGTCAAGGCTAATAAACAAATGTGAACTCTTGAATTCCTTCTCATGTAACATGACATCATAATTAGGGCTGGCAGTGAACGGCAGCTTATCTTTTAAAAAAAAAGCTTTCAATAGGATTGTGTACATTTTTAAAAATGTTATTTTTTCATGGGATGTGGACATTGTTGGTAAGTCCAGCATTTTTTTGCCCGTCCCTAATTGCCCCTTGAACTGAGTGGCTTGCTCAACCATGTCAGAGGGCAGTTAAGAGTCAACCATATTACAGTAGGTCTGGAGTCACATGTAGACCAGCCCAGGTACGGATGGCAGATTTCCTTCCCTAAAGGACATTAGTGAACTAGATTTTTTTTTACAACAATTGATGACAGCTTCATGATCATCATTACTCAATCTAGCTTTTAATTCCAGATTTTGTTAATTGAATTCCACCAACTGCCATGGTGGGATTTGAATCCATGTCCCCAGTGATATTACCATTATGCTACTGTCTCCCCAAGTTACAGAAATTACATGAAATCAACAATAACTTGGATGCTTTCAATTAAGGAACAACGGACACCTTGGGATAGAGGGGCGAAACAGAAAAGGCTAGAACAAAATTTCAAAGGCATTGTTGAACAGGATAGTTTGAAAGAATATTCCTTCTTAAAAAAGGAAGCAGAAAGGGAGGTGGCAAGATAGACAGAACTGGTGAAAGTGTTCCAGACGTGTAGAGATGAATGGTGGATGTTCAACTGCTGATGGTGAAACAGAGGGTGTGAGCGATAAGAAATTCTGTGTTAGAGGAGTGGACAGTGCAAACTGGGATCATGAAACTAGTATGAGGCAAGATGAGGTCATGGGGAGATTTGAAACAAGAATTCTAGCTTCAATACGTTGAGGTATGCTGTGCCAGAAAAGGACCGAAGTGACAAAGATGTTGGATTTTGTGCAGCTGAGGGTTTGATTTTTGACATCTTGGATGAGTTGTAACATTTAAAGGGTTGAAGTGGGGAAGCCAACTAAGAGACCCTGGATGATGAAGGCATGTATTTTGGAAGTGGAAGGGGAAGTGGATAGCATTATAAAATAGAAGTAAATCCCTTTTACTAATGGAGCGTGGGCAGGATTTTCCCTTCGTCAGGCGGCTGTGGCGGGTGGGCCACGGAGCAGCCGCGATATTGACTGCCGACTATGATCAGGTCCTGACATTGATTCCATGCTGGCTGGCCAATTACCAGCTAGCCAGCCAGCCAACGTGAAACGCGCGCTGCAGCACTTAGCGCTGCCAGGGTGGGGCAGGAGGAGGGCGAGCATGGAAGTTCGCACAAGCATATGAGTGCGCGCAATGAAAGCTCCCAGAGGGACAGAACTACATCAGGGAATTGAGAATGTAAAAAAATCAGAAAATAAAAACTTAGCAATGTTAAAAACATGTCCCCACGTGACTCTGTCACATGAGCAGGGACGTTATGTTATAAATAAAATTTAAAATTTTTCATTTAATTTTTAATTGCTGTTGGAAACTTCATCCCACCCGTAGATGAGGTTTCCTAAAAAATCCAAAGACCACTTGGCCAGTGAAAAGTTTCATTCAATTATAACTTTAATGGCCTTAATAGGCCAGTTAGTTGTCGGTGGGTGTGCTGCCGATTCCCATGCTTGCATGCCAAAATATCACGTGAGTATGAGATGACGTCGGCACGCTTGCCAGACGTTATTGAGCATCATTTTACACTCGAGCGGGTTGGGCATGTGCCGTCACAATGCAAATTGCGCCCTCATCGGGCAGGTGAGGTAGGTGGGCTCAAAAGCGGCCACAAAGCCGACCGCCGCCCACGATTGGGCCCCGACATGGATTTCACGCCGGCTGGCCATTTAACGGCCAGACAGCATGAAATGTGCGCTGCGGTGCTCAGCGCTGCCGAGGTGGGGGCGGAGGAGAGTGAGTGCGCATGTGTGCGCATGTGCAGCGGTGTGTGTACTAAAAGCTCCCTGAGGCACAGAGCTGCCTCAGGGAGCTGAAGATTTTTAACAATAAAAACAAACATATTAAAAATAATGAAAATGTGTCCCCTCATGTGACTCTGTCACACGAGCAGGGACATGTTAAATATGTGTTAAAAGTTTTACATTTTCTTTTAATCATTGGTCGAAACCACGTCCTGCCCATGGATGAGGTTTTGCCAAAAATGCAAAGGCCACCTGGCCTTTGCGCCCGCCCGCCAATTGAATGGTTGGACGGGCAGTGAAAAATTAGAGTCAATTGGGTTCTTAAGGGGTTAATAGGCCGTTTAATTAATGGCGGGTGTGGCTTCGACTCGCGCGCATACCCGCTGACCGGAATATCACGCGTGTGCACGATGACATCAGGATGCTCGTCCGACATCATCACGTGTCATTTTACACTCGATCGGGTTGGGCGTGCGCCCGCCTGACAAGCGAAGAAGTCTGGCTCATGTGTGCAAATGGAAATCAAGCTCAAGGTCTGCAGAACGCAACATCCTGACAGGCTGAGATGGCAGCATGATGATGGGAGTTGAAGCCAGAAACTATTACAGTAAGTGATTTTTGGCGTGGAGTAATACATTTAATAATCCGGTTGCAATATTAATTACATAGGTAACTCACCCTTTAATATAACAACCAAACAAGCAGCTAAGGCATTTTCTTGACCATGTCATTTAATAATGAACTTAGCTTTTAAATAGTTGTTTGGTATTGCTTTTACTTACAATGTAACTTTTGAAGGGATGAATGATTTGAAGCTCTCAAAGAATCAACACAAAGTCCTGCCTTAGTGCAAATCTGGGATGATTCTGCCCAAGTGCTGTAGCGTGCGGGTAAAATGACGTTTTACCCACCGGCAGGTTTCCACGCCGTATTGTCCCAAACCCGCCACATTACTTATGCATTCCCGGGGACACGTCATTTCGATGGCGGGCAGGCTGTCATTCACCCACCGCCCCATCACCTCGCTGCTTCATCACTCCAGGCATTACGTTTAAAGTACAGCCGTGCTCAGTGCTTCCAGCCCAGGACTGCAGCAAAGAAGGCATGGCCACGAAAGGCAAGATGACTGCAGCCCTCGAGTGCCTTTTGGACGCGATGGAGGCCTGCTGTGATGTCCTCTAACCCCACTCTGGTTGCAGGAGGAGCAGGTACATTACCACTCCAGCTAGGTAGGCAATGGCAGCAGTGATCAGTGCCAATGCTGCACAGAAGGGGCTGAATGATTTCATCCATGCAGCCAGGGTATGGCAACCATCTCATCACTCTAAACTCACACACTCAAGCCCATCACACATTCACTGGCATCTTGCTCAGTGCCAGCTCAAGGGGCATCACCACCCATTCTCACACACATACTTTCACATGTCCATCTGGTCTCATTTTCTCTAGAGACTGGCCTCCTCAGCCCTCACCATTTTGAGGCCACTTGCACAAATCAACATGTGCCCCTCCCACCCACACCCTGGGTTACCTGCCTTCCCAGTACAGCCTTTGCCCTGCAGCCTCTTCTCCCCCTTCCCCAAGCAACACCTTGCCATGCAGCCGTTGAAAAGCCACCTACATATGGCTGATCTGGTAGGCAAAGACCTACCTGCGAGCCCCCCTAAAAGTGATGTGGGGCTGGTGACTGTGAATGCTGCCCAAAGCAAGGTAGACAAACAAATTTTGAAGGCCCGTTTTCTGCCAACGTGGGTGGATGATCCAGCGGCAGGTGGAATGAATCCAGTGGGTTGGCCTTATAATGATATGCAGCAGTATTACAATAAAGTTCCCGATGTCCGATGGTGGGAAACGCGGCCCGCCATTGGTGGGCTAAGCCGATCATTACAGACTGATTTCACGCCGTCATGAAACTGATCGCACCATATTGTTCACTCACGCTACCGAACAAGCCCGACGCCAGTGGATGCAGAAAATCCCGACCCCTTATCTAAGAAAGGACTTACCATAGGAAAATCACTGAAGACACATTTTGGGTTCAATAAAGGCAGTTGGATTGGCAGTTAAGGTGCATTTTGTTTGCAAATAAATCTTCTTTATTGGCTGGTCAATACATAATTTATTTATATATTGAAAAGGAACTGCTTTTATTTTCAACCTATATCTATACAGTCCACTTATTATAAAAGTCACAGCTCTGTATATATCTGGGAAGTTTGTCGGGGGGTTTTCTCTTTCGTTTGAGAGAGTAAGAAAAATCTAAATACCTAGTGTTAAAATTGAACAGAAGAACAACGTTTTGTGCTCCAAGGAATGTTCTCTTCTATTTAGGATTCTGCAGCAAGGATCAGTAATTCGTATAGTACAATTATTAACATGAATAAAAAACTTGTGGAGGAAGGATAGTCTTCTGACATACCTATTATTGTCCGATGACAAGTGAAATTGTGCATGTTTTGAATGTTCAGTCTTGGTTTGAACCTTCACAGTGAGACAGAATTCCCATTGGTCAACACCAGATTTGTACATTCTCTCTCAGGGGAAATATATTCCCATCCTTTTTCAATCCCCACTGGCAAGGATAGCCCAGTAACATTGGCCAGATCAATGATCTATCTCTTATGAACTGTGTGAGTACTGTGTTGTTTCACACTAGGATTTTCCTTCCTCTGAAAGGTCTGATTTAGATTGGGAACTCACCAGATGGAACAATATAATGCTAACCCAGTGCCATACCATTCCATCACGGAATGTATGGATAAACCTACGTGACGTATTCCTGAACCTTATGTAGTCTCACTTTCTCATAAAGACCATGCACATTTAAGAAATTAAAATTCTGTGTTCAGTATTTTAAATTCCAATCATACGCTGAAAAAGTAAAATGCTTGAAGACAAATTACCTTTCTCCTCTCTCTACCAATTTCCAATTTCATCATTGCACATTTGTTCAGTGTTTTCAATCGTCTGAAAGAAATAAAATATCTAAATTAATATACAGCCTATGAAAATATTAAGATAAGAAAAGCCAACTCTCCTCTGGTCCCCACAAACCACACCCCTCCTCCCCCTCGTGTCTTTTAGGACACACATATATCTCAGCTAAGTCTATTTAATTAATCTACATACAGGTGCTTTGCACTTTGACCTACCAAGGTTACTGTGGAATAAGTTATGGATTACATGATTGTTGGATCCTGGTCACCAGTTTGTTGGGACTTATCGATCTGGGTTGCACGCTTGTTGTGGGATGGCCGAGTTGGTACAATAGACAGAGCTGATCAGCAGATAGTTCTTAGTTGGAACTCATTCTGTTTATTTACAAAAGGTACTCAGCAGCTACACTTGTGTGCTTTCAACTCAAACCCTGTCTCTACACTACAAACTCTAACTATAGACTACTGGCTACAGAGGTAGCCCACGCTACTCTGCTATTAGGTACTAAGATCATGTGATCTTCCATTATAACATTCTTTGTAAAAGGTATATTACACATCAGATTACCACAATGATGAATATGTAACAGGAAAGCTATTCATCCCATTTTAACTTAGAAAACCTACTCGGCCTAATACATCTAATTTTAGGGGCAGACATCTAGACTTCCGATGCAAGAAACTTAGCTTCAGCAAAACATTGGGAGAAAAATGCAGCCCCATGTTTGCAAATGCATACTTTTAAACACAGACACAGAAGCGCGCCAGTCTAATTTGTCTAATTACAGTCCGCACATGATATTAAAATCTGCGATTGAGGTTTCTCATCACAAATGGTCAATTTTAAAATTTGACAATTGAGTAGTCTAGATGTTTAACAGACAAACTAAATAAACCAGCTCAGCAAACACAAGTATGAATTACCGCCATTGAATTGTATGTGACGATGGACATGACAGTGTGCAATTGATGTGCAAGAACTGTTATATTAAACTGAATATAAACAGATAATTGGTGGGTGCAATAAAGGCAGGATTGAAAACAAAATGTAAAATTTGCATTTTAAAGCACACTTATGTATCTCTTTGCTCAACAGTCCTCTTCTAGACCCTTGTGCAGTACAATACTATTTATAGTATCAAGCTTAGAATCAATCTCTAATCTATGTTAACCACTAAGTCCTGTAATTTCCTGCAATTAAACAGAATTTAGCTATTACATCCCAATTCCTGCCAGATCTCTCTGCTGTAAATTCTGGGTGGTGCTCAGGACCCTGGATTCCAGACTCTACATAATAATTACTTTTACATTGCTCCACAGAAAAAAGCTACCTGACAACAGACTAGCCCCATGCATCAGTAGCTAGAACAACTAGCACAAGTCTTTTGCAATATAACAGTAGCTAATGCCAAGACCTTACTCTCAAGTATTTCATTGCGTGATCTAAGGAGTTGGCCACTTGTACTTAGTTCATATTGGTGATGCCTTCTATGATGTGAATGTTTTGCTGTGACTCCAAGTATCGACACAGACACATCCACATAGCTTCAAATTAACAATGAAGAATCTAAATAAACCAGAGGAAACATTCAGATTTTTTGTAGACTACATAGAAGTAATGAGCTGTACTCTTAAACTACTGTTACACTTTGCTGTTTTGCAAGGGCTACGTTTTATTGATGGTCAAGCAATTATTGGCAAATGTTTAAAGCATCCAACGTTATACCTTGATTCAAGGTCTTTACACGAGTTGGGCAACATATGTTGGATAGGGTTCTTAAAAAACCTTACCTAAGTATGTCTATTCAATAAAGTGACCTTAAAAACAGAAGCCAAGTAGAAATTAGACCAGGGCCCATTTAGATATATTAGTCCAATGAGTACATGGATTATGCAAAGGTGATTTGATTATGCAGTCAGGCAGTCCTCCTGGGAAATAGTTGGCCTGAATTTTGCAGCCAGCAATGGAACAGTAGCGTCATCACTAACCTCGAAGTTAGCTGCCTACAGAGGCCTAACAGTTTCTGTGGTGTCTTGTTTCCTTTTCCAATGACGGTTTAAATATGGTGCCAAGCCAAGGGGAATGTCAGTTTCAGTGGAGTTACGATGGTGAATACTGACAGCTTTGCTGTTATTAGCACTGCAAAATCTGGGCCAATGCAACCAATGAGATTGTGGTATGCATTCTACATTTATCATTAGATACATTTGTATAGAGGCATAGAAACGTAACATTAGTTTATGACTTCTATGAAATAGAAAATTTGTAGAATCCAATTTTAGGTACAACATGAATTACATGCTAGGTAAACTGCATTATTCTATTCCTGCAATGCCTTTCAATCTCAGTTTCAAAAGAATATCTCTTGCCAGCCAGTGTGATATTTTGGATTCTTATACCAGCCATCTTTATGGCAATTTTGTGCAATGGTTTGTAGGTTTATTCAACTGATTTAGCCTCTAGGGAACTAGATTGCAAATTCTGGCACCCATTTAATTCAGGATTGAGAGAGAGAATCGCACAGTCATTCTGAGTTGGATTCAATCCCAGAAGTGCCATGCTAGTGTTTGAACCATTCTTTAAATTTAAGATGTTGTTTATATAACTAGCTTGTGGAATTTACAGCATCACAGTGGCATTCAACTCAAAAATAACAATGAGAATTTTTAAAAAAAATTTCATTCCACTAATTGAACAGTATTTAAGGAGTAATTGCTTGGGCATCTGTGGGAAAAGTTTGAGTAATAGGGCAAGTATCACATGGATGCCAACGGCCTCAGGGGAAAGCACCACAACCATGTTTAATTTTTGCTGTGTGATTAAACTTTCAGGGATCATTGGGTATTGATCAGGAATAGAAACCCTGGTTTATTTTCCCCCTTGCATACCTGGGCAATTATAGTAACCTAACTGTTTTTCTAGTTTGAAGATCGTTAATTAAGGACAAACTGGGGAACGAACCTAGCTCTTCCTGGTGTATAATGTCAGCTACTCTGAGCTGTGCTACACAAAGATTTAACATAGATCAAAACCAAAGATGAACAATTTGACTTGCAACATCATCATGTGAATTGCACTATTGCATATTTTGTATATAAACAAAGAAAGCTATGGAACAGATAGCTCTTTCAAAGAACCAGCACAGGCATGATGGATGAAATGGCCTCATTCTGTGCTGCAAGATTCTAGAACTTTATAACCAAGGCAGATGGAAGACAACAACTTTAGTAATTTTGTGCTCATATTGTCAGAATGGGGAGATTTTCTCTAAACCAGTATTTTTTTTATTCTTTCGTAGGATGTGGGCATCATTGGCAATAGCAACATTTATTGCCCTTTCCTAATTGCCCTTGAACTGAATGGCTAAGCCATTTCAGAGGCCAGTTAAGAATCAACACATTGCTGTAGGTTGAGTCACACGTAGGCCAGACCAGGTAAGGATGTCAGATTTCCTAAATGTAACAAATTTTAATTGCACATCTTTAAATACTGATACTATAAGTTGTACTTGGCCATTCTACATCTATAACATTGAATATGCACCCTCCCAACTTCTAGATCTACATCTCAACATCCACTACAATAATCAATACTTTCTCTGCTCTGAAGAAGAGTCACATGGACTCAAAATGTTAACTCTGTTTCTCTCGCCACAGATGCTGCCAAACCTGCTGAGTTTTTCCCCAACATTTCTTGTTTTTATGTCAATACCTCCTATCTGGGTAGTCAAGGTTCACTTTCTGCATTGTGTAGGGAGAGACGAAATTAACCATTAAAATAGCCATCTTTTATTAGGCTCATTGCCATGGTCCATAGAAACTAGGTGTGAGTATAACTACTCAGTCTACATTCTAAAATGATGGGTCTAAAGCAAGATCTTACCTGCACAAAGACTCTGTGGCATCCCTGTCTAAAAATTCATGATCATTTTTCACTACTTCAATATCAATAGGAAACTGGGAGGCTGTGAAGAATGAAATGGAAGGGAGTAATTAAATTGTGCGGAATTCTAATATATCATGAAGAACTGTTAGTTTAAATCACATAAGAGGCTTTGAAGCAACAGTTTGATGCTTGGGAGTTTTAGTACATAGTTGTATGAGTCAGATGCCATGATGGATAATGATTGAAATAAGAAAATGCACAACCAGATTTATCCTTTCATTTATTATCCATATGTACATCTTTGAACCATAGGACAGGAGCAGGGAAAAAAACAACAGTGCTTAAAATTGCTTAATTTAAACTTGTTTTTCCCCACAATTTACTTTAGCAGTTTGGGATTACTATTACAGCAATAGAGCTACCCCATCACACTTCAGTAGATTTCAGCTTCGGTTGTGCGAGCTGAAAACTGAGGAAAGAAATGGTCACAACCCCAACATGGAGATCCCAGAACCTACTGGCAATATATATCTAAAAGGACAGGCAACTTGCCTTCAAATAGCTGTGAGTACTGTGGAAATCCAGCAGCTCTCAGCCAGTCACAAGCATCCTTTGCTTCAATTTCTGTGGAGGAAAAGAAAGGAAGGCAATCAACATTTGATCCACATAGTCCAGCAATAAATTATGGCAGTGCAAGCTGGAAAATAAAGTTCCAGTCCCTGGTGATGTAAACTCAGCAAGTTGTTTACCCACCAGGACAGAAGGGCACACATTTCTGAGCAGGACACATGTCTTGGCAAAGGTGAAACAACGCGATTTATTTCAGAATTCAAGACACATTGTTAAAATAGAACACAAGCAGAATCAAAAGGGTTGGCAAGAATTGTGCAGCTTTAGCATTCCTGCACATTGATCTCCAAAGTCATTTTATCTTAATGGAAGTTGTGTGAATGCAGTGGGTTGCAGCATCAACCTGGCTGATTGAGTTACCTTTCTAAATCCTGCTCCACCAGACCTGTTTCTAATTGAAATCTGAAGGCTATTTTAAAACTTGTGTTTCCAGTTCTGCCTCATTCTTCGACATCAAGCAGTTGTTTGTCCCTGTTTACTTCCATATTATAACGAGACAACGGTTTCTGCGGTGGCCTATGCTACTCAATTTTACTTTTTCTTTATTATTTATTCACAGGATTAGGGCATCGCTGCCAAGGCCTGTCTGTAATGCCCTTGAACACGTGGCAGTGAGCTATCTTCTTGAACCACTGCAGCCCCTGCGGTGTAGATACAGCCACAGTGCTATTGGGGATGGAGTTCTAGGATTTTGATCCAGGGACAGGGGAGGAATGGCAATATTGTTCCAAGTTAGTGTATATGGCATAGGGAAACTTGCAGGTGGTGGTGTTCCTATTATGTGCCTGCTGCCCTTGTTCTTCTTGGTCGATGCAGTTGTGGGGTTGCAGGTTTGGAAAGTGTTGTTGCAGGAACATTGAAGAGTTACTGCAGTGCATCTTATAGATGATACACAATGGCAGCAGTGTATTTCAGTGGTGGGGGGAGTCAATCAAGCAGGCAGTTTGGCCTGAATGATGTCAAACTTATGAGTATTGTTAGAGTTGCACATGTTCAGGCAAGTGGAGAGTATTTCATCACACTCTTGACTTGTGTCTTGTAAATGATAGACAGGCTCTGGAGTTACTTGCCACAGAATTCCCAGCCTCTGGTCTGCTCCATTAGCCACAGTATTTATGTGGCTGGGCCAGTTAAATTTCTGGTCAATGTGGGGAATTCAGCGATTGTAATACCATTGAAGATTCAGAGGAGATGATTAAATGCCAGTGTTGTAGCTGTACTGGAACAGCTAGGCAAGGGGCGAGTTCATTCCGCAGCATTTCTTGCTAATATGTTGAGTGAATTTAATTGGCTGAAGTCTTGCATCTGAGAGGCTGGGAACCTCGGTCGGGGGGTCAAGATAGATCATTCACTCAGCAATTCTGGATGAAGATGGATGCAAATGTATCAGCCTTGTCTATGTTACTCATAGGCTGGGCTTCACCATCATTGAGGATGGGGAGGTTCGTGCAACCTCATCCTCAGTTAGTTGTTTACTTGTCCACCACTTCATGACTGAATGTGGCAGGCCTGTACAGCTTTGATCTCATCAGTAGCTTGTGGGCTGCTTAGCTCTGTTTGTAGCACAAAATGAGGCCAATCAGCAGAATTTGAAGACACAAGCAGCACTTGTTTAGCAATAACTTGCTTGCTGATGCCCAGTTTGGGTTCCACCAGGACCAATCAGCTCCTGACCTCATTACAGCCTTGGTTCAAATATGGACAAAAGAGCTGAACTCCCAAGGTGAGGTGAGAATGACTGCCATCGACATCAAGGCAGAATTTGACTGAGCGTGGCATCAAGGAGCCCTAGCAAAACTGGAGTCAATGGGAATCAGGGTAAAGCTCTCCACTGGTTGGAGTCATACCTAGCACATGGTTGTTGGCGATCAGTCATCTCAGCTCCAGGACATCAAGCACGCGTCCCTTAGGGTAGTGTCCTTGGCCCAACCGTGTTCAGCTGCTTCATGAATGACCTTCCTTTCATCTTAAGGTCAGGGGATGTATGCACAATGTTCAGCACCATTCATGACTCCTCAGATACTGAAGCAGTCCATGTCCAAATACAGCAAGACCTGGACAATATCCAGGCTTGGGCTGACAAATGGCAAGTAACATTCACGCCACACAAATGCCAGGCAATGACCATCACCAAAAAGAGTGAATCTAACCATCGCCCCTAGACGTTCAATGGCATTATCACTACTGAATCCCCCACTATCAACATCCTGGGGATTACCATTGACCAGAAACTGAACTGGACAAGCCATATAAATATTGTGGCTACAAGATAAGGTCAGAGACTAGGAAACCTGTGACAAGTAACCACCACCTGATTCCCCAAAGTCTGTCCACCATCAATAAGGCACAAGCCAGGGGTGTGATTGAATATTCCCCACTTGCCTGGATGAATACAGCTCCCACAATATTCAAGAAGCTTGACACCATCTAGGACAAAGCAGCCCACTTGATTGGCACCACATGCACAAACATTCACTCCCTCCATCACCAACACACAGTAGCAGCAGTGTGTACCATCTACAAGATGCACTGCAGGAATTCACCAAGGCTCCTTAGACAGCACCTTCGAAACCACTTGATTGGCACCACACGCACAAACATTCACTCCCTCCATCACCAACACACAGTAGCAGCAGTGTGTACCATCTACAAGATGCACTGCAGGAATTCACCAAGGCTCCTTAGACAGCACCTTCGAAACCACAACCACTACCATCTAGAAGGACAAGGGCTGCAGCTAGATGGGAACACTACCACCTGGAAGCTCCCCTCCAAGCCATCCTGACTTGGAAATATAGTGCCGTTCCTTCACTGTCATTGGGTCAAAATGCTGGAATTCCCTTCCTAACAGCAGTGTGTGTGTACTTACACCACATGGACTGCAGCAGTTCAAGAAGGCAACTCACCACCACCTTCTCAAGGGCAATTAGGGATGGGCAATAAATGCTGGCCCAGACAGCGAAGCCCACATCCCATGAATGAATAATAAAAAAAAATCCCAGCTTATTATTTAAACTGGCATTTCAAAACATTGCACATTGTTTTCCACTCACACAATTTTACATAAAAAATATAAGGCCTGTATTAAAGCCAAATTTGTGTTGCTTTGCTTTCTTGTAATTAATATTTCATTGATTATATCACAGATTCAGTCACAGATATGTTTCCAATCAGTGTCTTTCTGGTTTTTAAAATGTACCATTTTTTCAGAATGGCCCCCAAAAAATGAACTAATTCTCCTCAAGTATTATAGTGTGATGTTGAATAAGTCACAGTCTTTCCTGTGCTCAAATGAGCAAAACAAAACTTGTGGATAGTACATGAGTTAAAATGGTGAATGTATTTTGTGAAATTTATGGAAATATGTCAGATGTTTTCTCATTATATCACCTCCCCAATTGAATGCGGGTATCCAGTAGTTGGTGGCACCACAGATTGCCTGTATTTCAGGACCTCAAAGAATCCCTTGCCAGCCATCTGCCATCATAATTATAAGGTCATGTGGACATTGAACTAGAAGCAACAGATGGTATCCAATTAATCAATTCTCTGTGTTTAACCACAATAATTATTTGATGAATGATCAACATTAAATAAAAGGGTTTTCCTGCAATTGAACAAGAATGTGATTTAAAAGGACAGTACAGTAAGTCACAAAATAATATTGCAATCTGGAAAAGAATCTTGCCCTCTTTGACAGTGCCAACACAAGAAACTTTTTGTTTCAAAGCAAAAAAGAAACTGAGCATTTATTTCAGTTGCTCGACTAAATATAAATTCACCGGTTTAAAAAAAGAGATGCTACTGGAAATTGAATAGGGATTTCAAAGGGTGATCTTATGACACTGAATTGTACAGAGCAGAGAGGTTTTCAGTACAGAGTACTGCCCATGCTGAATTAGCTAAATACACTTCTGACAGTGGTGGGGATACTTTGATTATCCTTGATGTTCACAAGGCAGGCAAGGGCAGGGGGAAATGGTCAATGATCCCATTATGATCACTCTTCAGTAATCCTGCTTCAAGCGTGCACGAGTGGATACCAAATGAGAATAGATTAGAACTCTACCATCATGGCAGTGAAGTAATCCATTATCACCTTACCATGCATCAGGGTTCTCACACACGAAGAATGCAATGTTGTTTTAGTCCAAAGAAATTAGATTAGAGTTTATAGACAGTTGTTGTATGGAACCACAAGTTTCACAATTGCTGCTCGCCCCAAAAATCTTTTTTTCTTAAAAAAGAAAAATAGCCCTCATCTTCTGTCTGGTTAGGAGCTGATATCTAACTCCTCTCTCCAACCAATTAATGAGAAACATTTGTAACAGATGACTAGGCCTTCAAGAACCTGGAAACTTTCAATGGATGAAAATCAGGTGGGTTCTCCAACAAATGGGTGCTCTACTCTATCTGGTTACAACCCAAGCGACAAAGTGGATATTATCCACTGAATCACTTCCTGACCCCCTCTGTACAATATGTGTTCAATGGGCTGGTCACACAACTGCCTTATTGGGAGAAACTCTCCATGGCTTGTGTTTTGCAGGCATTGGCTGACAATTCATTGGCCTGAAAATAACACTGAAAGAGGTCCTTTGTCGCACATTGAGTAAGCAACATTACATCATTGGTGCTGTTGAACTGAACACATATGCTATGACTTCAAATACTGCACATTACTGCATTGCTAAATATTCCCAGTTCATTAGATTTGTAATATAACTGCTTAATTCACTAAAATAATCAACCTGAAAATAATTTCAAATCTGAAGTTGAAGGGTCTGAACACTGAGCAATTAGGAGCTCATTTTAGCAAATGAAAAGGAGCAGGAAATCCAGCCCTTAGAGCTTCAGTTCAATTTAGCCTAATGGATGTTTTTGGCTTGATGTTTGTTGGACAGTCTGTCTCCTCCCAAAAGTAATCAGGAAACCTGGCAGCCTTTGACAACTTGGCAGTGCTAACGTTGGCCCCATCTATAATACATGCAGATCCAAATCATTCTTATCTAGTATCTACTGGAGTCTTGGATTGCTTGATTGAGCATAACCGTCTCCAGAACACAGTAGCTTACCACACGCAGATGCACGTACACACCAGCTGCCAGTGTTCCCAAGCACAATGACCTCCCTATATTGGCTATGGATTTTTTACATTCTTGCAGCAGATTCTTTTGCCATGCATTCTATACAGTACAGTATAAGTAGTGTGCTCTGGAATACAGCAGGACACACCACCCCCCACTCATTATACTTTTGCTTCGCCTCAGGCTGAATTTGAATTAGTCACACACTCATGCCACTGATGTAATGTTCTGCTATCTACTCAATCTATATTGTGAAGTTCCTTAATGCCCTCCAACCAATGCCAGAACCCCATTTGATATACCTCACTCTCATTTAGTTCACACTAGTATCGAAGGCTACTTGACTTGAACATCTACTTTCCTCTTCCATTTCATCTCCAATAACCTAGCACCTAAAGAAATCCTTCAAATTAAAGCCCTGTTTTTAACTCTGGACAAGAAAATCAAAACTGTACAGTTTGAAGGCTGTTTTGGAAAATGAAATAACCAAAACTAGCGCCAAAGAAAGCCTCAATGATACAGTCTGATATGTGGCAAAGAGTACAGTAGTAGAACTTGCTCAATTTAGATTTGATCAGGAATTTCTCATGGTTTTCCACTCCACACCGGCCAGTATCCAGTAACTAGAATGGTTTACTAACAATGTTGCTGACAAGGTGAACCAGAATGAACCAATTACAAGACTTTAGATCCCTCAGTTTTATTCAGTGGTTGAAGTTTTACACCATCCTGTGTAGATTTTAGAAGGCAGGTACAAGGCAAACATGCAGGAGATCCTGACGATCCCAAAATACAAAAATAGGACAGTATCTGGAGTGAGAAGGAGCTTAAACAAGCTCACACTACAGCTATTTAACAAAACAGGTACAATGGGGGAGCTTTTACCACTCCCGAGAAAGCTTCAGGTGTTTCACTTGTGTGTCGCAAATCAACCATTCTCAATGTGTGCTCCCAGTTCAGGTGATTGATTAGAAAATTCCAATCAGTCTGTGGGCTCCTTGCAACATAGGGAGAACAGCAGATGCCTGGAGGCTGTCTTCTAAAGCAGGAGGCTGCACTCCAGGGTGAATGTAGTTCCTGCCCCCACCACCTCATGGCCATATATATGGCGTCTGGGCACCTTGTGGAGGGGATCCCACCATTTTTTATTTCAAAGCTTTTAAAAGTACTGAAGGGGCATTTTAAGATTGAAGCGCACTCTCTCTGCCCTACCTGTATCGACAAGCTGCAGTTCTTCAGTTCTGGAGGGCCTCCTGCTTAGAGACACTGCCCACTATCTTTAATTGGATGGTGAGTCACCCTTTAGCCACCAATTGGCCAATTCAAGGAAGTTACTGTAAGGTTGCTGCTCCCGACAATGCAGAGTTGGGATCCGCATTTGATGCTAACGTCAGGGTCCTAACCCAAAATGGAAAATCTTGCCTGTGAACTCTGACAGCTTTGAAACCAAACCTGTGAAATTACCATGTTCTGTTCTTGTTATTAGTCTCATCTTAGCTATAGTCAATCCTACTCAAAAGATATGCCCAAAAAAGTCAAGGAAACTTCCAAATGATTTGAATTTGATTGGTATGATTGCCATCAAAAGTATTCAAAAATTCCCAGAGGAGCCTATTTTCTAATGACAAACTGTAATAACCAGAGTAAAACAGGCAGCAACACCAATAAGAGCAATAGCGCAGGGGCAGAATTCACTGGGAGGAGTTGGAGAGGGATATGCCTTTTGCTGGGTTCCATACAATTTCAGGTCCTCTAAGGTTGATATCAATTTAGTCAATTATAGGATATTCTCATTATAATGAAATCCTAAACTTCACTGGTATCAGATGAGTTTGCGTTGTGCTAAAAGTATTTGGGTGCAAAGCTAGACAGATTATTATTCATGTAAATCCAGGAAACTCATGAGAGATGGTCTTTTGCATGGAAAGCAAGGGCAGGATTTTCACCTCTGTGGGCGGGCACGCACCCGACCTGCTTGAGCGTGAAATGGTGTGCGTGTGTGTGTGTGTGTGTGTGTGTCCGGAATTACATGTATGCCACACCAGGTAAAAATGACAGATTTCCTTCCCTAACGCGCATTAGTGAACCACTAATGGTTTCTACAACAATTAACGATGGTTTCATAGTCACCATTACTGAGATGAGCTTTTAATTCCAGATTTATTCATCGCATTTAAATTCCACCAGCTGCCATGATGGGATTTGAACCTATGTCCCCAGAGCATTAGTCAGGGCCTCTGGATTACTAATCTAGTGACCATGATGCCACCACCTCCCCCTGAGTCATGTGGATGAGTGACAGAGCGTTTTGGCATGAATATCTTGTACAAGGAACAAACATTCAAGTCATTTTTTTCATAATGCTGTTTCAATGCCT
The DNA here is from genome assembly GCF_017639515.1 of Carcharodon carcharias. Classification (NCBI taxonomy): domain Eukaryota; kingdom Metazoa; phylum Chordata; class Chondrichthyes; order Lamniformes; family Lamnidae; genus Carcharodon; species Carcharodon carcharias. Next base: position 28,954,255 of record NC_054474.1, read on the forward strand.
AAGGGGTCAGAATTGGAGGAGTGTAGAGCTGGAGGAGATATCAGAGCTAGGGAAGGGTGCCCTTGGAGGAGTTTGAAAAGATGATTAGAATTTTAAATTTGAAGCATTGCTGGATCAGAAGCCAATGGAGATCATGAACCACATCCTATTCACCATCATCTTTGTTCCAAGTTAGGGTAGGGGCAGCTTTGGGTGAGCTCAACTTTACAAAAGGTGCAAGGTAGGAGGCAGAGCCAAATAACAGCCAGAAAGTTAGCATGCAAGAGTCTGTGAACATTTATGCTCTCCAAGAATGAAATACTGTGGAATGAATCATCTTGTAAGGGGATTAAGTAAGCTTCCCCGCCCCAATTGATAAAGCACTACACAAGCCAGATACAACACAATGTTTCCCTACACTCTTTCAACCACATGTATGAGGTCCAAGTTTGGAAGTACATAATTTTCATTGCCCAAACCGTTTACCCATATGGCAGTATAAAATAATAGTGCTATTTACAGCATGGTCAATGACAGCATTGGTACGTATCAATATGTCCACCGAGAACCAATGCAGCTCAGTTTAATTCAGAGAAATTCAGAGCTGAAGGAACAATGCTTTAAATGCACAGCTCCTAAATTATATTCATTTTAATCAAAACTCATGGAAACAATCTGAAGTCATTCCTCGGATTTCATTTCATCAATGCTTGAGCTCCATTCTTTACATTATCAAAAATTTCCTTGTAAACAAGACTAGAGTCCAATAAGTTATTTTTGGAGTTGCGATACTTGCGCTGGATGGTATTTCTAATTGTTAAGAATATTGTCAGATTATAAGTTCTACTAGCCCCAAGTCTGCTTGGCACTGTTGCACAATTTAACTCCTGGTTTGCCCAAACTCTACCCTAATGATTTTCTTCTAACACTGTGATATTGACCCCCAATTGATTTCTTTAATACATATGCATAATACACAGACTAAAACAGCACAGAGTAAGATAAGACTTTGCCTTACTAAATAAAGATATGTTTATCCCCCAACAGCTTAGAAAAATATTTTGCTCCCAGGCAACATTTCTTAGGTGGGAGCCAGTCCAGGCAACTTGCTTCCAGGCTTTGACCAATTCCAGTCATTAATTGTTGGAGAAAACACAAAAGGACTAACTTATTCTTTCTTTGTGGTGCTGCTAACAGATTCAGAACCTCCCTCCATTAGATCAGAAACTCACTGTAATGGTAGAGCCACCACGCATAGTCTAACAAAGTACCATGTCAGACATTTTAGCACTAAAGTGTTGAAGTCTTATAATGCATATGATGCTGGCTTCCGAACCCTACTGTCTGATCAACCTGGGAAAGATACATTTCCTTGATATGTGGACGTTAGCACTGTAGTCTCATTTTGTCACTTACAGCCCAAAGCTTGCCAATAATCATGTGGGCAAATGGACCATTGAAGAGGTACAGTCATAAGTTCAAGGAATCTTCAGACTTCATGCCTGGTCTATACTAAGTGAGCTGTTCTCAGTCAAGAGGCTACATCTTACCTTGGCACCTGGACCAGACAAAGTAAAAGAAGAATTAGCAAAGGCTTCTGATTTTGCTACCCAGTGAGTCCTACTGGAATTGTATGTGTACAGATACCCTGCAAGGACAGAGTGGAGTGTATCTGTAATGATAAAAGGCTGGCAATGTCTGAAATGATACCTCAGCAGGAGAATTGGCAGGGAAAAAGTAGGAGAAAATGTTGGAAAATTAAAATGTAATCTTCTTGCAAGAGAGAGAGAGAGAAAGATTGACCCCTCCCTCTTGGCTAATAATGGGTGTGATCCCCTCTCCAGAATATTTGCTGCATAACTCACATTTTTAATCACCATGAATTTCCCATTGGAATAACTGACAATCCTACAATTTTCACTGCAATAGCATGTCTCCGCTTAGAAATTAAGCTTTCAACAAGAATCAGAGGCAGCAACACTGTGTTACATCATTCTTATTAGACATTTTTAAATAAAATAAAGCATATATGGTTGATGACTCAAACACTTCTTTAAACATCAACTCTTTCAACGCTCCACATCTCAGCTTCACTATAGTACAATGAGAAATTTAATACTTTTCATTGTTTGCCTGGAACAGCAGTTTCTCCCCAGTAGAAATGGGTAACCATTCAATAGTGGTATATACTCTGAAGCAAAGAAATATTTACCAGCTTAGTAAATATAATGTACAAGGTTCAGTCCTAGTGAAAACAGATGTCCAGCCCTTCAAATTGATCTTTGGTCTTCAGCCCATGCATCACGGAAAGGGAGTTGATTCCATTGCTGTTCCACTCCCCTCATCCAGCTAAACCATTAGCAGACTGATACCAAAGTAACTACCTCTCTGACTTGGAAGATCATTAAATTATTAAAAAGATGTGTTCTAGTTGCAGTTACCAATACATGGTATGAAATATAAAAAAAATAAAGATCTCAAAGTTGTCACATTTATTTTTGTCTCTTATTAAAGCCTCTAATTCACAAGCTCATGAATATTTTAATGCCATAGATATTTTAAAGAAGGCATATCTGTTATTTTAATAAATTAGCCCTTTGTTCATTCCACCAGCAAGTCAGTGAATCTCAAACCAGCTACGTTTCAAAAGCAGGAATCTCATAGCATTATAATAGCTGTAAATTAGTTTGACAACAATAGAAAGTAAAAGTTATTCAGTAGATACTCACGTTTTATAATCATCTTACTGAGAAGGCTCACACCAAATGTGAATGGCTTGCAGGGGTACCAAGACTCTTGCTCAATAGGTTATATAGAAATCGTTTCTTAAGTTAACCTGTCACATAAGTTAAAAGTCAATTTCCTAGTAGCTTAGGAAGCTGCTGAAGATTAAGATTCAATCTTAAATTGCTCAAGTGATTTTACTTCCTTCCAAAAAAGTAAAAAAAGTTTTGTTTCCTCCACACCATCACCCAACTCCTTACAAAGACATTACTTTGCAGCATGCTCCTGTGAACTCCCTGCACAGCTGGTGTATGTATGACTTTAAGCTCCAGTATTGGCATGAACACTTAGTGGACTCTTCCATTCGTGACTCAGGGGTAATGAGCTGTCAAATTTAAGCAAGTACTCTCTGACTTCTTTCACTGCTTTAAACAGCTAGTAAGCCACATCCAGTTGCTAGTGGAAATATAGGAAACCCTTCCACTTGATTTGGGAAGACTGTGCATACAATTAGAAGAAACATGAAAGAGTGTTTTTGTTCTGGTCTGATCCTATTCTACTGTGGAACACTCCACAAGTACGCAGAAATGAATTACTGCCTATAGAATGGAAGAAAATGGTCATCCACCCAGCTGACCAGCACCTGCACCAAAGAGACTTTACCTCCAGGGCTCTAGGGCTAATAGAGGCATAGATTAATGGTTGCACCTAATTGAATAATCTCTTTCAGTAAAAAAATACTTATGTCATAGTAACGTGAATCCAAGTTGTTTTTTTAAAAATACTTGAAAGAAAAATAGCTTTACCAATATTTTAAATCAGCTGTCACCTTCCAGAAATTGTTCTTACCCTACAAGATCCAGAAATGACTACAAATCACCAGAGTTCAGAAAAATATTATTTAAATTTATTTAAAAAATGATTCAAAAAAAAGGAAACTCAAGATGCACAAAATTCCAGGAGTGCGATTTAATAAGTTGGACAAAAAAGATTATAATATTTAATGCACATTTAAAATTATAGCTGGTGCCAATGTATTAATGTAATTAAGAACTAACATCTGCAGCTTGGTAGCTATGAACACTCCTTGTGACAGATACGGGCGGAGTTGGGAACACAGGGTAAAGCTTGTTGTACTTGGTCTTGGATTGTTTAACAAATTAACAAAGGATGAGGCTACAAATGCTTTATGCAAAGGTTGTTGAATTCCCATTAGAAAATGGTGTAAATGAATCTATGTTGGATTTTAAAAGGAAAGTAGATAAATGCTTGAAAAAGAAAATATTAAAAGGGCAAGGGAAAGGGCATGGGAATGGGACTAAACAGCAGAAACGGCATAGGCAAATGACTTCTTTCTGTGCTGTAAAATTCTATGACGTTAGTGTCCTTTGAAGTCTCTTGCTAAGCTTGCCTATTCACATGTGACTGAATCTGAAATATTCTGAAACTATTTCTTGGTTACAAAACCCAGAAATTGGAAAAAAAATCTGGCATGTATAAGTTATCATAAAATTGTCATCAGATTGCATAAAAATCCAACTGGCCACTCATATCCTTTTGGGAAAGAAACTTGTCAAGTTTGCTTGGTTTAGCCTATTTAAGGTCTCATACCAACATGATTGCCTCTTAACTTCCTCTCAAGTGCCCTGGCAAACCAATCTATTTAAGAACTGCTACCCAGCAGCTCAAGAAGGTAGCCCACTGCTGCTGACTTTTCAAGGGCAACTATGCATTTCCTTCTGACAGAACCACTGCATTTGCATTGAAGGGTTAATTTTCAGATGTTTATTAAATAATTAATAGTGTTTGATGTCACCTAATCTAGCAGAGGAAGGCATATAGAGAACATCTGGTTTCCCATGGAACAGTAATATTTGGGAGGTGGAAAGTGGGATAGATTTTTAAAAACAGGATTCATGACAATTTTGATTTTCATTCCCTTGAACCAATTAAAAAAGGGCCATTTTCCATTATTGAAGAATTTGTTCTGTGTAAACAATATTGGTCCACTTAAATATCATATAAACTTTTTAAAAAATGGAAGTAGCTGCCATCCAACAAATGCAACATTTAGTGTCATGACACAGTAAAAGGGTTAACTAATAGTGAGTGTCACAAGACAGCTTGCACGCAACTCAAATTCAACCATGGCTAATTCAGTTTATGCACTAAGCTACTGCATTGTAACTGAACCTTCACACACAAATGGGACGCAGCTGCAAAGTACTTTGCATTGTTCCTCATTGGCTAACTTTCCTAGCATTAATCTCTATGGATCCAGAAGGCAAACTGGCCAGATGCACGGCTGGCTGACATCACAGTCATCCTTCGATCAGTAAATATCCTAGGAGACACCTGCCGTCTCTGGGGACTGATTTGACTACTGATTTTCCCTATTGTTATTAGGTAAGAGATCTGATGCTTCGAACCACTCATGGGTTTTTGATTTTTAAATGTTTTGATCAATACATTTGACCTTTCAAAGATTTCTGTATTTTCTCTACCCAAGTGTACATCTAAATCAGGGTGCAAGCTTCAGCAAGCATGTTTGGGATGCAGCAGAGAGAAAGAATGGTTCCATGATTCACATCGAACATTTTACGAGTTGAAATTAAATATGAACAAATATCTTGTCGCACTATATTGTGTGATGATAGGGTGCAAAGTTGTTGCTACAATTTCCCTAAATAGATACTGATAGAATGTCAATGTTGACCTTGGAACGATTTGTCTAGCTTCATTTTTCTAGAAATTTTATAAATGGATTCTTGACAAATTGTAGCACTGGGGGAATTGTGCAGCATGGTGAGTAAACACTTACCTCCAGGAGATCAATAATGCTGAAGTGGTCCGAAGAAAGATTATCTTGAACAATCCAACTGAGTTATTACTATACGCAATAGCATAAACATCAGCCACAATTTTACGATCCTCCCAGGAAAGATGCAAGGGGATGTAAAATTGGCCACCCTGGTAGTTGCACCATGCCTGCTGTCTATCTGCTAACCCCCCCACACCCCGTTAGGATTTTACCAGCAGTGGGGAGAGCCCACTCACCCATGGGCCAATTGAGGCCCTTCAATGACCAATTAATGGCCATCTAAGGGCCTCCTCCCACTACTGCTGGGATTTCGCTGGTGGTGGGGAGGCTGGCACCAAGTGTCCAGCCTACCAGCTCAAAACTTTAAGTCCAACTCCATTATTGTATGTCCCTTACAGTCCCAACAGTGGCCACAGCTCCCAGTGGTGCTGGTGGAACAAATGCACTCCAGGCATTTGATTGCTTGGCAGCTCCTGGAGCTCAAACTTCCTCCCTGATGGGGGTAGAAGGGCTGTCTTGAGCCAATTAATAGCCCGATAGTTGCCAAATGGCTGAGGCGAGCTGTGGCCAAGCAGTTGTGAGTTCACCACCAACTTTTATGTTGGGGGGCAGGGAGCCCACACCAGCGTAAAATTCAGCCCCACAATTGAACATAATGGACCGAGTCCTCCATGTCCGCTGGCGTCAGGCATGTTTGCTGGCATGAGTCGACAATATGGCAAGAAGGCAAAAATCGTTTTCACGACGTCTTGAAACCAATTTGCGATCGTCTGCTCCGCCTGCTGATGGTGGGCTGTATTTCCTGCCATTGGTCTACTCTGAGGAAGACACTGAGGGAGATGAGGGTGAGGAGGTCCTCAAAGGCGACGATTACCGGGATGAGGCCCTCGCACTGGCCAGTCGAGGCAGGCGCACTCGGGAGGCCCTCATAACTGCGAGTTTTGTGGAGGATGATGACGACATGCAGTGAGGAGACACCATAGATCCTCACATTGCATCTATAGATGTTTGACTCCAGTCTGGCTTATGGCAGCGCACATACCCTATGTGATAATGCTCCTATCATGGAGACGCAGTGGAGGCCCTAATAGTTGCTCAATTGCAGGAGAATGATGATGACATGCAGTAAGGACACTCCATAGATCTTCACATAGCCTCTGAAAATATCTGATTCCTGTTTGGCCGACAGCAGCTCGCTTGCGCTCTTTGATCAGGGTCATGTCATAGAGATGCAGTGATGAAACTTTAAAAGTATTTGACCCTTTGTCTGCCTTCAGAACCTGACCCCTTCAGGAGCACAGCGTCACTGGTCACAGATGCTGAAGGAATGGGGGTCAGCTCCAACTTAAAAGGCGTTGAGAGCACACAGAGAGAATGACGGTACTCTGTGGTACCTGCCCATTACATTTTGGTAGCAATGACAAGCATCATCGAGGTGCAGACATCAGTAATGTGTCCAGCGAGTGTGAGGCCGGACCATCACTTTGTTCTGAAGGCTGCACAAAGCACAGGGGAGAGGCCCTGGACTGAGACACCTGCTTTTTATCTTGTGCAGAAAGGTTTCACATCTGAGTGACACAAACACTGCTCATCAGAACAAGGAGCCATAGGCAGGGAGACATTCTTGCAAGTTTATTGACAATATTGGACGGTATGTATAAATGATTAACGTTTGTGCCCAAGCTGTGCAACAACACCTTCTTCACTTTTCTCACCCTGCCGCTACATCTTGGTTCTCCCCAGCCATCCAGAGTGGAGGTGGAGACAGGCTATTGTGCCCCGCCTGTGATGACAGTGATGAGTGTCCTCTGGATGGCCGAGACCTGGAGGGCCCCGGCTTGCTTTCGGGGTCCTGCTGTGTGACAACGGCACCCTCCTCTGCCTGTGGAGCTGAAGCTGCTGAGGTCACAGGAAGGAGGGTTCAAATGGGCTGGACACTCCTGGAGTATCTGGACGGATTGCCCCAGGTGGTGGTGGTGGTGGTGGGGTGGGGGGGGGGGGGCTAGTGGGGGCGGGTGGTGGCGGTGGGGGGGGGGGTTCACCTGCTGATCCTCCTCCATATGGGTGTCCAAGGGTCCTGGCTGACTCCTTGAGAAGGGGTAGCTAGAGTGAGATCAAGCTGCCCCATACCCCTCTTGCATACACACTGTTGGAGGCCAACTACGGCATCAGCGATGGAGTTGAGCCCGTGCAGCAGTGCAGGAGCGACATTCTGGACCAAGGTCTCCATGGAGGCCACCATCCTACCCAGTGTTGACCTTGGTCCATTAACATGCTGGCGCTATTACCTCAGCCTGAAGGCAGATGGACTCCTCCATCGTGCCTTGCAATCCGAGGAGTGCAACGGACATCCCTTCCTGATGTTCCCGAGCTTGCCTTTGCAACTCCAGCAACAGTGACATGACCGAGTCCAGAGGCTCGTCACCTGACTCGGGCTCAGCAAATTTCTGGACTCCTACAGTCCTCTGAGTGCTGGACACCTGGGAAGTCCCTCTGCCTCCTGCTGCAGATTAGCCAACGCAATGTGCTTACCAGGTTGTGATTTCAGGCTCCTGGAAAGCTAGATGCCGCTGAGGTGTCTGTCTCTGTACTGGTGGAGGGTGTGGGTGAGCGCTGTGATGGGACTTCAAGGAGGGTGCATCCAGATCCCTCTTCAGAGGGTTCTGGGGCTTGATTGGAAGCTCTGGGTCATGGACTTCATCGGCTGTTTCCCAGATGTGCCTGCGGTAGCAAGAGGAGATAAATAGTGCATGTCAGCGGCCTGTGAAACAGGACACATCAGTCACAGCATGGTTGTCTGATGGATGCTGCACTACTGGATCCTCACTTGGTAGAGCACAGCCGACATCGCCGTCAGTAAAGGAACAATCCAGATTGTTTTTGCCAGCTGGATAGTTCTGTTTTCAAAGTCCATGAGGACTTTGATTTCAGGCATTCCTCCATGGTCTGCGACCTCTCCCTCTTATTGTGTGCCAGCTTGCCCTGCACGAATAGAGATGGAGAGAGTGCAAGCAGAACGCCTGCCAGGCCAGATGATAAGTATGCCTGGCATGTGCAGGTCGTAAGTAGTTTCGTGGACGGGATGAGGACAATGAAGGTTTGTGTGAGCGTGTGAATAGTGATGTCCCTTGAACTGGCAGTAAGTGAGGCCCCTGTGGATGTGTGATATGCTTGTGAGTGAGAGAGTTGAGAGTGATGAGAAGAGTGACATACCCTGGTAGAAGGGAGGAGATTATTCATCCTCTTGCAGCACTGGGTCTCTATGCTCTTTTGTAGGTATTGCTGCTGACCACCACTGCCACTGCCGCCTAAAGCGGATTAGTGAGGTTGTTGCGCATCCTGCAGCCAGAGTAGGGGTAGAGGACATCATGGAGAGACTCCACTGTGTCCAAAGGAACTCGAGAGATGTGTCATTGAACCTAGGGTCTGCAGTTTGTCTGTCTTTCAGGGCCATGTCTTCTTTACAGCAGTCATGGGCTGGAAGCACTGAGATGTGTGCATGTGGCTGAACTTTAAATATGGCACCCGGCATGCTGAATTGGCGAGGTGATGACGTGGCAGGCGAATAAGAGCCTGCCGCCATGGAAATGCCGTGTTTCCTGGAAATACATAATTAACGTGGCGGGTTTGGGATGATACGGCGTGAAAAGCTGCCGTTGCAGTTGGCAGGTAATTTGTCATTTTACCTGCTCACTACCGCACTTAGTGCAAATCTTGGACGATTGTGCCCAATGGCACTAAATTGTAACTCTCATTGAAAGAGGGCACAAGGATCACTGTGGTGGGAAATGAAACATTGCGCAGTAGATGATGCCACTCTACATTTGGATTTAAAGTATGTTGTAGGAGTAGACCTTTCTGGGTGTTCCATAGAACCCTTTGCTGAGTCCATCAGGAAGAATCCGGGCATAAGAGGAGTGACAATCCCAGGCAGTGGAGGCACTCAGCTCAAAGCCTCCCTGTACATGGATGATGTCGCCGTCTTCTGCTGGGACCTGCTGTCAGTGCGCAGACAGATCCACATCTGCGACCAGTTTGAACTGGCTTTGGGAGCCAAGGTAAATTGTGGGAAGAGTGAGGCCATGTTCTTCGGGAACTGGGCTGACTCGACCCTTTGTCCCCTTCACTGTCAGGGCTGATGGTCTGAAGGTGCTGGGGATATGGTTCGGAGGGACTGGGGCATGCGTTAGAAACTGGAAGGAGCGAGTGTCTATGATGAAAAGAAAACTGGGCATGTGGGAGCGACGGTCCCTCTCCATTGCGGGTAAGAACCTGGTCATCAGGTGTGAGGCACTCTCGCTGTTGCTGTATGTGGCGCAGGTCTGGCCCATTCCAGACTCCTGCGCGATGGCGATCACCCGAGCCATCTTCCGCTTTATCTGGAGGTTGAAAATGGATCGTGTCCGCAGGGATGCGATGTACAAGCCTCTAGATAAAGGGGGAGAAAACATGCCCAACATCGCCCTCATACTAATGGCCACCTTTGTGTGCGGCTGCATCAAGCTGTGTGTAGACCCTCAGTACGCAAACACCAAGTGTCACTACATGCTGTCCCCGGTGTTGCGAAGGATGGGTCTGGCCATACTGCCACGGAATGTGCCAAGTAGTTGGACCGTGCCGTACCACCTGTCCCTCGTGGAAAAATTTATGCAGAGAAACACCTTTGACCACAAGTCCATCATGCAGTGGTCAGCACGTAACGTCTTAAAGGCCCTGCGGGAAAAGGAGAGGGTGGATCCGGTGGGATGATTCCCTGAGCAGACTGTCAAAGTCATTTGGCAGAATGCCTCATCGCCAGAACTTTCCAACAAGCACCAAGACGTAGCTTGGCTGGTGGTGAGAAAGGCCCTCTCCGTCAGATTCTTCCTACATGCCAGGAGTCTCACCCCCTCCGCACATTGCCCTCGAGGTGGCTGTAGTGGGGACGAGACTGTTGTTCACCTCCTTGTGGATTGTGCCTTTGCAAAGAAAGTCTGGAGAGAGATGCAGTGGTTTCTGTGGAGGTTCATCCCGAGCAGTTCTGTGACACAGGACTCTGTGCTCTACGGGCTGTTCCCAAGGACACACACAGAGACAAACATCAACTACAGCTGTAGAATCATCAACTCGGTGAAAGACGCTCTTTGGTCTGCCTGAAACTTGTTGGTCTTCCAGCGCAAAGACTTGTTCCCGACCGATTGTTGCAGACTGGCACATTCCAAAATCCAGGACTACGTGCTGAGGGACACACTAAAGCTTGGGGCAGCCGCTGCAAAGGCACAATGGGGAAAGGTCGCTGTCTAAGACCTTTCTGCCACAGTGCACAGGGGGACTGGGAACTATTGAGAGCACCTCGGGCTGTACAGCTCAAAATGAATGTCTGCATTGAATGCTAATTGTATTATAATTGTATTGAAGCACCTCAGAGTGCAACATGATGTATGTTGACAACTCCAATACCATTGTCTGATTGTCTGCATTGACCATATTGAAATGATTGTAATATTCATTGGTTGTATTGATGTACCTTGTGATACATGTTGTAAAAGTTGAATCTGATTGGACTTACGTGATGGTGATTTTGAAATGGTTTGGAATGTTCTTCCAGATATTTTATGAATAAAGTATATTTTTTTTTAAAAAATGTAGTAGAGTATAGGATGCTTCGTACTATGTTGGGCTTGTTACAACTAAACTAGGAATGCTCAGTATGGATAAGTTACCAAAAACAAAAAAGCATTATACTCTTCAGCTTGAAGGACTCACTTTGATCAGCAGAAATTTCATCACAGGAACACAATAGAAAAAAAACTAATTTTTAAATCTTCTACCCACTATTTCTGGAAGTGATAATCAGGCTTATCAGGATAATCAGTAACTAAAAAGATTTGAAGGGAACCTATCCATTCAACTATTGGATAGTTTATTTTATCCCATGCCTCAAAAGGCAAATAGTGACTCTCTCTGCTCCCCCCCCCACCCCCCCCACCACCACCACCCCCACCACCTCAAGAGGTCAAGCACATCTCTCAAATTTTGATTGGTTTCTTACTACTGACATCTCCAGAATTTCTTGTTTGAGAAATGAGTGTAACACTTCATGACTCAGAATAGACTCAGAAGAATAGCCCCTCATTGTGACTAATTCTTATCAGACAGCACTAATTAACATTACATTTGTCAGTTTTATGCTGTGGTTTCCTGAAGTTAAAATCTACTACACTTAATTCTCATCAAACGTTCATAGCTGGAAGAGAGAAGAAACTTGGATTCAACCAAACTAGAGGTGGAAGGATAGTGCCATGACCAAACATGGAACCCAGCCAAATTTTACTTGCATTTGTAACAAAAAAATAAAAGTTTTAAGGTGGTCATCAATATATCATTTCAAACTGTACTCACATTGGTCGAATGCCTCACTTTGATCAGCAGAAATTTCATCACAGGAACACAGACAAATCATGATTTTGGCACAAAATAGTGCCAAAGATCATGAGATAAAAATATATGACAAACTTTACATCATTAGATACAAGAACTCTTAGGGGATAATTCTTGATAGACCTCTCATGATTGGGTCTGGTGGATCTGAAGAGATGGTAGCTACACTGGAGGGGGAATTTTCTCCCCGTTTGGTGGGGGGCTGAGTGGGAGCGGGAGCGGGCGGGCACACAGCCAATCGCTACCTGCAATCAGCTGCGCGCTGCCATTTTACGTGGGCGGGCCAATTAAGCGCTGAGCTCTCCCTGTGTGGGCGGGGGGAGTAGCCTGAGTCAGGGCCCACGCTCCTTCACGTGCATGCATGTGAATGAGTGCAGGCAGCTCTGTGCCTCAGGGAGATTAATTTGAGGACCCCTGTGCTGATTAGAATGGGAATTATTTAAGGATAAGAAATATTAGAATAGACCATACAACCCTTTGTGCTTACTCCATCATACAATATTATCAACATTAAAACCCAGGTGCATGGTATTGCGAGATTCGTTTAACAACTACCAGTAGCTCACATTGTAATATTGTAGTTGATAACATTGACCAAGCTGATCACAAAGTCATCATAGATGCAATATATTCGCACATTGCACCTGTTGGAAATTATTACAACTACTGAACCCCCTCCTTACTCCCAGGCCAGAATCTTCAGGTCAGCGTGCGGGGGTGAGCCCCGCTTGCCAATGCGTAAAATGATGTGCGGTGATGTCAGGCGTGCATCCCGATGTCACCGTGTATCACTCTGATTTTCAGTTTGGTGGGCGCGCACTGGAGTCGGCTGCACGCCCGCCGAACTATCAAAGGCCTATTAAAGACATTTAAAAACTAATTAAAATACTTAATGAAGCTGCGCGTCCAACCTTAAGGTTAGTGGGCAGGCGAAGAGCCCAGGTGGCCTTCTCATTTATCCTGAAACCTCATCCATGGGTGGATGATAATTCATGAAGTGTTTCTTAGTTGAATAAAAATATTTATTAAAGTCCATTAACATGTCCCAGCTCAAGTGACACTGTCACATGAGGGGTCATGTCTTAATTTTTTTTCTTCCTGAGGCACAGAGCTATCTGCACTCTTTCACATACATGCACGTGAAAGAGCGTGGGCCCTGACTCAGGCTACTCCCCCCGCCCACACAGGGAGTGCTCAGCGCTTAATTGGCCCGCCCATGTAAAATGGCAGCGCGCAGCTGATTGCAGGTAGCGATCGGCTGTGTGCCCGCCCGCACCCACTCCCGCTCAGCCCCCCCCAACCGGGAGAAAATTCCCCCTCCAGTGTAGCTACCATCTCTTCAGATCCACCAGACCCAATCATGGGAGGTCTATCAAGAATTTAGGAGAATCAAGACTCGTAAAGTAAATAGTCCTGATAGTGTCTCCACAGATTCATCTGCTAGTTCTCTTTATGAACTTGCTGAACCCTTGATGGACATAATCAACACAACATATGTGTAGACAATCTCAGCACAGTGGAACAGGGTGTATGAAATTCCTATTCCAAAATAGTCACCCACCACCATTGACATCCTGCAGTCAGTCATTCTAGCCGACAGTTTATCCAAAATCACAGAACACTTTATAGCACAATGAACAATGGAGGAAATACAGCACAACCTTAACCCCAAACAGTTTGGAAACATGAAGGGTGCATCAACTTCACATTGCTGATCGATATCCAACACACATTCATTGAGCATGCCATTACATTGGGATCAATATCTTCGATGATGAGTGCAGACTTCTCAAAAGCATTTGATCACATCAATCACATGATTGCCATTTCAAAACTTCTACAAATGGGAGTCAATTCATGTGTTGTTTCTTGGATTATTATGACACAGCAGATGGTAAAGGCTGAGTTGTTTAAATCCCAGAGGGAAAGTTGAAACAACTGTCAGAACCCATTTTTGCAAGTTGTATGTTTCGAGATGTAGGCTTTGAATTCAGTAATAATAAGACCAAGTCTCAAGGGTTTTTTTTTAATAAAACTAAATTAAACATTTATTAATACAAGAAAAATTGTAAACACATACATGCATCTACAAAATTACTACTATAGTAACTACAAAAATCTCCTAATTAATCTGATTCTCAGTTAACCTCCCATTAAGGCAACAGTAAATCTCAGATTTAAACAGACACCTGGCAAAGCACAACCTGGACAGTCACATTCAATATGAGTTTCTTTCAGCTCTGAGTCCTTGCAGGCAGCAGCTTGAAGCTTCTCATACTTGTTGGATATTAAAAATGCCTCTGCCTCTCTCTCTCACACACACACACGCATACACACACACACACACACACACACACACACACACACACACACACACACAATCTCCTTTATACATATCTTTCTCTTTGAATGTAAATTTTCCATTATATTACTAGGTTTTTAATTTTACCTCTTCCAGCAATAACATCCTTTGATTCCACCAATGTTATTAGTAAGCTGAAAAAATAAACACGTTGCTTGACATCTTCTAGCTTGGTGAAAGATTTCACCCATTCTTTTGAATGGTTTATTTAAAAATGCAAATTGTCCCCTTCCCCATGTTTATCTAATTATCATTTCAAGCCTACTTTTTTCTATTCATCAAAGCCTCTAGACCAACTGGCTTTAATCCAATTAAGACACACACAAATAGACACAGACACCACTAAACTCTATTTTAATATGTATTTTCCCATAACATTAAAAACATTAATATCCCTTCATGACACGGATCAGCTTGACACGCTTGATTGCAAATCATGAACAATGTGTCAAGTTCGCTGATAGTGTGAGTGGCACAAATTTGAAGAATTGGTGTCTTCACCAATATTTATCCCTCAAATCAATATTATTTAAAGAATACAGATTATCTGATTTTTACAGTGCTGTTTTCTAGACCTTGCCATGTGCAAATTATCTGCAGTGCCTTGTACTTTCCAATGAAAAGAGCTGTATAAATGTAAATCTTTTTTTAAGCTCGTACATATCTGAGACACATTGCTTATATTATTGGAATGACGTGAAGACCAAAAAAGGGTTTTTTAAATAAAACATGAGGGGGTTAAGCTAATGAGCATCTTGAAAAATTAGGCCCAATTTCTGAACCCTCTACAATTTATATTGTTGGCAAATAATATGGGATGTGTGTCACGGAATATTATATTTGCTGATAATAACTGAGTTACATAGCTAGGTTATTTTTATAGAGAGATGGTTAACATTCAAAGGGATATGGATGTTTAAGTAGGATGAGGAAAATAGAATGGCACTTATCTGGCATTGGTTGTCAAGATGTAATCAGTGGTGTGCCATAGGGATCAGTGCTGGGACTTCAACTTTTTACAATTTATATAAATGACTTGGATGAAGGGACTGAAGGTGTGGTTGCTAAATTTGCTGATGACACAAAGTTAGGTAGGAAAGTAAGTTGTGAAGAGGACATAAAGAAGCTACAAAGGGATCTGGCAATTGGAGTACAATGTGGGAAATGTGAAATTGTCCATTTTGCCAAGAAAAATAAAAGAAAAGCATATTATCCAAATGATGAGAGATTGCAGAGCTCAGATGCAGTGGGATCTGGATGTCCTCATGCATTAAATTGCAAAAGGTTAGTATGCAGGTACAGCAAGTAATTAGGAATGCTAATAAAATGTTATTGTTTTTTATGAGGGAATGTGAATATAAAGTAGGGAGGTTATGCTTCAGTTATACAGGGCATTGGTGAGATCATGTCTCGAGTACCGTGTACAGTATTGGTGTCCTTATTTAAGGAGGGATGTAAATGCATTGGAAGCAGTTCAGAGAAAGTTTACTAGACTAATTCCTCCAATGGGAGTGTTGTCTTATGAGGAAAAGATTGGACAAGCTAGGCTCGTATCTGTTGGAGTTTAGAAGTGTAAGAAGTGACTTGATTGAAGTATCTGAAATCCTGAAGGGTCTTGACAGGGTGGATGTGAAGAGGGTGTGTCCTTTTGAGGGAGAATCTAGAACTAAGGGTCATTGTTCAAAAATAAGAGATCATCTATTTAAGACAAAGATAAGAAGGTTTTTTTCTCTTAGGGGGTTGAGAGCCTTTGGGACTCTCTTCCTCAAAAGGTGGTGGAAGCAGAGCCTTTGACTATTTTTAAGGCAGAGGTAGATAAATTCTTGATAACCAAGGGGATGAAATGAGCAAGTGGGAATGTGGAGTTGAGGTTAAAATCAAATCAGCCATGATCTTATTGAATGGTGGAGCAGGCTCAAGGGGCCAAGTGGCCCACTCTTGCCCCTAATTTGTATGTTCGTATGTTATGTGGAGAAGACTTGGGCTGACAAGTGCTAAGCAAAGGCCATCTCCAGCAAGAGAGAATCTAACCATCTCCCCATGACATTCAATGGCATTATTATCACTGAGACCCCACTATCAACATCCTGAATATTGCCATTGACTAGAAACTGAACTTAAATAATCATCTAAATACTGTGGCTCTATGAGCAGGTCAGAGCTTGGGAATTCTGCATCTCCCCAGAGTCTGCCCACTATCTACAAGGCACAAGTCAGGAGTTTGATGGTGTACTCTCCAATTGCCTTGATGAGTGAGGCCACAATAAAATTCAAGAAACTCAATACTATCCAGGACAAAGCAACTTGCTTGATCGGCACCCCATGCACCACTTTAAACATTCACTCCTGCCACCACTGACGCACAGTGGCAGCGGTGTGTACTATCTCCAAGGTACACTGCATCAAATCACCAAGGCTCCTTCAATAGCATCTTCCAAACCCATGACCTCTAGCACTTAGAAGGAAATGGGAAGAAGATGCATGGGAAAATAACCGCCTACAAGTTCCCCTCCAAGCCACACATCATCCTGACTTGGAATTATATTGCTATTCCTTCACTGTTGCTGGATTAAAATCCTGGAACTCCCTAACAGCACCTTGAGTGTACCTACATACCACATGGTCTGAAGTGGTTCAAGATCGTGACTCAACACCATCTTCTCAAGGATAATTAAGGGATGGGCAACAAATGCTGGCCTTGCTAGAGATGTTCGCATAACATGGAAAAGAATGAAGATAAGGGTGCGCAATGTCCAAAAAGTATATACATAATTGATTAATATCCACTGACTAAAGTGGAAGGAGGAATGTTGAGTATACATTGAATTGCATTTCAAGGAAATTAAATCTCAAGCCTTAAAAAAAAAACACATTTTTAAAAAAGTTTTTATAAATTCTTTGGTAAAATCTTGGAATGTTTTGAGCAGTTTTGGTCAATATATCTATAAAAAGTAATTGAAAAAATCTGAAAAGGTCAGGAAAAAAAAGAGAGAGAAGGGAGATGCCAAATCAAACTAGAAAATTGTGCAGGAGAGTTAGAGAAACTGGGTTTAAGTCACTGGAGACAAGATTGACAGGAAACATGATCTAGATCTTTAAAATGCTGAAAGGCATTGATAGTTTTAGTTAAACAACCTTCCTACATCTACACCAAATAAAACTTGACATAAATACAAAATTATGAAGCCTCAAGCAAGGCTAGAGGTTAAAAAAAAGGTTTCCCAGATTATTAAGTTCAGAAAATAGACGTCCGGCAGAAGCAGTTATTACATTGTCAATTAACTCCTTTGAAAATAAGTTAGACAGACACCTGGTTATGAAGAAAGTGGAGATTTGAAAGATGCTAATGGATAAAGGTGATTAAATAGTGCAAAGAAAGTTTTAGCTCCAGTCCTGTTGGGACAATAGATATGCCATCTATGGAATGCAACAACCCAGATTGAATAATGATTGAGATATTGTAGAGCTTTTTTTAAAAAACAAACTCTGTTGCAAAATTCTTCTGCCACCCCGAAGGCAGAATTGTCTCTCAAAACCTTTCATCTTACCTAGGGTTATTCACATCTTTCAGAAGATTGAATAAGTAGAGTGCATGAAGAAATTGGTTCAACATGGGCTTGGAGGACCAAACAGCCTTTTCACATTCTAAGTCTTTTTCCTATTAATTTAATAAGCAAGTTGATGGTAGGAGGTACTTCCAGGGTAAATGCTTATTTTTATCTTGCCAATCAGAAATAAATAGGTCACTCCCTGGTCTAAATCCAGGGATGGGAGGAGTGTATGATAGCTGGAGCTGGTTTGGCACCAGAAGCCGATTGTACAAATTGGAAGGCTGCCCACGAGAAGGCAAAGGAACCACAAAGGGGAAAGCCATAAACGCAAAACTGCAAACTCGGCTTTTCCACATGTCTCACCACAGCAACAGGCCATATAATGATTCCCAGCCCTTTTGGCCAAACACTGTTCTCCAGAATTACTAGCCATCAAAGGTGTACAAAGCTAAGTCAAGTATAGGGAAAGGTTATTTGGACCCATCAGAGTGCATCCCTCAGGGACCCCAACTCTCCCATTTTAACATCCAGCTGCATCCAAATGCCAAAAGCTGTTGTCTCCATCAGGCTATTACTCTAATCATTTGTCAATCTTTCAATGAGGAAATGGAAGTTTTACTGATGATTTCTAGAATAAATTTTTTATTGTCACATAAGATGCCATAGGCTAATGTATACTGAATTCCCGTTTCAAGAGTAAACTTTAGAAAATAGCAGTTACTTATTCAAACAAAATCAACACGGTTAATTGACTAACAGTGAAAATCACAGATCATGCCTCCATTTCTAAGGGTATATAGTGCTGTTTATAGCGATCATGCAATGTCCCTCTCCTTTTTTCTCTTTTAAAGGGGCAGGCATTGGCATAGTGGTATTGTCACCGGACTGGTAATCCAGAGACTCAGAGTAATGCTGAGGGCCCGGGTTCCAGTCACACCACGGCAGATGGTGGAATTTTAATTCAATAAAAACCTGGAATTAAAAGTCTAATGATAACCTTGAAACCATTGTTGATTGTCATAAAAACCCATTTGGTTCACTAATATCCTTTAGAGAAGGAAATCTGCCAGCCTCACTTCGTCTGGCCTACATGTGATGCAGTAACGTGGTTGACTCTTAAATGCCCTCTGAAATGGCCAAGCAAGCCATTCAGTTGTATCAAGCCACTACAAAGTCAATAAAAAGGAATGAAACCGGACAGGCAATACGGCATTGACCTGGCACCGGAAATGACAATGGCAAATCCAGCCCTATCGATCCTGCAAAGTCCTCCTTCCTAACATCTTGTTCCAAAATTGGGAGGGTGGTCCACAGACTAGTCAAGCAACAACCTGACATAACCATACTCAGAATTATACCTTCCAGATCATCACCATCCCTGGGTATGTCCTGGCCCACCGGGGGACAGAACCAGCAGAGGTGGCGGCACAGTGGTATACAGCTGGGAGGGATTGGCCTGGGAGTCCCATGAAGCCTCATAGCATCAGGTCAAACAGGCAAATATACCACCCTCCCTCAGCTGATGAATCAGTACTCCTCCATTTTGAACACCACTGGAGGAAGCATTGAGGGTGGGAGGGGCGCAGAACGTACTCTGGGTGGGGGACTTCAATGTCCCCACAGACCGAGCTAGCAGAGTTCTAAACGACATAGCTGCTAGACTGAGTCTGCAGCAGGTGGTGAGGGAACCAACAAGAGGGAAAAACATACTTGACCTCATCCTCACCAACCTGCCTGCCACAGATGCATCTGTCCATGACAGTATCAGTAGGAGCGATCACCACACAGTCCTTGCAGAGATGAAATATCATCTTTCACATTGAGGATACCCACCATCGTGTTGTGTGGCACTATCATCGTGCTAAGTGAGATAGATTTCAAATAGACCTAGCAGCTCAATACTGGGCAACCATGAGGCCTTGTGGGTCATCAGCAGTGGCAGAATTGTACTGAACCACAATCTGCAATCTCATGCCTGGCATATCCCCCACTCTACCATTACCACCAAGCCAGGGGATCAATCCTGGTTCAATAAAGCATGCAGGAGGACAAGCCAGGAGCAGACTCAGGCATACCAAAAAAAGTTAGGTGTCAACTTGGTGAAGCTACAACACAGGACTACTTGCATGCCAAACAGCATAAGCAGCAAGTGATAGACAGAGCTAAGTGATTCCACTACCAACCAATCAGACCTAAGCTCTGCAGTCCTGTCATATCCAGTCGTGAATGGTGGTGAGCAGTTAAACAACTCACTGGAGGAGGAGGTTCCACAAATATCCCCATCCTTAATGATGGGGGAGCCCAGCATATCAATGCAAAAGACAAGGCTGAAGGATTCACAACCTTCAGCCAGAAGTGGATGATCCATCTCGGCCTCCTCCGGAGGACCCCAGCATCACAGATGCCAGTCTTCAGCCGATTCAATTCACTCCACATGACGTCAAGAAATGGTTGAAGCCATTGAATACTGCAAAGGCTATGGGCCCTGACAATATTCCGGTATTGGTACTGAAGACTTGTGCTCCAGAACTTGCTGCACCTCTAGCCAAGCTATTCCAGTATAGCTACAACACAGGCATTTACCCAGCAATGTGGAAAAGTGCCCAGGTATGTAAAAACAAAAAAAACTGCGGATGCTGGAAATCCAAAACAAAAACAGAATTACCTGGAAAAACTCAGCAGGTCTGGCAGCATCAGCGGAGAAGAAAAGAGTTGACGTTTCGAGTCCTCATGACCCTTCAACAGAACTAGGTGAATCCAAGGAGGGGGTGAAATATAAGCTGGTTTAAGGTGTGTGGGGGGTGGGGGGTGGTTTCGGTGGGGGGAGTGAAGTGGAGGGGGCGGTGGTGGTGTGGTTGTAGGGTCAAACAAGCAGTGATAGAAGCAGATCATCAAAAGATGTCACAGACAACAGAACAAAAGAACACATAGGTGTTAAAGTTGGTGATATTATCTAAATGAATGTGCTAATCAAGAATGGATGGTAGGACACTCAAGATATAGCTCTAGTGGTGGTGGGGGGAGCATAAAAGATTTAAAAATATTTAAAAATAATGGAAATAGGCGGGAAAAGAAAAATCTATATAATTTATTGAAAAAAACAAAAGGAAGGGGGAAGAAACAGAAAGGGGGTGGGGATGGAGGAGGGAGCTCAAGACCTGAAGTTGTTGAATTCAGTATTCAGTCCGGAAGGCTGTAAAGTGCCTAGTCGGAAGATGAGGTGCTGTTCCTCCAGTTTGCGTTGGGCTTCACTGGAACAATGCAGCAAGCCAAGGACAGACATGTGGGCAAGAGAGCAGGGTGGAGTGTTAAGATGGCAAGCGACAGGGAGGTTTGGGTCATTCTTGCGGACAGACCGCAGGTGTTCTGCAAAGCAATTGCCCAGTTTACATTTGGTCTTTCCAATGTAGAGGAGACCACATTGGGAGCAACGAATGCAGTAGACTAAGTTGGGGGAAATGCAAGCGAAATGCTGCTTCACTTGAAAGGAGTGTTTGGGCCCTTGGACGGTGAGGAGAGAGGAAGTGAAGGGGCAGGTGTTACATCTTTTGCGTGGGCATGGGGTGGTGCCATAGGAGGGGGTTGAGGAGTAGGGGGTGATGGAGGAGTGGACCAGGGTGTCCCAGAGGGAACGATCCCCATGGAATGCCGACAGGAGGGGTGAAGGGAAGATGGGTTTGGTGGTGGCATCATGCTGGAGTTGGGGGAAATGGCGGAGGATGATCCTTTGAATGCGGAGGCTGGTGGGGTGATAAGTGAGGACAAGGGGGACCCTATCATGTTTCTGGGAGGGAGGAGAAGGCGTGAGGGCGGATGCGCGGGAGATGGGCCAGACATGGTTGAGGGCCCTGTCAACAACCGTGGGTGGAAAACCTCGGTTAAGGAAGAAGGAGGACATGTCAGAGGAACGGTTTTTGAAGGTAGCATCATCGGAACAGATGCGACGGAGGCGAAGGAACTGAGAGAATGGGATGGGTCCTTACAGGAAGCAGGGTGTAAGGAGCTGTAGTCAAGGTAGCTGTGGGAGTCGGTAGGCTTGTAATGGATATTGGTGGACTGTCTATCACCAGAGATTGAGACAGCGAGGTCAAGGAAGGGAAGGGAAGTGTCAGAGATGGACCACATGAAAATGATGGAGGGGTGGAGATTGGAAGCAAAATTAATAAATTTTTCCAAGTCCCAACGGGAGCATGAAGCAGCACCGAAGTAATCATCGATGTACCGGAGAAAGAATTGTGGAAGGGGGCTGGAGTGGGACTGGAACAAGGAATGTTCCACATACCCCATAAAGAGACAGGCATAGCTGGGGCCCATGCGGGTACCCATAGCCACACCTTTTTATTTAGAGGAAGTGAGAGGAGTTGAAGGAGAAATTGTTCAGTGTGAGAACAAGTTCAGCCAGATGGAGGAGAGTAGTGGTGGACGGGGATTGTTCGGGCCTCTGTTTGAGGAAGAAGCTAAGGGCCCTCAGACCATCCTTGTGGGGGATGGAGGTGTAGAGGGATTGGACGTCCATGGTGAAGAGGAAGCGGTTGGGGCCAGGGAACTGGAAATTGTTGACGTGATGTAAGGTGTCAGAGGAATCACAGATGTAGGTGGGAAGGGACTGGACAAGGGGAGAGAGAAGGGAGTCAAGATAACGAGAAATGAGCTCTGTGGGGCAGGAGCAAGCTGACATGATTGGTCTACCGGGACAGTTCTGTTTGTGGATTTTGGGTAGGAGGTAGAAGCGGGCCGTCCGAGGTTGGGTGACTATCAGGTTGGAAGCTCTGGGAGGAAGATCCCCAGAGGAGATGAGGTCAGTGACAGTCCTGGAAACAATGGCTTGATGTTCAGTGGTGGGGTTGTGGTCCAGGGAGAGGTAGGAGGAAGTGTCTGCGAGTTGACGCTCAGCCTCCGCGAGGTAGAGGTCAGTGCGCACTGACAATTTCCAGTTCCCTGGCTCACAGCTTAAACCAGCTTATATTTCACCCCCTCCTTGGATTCACCTAGTTCTGTTGAAGGGTCATGAGGACTCGAAACGTCAACTCTTTTCTTCTCCACCGATGCTGCCAGACCTGCTGAGTTTTTCCAGGTAATTCTGCTTTTATTTTTAAATAAAGCTGAATAAATTGCTCCCAGGAAGCACACCAATGCTATCCTTACACAAACGTCTGTCCCACAAACTACCACCACATGCATTTAGTAACCTAGCTATTAAGCTACTTAATGCCACTGTGCCCACCAAAATGACTTTTGCATTTTATTCTTCCTCCCCATCCCCCCTTTTATCTTAAGAGAATCTCTCGTGAGCTTCCTTGTAAGTGATAAGATCTTGTATATTTACACAGATTCAGTTGCATTTGCAAACTCCTCAAAGCCACCAGCCTGGCAAACACCACATCATGCTATTTGCTCTGCAGAAATTCATGTCCCCCTCCTTCCTGTGATTAATTACGGAAACATAATAGTTTGTGCATCAGGAATCCACATCAGATTCAACACAAGTATGTGTTACATTACACAGTTTAGAGCCTAAAGACCCACAAACCATTGAGGTTTTTTTTTTGAATTGAGCTCCCGTTGGTTGATCGTTGTCGGGCTTCATGGCCAGGATTTTTAGGATCGCAGCGTTTCCCTTCCCAACACCCAAAGAGTCAGCGGGGGGAACACCCACATCCCCACTGACACTGCTTGCTCTGCAGCTATTTCACGCTCCGAGTGTTATTTGGCTTGAGGCGGGATTTCCGCCCCTCATTCTGGAGGCCAATCTGATTGGCTGGCAGCTCTTTAGTCCTTGCATTGCTAGAAGGTGCAGTGTACAGGGCTGGGATTGTGTACAATTTCCAGAGCCTAAGTCCTGGGATTCCAGGAACAAGTAAGTTTGGAGATCTCAGAGCAGGGAGGCCTAGGGGAAGGGGGATGGACAGTGGGTGTTGGCAGAGTGGCTGAGGGCTTGGGGGGTGGTGTGGTCCTGTGGGTACCGGATCTTAAAGGGGCCGGGGGGTGGGGGTTGGCGGTGATGTCTGATGTTAGAAGGTAGCTGCTGATGGAAGCACCCCTGCCTCACCTTAGAGGCCTGAACTTGATCATTTTTAGGCTGGTGGGAAGAGTTCTGAGATATGGGGGAAGCCCAAAAATAAAGGCCGGGCAGGTAATGGCCGTTAAGTGCCTCAACTGGGCAAGGGTGGGCCAGCTGGCTGGCCGAAGCTTCGCCCATCCCAGTATAAAATTGCAGGGTGGTCAAGATGGGTGGGAACCCAGCGAGAAGTCCATCTGAGGAAATTTACACTCAATCCCCACCTACAAACCCCCTCGCGAGACTTTAAAATTCTGCTCCATGTCTAGAGTCTTCCCATTACTTAAACAGGTGGTGAAAAATGCAAATCAAAAGAATGGGCTTAACCAGTTTGAGTAAGCAATTTATTTTCCCAATGCAGCAAAAATGAGGCCTGGCTTTGCTCTCTCTCTCTTATTGGCAGTACTACTCCAACTCATGAATGAAACACTGCTACGCGCAAGAGTCTCAATAGTCTTAGAAAAAAACTAAAATCACAATCTCTCAAAAACTAATCAGAATTTGTTCCAAACCCACAGCATTGGCTCTTGCTTCAGAGCAGCAGGAGGTCAGAGTAGAAAACGGAACCTTAATCATAGTGAGGAAAAGGGGAAAGGAGGGTGAGAGATGCTAGCAAGTATGAAGTGAGAGAGAAGGAAAGTGCTTGATGTGGAAGGAGGGAGACTTTCATGAATTATTTTCATAGTGATTAAGACAACATGCTAAACTTAGTTGAAATACTGTTGGTAAAAATAAACCCTGGATTGAAGACAATGTGTTATTCAAATAATATTGCTTCCTCTTTTGTAATAAAGAAACTTATTCCACCTTATTTTCTTATGCATCAAATAATGTGCTGTGACTTTTACAAGTAAAATAAGATTTCCTTAGTTGGTACTGTTGGCAACAGAGACACAAACACTTCACTTGAGCCAGGAATTTGTCAATTAAGGTTTTATCAACTTGCAATTATGTTACAGATACAGTAGTTCACACACAATGAAGTGCTACTTCATTTATATCGCATACAAGAACTATATAACAGCAGAGTGCAATTACAGATGTCCTATGGGCAAATGGCATCTTACACTGGTGTTCAGTGGATTTAAACAAAGGAAGATAGTGTGAGAAGCAAATACTATTGATAGTAATTAGTTACCTGAAGATCATTTTCACAATATTTCTCAATCAAATAAAGCTGGTGCAATATTCTCTTTTAATTAAAGAGAAAATAAACCATTAAGTTAGTCTAATATTCTGGCTTTTCTACAACAAGTTCCTCCCCAACAGTGCACAACTGAAAAAGAAATCTCCCAAACACACATGGTGCTTGTTTAGCTCAAGTGAAATCAGTGATGATCAATGTACCCCTGTCACCTGTGATTGCAATTATCTTTCTCTGGTAATATGCCAAGTTTGACAGAAGTGGTCTTGTCTGGTGGAAATAAATGAGTGATGAGTGACAACAATCAAAATAAAAACAGGAGTAAGACTTCTGGATCACTGACCAAGCACAAGAATCTCCCATTATCAGATTTGAAAATGTACAAAATATTTAACCCCAGTTGATCAGCAACTTTTCATCTAATAAAGGCATTCTTGCCCTTACACTGACAACAGCACTTTAAAGCCTCGTGCATTGCTGAGGGTATAAAAAAAACCATACTAACAACTATAAAAAGTCAGCTTAAAATATAATAATTGGGAAAAGGATCACTTGGATTTGCTACAGAAGGAAAAGGGAAACAAATAGCTCTCGGGAATCATGCAAATCTTTTTAGAGTTTGGGTGAACGGGTAAATTATTCTCTTTTTTCCCCAATTCCCAACCACAATACAATTCCCAGCTGAGATCGCAACCTTAGAAAATCATCTTCGATACTATGGAAAAGAAGAGCTTTCACAACATCATGTTTTTGTTTTGAGTAAGAACTGGTTTTGAACACAAGATTTAGGTCATGAAATAATAGTAGACTCTTAAAATAACCTGTCAATACTCCCCCATGTCAGCTCTCACATGGAGAATGCCTCTCCAATGAGACCACTTATATTAAATTTTTAATTGCAATGGGGAATGATGGAAGAAGCAGATAGATAAATGTTATTAACTAAAGTAAAGATACAGAAGTAAAGCATTCTATAGGCAACATAAGAAATAAAAGAATTGTAAAGATAGGGATATTGGCAAGTGAAGTGCACAAAAATTTATAATGAAATTGTAAAGGTGCTGAACAGATGTTTTGCCTCAAGTTTT
Source organism: Carcharodon carcharias (assembly GCF_017639515.1). Lineage (NCBI taxonomy): Eukaryota > Metazoa > Chordata > Chondrichthyes > Lamniformes > Lamnidae > Carcharodon > Carcharodon carcharias. Next base: position 28,980,402 of record NC_054474.1, read on the forward strand.
CACTGAGGAGGCTTATACAAAAGAGGAAACTACAATAGAGGAAACTACAATAGTAGAAATCAAGAAGGATTTTCTAATGGTTGAGATAAGAAAGGAAAGAGATAATAGATAAACTAGCCAATCATGGAGGCATAATGGATTGCACTTGTGGATACTCAAAGAAACTCGGGAAGAGAAAGTAGAGGCGCAATATACCTATATGTGTAAATAAAAAACAATAAAAAAGAAATCAGTGCCACATAATTAGTTGACAGCCAATCTAATTTCTATCTTCAAAAAGGGGAGATAGAACTAGCCCAGTCAATTGTAAGCCAGTTAGCTTACCGTATGATTTTATGATTCTAGGTTGGGTACAGCACAGGAGGAGGCCCCTCAGCCCGTTGTGTCTGTGCCGACATCTGAAAGAGCAACTCAGCTAAATGCATTTCCCCACCTTTTCCCTGCAACTGTGCAATTTTTTTCTCTTCAGATAATTGTCCAATTCCCTTTTAAAAGCCACAATTGGATTACCTTCATCACACTTTCAGGCAGTGCATTCTAACCACTCATGCCGTCTTTGGTTCTTCCCTGGTGGGAATGGCACTAGAATTTTGGTGAGATATCAAGTAAAACAGAATATAATTAAACCTAATCAGTATGGATTTCTAAAAGCAAGGTCATGTCTAATCAACTTTATCAACTCTTTTAAAGAAACAAAAAAATGGGCAATGGGGACAGTGTATACATGGGAATTGGCAAAGGGGATGGTGTATAAATGGGAATTTTACGAAGATTTTGATAAGGTGCCACATAAGATACTTATGACAAAGCAGGCCACAACATATATAATCAGAGATCAGGCAGCAGAAAAGGATTGAAAAATGTTTACAATACAGTTAACGAGGGAAGGTAGGAGTTAAAGGAAGTTCTTCAGGTTGTCAGAAAGTGGAAAATAGACTCCTGGAGAGAGCTGTGCTGGGACCACTCTTCTGGGGGATATTTTTGATTTGTAAAGTTATTGATCATACTAAATATTCATAAATTATATTGCAAAGTATATGTACTGAGCTAAATGGAGTTCTAAAGCAATTATACATGTTAATGTTTTGTTGCATCTTTGTATTCCAGAAGGACAAGGACTCTCATCTTACATGATATGCTACCATGGTAATGCTACCTACTAAAGTATCTGTGTTTTAATGATTGTGAGCTGCATTACAGACAAACCAACAAAACTGTGCCCGTAACATGAGAACTACTCCATGTGCCTCTAGTCTGCTTCATACAAGCTGATTTATTTGATTATATTTGACATATTTTCCAAATTAGTGGCCAGTAATCAAGCCTGTGTTTGGGTTCCCAGCTGTCAGTATTCTTCTGGTATGCACTCAGTTCATTGTGAAACATGTTGATTAATTTTGCAGCTGACAATCAATCATGCTAATGTTGCAGAACACTCAAGGCTACTATCAGATTTCGCACATACGTGACCTTAAAGTAAATTCCCATTCTAAATGACAACTGAAAAAACTTTTTAAAAAAAATCCAGAATTTCATGCTTGCACAAAAATTATGATAATGAGTCTCATTGCTCTGAATTTGTACTTTATTGGAAAATTTGTTACTCTCTCAGTCAATGGACACTGTCACTTAGGGTTGAATTAAAAGGTGCCTGCTTTGCACCTCATTTTGATTCCTGTATCAAGTTGTTCAGGTAGTCCAAATAAGGGCAACATCATTGAGGCAACACAATGTTGGGATGAAGATCTGCATCTATAACATTTTCTAGGCAGTACAGGGCCTGAGATTTACAGTAAGGCAGGGAGGGTACAGGGAAAATGCAGCAAGGCCAAGGATGTGGAAAGCAGGGAGAAAATAATAGTGATCTGAGACATGGCGACAAATCATATCTCAATGGATTCTGGGTAGTGAAATGGGAAAACAAAATAAAGCAACAACTCAACAAGCTGGGAAGATGGCACGAAAGACAAACTTAAAATTAAAGTTCTATCATGATTTGAACCATGTTTAGGAAAGAGTTCTCACAGATCTTTGAAATGACCAGCGTACTTTAAGAAACTAACAAATGTTTATTCAGTTAAAGTAGAAGGCAGGATTCAAGGACAAGTTTTGAAGCCTTTCTGAGTAAATTTCTCCCTTTACAATCCGAACGCAGTGAATCATAGGTTTACAGCATATAAGGAAGCAAGTCAAACATTTGATAGAGCAATCGAAATCTAATCTCTCTGACTTGCTGTCTACCGTTCTATCCCAACCAGACTTTGTCTGTCCACCAAATCTTCTCTTCCATTAAATGATGCAATCGTATAGGCTTGGACAACTGTGTGGCAAAGCATTTCATAGAATCATAGAATGTTTACGAAGAGACCACTTGGCCCATTGTGTCTGCGCTGGCTGAAAAATGAGCTATCCAGCCTAATCTCACTTTCCAGTATTTGGTCTGTAGCCCTTGAGGTGAATATCCAGACACCTTTTAAATGCCTCCACTACCCTTCAGGCAGTGAGTCCAGACACCTACTACCCTCTTTAAGCTCCCCTCTAATCTTTCTACCAATCACTTTAAATCCATGCCCCCTAGTCACTGGCCTCTCTGTTAAGGTAAATAGGCCTTTCTCATCCACTCTATCCAGACCCCCTCAATTTTGTGCATCTCAATCAAATTTCACTTCAGCCTCCTCTGTTCCAAGGAGAACAAACCCAGCCTATCCAATCTTCCCTCATAGCTGCATTTTTCTCAGTCCTGGCAACATCCTCGTAAATCTCCTCTGTACCCTCTCTACAAAAAGGATATAATTGCACTAATGAGGTGACCAAAACTGCGCACAGTTTCAAAAGCCCTCATGTTAAGAAATTTCTCATAATCTCTCTTCTCACTCAGGGTGGAATTTAATCCAGGTACCAGGGGTCTTGCCCGCTGGATTACTTGCACATCAGGCATCAATTGTGGCCACTGTCAAGCCTTCTCTGGGATTAAGGGCCTTGAGGGTGAAAATCCCAATCCCTGAAAGCTGTCAGCTAGAGGTCAGGAGCTCTTCATTGCAGTCAGTACCAACAGGAGCAGTAGCTGCTGGCAATGCACCCACCAGAGGCCCAGGATCAACGAAGGAGCCGAAGCCAAAAGTGAGTGAGGGCAGGATGGGTGGGGGTGGGGGTAGGGGTGGAGGTAAAGGGGGTGGGGAGGGGGTTTTGGTGGGAGAAACCAGGGAATGGGGTATCAGAAGCAAGGGCAGTGGAGTGGCTTTCAGCAGCCACCCCCCACCTTCCCAGTGTTGTGTCCCTCAATCAGGCACTGAGTGCTTTTGAATGAGGTATCTGCCCAGGAGCCCACAAGCAAACCCGACAAGATTTTTGCTTTATGGACTTCCTGCATGGCAACTCATCTGCCTACCATTGGTTGAATACCGGAGCAGCATGAGGCCCTGAAGTGGACATTAATTGCCCGCTTAAGTGTCTCAATTAGCATTCGGGTGGGAAGCCCATCCACAAGCCTGCCCAACCTGGACATAATCAGGTAGAGACAGGCAGACAACAGGGCCCCCAGCCAGTATCCTCTGGTCCCATTAAATGTCCATTCACCCTCCCCCATCTCCAGGGAGACATTAAATATTGCCCTCGGTCAGCCATTGGAACTTACAGAATGGTCAGTGGAGCTTAAAAGACAGCAACATTTACAACGATGATGGCCGTGTGAATAGTGATGACCTTTGACCTGGAGGCAGCACAGTAAGAAAAATCTGTATTTTGTTTTAAATGTCTAGGGAATGTATTTGTTATTAAAAAAAGTTTGAAATGGATTTTAAAGCATTTGCACCAATTGTAATTTCCCTGAATAAGAAATACTGGTCCATGTGACCTGGTGATTTGACCAGGAAGCAGAGCCGACAGAAAGGAAGTTAACATATGAAAGCCATGAGGCTGGTAGACACAAAGGAGAATTACATCCAGAAATGAGGAGTTACAAGCAGAGGAGCTGGAGGGTGGAGGCAATCAGCACACACATGCAGGCACAAACAAAGGGGAGCACAGAATTTTTGTGTGGAGAAGAAGCAAATCTCTCTCAGGAAGAGGCCAGTTTTTCTGCTTGGCAGTGAAAGAGCCAGGAGCTCTTGAAGGTATTGTGCAAGGTTAAAAAGGTCTAAAGCCTGGAAAGCTGTGTGAATAGCTCAGAGACTGTAAAGAGATGGGTTTTTTCCCAGAAGTGGCCAAACCATGATCTGGGGTGTTATTGATTGGTCAGTTGAAAAGGAACTCTAGAAAGCTACACCATCAGGAGTGTCATGACATGAGGGAGAGAGGATTTGTAGAAGTGTGGGTAGCTGATGATAATTGTACCTGTGAAACATGAAGGTGAAAGCTGTTGTTGATAGGACTCCTGATCTACCCTAGGTGAATAAAGATCAGCATATTGTGGGACTGTGTAGATACATGATGCCACATTTGCTGGGGAGTGATGTGAATAATTATGGTTCCCTATAACATTAATGTTGTATTAATTATTAAAGTTCAAATGAAAACGTAAATTTCATTATCATTTGCCTGTAAAATCATTTGTAATTTGTGTTGGTTCTGATTTGTGTTAATGTAAAAGCTACAAAAAGTGGAATCCTGTTGGCAATTTCTTCATTTGGGGTCATTCAGTAAATATGTGATTGTTTGGCTTAAGGTATCCCAAGGTGATTGTAACGGGATACAAATGCCTAACTGTATTGTGAGTAGCTCACAAAATGATTACTGATAGAGTTGTCCACATTACTCAAGAGAATATCACAATAGAAAAATTCAGAATTATTCCATGATAACCAACTTAGATCCAAAAGTAATACAAAAAATGTTTGCCATAAAGCATGAGTGCAGTCTTCATATGAAGACTTTGATGGGCTCAGATGATTGGCCAGTCAGCCTGCCTTGCTGATGGGTCAAAATGCCACAGGGGGTTTGATTTATTTTGATAACCTGAAAAGCCTATTTTGTAACACAGAAGGTGTAGTCAAGCACCTGGGAAACCATTTGGTGTTCTGTACAAGTCAGCTATGCAATGTTAGTTCCTACATACCTGTGAGACTTCAAGCCTTGGTTCATGACACCTTGCACCCAAGTTTTTTGGCTTAGGTAATTAGGAGTAGATCCATATAAGAGAATGCACTTCACATCAGGCAAATGTAAACTCTTTTATAAGAGTTTTTAAGGTATTTGGCTGAGAGATTCTTGAACACAATGGTGGGTTTCCATGTATGCCAGGTGCTTGGCTGACCAAAAATACTGATAAGTGTTTAATCAGGTTTAGTTGCATGCTGGTCCTTAGCAATTATTGACATCAATAGTCTTTCTCCAACCAAGAGTACCCTGACATATCAAATGCTGCATTAAATGGGATAGTAACAGTTATCATTCTAGTTCCTGTCCCTGCACAGGTAGCTGCAGAAGTCCAGCTGTAATATCCTTACCAAATGCAAGTCTAATCAACTGCTTTACTTCAGAATTTCTGTGTTTAACAGATGGCCTTGCTTAATGAGAAAAACATGGATACAATGTATGGCTAAGCAAGGGAGGGTGGTTCTTTAAAATATGTAACAGAATAAATTCTGATAAATCACTGCAGCTTGAACCACATTTGAAATTAAATCAGAACAGTAACAAGACAAAGTATATTATCTTCCCCAAACATTGTGTGTGCATGCGCGCATGTACTTAAAAGATTCAAGTTACATCAGTAAAGTGCTCAAACCTTATTTGCATCTCTCGAGATACTCTGTATAAGTGGAAACTAATGTATGAGATAGAGACATAGACAACAAATACGCATATTGTGTGTGGAGAAAGGACAGGCATAGAACGGCATGGCGGATGGTAAATGCTGAGTTGCTCAAATCCCAGAGGGAAACTGGAAACAGCTGTCACAGCTGTTTTTCAATTTGTACTTTCTTTTGAGATATGTGCCTTTAATTCAGTAGTAATAAATCCACCAGGTCTTGGAGGTTTTTTCATGAAACTAAATTAAATAATTATTAATAAAAGAAATGATTTTAAGCACATACATAGGTCTACAAGTTACTACTTTGATTACTCCTAGCTCCCCTAATTAACCTGACTCCCAGTTACACCACCATGAAAGCAATAGTAAAAACAAATACATTTCAACAGACGCAGGCAAAGCACACAATACCCTGGACAGTGATATTCATAGTGAGTTTTCTTAGCTTTGGTCCCTGCAGACAGCAACTTGATATCTAGAGGCTGGAGGATTTTCACATTTGTTAGATCTTAGAATGCCTCCCCCTTACACATAACCTCATTTCCTTTATATATGTTTCTCCCTTTTTAATGTAAATCCCATTGTTCCAATATGTCTTTGTAACTTTACTTTCTCCATAATATAAATCTTTCATAGTACTCAAATTATTAGTTATCTTTGAGAAAAATAAACACACTGATTGGCTTAGCTTATTATGGCTAGGTGTAACATCTTACCATCTCTTTGAAATTCACTACACTGGTTTATCTAAAAATGCAAATGTTCCTAACACCTCACATTCTAAAACTTCAGCCATGCTTATGTATTTGGCTTCCCTTTTGAACACTCAAAAGCTCCAGGCTAGCTGTCTCTAATTCAATTAACACTACCACCACCCGCACCCCCCCCCCCCCCCCGCCAACACACACACACACACACACACACACACACACACACAGAGGAACTAATCCAAACCCCAGTATTAACCTACTTTTACAATAAATCACAATATATTATGAAAATTACTATATTTTCATGGCAGAACCCAGAAACAAAGCTTTCATGAATAGTTGGAGGAGGCTGTGAAAAGTGAGCCAAGTCTATTGAGAGTTTCATAGATGAGAACAAGAATTTTAAAATTAAGGTTTAGGGATTGAGAGTCTGTGGTTCAACAAGATCTGGGGTTATGGGTGAGAAATGTGGCTGAAGTGACCACACACTTGCAATTGTATATCATTCAATTTGTCAAAATCTCTTGATACCACCAAGTCTCCTTATGACCCCTTGACCAAATGATGAAAAGTAGGCAATCACCTGTTTAAAGTAAGCAGAGTGACTGCTGTTACCAAGAGTTCTCATGACAGCCTGGAATGAACAGGATATGAAAGAAGTTCAGGGCTACTATGCTGGACTGTTTGCCAAAGTTACCTTTGGTTATCAGCTGCAAGTCTTACTGCAAGTGGTGGCACAACTCTGCCACAGCCTCAGAACAAGCGAAGTCTTATAGCACTGCTCCTCAGGAGTACGGCAGGCATGGGCCTATAAGTTCTATTGGGAAAGCAAAGATTCCTGTGAGCATGCCTCACTTCACAGTCATAGAGTCATAGAGGTCTACAGCACAGAAAAAGGCCCTTCGTCCCATCGAGTCTGCACCAGTCAAATAGATATCTAACAATTCTAAACCCTTTATCCAGCACTAGGCCTATAGCCTTGTTTGCCATGGCATCGCAAGTGCACATCCAAATACTTAAATGTTACGAGGGTTTCTGCCTCTACCACCCTTTCAGGCAGAGAGTTCCAGATTCCTACCTAGGTGAAAATATTCTTCCTCACATCCCCTGTTAACCTCCTACCCCTTACCTTAAATTTATGCCCCTTGGTTATTGATCCCTCCACCAAGGGCAAAAGTTCCTTCCTGTCTACCCTATCATTGCCCCTCATAATTTTATACACCTCAATCATGTGCCCCCTCAATCTCTTCTACTCCAGGGAAAATAACCCCAGTCTATCCAATCTGTCCAGCCCAGGCGACATCCTGGTATATCTCCTCTGTGCTCTCTCTAGTGCAATTGCATCCTTCCTATAATGCAGACTCTATTTTCTGTTCCTTTAGCTGAAGCAATTTGCTCCCTTCTCTTGCTGCACTTCCTGCACACCCCATTCCCAACCCCCTCCCACCAACCCCACTCCTCCTCCCTGCTATAGAGGAACCTTCATAAAGCCACTTCTACCTAGATTTAATCACTTGTTGACTGTCCAAACTCATAGGCCAGGATTTTCTGTTGGGGGGGGTGGGGGGAAGCGGGGGTGGGCGCGGAAACGATCGCTGCCTGTGATCGGGTCCCGCGCCGCAATTTTACGCGGGCAGGCCAAGTAAGGCCCGCCTATAGCATTTGCCGACTCTCGTGGATAGGAGTGTGTGGGCGGTGGCGGGCATGCACAGACTGCCGGGTCTAACGTGAACCTGGCAGTCTGTTTGAAAAGTGGCCTGGTAGCCTTCTGTAGGCTGCTCACAATGGCCAATTCCAGGCCGCACCAGTGGGGTTCAGATGAGCAGGCCAGGCTGAAGGGTAGGCCAGAGGAGCAGGGTAAGTCAGAGGAGGTCAGGCTGCAGGGTAGGCCAGCGGGGAGCCAATGCACCCCTAATTTTTCTGATGAATGGCTTGTTGCTCTCCGAGGAAGTGGCAGCACGGCAGGAGGAGTTGGTCCCCCAGGATGGGTGGAGGAGGCACTCCCTCTTGACCAAACCTGGCTGTGAGGAGGTGGCGGAGGTGGTGAGCCTCCTGCAATGTGGTGCGGCGCACCTGGATCCAGTGCTGCAAGCACTTCAATGATTTGCTGCGCTCTGACAGGGTGAGTACTATGTTGGCATTGGGCATTAAACCCAGCAAGCAACCTTACCATCTGAGGCACTCCACCCCCAAGTCTTACTGTCGTGTTATGACCCACTCTGGTGGGGTGTGGTGTGCACGAGCAGAGTTCATGTGAAATTTGCCCTAATGAATGGTCTTCTCTCTTTTTCAGGAGAAGAATGCTCATAACGAATCAATGCGCGTGAGGACTGGAGGAGGCCAGGCACAGCTGTCCATATTAAGCCATTTCGAGCAGGAGGCCCTTGAGCTGGAGAGGCACCATGCACCCAGGTCTACTGGTGTCGGTGAGGCTGGAGCATGGCTAGGTATTTAAGGCCAACAGTGAGGTCAGCATTGTCCTCCTAACAGCCATAGCACTGAAGATTATTAAATTAGTTATTGTTGCTACATTGCTGGGCCATTGGTTCTGGAAGGTTGAGTGCATAATGAGCCGGGGGGACAGGGATGCACTTTGTCATGTCTCCACACTAACTGATCCACTGTCCTTGTTCTTCCTTTCAGCATCATCAGAGCATGGCTAGGAGGAGCAGCAGATGCCCCTCTCACACCTGAGGGCCCTGAAGTCTCACCAACGTCACACTATTTCTGCGAGGCAGGCACCAACACAGATACTAGCACCTTGGTGGGAATTCGAAAATCAGCTAGTGTCCCGGGGCATAGTGGTGAGGGAACTTCACAGTTGCTGGAGGAGCTGGTAGAGACAGAGTGCCCATGGCACCAGCAGTCGGATGACTGCAGGTAAACAGGCATATGCTCAGTCGGTGCTTGATGATGTGCCTTTGGAGTCGTCCGTGACGTAGCAGCTGCAGGAAATGTGGCCGGGTGTGCGGGAGCATCTGGGTGAGATACATGAGGCGACTCTTGGCTTGGTCTCCGTGGTGGAGGATTCTATACAGACGATCGCCAAAGCAATGAGCCACATGTCCGAGCCCCAAGCATCCCCCATGGAGAGGACTCCCTGGGGATGCGCTCTGACCAGCAAGCCCTCACATCGGCAATGACCTCAGCTGGTCACTGCCAGTGTGGGAGTGGTGTGGGCATCAAGCTTTTCAGCTCATTGCACATCCATCCACGGTGAGCAGGGAGGTCTGAGGCGACCCCACGTTGGTGCAGCAGCTGCCTGTCATCTCTGTGGTCTCCTCTCAGGGCGCTCTGGATGAGGGCACCAGCTCCTCTGCCCCTCTCCCAGTGACCGCATCATCCGGTGAGGCTGTGACAACTGGGGAGATGCCAGCTGTGGAACTGGCAGTTCACTCCCAGACAGGGCCAGCGCAGGCTCAACAGGCCAGAGGACGGCTACCAAGGTCATCAAGGCCAACAGGACAGCAGACTGTCTTAGATGCCACTCCAAGAGATGGGGCAGCACTAAGATGTAGGGCCCGGAAACGAAAGCATAGGGCACATTATGCACACCACGGGTTTTTCAATGGCACTTTTGTATTGGCCCGAGGCTCGGTCCTTATGATTTCTTTTTGATTGTTGACGCTATTGTTTAATAGTTGTGAGAACTTCTGGTTCACACATTAAATGCCAGATGTGTGACCATGGCTGAGGGTGCCTCATTTCTTCTGCATGTGTATGTTTAAGAAAAGTGTCATGGGTATTTTTTTGGACATTCATCTTTATGTACAAGGCCCTTAGTTATTGCTGGTGACCTGGCAGATTTTGCACTTAGGTGTCGAGTATCGAGTCACCAGTCCAGACTTGTCCCGGAGGTCCATTTGTGTTGTGCTAGCTGAAGGTTCATTGGATTAAAGCATCCCAGGTGTCCCTGCCTCTGTGGAGTAGTCCTGGGTCAGTTTCTACCCCCCCCCCCCCAGCATTTCCCTGTGCAAGCTCATCCTCAGGATCACAGCTGGACTCATCGTGTGTAGCAGCAATCACTGCGTCGACATCTTCATCGTCCACTGCGTACCCACTTTCCAGCACAAGATTGTGGAGAGCGCAGCATGCTATCACTATCACCAAGATGCGATCAGTGAGGGGGGGGGCACTGGAATGCGCCCCCTGAACGGTCCAGACATCGGAAGCGCATCTTGCGAAGACCGATAGCTGTCTCCACCACAGCCTTTGTGGAGGCGTAACTCCAATTGTACAGCTGCTCAGCTTCTGTTCTTGGATGGCAGAGAGGCATCACAAACCAGCTTCTGTGGGGATAGCCCTTGTCACCCAGCAGCCATCCATCCAGCCGGGCTGGAGCACTGAAGAGCCCCGGCACCTGGGAGTGTCTGAGGATGTAGGCGTTGTGGGAGCCGCCTGGGTACCTTGCACAGACCTGAAGAATCGGCATCCTATGATCACACACTAACTGCACATTCATGGAGTGGAATCCCTTCCTGTTGATGAAGGCACCGGGCTCACCTGCTGGCGCCTTGATGGCCACATGTGTACAGTCTATTGCACCTTGGACGTGGGGGACACCAGCAATGGCCGTGAAGCATCTGGTTCACTGTGTCTGGCTTGCCTGGTCCCAATGGAAGTTGATAAAGGTCAATGCATGTCTGAACAGAGCGTCTGTGACCTGCTTGACACAACTGTGTACAGCTGTTTGGGAGATACTGCAAAGATCACCCACCGAGCCCTGGAAGGAGCCAGACGCATAGAAGTTGAGGGCAGCTGTGACCTTCAGAGCCAGCATGGCATGGGGTATCCACCCACACAGTTAGGGGAGATCTCAGGCCCAATCATCTGACAGATATAGTTCACTGTCTCCCTTGACAGCCGGAGCCTCCTTTGGCATTGCACCTCCGACATATTGAGGTAACTGCTTTGCCGCCTGTATACCGTGGCAGCAGAATAGTGGTGTCTTCTGTGGCCCCTTCCAACTTGGACTACCTCTTGGCCTTGCACCCCTTGTGCCTGTATTCCTAAAGGTGGCTCCCCTGGAGGTTGAATGTGCACTCCTGGCATCCTCCTCCTTCTAGCCCTCCCTTCCTCCTCAAAGAAGCTGTCTCCAGTGGACAGATCCTATACCCAGGCTAAGGGAAGGCTTCCTGAAAGCCACAGGCTGGAAAAGATTCCTCACTGCAGAGTGCTGACCTGAAAGTTAAGAGTTCAGAAAAAGCTGCTGAGATGTGTTCTGACGTACTGCAGATCACACAGGCAAGTTTAAAAAACTTTCTCCAATAAAAACTCCACAGAGCAGATTCACGACCCCACTAACCTGCCTGTGGATGAAGTTAATAGAAATGACTCCTACCCGCCTGCCCTTTGCGCCCATGCGCTGACCTGAAGATTGCACCGGCGCCGAAAAATCGGTGTTGATTGAAGACTAAAGGGCCTTAAGTGGCCCGTTAATCTGTTAATTAATGGCGCACCCCACACATCAAACAGAGAATTCTGCCCATAGAATAATCCTTAGGCTAAAATATCAAATCGCTGCTTCTGTCCAAGGATATATAGGTCTGTACAAACATGCCTTCAGGAGATCGGGGACAGGTGGGGAAATGGGGAGAAATGAGATTGGGAGGGAAAGCTTCACTTCAGTTTCCAGTACCAATACCAGAACACTGTCTAACTGCTTGGCAACAATAGTCACAAAGGGGTTTTCTGCTCCGGGAGATGCATATAATTTTTTCCTAATTCTTAAATGTTTGCAAATATACTGCAGCGTGACTAGGATGTGGAAGCTATTTAGCTGATGAACAACCTGTAAACTTACTTAGAACTCACCAATATGCATTCAGTATTCCTTGCATGGGGTGGCAGAGATAATACTTCATCACTAAAAGCAAATGCATAACATTCTGCTCGAAGTGCCAGTCTCATTATTAGAAGGATTGAAGATGCCGATGGTGTAAACTACATTTTTGACATCAGAAGGTCACACTTTCACATGAACTTTCTGCTACTATTTACATGAGAAATGTAGTGATCATCTCAGATGAGTCAGCTTTACTGCTTTGCTTAAAAATTTTGAGGCTGCCTTTAGGATGTTGATTTCTATGCCGACAGTGAACACTAGAATCCTGATGGTTAGATTATAGTCAGACTGGAAAATAGATTCATAAGCAGTCTTGAATTAAGGAGGTTTTCCTGCAGGATGTAGTCATATGAATCAAACATGATTTATCATCAGCCCGTAGACTTGGCAACAAATAAATTTGACTAAACAAGCCATGTTTCATTGCCTTTTAAGGGCTGTGGTCAGCCAGTTAGACAAAAATGACCAAGAATCCTGAACTTTGCATTACTTTGCTATGTTGGCAGAGTTACCAAGTTCCAATGCTCCATTTTAGTGAGATAACTACGCAAGCTGGACCAAATCAAGACCTCGCCTTGACCTCCTACTCATATAAAAAGAATGTTGCGATGTTAACTTTTAACATCTGTTTACAATGAAATTCCTTTGCCATTTATTTTTTAAAAAAGGGATTATAAAATACAAAGTTTGAATGCAAGATTGCATTTCCAAGAATAAAAATATTGCAGCGCCTCAGACCACCTTCCTCAAAAGAAACCCCACAATTTCAACAACAGATTAGATTTGGGTTCATTTCCATGATTGGCAAACATGGCAAGTTGGACCATAGGAATAGGCCATTTAGTCCCTCGAGCCTGCTCTGTCATTCAATGAGATCTTGGCTGATCTGCAATCTAATGTTGCATAACCAAAGATATTAAGGGATGTGTGTAACAAAAATCAATCTCAGATTTAAAATGAATAAAAAGCAAGGGTTAAGGGGAAAAAGTAGGGAAGTGGAGTTGAGGATTATTAGATCAGCCATGATCTCATTGAATGGTGGAGCAGACTCTTTGGGCCGAATGGCCTATTTCTGCTCCTACGTCTTATAAAAGTTTCACATCAGTTTTGGAACAGAGTTCCAATCCTCTACCATCCTTTTCTGTGTACGACTGTTTCATAACTTCATCAAAAAGCGTAGCTCATTTTTAAAAACAATGCCCCAAGTCCTGGATTCTTCAAAGAGTGGAAATAGGGTAAATGAAGAGAAACTCATCGGTTCCCTTAATATCTTGAAAACTCATTCAAATCACCCCATAAACTCTTAAATTCAAAGGAATACAATCCTTGTTTGTGTAATCTCTCCTCATAGTTTAACACTTGGTGGTCCAGGAATTAATCTGGTAGATCTACTCTGCAGTCCTTCCAAGGCCAATATATTGTGCCTAAAATGTGGGGTTTGAGTTTCTGTTTGGAGTCAGAACCCCAACATTGGGATTAAATTCATGTCCCGACCCCGCAGTGGAGGAATAGTCACCTGACAACAATTTTGATGAGCTAGTCAATTAGAGGCTGGAAGGCATGCCTGCCATCTAGTCAAGGAAAGTGGGCAGGTTCCAAGGCTGCGGGGGCAATAGGAGGCCCTCTGACAAAGACACATTGGTGCCTCTGAAGACCATATTAAAAAAATAATTAATTTTAAAATGGCCGCAGCTGCCAGGCAGTGAACAGGCTTGTGGCTGGGTAGCCACTCCATCCCCAACATTCAAAAAAATGGTTCAGTGACGGATGGTATTGGAAAAGTAGCATGGCAGCTGGCAGCATGGATTACCGGGCCGGCCTGCTTTGGCCTTCAAAAATTCTACCAGTGGTGTTCAAAACCGTTCACAACACTCAGGGTGTCGTCTAACCAGAGCTTTCTATAGCTCTGACCAGGACTTTGTATAAATGTATACAAAGTCATTCCTCTATAATGCCATGTGGGCCATTTGAGAACAGTTGCTGTGGGATATGCAGCTTTTGGAAAACAGAATGTTTGTGGTTGAGAAAATGGAAGGCCAACCGATATAGGCCCCAATTTAACTTTTAAAAAAAGGTGGAATATAGTGTGCACCAGTTAGCATGATTTTGAGTCACACTTTATGGGTCAAAATTTTATAATGAGAAAACCCTAAGGATATAAACATATCCTGTGATGTAAATATTTCCTAATTTCCTATGGTGGCAATCTATAAAATTTTCCCTTAAACTTCAGTGGTCATTGTTAATTTTATATCAATTGTGTTTAATTCTATTGCAGATGGAGGTCATCAGTTGAGGTTTTACTTGAGCACATACGAAGAGACACTAACTCTGGGGAGTTAAGTTAGAAGGTTTATGCTTGTTGTAGCTCAGGTTAACTAAATATAAGACCGAGTAAAGATTGACCCCAGTATCATCCTTCATACTTATAGTATAAGGGTCTGGCATGTATAGGGTTAACATGGGACTGAGTACAGTACAGTCCACACAGTGATGTAAGAAGAAACATGATCCAGTCCGGTGTTGAGCAAAGATGTATATAGACCTGGGCATGGAGACAGCTCCTAACTTGTACCCTTTACTGTACATGCATACATACTTCTTGTAGTTGATAAAGACTTTGGGCAGGATTTTCCGGCTGCACCAGTGGTGGGCATTGTCGCGGGTGGGACAGGAAAATTTAGAGAGTGGCCAAAAGTAGCTGCCAGGGGAGACTGGAGCAAAAGGGACAGAAAGCCAGTCCCAAGCTAAAGAAAAGACACCAAAATAAAAGGAAGTGGAACAGGAGAAAGCCCCAAGCAGACCTTCTAGTCAACGAAAGGACAGGAACCTGGAAAAAGTCCTGTTAAGTGAAGTTAAGAGTGAGGAGCAGAGAAAAAGGCTCCAACTTTCAAATTTAAAGAGACAAAAGCTGCAGAAAGCAGATTTAAAGTGAGAACAGCTTGCAAGATGCCAGAACATCCAAAGAAACAATTGAAGTGAAGTGAACTATGACTCCGTGACTCTTTGCTATGGGCACATGAAGCAGTGGTACTGTTGATGACTGAGTCAGTGAGAGAGAGTGTGTGGAAGGCAGCTTGAATGCATGTGGTGACCCAGGGGAGAGAAACATCAGAAGGAGAATTTGAAACCCTGGAGGTGAACCCTTGTGGAAGGCATCAGAGAAAGCATTGGCTTGGGAGAAGATTCCAAAGCAAGTTCTTGAAGAGTGGAGACTGGAAACCCTCGTGTGAAAGATGGAGGAGTTCAGTGATACAGATTGGCTCATGATGGGACAAGTGTCTGGGGGGAGTTGATGAGAGATCCAGAGCATCTGATTGTAGTGGCATCTGTCACTTGGTTTCAGAGTGTGGTGTGTCTGACCACAGGGCACCTACTGGTTTACATGGACTGTGTACTTATTGTGAACATGAAAGTATAAGATAGCTTTTGTAACTTGTATTATCCTTACAAATCTGTATATAACTGTAAAGGTTTAGTTGTGGGTGAAATGGTATTATAATATAGCTCATGGGCAGAATATTACCATCGGTGCACGGGGATGGGCCCGACAGGCCGACACGTAAAATAACGCAAGTTGATGTCGGGCTTGCGTCCCGGTGTCATTTTGATATTGTGTTTGGCAGGTGCATGCCGGAGACGGCTACGTGCCCTGTGCCCACTGAACTGTCAATGGCCTATTAAGGCTATTAAGAGAGCAACTGACTTTATTAACAACGTTGCCCATCCAACCTTAAGGTTGGGGGGCAGGTGAAGAGCCCAAGTGGCCTTCACGTTTTCCAGGAAACCTCATCCACAGGCGGGATGAGATTTCCTGAAGGTTTTATAAATAAATAAATACATTTTGTACACTTCACAAACATGTCCCAGCTCATATGACACTGTCACATGAGGGGACATGTTCAAAGAAGTTTTTAAACTTTATTTTTAAAAACTTTTATTATCCACTTAATCTCTCTGAGGCAGCTCTGTGCCTCAGGGAGATTGCTGCGCTCTTCTTGTGCTTGTGTGAAAGAGTGCAGGCCCCAACTCTCCCTATTCCCCCTGCCCGCACAGATAGCGCTAAGTGCTACCATAATAAAAAAAAACTGCGGATGCTGGAAATCCAAAACAAAAACAGAATTACCTGGAAAAACTCAGCAGGTCTGGCAGCATCGGCGGAGAAGAAAAGAGTTGACGTTTCGAGTCCTCTTGACCCTTCGACAGAACTAGTTCTGTCAAAGGGTCATGAGGACTTGAAACGTCAATTCTTTTCTTCTCCGCCGATGCTGCCAGACCTGCTGAGTTTTTCCTGAGTGCTACCAGATGTGCATTACACTGGGTAGACCTTAATTGGCATAAAACGACGGCGTGCAGCTGATTGCGGGCAGTGACCTCGGCTCTGCGCCCACCCCCACCCGCCATAGGTAAGATTCAACCCTCTCTTTTCTTGTTTAATAAATATTTTATGCTTTTGTTAAAAGTTCATTAGCTGACTCTGGTCACTCTGTTCAGTAGTCCCTCTCCATGTATTTAAACAAACAAATAAATGTTAAGATCTATCAAGCTTTGTTCCACCCTGGGATTAGGCTTGTCCAGTGGTAACCTCAGCTGGGGATCATA
This sequence comes from Carcharodon carcharias, assembly GCF_017639515.1. Lineage (NCBI taxonomy): Eukaryota > Metazoa > Chordata > Chondrichthyes > Lamniformes > Lamnidae > Carcharodon > Carcharodon carcharias. The sequence continues at coordinate 28,997,311 of NC_054474.1, forward strand.
ACACTGAGGAGATGGGAATGCAGAGACATGGGGATGGAGAATGATAATGACAGCTGGAGAGAGGTAACCTTTCAGTTATAATTAAGAAATCAAATGGTTAACCCATCGAATCGTGGCTAAAGGGCTGCATGAGCAGGGAAAACGAAAACGAGAATGGAAGTCACTCGGTTGTAGTTAATTATGTTTTAGTGTGGGTGTGTGGGGGGGGTGGTGGGTGGGGGTGACAGTTTCTCTCAACTTCTGTCGATGTTTCACGGCTTTTAAACATTATGACCGCTATTAAAACAGGTCAATTAACTGATCTGCGTGAGGATTAGTTCAGGCAGAATGTGGTGGATTTTTTATTCTTTGAGCAAATAATGGGCAATTCTTTCCACACTTCTTGTACGGTTGGAATTTGAAATACAGCACATTTCTTTGCTGTGCTTTCATCTTGTCTTTGAAATATGAACAAGCACTGAATTCATTCATTATAGCTTATCGCGATGGTTTGACAACTTCCACCACCAACAGTACCTGATCCCAGAGACTTCAATGGTTAGCTGATTGTTGTGTTCATAAGATGAGCGATAGTTTCAAAGGTGCAGTGCCACTTTTTAAAGCTGAGCAATTGTAAATCAGAATATTCCTGATGCAGTGAGGAATCGTGAGGTTTTCTTGTTGGTCTTTTTCTGGCAGTGGATGGCTTGTTGTGAGCCATTTTGGTTGTCAAAGGTTTAGGGAGCAAGCCTGTGCTGTTTGTGGATTATTGGCTACATCAATCTGTCCAGTCCTTTGATGCCAGTCATGTTGTGAATTCTTTATTTTGTTCAAGCATGCCTTGGGGGCAATGGTTTGATAATCAAAGTGCTTTGAACACGGAAACCACAAGTTCAATATATAAAAAGCAGTTACTGCTCAAAGAAATGACCTTCCATCCATTAAATTATAATTAGTCAAATTTGGGATTCCTTATATGACTATACCAGTAAGAAATTTAAGTTAAGTTATTTTCAGCCCAGCTAAAGGCAGAAATTTAAACTTCCTTACTGCATCAGAAGACTCTACTGAATCTCCTTTGGAAGTCCAGAGTCAACAGAGCCCGCAAGGGTGAGCTAACTCTTTTAAAATTCCAGCAAGTCCAGACAGACTCCAGTGTTTTAATTATAAGCAACTTGGTATTCACCCAGTAGGCTGGCTCCTATATTTATAACAAAACTAGCTAAATCACAAGCATACTGGTGGATTGAAAATATCTGTTAAAAGGGTTGACTCACTGAGGAAGCTCATATTTATGTGGAAAAGGTTTAGCCAACAGGGTCTTCCCTAAATACGCAGCCAGAGGGATATAAGGGGCCTGCTCCTGCTCCCACTCCAGACAACTTCCTGCCCCTTCACTTTCCCTTTTATCCCAAACACCCTCTCCTTATACCTTATCATACTTATATCTTTTTACAATCCCTGCCACCATCTCTAGCCTCAAACACTATACCTTCTGCTCCTCACCCTGTTGCTGTTCTCCCTACTGCCGAGCATTCCAAATGCCCACCTTCTCCTGAATTGTTTGAGCACCTTTCACTTTTTAACCCCTCCCCCTCCTATTGTAGGCCAGCCCTGAACACATACCTCCCCAACCTGCAGGAAACATTCAACCCCAAAAATACAAATGCCCCATATCTCTTCCCCTATATACAAGCTATGAGCCAAGGCACTGATTATCCCCCTACTAGTCTATTTTTTCCCCCATCTCCTGCTCCATATACCCTCAACACCTATCCCAAACCCAAGTTAAAAAGGTGATTTTTAGTTAAAAATATGCCTATCCTAGGATGATTGTAAGGCACCTGAACTTCAAGAATTTTGTAAATATGAATTGTGTTAAAAGATAAAGATTTGAGAGTGGTAAATATACAAGAAAGGGAAAAAGTTAATTAGCTTCATTTCAATTGCTGTTAACCTAGAGTACATAATATTTAAATAAAATTAGTGAACGTCAGCATGGTTATGTAAAAGGTTCTTCTTGACAATTTAACTGATATTTTGAGGATTTGATAAAGATTCAATATGATATGAAGATGAAAGCCTGTAAAGATATGCAGCTGTATGGATAGAGAAACCAAAGAATTGGGAGTAAATCAGTTTTTGGGGGGTTTAAGTGGTGGTAAAATGATCCAGAATTGTGTGTTGGTATCCCTTTTGTTTTCCATTTATTCAAATGATTTGGGCACAAGGCAAAAAAAAAGTATCAGAATCCCCCAGAGGTTCACTGATAACATCAAAGAAGAATGCGTAACGAGAGGAGGGCTTGATCAAATTAACAGAGCGGGCGCATTCAATTCAACATGGAGAATTGTAAGTAGTAGATTTTGGTGAAAAGAACATTCAACACGCTGTGACATCCTTTGACCTGGAGGCAGTACTAACAGGAAGGAAGACAAAATACAAAAACCGTGGGGACAGAGACAATGAACTGCAGCTGGGGAGAATAGAGAAGTTAAAAACAAAAAAACTGCGGATGCTGGAAATCCAAAACAAAAACAGAATTACCTGGAAAAACTCAGCAGGTCTGGCAGCATCGGCGGAGAAGAAAAGAGTTGACGTTTCGAGTCCTCATGACCCTTCGACAGAACCTGTCGAAGGGTCATGAGGACTCGAAACGTCAACTCTTTTCTTCTCCGCCGATGCTGCCAGACCTGCTGAGTTTTTCCAGGTAATTCTGTTTTAGAATAGAGAAGTTACCTTACAAAGTGCTGTGTGTGTAATACAGTTAAAAAGGATAGAAAGCCAAAGATTGGGTTAGAGCAGAGATTGTGAATTGGGCAATTCTACAGCTATGCTTTAGTTTTGCTAGAGCCAGACTGTTTAACGAGGAGTCAAATAAAAGAAGTTCTTGGGGAATCTGTGCCATCAAGACTGTCATGAACCCAATGAAAGAGGTTCTGCATGAGTGTGCTATGTAGGTGATGATCATCGCCGGGGCACACAGAATGAGTGGAGCTATCGTTGCAGGTCATTTGAGGACAAACCCATTGAGTGAGAAAAGAGAGAGTCTTTCCAACTTGGCCTCAAGAATGTAGGATCTAAGGGCAGAATCGTCCCAGATTTGCACTAAGTCTGGAAGCGGATGTGAAAACAATGTTTTACCTCCATCGTCAATGGTGGGTTTTCGCACCATATCATCTGCTTCCCGCGTCATTAATTTTGCAGCCACAGAAAATATGCTGTCTCATTGACAGGCAGTCTCCGAATCACCTCCACACCATTACTTCACCGTTTCCTCACTTCGGATGCCATATCTAAACTGCAGCTGTGCACACAGTTCTCAATGCTTTCAGACCAGGACTTCTCCAGTGAAAGCCAAGTAGAGTTCAGTGACCCCCTCCCTGGAATGTCTTTTGAAGGGCTAACGTGATGTCCCCCCACCCCCACTCTGGCCGCAGGAGGTCCAGCAATTTCACCACTCCAGCTTGGGAGGCAGTAGCAGTGGTGGTCAGTGCCAATGCAACACAGAAGAGATTGGCCATATATTGCTGAAAACGGATGAATGATCTCATTCGTGCCACCAGGATAAGGCAACCATCTCAACACTCTAAACTCACACATTCAAGCTCACACATTCACTCGCATCTCACCCACTGCCAGCTCAAAGGGCACCACCACTCACTCTCTACCATACATCCTCACATCTCCATCTGGCCTCATCTCCTCTGGAGACTACCTCCTCAGCTCTCACCATCTTGAGGCCACTTGCACAGATCAACATGTGCCCCCACACACATGCTGGGATATTCCCCCTACCCCAGTACAGCCCTCACCCTGCAGCCTCTTCCTTTGCCTGAGGTCATTTCTTCCCCTTCCCCAAGCAAGCCCAAGCCCTGCAGCCATTGAAAAGCCAACCCCACCTTACAGCTGGTCTGGTAGGTAGAGACCTGCCCCCAAGCCGCCTCCCTAAAAGTGATGTGGTGCTGTCTGCAAAGCCTGACACTGATGATCCCCAGGCTTGCCCGAAGCAAGGTAGGCAAATGAAGCTTGTCATGTGCACAATGCTTACATATAGTTGTGAAATATGTTGGCGTACAATCACGTCAACATGCCCGATGATCCAACGTGGGAGGGGGATGATTCTGGTGAGTAGGGCTTATAACGAGTTGAAGTATTGAAATTAGGTTCTCGATGTGTGGTGGTGGGAAATGCGGCCCGCCATTGATGGTGGAGCGGACGATCGCAAATTGGTTTCACGAAAGTTAAAACTGATTTTTGACCTTCTCGCTATATTGTCCACCTCCAACGGGACTGGACAATTCCACCCTAAGATCACTCATGGTGCTACATTGGTGCAGGGATGCACCAGGGATGAACGCTTATAATCTCTTAAGATGTCTTTGTTGTATCTGCAATTCCCTGTGTAATTTATAGTTTGTACTGATTGTAATTTGCCTTTCAATTCAGGTTTCATTTACATGGATTCTGATTATTATTAAAGTAGAAGTTACAAAAAAAATTGGTGATTTCTTTATTTAGGGATTGTTTGGTGAATGTTACAATCCCTATAAACCGAAACAAGCACAATGTACACATACACCTCTTATCTTGGAATTCAATTCAAAATTGGATTTGATTTTTTTTTAAACAATAAAATAATCTTTTGAAATATGTTAAATTTAAAAATCTTTTTCCATGAAAGTGCGCATTGAATGACCTCCATTAGTCCAGTTAAGTATGTAAGATTTCCAAAAAAATGTGAAGATCTATCAAATATGCAGTTCAATTCCCGCAGTTATTAAATGAGACTATTGCACATCATAACAGTGCATTACATATTAAGCAATGTGAAGGCCTTGGATATATTTGAGATGCATGATGAGATGCTATATCACGTCAGTGCATGTGAATCCAGACATTTGACTTAGATTTACTGTTCTTAGCTATGTGTTGCAGAAAACAACGTCAGCTGACAGTCTCAGTGCTGCTTAACCGCACTTAGCCCTTTATCTTAACTCAGTACTGGGAAGAGACCAGAATAAGTCTGATGTCCTGAATGAGTCATGTATCAAGTCTAGTCTCCATTGGCAAATGATCTGTCCCTCACACAGATTATATTGTGGTATTAGTATTGTCAAAGAATAAAGCTTAATGGGCAAACACAGATGTAGAAATATGCCATCTAATTAGCTTTTATGTTCAACTAACTTAAAATTACAATTTGAACTTATGCCTATAAAATAAGCAGTTTTAGTTTCCCCAAACACTCAACAGCAACATAACTTTTCCCAGCACTTTTATTTGTAACTGTGTGCTGTAATATCAGTGAACTCTAAGTTCAAGGTCACTGTATAGTCCCTTAGCAATTTTCTTCCATTCATTCCTTGAATAGCCTCACTATCTCTTGGCTAATGCACATGGACAGAATTAGCTTCGCTGCCGATAGAATACTACTGTTGGCACTATTGGGTGTGTGTTGGCCAAGGGCGCAAGGAAAAATGTTCAAGGCAAATTCCCCTAGCAAGGAGCAATTTGGGGGGAAAACTGGCATGATAATTACTCTATTATTCTGTTAGAGTCGGATTATGGAACAGCTTTAGTTTGGTGTTGTTTTTAAACCCAGCCACTAAAAAGGATTTCTATACACCTATTTTTTTTTTTGCCCACGCTCAGAATATCAAATCAAGGTGTAGCTGAAGCACTACTTAAATTTATCTTTTGCATCAAGGAACATCCCTCCTGTTAAGCTGTAGTTTGAAATAACACTTGTAGGGGGCGGTCGCACTATCTTTTCAGAGTCACTGCAAAGAAGTTACTATTGTGTGCGTCAGCAATTAACTATAGAATACAATGTGGTTTCACCCCATGTGAAATCTATAGCATTAAAATCAGAATTGCTGCTGCACTGTGAAATTTTCATTGCTTCTAACTCATCTTAACAATGCAGTGTTTATTGTGCACCTGTCAAGGACAGGTTTCAGCTAGGGTAAGGAGAGAAATGTCAGTCAGTCTCTCTTTCACTTATCTAAGTTTAGTTAAAAAACAAACAGGGAATCCTATCTAACACATGCCACATGACAATCTGTCAATACACATTCTGCTTTCTGACATTTGAGAACTGATAATGACACCATTCCAGCTACTAGCTCAGGCAAGCTTCACATACTCACTTTTCTGGAAGAAACGCTTACTACGTAATATTATGTTTCGAGGTATTTTAAATTTAGTTAATACTACACAGACAGATTTTGGGCATTTATTATTGTTTCAGGCTCCAAATACATTTAATAAATGGAACCCTCCTTCCATATGTAGCTCTAAGTACAAATTCAATATTATAGTTTCAACATAGTAGAAAATAAATTATTGAAACTTTGCTCTCTGTAGGTGACATGAGGAGTGGATAGCAGAAACATTGAAGGGCATTGAGGGGCTTAACAGCAAAAAATTAGCTTCAGGTATTGCATTGTAAGGTATATACTGTACTATATATAGGGCTTAATATTTCACTGACATCTAGGATTATACAGGTCATGAATACTTGCATTTGTACAATAGATCCAATGTAAACAATTATAGTTTTTATGTTACTGTTAATATATGTGTAGCAGTGTCAAGTTTGTACTGAACATAGATTAATGCAGTTTAGTTCACATATATGTGGGCTCTGCATCAGTGAAGGAGTTAAACTGATTATATTCAAAGTTTCCTTTGTTCAGTTAAAATCAGCAGAAATTGACATTGCAATTACTTCTGCAGCATTTGCGTACGTCAAATTCTCGCCAGGTGAATTGTTCTGGAACATAGCTGCCAACAGGCACGTAACACCAAACCTCTCCTTCAACACCATTGTGAATTGCCTCCTTCAGACTTGTAACTCCTTTCTAATGAGTGCCCATTAGGGTGAAACTTCACAAATTACACTCTGCTGCTTCCGTCTCTTGTTCCCATTTCTGGTGCTGTGAGAGGGATGTGACGGACTCCATACAGTCTCTTATCACGTCTCCACCAATATCCAGTATGTTGTGGCATGTAACTAATCTATTGACAAGCTAGCATTAAATTAGTTTCCTGTTGGAAGTTCAGAGCTCAAGTTAAGCTCTTCTTTTAGTTCAGTAGTGTTTGGGTGAAAGTCACCCTCACTGAATTTCCATCAGTCTATGGCAGAAATAACAAAGCTAGCTCTCCATTGTTATTAAAACAAACCAATTTTGGAATGCAGGTTAAAGCAACAATATTACTGAGCCATGAAACTTTTACTTCAGATTCAAGATCATCTAGTTTTGGTTTAGACAAAGTTTAACTCAACACCCCCTCCATAAAAAAGGGTCAATTGTCACAGAGCATTCAATCACAGTACTCGAAACTGGATTTCCCCACTCAAGCTCCCAATTTTCACTTTTATCATTCCTTATAGCACACAGCAATTTGCAAAGGGATGTGGTGCAGAAAAGCAGAAAGAGAGCACAAACAAAGTGAATGAAGAAGAAAAGGCAAGACTGGTGGGAGAAAGAAAGAGGTGGGAGGAGGGGTAGAGGCCATCTGTCTAGGTTGGATTTAAACCCAACACTGAAAAAAATGTTGTCATTAAACTTGCTGTCAACAGTGGCACAGTGGTTGTTTGGGGAACTGACATCTTACTTGTGGAGGGCTGAACGCCAACTCGGACATCTCCTCCTATCTTCTCTGGACCATACCTCACTACCAAACATTAAATCATTATTTCCCGGACTGTCACTGACTTCATCGCTTTGAGATCTTTCCTACACAGCCGATAACCTTAGCCCCCAAACCCCACTTCTAACTCCTTCCCATGATATACAAACAAGACTGCCCTGGTAGAACAATAATTTCAGCCTACTCATGCGCCACAGGACCGATACAATTCCATCTCAGCCATTTTTCTCCCCTTGTTCAGTTTCTTACCATCTACATCCTGTACTCTTTAGATGCCCTTCGCCACTTCAGCGGTTTCTAATTTCCTGGCCCTAACCAAATCCTTTTCACAAAGATGTCCAATCTCTCTACACCAGAATCCTCCAAAAAAAAGGGTAGCAGTGGGCTCTCTGCTTCTTCCCAACGAGTCCCCATCCACGACTATCATCCTCCACCTGGCTAAATGGGATCTCACGTTGGACAAATTCTCCTTTGACACCATTCACTTCCTCCAAATAAAAACTATTGCTTTGGGAGCCCATTTGGATTTTGACTATATGTTTGCCTTTTTGACAGTTAATGGAACAATCTTTGTTTTCAATTGCCTTCCTTTCCTTGCCTTTATCTCTGACAGTTTCTGCCCTTTGTTCTCCATTTCTAGGAACAAGCCAGATGACCAATATCCAATGTAAGCCACCAACTCTGTTACCTTGAGTACAATTTTTCCCATCCCGCTGCCTGTAAGAACTCTATTCCATTTCCGCAATTTCTCTGTTGAATCTCTCCTGACGATATCACTTTCCATAACAGCACTTCTGACAAATCTTCCATTTTCCTCAACCATGGATTCCCCTCCACCGTGTCCATCCCGTTTCTGGTCTCACCCTTTCCTGTCCCTCCCAGAATCATGATAGTGTTCCCCTTGCCCTCACCTTTCACCACATTCAATGGATTCTCCTCCACCATTTAAGCAATTGCCAGCATGATGCCACCACCAAACATCTCCCCATTTAGCATTCCAAAGGGACTGTTACCTCCGCAATGTCCTGGTCAGCTCCCCTACTACCCAAACACCCTGTTCCCTTACTATGACAACTTCCCCGTAAGAGCAAGAGATTCAGCATTTGTCATTTAGCTCCTTGATTCTCATATTCATATTTGAGGCTCTCAAATACTAGGTGAGACAGCAATTCACTCGAGATTCTTTAAATTCCGTACACTGTATTCACTGCTCATAATATGGTCTCCTTTATATTGGGGGCAGGGGTCTGGAGACCAAATGTAAATTTGGTGATCACTTTACAGAACACCTCTGTTGAGTGTGAACCTAAGCTTCCAGTAGTCTATCACTGGGGCAGGTGATGGTGTAATGGCATTATCACCGGACTATTAATCCAGAGATCCAAATTAATGCCCTGGGACCTGGGTTTGGATCCAATCACAGAATTCAATTTAAAAAATCTGGAATTAAGAGTCTAATGGTGACCATGAAACCATTATTGAGTGTCATAAAAACCCATCTGGTTCACTAATGTCCTTTAGGGAAGGAAATCTACTGCCCTTACCTCGTCTGGCCTACGTGTGACTCCAAAACCACAGCAATGTGGTTGACTCTCATATGCCCTCAGTTCTCAAGGGCAATTAGGGATTGGCAATAAATACTGGCTTATCCAGCAATGCCCCTATCCCATGTACAAATTAAAAAAAATCATTGTCCACCTCACTCCCACTCTGATATCGGCTTCCTACCCTGCTCCAATGAAACTCAAGAACAATATTCAAAACTTAATCTTTTAGTTCAAAGCTCAGCAATTTCAGGTTATAAACACTGCCCCCAATTTTTCAGGCAACAGCTGTTGGTAATGATTCTGCTGTTTATGTCTGCTCCAGACCCATCTTTTGTTTCTTCACTTGTCCCATTACCAGCTCCTGTTGGCTTGCACCATCCCTTTGCTTGTTTAACCTCTCCTGCCTGCCACCTTATCAGACTTCACTCTTTCTTCTCCCTCCCCCTTTCCCAGCCTCTACTTGCTTAAAGCCTGTTGCATCTCTTAAGGTTTTCCAGTTTTCATAAAAGGTTGTTGACCTGAAACGTTAACTCTGTTTCTCTCTCTGTAGATGCTGCCTGACATACTGAGTACTTCCAGAATACTAATCAGGGAGATAGACCCGAGTACTAATTGTGAAATACAGTATGTGGCAGCAGGGACATTTTTAACTTCCTTTCTTGAGGTTGCCCCAACAACTGCGGCGTACCGCATTATAGCCTTAAAATTAATTCAATAGCATGTAAAAGTGTTCCTGTTGCCACACTCTCATTTACTGTTCACCAGTTTGAACACAGATGCTGGATATCTTCCATACTTTTAGTTGCAGAATGGTGAATGGCTAACATTTGGCAGAATAATTCTAGGTGTGGTTTGGATTTGAGATATTATTAATTCCACGTTATTCCTTGCGCAATAATTTCCTTTGTTTCTGGTGATTTCTGCAGTACATATCTTTTGCAAAAACCACAGCTTTGTTCCTGCCCACCAATTGCCAACCTCAACTCTAACCACAATGCTTAACATGGAAATTTCATTGGGTCTTGCCAATTATTTTTTTGAATAGGAGGCAGAAGGGTAAAAAAATGAAATACTGTTTTATATTTTTGTTTTATTATTACACAGTATTTGCAGCACAGAAACAGACCATTCAGCCCAACTGGCTTTTAATACCATTCGAGCCTCCTCCCACCTACTTTCTCTAAGCCCATCAGCATACTCATTTCCTCAAAAAAAGCTTTTTCCCTCAAGTAGTAATATAGCTTCTCCTTTAAAGGCACATCAACTAGTCCATGTGATAGCAATTTCCATATTTTCACCACTTTCTGGGTAGCTACAGATGCCCATGACAAACATTCAGATTTGACCAAAAAAACTACACCTTCAGACACAGACATATACCTACTTGGCCATACTGGAGGAAATCAGCCTTCACCATCATTGCGTCATAAAGATGCGTGTCTCAGAATTGCCATGAGCTGGTGCTGAAGCTGAACCTGTAGGCAAGATCTTAGATAGGGACAGCCCTGCCCATTGCTGTGAAAGCCATCATGTACAGCTTTAAAATTCTGCTCCTTCAGATTTTTTTCCAAGCCACCACTATTAGTCATATTACAGCTCATCACTGCAGTAAGTTTTCAGAAGCTTTGTTTAGTAACAATTGTCATTTTCCCCAAGTAAAGGAGGCAATAGCATGAGAGGATACACAGCACTATTACCAAGCGACAGGCTTTCCAAACGTTTAGTGCCTTATTGATGATATGCATGCAGTCAAAGTCCCTGACAATCACTGCATGCCATACATGAATCAGAAAGACTTTCACTCTATCAATGGACAAGTGGCATCGGACCACAAGATAAAGGCAAATTCCTTGGCAACAGCAACAATGCTATCATTTGTGCCAGTCCACAGTGTCAGCACTTTTTCCAAGGAGGAGGAGGACTGGAAAGGTGACCCTGACCCTCCCTTCCTCTTGTTGCTGATCATCTACTACCATTGCTGAACATTCTCTGTTTTTATTTCAGATTTCCAGCTTTCTTTTGACCATGGACACATAGCTTGTCAGCTTGTCACCTCACTGCACATTTGGCTCAAGTTGAAAGTTTGTCCTTCGCTGCACTTCATCCACCAACACAATACAGGCTTTCTTTAGTGAAGAGGACAGGTCTCTAGTTGCTCCAGTCAGCTCCTTAGCCATAACAATCAGATTCTATTCAAAATTATACAGCAGCACTTTAATACTCACACCCTGCATAACTGTCACCATATTACTCTCTGCGGACATGGGAAATAAGCAGGGTATATGTTGGAACGGCATGAATTAAATCAATCTTACTGAATCCAGTAGGGTCAGAAATTTGCACTTGAGATTTGCTGCATTTAACAATAGAGCATCAATAGAACATAATATGTTGCCAGAAACACACACTGTCAACTAAAACAAAAATGCTCATTAGAAACTCAAATTTATTCCTGCTGATAAAAAAAAAACCTTCAATCCCAAAAAGCAAAACACAAGCACTGGAAATGTGCAGAGTCCTGGAATTCCCTCCCTAACAGTACTGTGGGTGTACCTACATCACACAGACTGCAGCAGTTTGAGAAGGCAGCTCAACACCACCTTCTCAAGGGCAATTAGGATGGTCAATAAATGCTGGCCCAGCCAGCGATGCCCACATTCCATGAATGAATAATAAAAAGAAAGTCCTTGGACCCATTTCCTAGATCAGTCAACAAGGAAAGGAAGCAAAAGCACTTGCAGTTTTAGAAAGTCTTTCATGAGCTCATGTCATGCCAAAGTACTTTACAGGCAATCAAGTAGTTTTGAAATGTGGTCACTATTTTTTATGTCTTGGGTAAATAAGTTTGTTGGCCAACCGAACTCTAAATGCATGTCTTCCTATGTACTCATTAGTTGCTGCTTGCAGTTAATAATGGGGACAGACTGATGTAAGAATAAACAGTGATGGTTTATTGAGACATAGGGCAGAGCACCAGAGCATACGTGCTCACTCAAACCTCCAGAACTAGACTTACGGTTCCCAGTTGGCTGCGCTGTATAGTAATTCGTCAGTGCTGTCACATGATCAGTACACCTGCATTCTCTTAAAGGGACAGGGTACCTCACTTTATCTCACTGTTTTATTGAAATGTAGGAACCTGCAATATCAGTAAAAAACTGCGGATGCTGGAAATCCAAAACAAAAATAAAAATACCTGGAAAAATTCAGGTGTGACAGCATCTGCTGAGAGGAACACAGTTAACGTTTCGAGTCTGTATGACTCTTCAACAGAACTAAGGAAAAATAGAAAAAATGAGGTGAAATATAAGCTGGTTTAAGGGTGGGTGGGGGTGGGACAAGTAAAGCTGGATAGAGGGCCAGTGATTGGCGGAGATAGCCAAAAGATGTTATAGACAAAAGGACAAAGAGGTGTTGAAGTTGGTGATATTATCTAAGAAATGTGCTAATAGGTGAAAGCAGGATGAGCAATGTACAGATAGCCCTATTTGGGGTGGGGTTGGGGGGGGCAAGGGTTCGAAATAGGCTAAAAAAGGTAGAGATAAAACAATGGATGGAAATACATTTAAAATAATGGAAATAGGTGGGGAAAAGCAAAATCTATATAAATTATTGGAAAAAAAGGGGGATTGGAAAAAGGAGTGGGGATGGAGGAGAGAGTTCATGATCTAAAATTGTTGAACTCAATACTCAGTCCGGAAGGCTGTAAAGTGCCTAGTCGGAAGATGAGTGAAGCTCAACGCAAACTGGAGGAACAGCACCTCATCTTCCGACTAGGCACTTTACAGCCTTCCAGGCTGAATATTGAGTTCAACAATTTTAGATCATGAACTCTCTCCTCCATCCCCATGCCCCTTCCGATCCCTCTTTTATTCCCCAATAATTTATATAGATTTTTCTTTTCCCACCTATTTCCATTATTTTAAATGTATTTCCATCCATTGTTTTATCTCTACCTTTTAGCCTATTTCGATCCCTTCCCCCCACCCCAACCCCACTAGGGCTATTTGTACATTGCTCGTCCTGCTTTCTACCCTTAATGTCACCTATCAGCACATTCCTTGGATAATATCACCACCTTCAACACCTCTTTGGCCTTTTGTCTATGACATCTTTTGGCTATCTGCACCTATCACTGGCCCTCTATCCAGCTCTACTTGTCCCACCCCGCCTTAAACCAGCTTATATTTCACCTCTTTTCTATTTTTCCTTAGTTCTGTTGAAGAGTCATACAAACTTGAAACGTTAACTGTGTTCCTCTCCGCAGATGCTGTCAGACCTGCTGAATATTTCCAGGTATTTTTATTTTTGTTTTGTCCTGCATTTCAATAATGGCCTGGATTTTCCACGGAGCAGCAAAGCTGCGGTGTTTGTTGCTGACTGCCTTGAAAGATCTGTGCTTATCTTATCCATGGGCTGCAGCAAAAAATTCCTCTTCTTGTTGCAGCAGGGCCTAGGGTTGGGATAAACAGTGAGGCCCTCCAGTGTGGCACATTGTTGGAAGCCTCGTTGCCCCTTTTGGCAGCACAAACTGAAGACAAGCCCCCCCAAGGTCAGTCTTTGGCTCAAAGGCAGATAATTTTTAATGGTTTATTAATATTTTCAAACATTATGACACTTTTTACAACTGATAGAAATTAATATGTACTTTGAATGGTTTTGAAAAGTTTACCAGGGTTTGTTGATTGGACATGAATGCCACCCGGCTTCTCTTTCACTCCCATGCACATCGAACTCTTCTAGCTTCACTCCGGCTCCCCCTGCTCCTCCGTCACACTGAGGTCAGAAACAATACTTGATGCAGGGTAGTGGGGAGAGCGAGTGAAGCTAAGGGAGCCACAGAAGAACAGGCTGCAGGTGGGGTGTTTGGATCAAAGCCAAGGATGCGTGGTTGAGTAGAAAAAGGTAAGTGTGGGGGTGTGGGCAGGGGGATAGTGAAAAGAGAAAGAGAAGCTAGGGGTTGTGGGTGGCAGGTGCTGGGGAAATAGCAGGAAACATTTCAATCACAATTAGCAACGGTTTATTTTGTGAATTGGGACATAAGCATTTGGAGGAATGACTCCTGGATTTACACCCATGATTATCAGCCTTAATTTTTTGCACAGAAGCATCCATGCAAGCTGAAGGCAAACAGGTATGTTTACAAAGTAATGGTCCCTGCCACTTTAAGAATAGGAGCTGCAGGACCATCAGTGTGGGCTCCTCCAGAGCCCATTGGGGTGCATCACAACTTTCAGATTTCAGCACTTGAGCTCGCTGGAAGTTGTGGTGTTCTTGTGCCCCTGAGTAGTGGCAAATGTTTGCTGCTATCGAGGAAGGAAAATTTTGGCCATGTTAGATAATCTGTTTTTTAAAAAAAATGTAAGTACTGTTTGTTGAGGGATAAATACTGGCTAGTGAGGGTGGGGAAAACTTTCCTGCTCTTCTTCAAAAAAAGTGCCATAGGACCTTTTACATGCACCTCAGAGCAGATAGGGCCCTGGTTTAAACAGTTCACCCGAAAGACAGCGCCTCAGAAAGTGCAGACTTAGAAGCGTCAGCCTAGATTTTGTGTGTCCAATTCTGTAGAGGGACCTCAACCCACAACCGGCTGATTTAGAGGCAACAGAGCTATCAATGGAGCTACAACTGACCGAGGAGGAGTAAGTCAATTAAATTTGTTCTTGTTGGACTAAACGTATGCAGATTTTTTAGAATCAGGATGCAGTTTATGTACCTAAAAGCAAAATAGAACCCCCTCCAACATCAGATTACTTAAGTTATGGAATAAAAAGGCGCAGCTTTGCTTGAAATTTTGGCTCAGATTTGCGTGTTCAGGTCAGTTGTGCTGAAGTAGGAGTTAGGGCAGGCGACCCAGAAATGAGTGCTGAGACAGCCAGGTGCAGAAGTGGGCTGGGTGAAAGGCCTGCCTCTGTGCTCCAACACTATGTTGAAATAGATAAATAATGAAACAAAAATTGGCTCTCACCAATCAGTCCCTCACATTCCCCAAGCTCTATCCTTGCCAGCATATGCCAACCCATTCCCCCCACCCACCACCCTATGCCACTGACCCAACTCACCTAGTATCCTTGGACACTTACTTGACAGCTAGACAGTTTTGATGAGTTTGTGTGTAAAAGTGCACAGTCATGTTCAGTTTTAACAATCCCAAAGGCTGCCTCACGACTCCCAAGCCTTTCCAAAGGGATACCCTGGCTATCCAAACAAATCCACCAAGTTCAGGCCTCCACTTATCTGTTCTAATTTGCACATTCTGCATTTCATACTCCTGGCCTACCAAAATCCTACTTCAGTGGAAGCAGCTGGTGACTTAAATGGCCAGCTGCCTCCTCAAATCATACAAGCGTGAACCCTGGCTCAGTTCCACTCCTGCCTCTGCGAGGATGGCAAATAGCGGGTTTGGGGGCAGAACTTAGAAATTTCGGCCATTTTTGGGATTTTCGGTGAAAATCTAGGCTTTTGATTCTGTAACAGGCAGATTTACCAAGTGCAGCCATGGTAAATCTCAACATTAACATTACGACAGAAGGAAGGGAACAATATTACTGACCGGTCTCCATTTACCAATTTAAAACAAATTTGAGCGGATAATCTTTCTATTCTTACAGCTCCTCTCCTATAGTTACCTCAGAGCTTCTGGTGGGACTAGGGAGGGGTATTTTTTCTCAATAATAGCAGAACCACAGCAGAAAGGAGAAAAGTAACAAGGCCATAAAATACACAATCCCCTCCCCTGTAAATTTATATGGAGGGATTAGGCTGACAAGCGACAGATTTGATCACTTGGATATTGCTCAAAGGAAGGCAGTGATCGTAAAGCAATGTTCTACCAACTCATTAGCAAAGGATAAAAGCAAAATATTGCGGATGCTGGAAATCTGAAACAAAAACAAAAATACCTGGAAAAACTCAGCAGGTCTGACAGCATCTGCAGAGAGGAACACAGTTGACGTTTCGAGTCCGTTTGTTCTGATGAAGAGTCATACGGACTCGAAACATCAACTGTATTCCTCTCTGCAGATGTTGTCAGACTTGCTAAGTTTTGAGTTTTTCCAGGTACTTTTGTTTTTGTTTCTTTAGCAAAGGAGATTGACATTCCACCTATCCACTTTGGTTTTGGATTGTTCATGTAGAACTGACACAAACATATGATGCATGGTCTCCTTTCTTGCTAGAACTATTACTGATCTTATAAGATTCTTCTAATAGGTGAAGGGGCACTCCTTCTCCAGTTAATGTATATAACAAGACATTGCAAACATAGAGGGAAGATTTCCTATGTCTCCTATTTCTAGTGAATTTAAAAAATGTTCCAAAAGTACATGCGAAAGATTCACAATGTAATCACATGATATCCTCCAGCTACCTTTAAGATATAGGAAATCTTCCTCTAGGGTGCGTAAATGTCAGTTCCCTAGGCGAATAAAGATTTGATGCATTTTAATAATGGCACCAATGTCTCCATTAACTGTGAAATATGCAGTATCTCCCTGATAGGAGTTATTTGAGCAAGTAGAATCTTTCCTGGAACCACACAGTTCAAATGAATAATAAACTGCTTCAGAGTTGACTGCAAGTTGAAAATTTCTAGTAATCATTGCACCCTCTGGTGTCTATTAATAAAACTGAGAACTTAATAATGAGAACTATCTCACCCGTCTCAGGCTGTTGAAATAATATTCGTCCAATTTGCACAATTACTTTTGATTTATTGAAGTGCTGAATGCACATGCACCTTGAGCTAGTTTAGAATTTAGGTATTGAAAGATAGGGAATATTCTTCAAACTGTATATGTTCTATTTCTTAGCTTGTAATTTAATTACCGATGAATATTAGTGAAAGGATTATTTGCAAATAGCAAACTGTTTCTCAGTTGCCCTCACTTCCAAATGATTTTTGAACACACAGCTGGTGTCCTGCCCTGCTGGGATTAAGCCATGTTAGGAAGAATAGAGGGGGAGGAAAGAAAGTTTGAGCTTTATTCATAAAAAGCATCAAGTTAAAAGATATATATGAAAAAATTGCAACTTTTTTGTAGTGAAAACATCCTTGAGGTAGAGGAATACTATGGGAAAAATTCCCCCACCCCGGTCTGAAGTGTGAGAGGGGGCTGCCTCCGATCGGTGCACCCAATCAGGGGCACTTCGCCATTTTACGTGGGCAGGCTAATTAAGACCCATCCAGAGTGATGTCTGCCAGGAAGCGCTATGTATTCCCTGTGCGGGTGGGGGAGAGTCCCTCAGCCGGGAATGTACTCTTTCGCGCATGTGTATGAAACAGCGCACTGATCTCTGTGAGGCAAAGCGCTGCCTCAGGGTGTTCAGCTCAGAATTAAAATTTGCAATAAAAATTATAGAAAAATTTCCCTGACATGATCCCTCATGTGACACTGTCATATGAGTTGGGACATGTCCATAACTTTTACTGAAATCTTTATTAAAAATTTAAATACCCTCATGAAATCTCATCCACCCGTGGATGAGGTTTCCTGCTTTTTCTGAAGCCTGCCAGGGCTCCCGGCCTACCTGCCAAACAATAAGGTTGGATGGGCAGGTCCATTAATCATTTTAATTAGTTTCTCAATGGCCTCAATAGACCGTTTACAGGTTGGCGGGCGCACAGCTAACTCGGCTGCACCCCTGCCGACCTGAAAATGGAAATGACGTGGGGTGAGGTCGGGAGTTCCACCTGACATCATCCCACGTCATTTTACACGTAGGCGATTGGTCTGGGTCCCCGCTCCCCCACACGCCGACCGGAAGATCCTGCCCTATGATAAAAAAAGTACCTTGCAAAGATTGTAGGAAAAATAAACCAGGAGCGGAAGAACATCTGTGATTTTTACCCTCACACGTTTGGTTCTGCCTGCTTTAATAATGCAAACAATTCAATTATTTGGCAATCCTTGTTCCGTCCTTACTTCCCCATGCAGTTAACTCACTCTCTCAAACCCATTCCCTTGCAACTGCGGAGTTCTTTAATGACGCAGCCAATGTCTTTTCACCTCTGAGGGATTGTGCTTCAATGCAGGAAGATGGGTATTCAGAAGCCCTATCAGTTCTAGGTATGAAGATATAATCAGATTTCACTATACTGCTCAGACCATTGTCTCATTTGTTAGCATTAGGTGCCTCAATGTAAATTACCTCAACTAATGATGCCTACACTTCAGAAAACAGCAGCAATAAAATATTATCTACAAAATAGCAAGATTCATTAGGATTTATAAAATGCAAAGTTTCAAACAAGCTGAAGAAATTTTCCTGGTGCTGGGCTTTTAGCAGGGATAACAACTTATTCCATTTGTGTGGACGTTACATTGGAAGATTCAGCCAAAATTTTATCTCTGTGCTTCTATTAATCGAGGGTCTGTTTATAAACATGTCCCAATCCAGGTTTGATCATGAAGGAATTTATGTGATTCTTCAGAGAAACTGTTGTATCAGAAGCTGACAGCAAGGGATGGGTGCGGAGGGGAGGGAATTAGCAGATTAGCCCTGACCTCGTGTCTTACCTTTGTGACCCACAAGACATCTAAGGTGGGGAGAGGTTTTGTACACTTTCAAAACAAGACAGTGATGATACTTCATGCTGCAAATAGGAAGAGACTAATAAGCTTAAACAAGAGCTTTCATGCCCATTGTAAAGGGATGTCAGCTCTAGGAAACTGAATTATACAGTGTCAGTAGCAGGCTATATATAGCAAGTGAAAGATGCAGATTAAAATTCCATCCACAATGCACCAATATGTTTTAGCCCAATAATAAGAGTACTCCCCACTGCAGAATTTTTAAAAATATACTCACAGGTGCTTATAATCAAACATGCAACTCTAATATTGTAGAAATCCCACCAAAACTGTAATTCAAGTTTTGTCCTCCAAGTGTGCTGATGCTCCAGTTTTGAAAATCAAGCTTAAACATTTTCAAATTGCCAGTTTATTTAAGCCAGCCCTTGTACTGAATGTTTAATGCTGTATGACAACATGCAAAGGCTCATTATCTTTATAATGAGACATGAAAACATTCAATATTGCCCCCGACAGTGTGTATAAAGGACACATTTGCGTGGTGATGCCATAGCAGCATTAAAAACCTGTCAAACTATATTAAAATAAAATTAGTAAACAAGGAAATGCAATTCAAAAGTTAATTAGAAGTGACTTGAACAGTCCATAATTCAGAAAAAAATCAGTACAAATAAATAAAATGGAGAACAGTTTTAAAAGAAAGTCTTGCATTTCTACAGCGCCTTTCACAGTGACATATTCCAAAGTGCTTTACAACCAATGAAGTGCTTTTGAAATGATCACTGTAGTATAAGAGTCTTGCAAAAAAAATGGTTAACGTGGGACTGGGTACAGTACCACCCACACTGTAATGTAAAGGAACATATGACCTGAGTCTAGCGGGCAGTCTTGTACTGGACAGAGATCGGTGCAAAGGCAAGCATGGAGACAGCTCCTAGCTTAGACCTTATGCTAAATGTACATAGTTATGAGCAGTTAATAAACAAGTACTATTAAACCATACAAGACTCAGAACCTCTTCATGAGACCTACCAAACTACACACATCTTAAGACAGTCAGTTGTTTTGTAGGAAATGTGGCAGTTTGTGTACATAAACTCCCACAAATAGCAATGTGATAATGACCAGAAGGGAGGCTCGTTAGCTCAGTTGGATAGATGGTTAGTGTGCAGATCAGATTAATACCAACAGCACAGGTTTTGATTCCCATTCTGGCTGAGGCCGACTCCGGTTTGCCTCCTCCCTCTAACCGTAGTAAATTTATTTTTTGCCATCGTTCAATGAATAAATCACCAAATAAATAAATTGCAACCTATGTAGCGAACGTCAAGCAGTTAACAGAACACTGACTTTGGGGACATATTAAACGATACGCTGTGGGACCGATTAGTTTGTGGAATTAAGGACGATGCCATACGGCATTGTTTAGAGCTTGGCCTAAATAGCCAAATGGTTATGGTACTGGGTTTGTAACCCCAAGATCAAGAGTTCAAATCTCACAATGGCAAACTATGAAACAATGTAACTTCATCTGAAACAGATGGAAACGGGTTTGTACTCAAAAGAGTTACAGCATTGTTTACTCGCCAAGGTTGACATTGACTTTAAGCGTGCCTTAGGTATCTCCCTCACCATAGAAAGTGCTGCGAGAGACTTGCAGGCTTTGCGACACAAAGAACATGGCGCCATACCTAATGCTGAGTGGGAACCTACTGCTGACCGTAGTGCAAAAACCAAACCCACAGCACCAAAGCAAGATGCATTGTCCACTGTAAGAAACATGAAAAAGCCTAGCAGAAATGTTTCAGCAGTAACTTCAAAATCAAGTTGTTATAGATATGCAGGTGACCACGGAACGGACACCTGTAGATTCAAGGAGGCAGAATATCATTACTGCCTTAAGAAAGGTCATGTGGCAAGGCAATGCCACGTAAAGCTGAAGCAGCCCGCAAAATAGCATACCAATTTGATTGAATTAAAGAATAGAGCAGAGACTGAAACTGCTGACACTGACTTTTATGCCCTGTATAACATAACTACTGTGAAAACTGAATCTATCACCGTGATAATCCAAGTTAAATGAGAAACCACTAACAATGGAGGTGGATACGGGTGCCTCAACTACGGTGTAGGAGAGCACACTTTCAGGTCTCTTGATGAAGGTAGGCAGCCAATAAACTAGGAGTGGACAACCACAAAATTAAAGGCATACATGGGAGAATCCATTCAGGTAAAGGGCATCAACAAAGTACCGGTTTCTTACAAGCAACAGACAGCTCAGCTGCCTATAATAATTGCGAAAGGAGAAGGACCCAGCCTTTTAGGCCAAGCCTGGCTACAGAAGATCAAGCTTGACTGGTCCGAGATATTTGACCCAAAATAGGATGAAGTTCCAGAACTTCTAAGAAAATACAACATGGTTTTTCAGGGTGAAATAGGGAAGTTAAAAGGCATGCAGACCCAAGATACATGTGGAGCCACAGGCAACACCTGTGCCTTATATGTTGAAAGAAAAGGTCAATGAGGAGCTGTGCTGATTAGAAAAGTTGTGTATTATCCAACCTATTCAATTCTCGGAATGGGTTATGCCCACAGTTCCAGTGGTTAAGCCCGACCACGTCATATGTATCTGTGGAGACTATAAATTGATCATGAATAAAGGCAGCCAAACTAGTCAAGTACCCTAGCCTAAGGACAGATACCTTATATGCCAAGCTGGCTGAAGACAAGTCCTACATGAAATTGGATATGTGCCATGCTTACCAGCAACTAAAACCTGATAGCACATCAAGGGAGTATGTAATCATACACACACACACACACACACACACACACACCTCTGTCAGTATATCCATCCACACTTCAGGATCCTGTCAGCTTGTGCCATCTTCCAGAGAACAACGGAGAGCCTTTCTCAAGGGCTCCGAGTAATTGTATATCTAGATGATGTCCTCATCACGGGGTTGACCGAGACAGAATACTTGACCAACCTGGAGGAGGATCTAAGGAGATTCATGGAAGCCAGTGTACGATTAAAGAAGGAAAAGTGCACATTTCAGGCACCAGAAGTGACTTAGAGGCCACAGGGTGGATGCCATGGGACTGCATCTGGTAGAAGACAAAGTTCAGGCAATCAAGGGTGTGTCATCACCATCCAATGTAACAGAACAACTCCTTCCTGGGCATGATCAACTACTACAGCCACTTCTTACCAAATCTATCAACTGCTGTGGCACCGTTACACGCATGACTGAAAAAGAACCACTGTTGGCTTTGGGGTCACAACAGGAAGAAGCCTTCATGAAAGCAAAGGAATTGTTACATTCATTGTGTCTATGAAGTCAAGTCGCCAACGTCAAACACAACTATAGAGAAGTTACATCACGGTTTCAGCGCGCATGACCTACCCAAAATTGTTGTTTCAGATAATGGCACCACTTTTACCAGCACAGAGTTTCTGAAGTTTATGGATCTGACATATTAAAACAGCCCCTTACCATCCCTCATTGAATGGCCTAGCTGAGAGGGTAGTGCAAACATTTGGGATGAAAAAGCCATCAGAAGGCACTCTGGAATCTTGACTTTCCCCACTTTCTTTTCAGTTATTGTACATCACATTCGACTACGGGTTCAACACCATCTGAATTATTGATGAAACTCTGCATATGTACATGGTTACACCTGGTGTTTCCAAATTTAGAGGGGAAGGTAAAGTGCAATCGCAGTAATCAAAAATTGAACCACGATATGCACAGCAAAGGTTGCACATTCATTGTAAGTGATACAGTATTCATGCAAAATTTTTTGGTTGGAATCATTGTTTCAGAGACTGGTCCATTATCTTTCCAAGTACAAGTGGGAGATTGGATCATCCATAAGCACGCAGACCATATTTGTGCCAGAGAGACATTCCAACAACCAACTATTCTGCCCATGATTAATGTCCAACCATCACTTCCTGAGGTGACTGATCAACGTGGAATAGACATGCCCAATGGCTCTGTAGAGTTGCCAAAACTGGAACTGCCACGTTGCAATGATGTGGCTCATGCTGCATTTCCAGATCCTTTTGAGGAACCTCAAGCAATAGAGCCACACCACTCTAGGAGAGCACCTGAGACTGGATCTTCAATCAACTGAAGCTATATATATGTATATGTTATTGGATGTTCAAATGTTTCCCTGTTAATAGAAATTGTAAAAAAAACTAAAGGGGGAGGAAATGTGGTGACTGAGGGTATAGCTCCTCCTGTTGTCAATCAGGGGTCACATGTTGTTCTGTTAAGTCTCCGATCAGTGAGGCCCAAGCGCGGGGAATCGGGGTCGAATGGGGGTCGAGTAGGGGGTGAGTGGGGCTTCCTGATGAGAATCCTGATTGAGCACGTAGCATCTGAAAAGCTCTTGGTAATAAAGTTTAGCCAAAGAACATGTCTTCAGGCAGAATTCAAGAAGAATGGCCAGATAATTGTTTGCCTTGTGATGCTGATTGAGGGATAACTAATGGCTAGGACATGGTATATAACTCCCACTCATCTTCGAAATAGTGTCATGGGATTGTCGTTTAGTGGTGGTATTTGTTTTAAAATTAATACTGTCAGCATTTCACAGGGGATCTTTTCCTGTCATGTAAAACATCACAAATTTTAATTTAATAAAACAAGTGATTTATAAAGGAGACTTTAGCAGAAACAATTTTTCTTCAGCTTTAAAGCATGGATAATAAAAGATCCCAATGATATTTAAGCATAGTTTTGATGCTGCTACATTCAAATTGTGCACTCAAAATTCTGGTTGCAGAGAAAGAAAGGTTGAAGCAAAAAAAAGGGGGGCCCTTTTGCATTTTACTGGTAAATATTGATTTTTTTTCTCAAATAAGATTGATCTCTGCAGATAAATAATCTGTCATCAAGCACTACCAGTTATGTCACCACATAAATTACTACATTACATTGGTGACAAATGAAACAAAGTGGCCCTCATACTCCACTAAAGGCATGAGACAATTTCATACTTGGATTTAATTTATGGAAAAAAATGAAGTCTTGGCTCAAAAAGCAATGCAATTACAGCAACTGGATATAAAAACATCTGGTAAAAAGGGTTTCTCAGATGAAATTTCATAAACAAACTGAAGAGAAGGCAGAGGATTTGAGAACAGTAAATCAATAGAGGGCATATTCTTCTGTTTAAACATGTTGGAGGTGCAAGTTTAGATTCATTCAAAGCTCTGCAATATAGCATGATGGAAGCTTACTATTTCCACCTAGATGTTTGAGCCAAGGTGGGCTGATTGTTTCCATTGTCGGTATTTATTGCATGAATGTGGATTGCTGGTTAAATGATCATGAAAAAGAAATCTATGAAGCAAGACTAGAATGCGTCATTACCTCAAAAACAATAATTATTGCAAGAGAAAGAAAAAACAAAGTTTTACCATAAAGAAAGACACTCACCAAGGATTTGTTTTTTTGAAAGTAGGCAGTGCATTTTCAGAGTGTTTGTAATTTATTTGGGGGTTGGAGAAAAGCTATCATGATAAACACACTGAAGTGAAAGATGAAATGTATTTGGCATAATCTATTTAAGTGCATTATGGGCTTGTGAAGAATTGTTTGCCCAAAACATTTTTAACCAGTTAATTCATTAAATTATTAACCAAATGCATTTTGGGTTGATATGTGAATGCCAATAACACAGCAAATCCCAGGAATTTACACACTGCAGTTCAAGTACTGCACTTTTGCATAAAAAATCCCGAGGGCAATAACAGATGTTTGCTCTAACTAAACTTAATTGATGATTACACCAATAATACAGAAAAGTCATTGTACATTTTTATCTGGAGTCCACAAATTTTGTGAGCAATCTCATTTTCATTCTAGAATCTAAAGCCATAGATCTATACATCATATTTTCACATTTGCAAATGTTTCATCCACTACCTAAAACATAGAAGAGTGTGTGTGGAAGGAGATGCTAGCATCCTGCCAGGAAGGAGGAGGAGGAACTGAAGAATGGTACACAACTGGCTATGCAGAATGCCACTGAACTAATAAGCTCTCTTTCTACAGGACTGGCAGGATGTTCTACAGGACCAGTATTTAGCAGAGACATATGGATCTTATGGAAGCTAATCTCGTAATGGACAGGGGAGCAGAAAACAAAGATTTAGGTATTAAAACTGAAAATGATAGTATGCAGATTTGTTTCAATGTAGCAAAAGGCATTAAGTGTTCTGAACAGTAATTGGGAGATAAGGTTGCTTGTCAAACTGATTAGACCAAGTCAATACACATCACCTTTTTTATGCAGCACTTGGCTCTTACTCATATCTCAATTGACTGTAAAATGCTATGAGATCAAATACTTTAAATATACTGTTGCAATCTAGGAAATGTAGCAGCCAATTTGCATATAGTAAACTCCTACAACAAGCACCGAAATAATCTAACAGATAATCTATTAAGGTTTTTGGTTGAGGGTCAGTGTTGGCCAGGACACCAAGTCTTCTTCAAATATTACCATGGGACTATTTCTGTCCACTAAAGAGGGAAAATGTGGCCTCATCCAAAGGATGGCACTTCTGATATTACAGTACTCACTCAGTAGGACACTGGGGTGTATTCTACAGTATGTACACAAGTGTCCAGAGAGTGCTTGAACCCACAAATTTTTGATTCAGAGAACACTACCACTGAACCAACACATCTGATGCCGCCCATAATTACTGATGCAAGAGTGTGTGTGCGTGTGTGTGTGTGTGTGTGTGTGTGTGTATGGTGTCCTGGACGAGCACATCTGCAGGAAATTCCATCAGCTGGAGCAGCACAAACTCCAGGTCTCTGAGCTTGAACAGCAGCTGGTGTTACTCTGGTACTTCCACAAGGCTGAGTGTTTCATGTCTAGCTTGTTTCTGGAGATGGTCACCCCACCGCTTAAGGGTGTGCAGGCAGATAGGGAATGGGTGACCATCAGGCAGCCAAGGAGGACCAAGCAGGAGCCCGCCCATGCCCTCAAGAGCATCTCATTCTCTAACTGGTATTCAGCGAGACTGATGGTCCTTCTGGGGAGTGCAGCCAGAGCTAAGCCCACTTCATCATGAATGGCTCAGCTGTACAGGGGCAGAGGGAAGATTGGGTAAAGCAATAACGATTGTGGATCTATGGTTAGGAGGCAAACAGACATTCCTGCAGCCACAAATGCTAATCCAATATGATAGGCTGCCTCCATGGTGCCAGGATCTAGGATGTCACTGAATCGCTGCAGGTAAGAGAGTGAACAGCCAGAGGCTGTGGTCCATATCAGTAGCAACAACATAGATAGGAAGAGGGATGAGGGCCTGTAGGCTTAGGGAGCTAGGAAGGATACTAGAAAGCAAGACCACAAAAGTTACCTATTACTTCTGGTGCCAGGTGCTAGTACATAAGTGGCAAGTAACATTCATACCACTCAAGTGCTGGACAATGATCATTTCCAACAAGAGAGAATCCAGCCATCTCCCCCTAATATTCAATGGCATTACCATTGCTGAATCCCCCACTATCAACATCCTGGATGTTATCATTTACTAGAAGCTGATCTGGACTAGCCATATAAATTCTGTGGCCACAAATGCAGGTCAGAGGCTGGGATTTCTTCGGCAAGTAACTTACCTCCCGTCTCCCCAAAGCTTGTCCACCATCTACGAGGCACAAGTCAGGAATGTGATGGAATACTGTCCACTTGCTGGATGAGTACAACTCCAACAACACGAAGCTCGACACCATCCAGGACTAAGCAGCCTGTTTGATTGGCACCCTATCCACCATCATAAATCTTCACTCCCTCCATCAGAGACAAAGTGACAGCAGTGTGTACTATCTACAACATGCACTGCAGCAACATACCAAGACCCCTTTGACAGCACCTTTCAAACCTGTGACATCTACCAGCTGGAAGGACAAGGGCAGCTGCCATGATGAAAAGGCATGAAGACAAATTTGTTTCTCTTGCATATTCTCCTGTTCAAATTCTGTTTATTTTTATATAAACGGACAAATGTTAAGTCATCAACCTCCTGGAATGTGGCATTCCTTGCATTTTATGAACCTTTCAGCCAAAACAACATAAAGGACTAGTAGAAAAGACATTTTAAAAAATTAATTTATGGGATGTGGGTGTCGCTGGCTAGGCCTGCATCTATTGATAATCCATAGTTGCCCTTGAGAAACTGGTAGTGAGCTGCCTTCTTGAACCCTGCAGTCACTGTGGTGTAGATACACCCAGTTCTGTTACGAAGGGAATTCCAAGATTTTGACCCAGTGACAGTGAAGGAACAGCGATATACTTCAAAGTGAGAGTGCTGAATGGCTTGGAAGGGAACATCCAGGGGGTGGTGTTCCCTTATATCTGCTGCCATCATCCTTCTAGATGGTAGGGTTGTGGGTTTGAAAGATGCCGTCTAAGGAGCCTTGGTGAGTTGAGTTTCGGCAGTGCATCTTGTAGATGGTACACACTGCTGCTGTGCGTTGGTGGTGGAGGGGGTGAATGTTTGTGGACGGGGTGTCAGTCAAGCAGGCTGCTTTGTCCTGGATGGTGTCAAACTTCTTGAGTGTTGTTGGAGTTGCACTCATCCATGCAAGTGGGGAGTATTCCATCACACTCCTGACTTGTGCCTTGTAGACGGTGGATAGGTTTTTGGGGAGTCAGGATGTGAGTTACTCACTGTAGGTTCCCTAGCCTCTGACCTGCTCTTGCAGCCACAGTATTTATGTGACCAGTCCAGTTCAGTTTCTGGTCAATGGTAACCTCCAGGATGTTGATAGTGGGGGATTCAGAGATGGTAATGCCATTGAAGGTCAAGGGTTGAAGGTTAGATTCCCTCTTGTTGGGGATGGTCATTCATGCCACACAAGTGCCAGGCAATCTTATTTGCCATTGGAAGCCCAAGTCTGGATATCGTCCAGGTCTTGCTGCATTTGGACATACTGCTTCAATAAATGAATCACTGCAAATGGTGCTGAACATCCCCACTTCTGACCTTATGATGGAAGGAACGTCATTGATGAGGCAGCTGAAGATGGTTGGGCCTAGGACACTACCCTGAGGAACTGCTGCAGTGATATCCTGGAACTGAGGTGACTGACCTCAAACAACCACAACCATCTTCTTTTGTGCTAGGTATGACTCCAACCAATCGAGAGCTTTCCCCCTGATTCCCATTGACTCCAGTTTTGCTAGGGCTCCTTGATGCCATATTAGGTCAAATGCTGCCTTGATGTTAAGGGCAGTCACTTTCACCTCACTTCTGGAATTCAGCCCTTTTGTCCACATTTGAACCAAGGATGTAATGAGGTCAGAAGCTGAGTGACCCTGGCAGAACCCAAACTAAATGTCAGTGAGCAGGTTATTGCTAAGAAAGTGCCTCTTGATGGTACTCTTGACGACCCCTTCCAGCACTTTACTGATGATCGAGAATAGACTGAAGGGGTGGAAATTGGCCAGGTTGGATTTGTCCTGCTTTTTGGGTGTACTGTACATACCTGGGCAATTTGCTACATTGCTGGGTAGATGCCAGTGTTGTAGCTGTACTGGAACAGCTGGACTAGGGGTGTGGCAAGTTTTGGAGCACAAGCCTTCAGTATTATTGTTGGAATATTGTCAGGACCCATAGCCTTTGCAGTATCCAGTGCCTTCAGTCATTTCTTTATATCATGTAGAATGAATCGAATCGGCTGAAGACTGGCATCTGTGATGCCGGGGTCCTCTGGAGGAGTCCAAGTTGGATCATCCACATGGCATTTCTGGCTGAAGATTTTTGCCAATGCTTCAGCCTTATATTTTGCACTGATGTGCTGGTCTCCTCCATCATGGAGGATGGGGATATTTGTGGAGCCTCCTGCTCCAGCGATTTGTTTAATTGTCCACCACCCGTGTTGTAACTTCACCAGGATGACATCTAATTTTTAGGTATGCCTGGTGCTGCTCCTGGTATCTGCACCAGCCACCTCTGGACAAAGGTGACTCTTCATCTCCAACTTTGTGCTAATGGTTTCCTGGTTATCTGCTCACAATAGAAGGGGTTTTACTGATGGGTCCTGAAAGTACATGGTTAATTGAATGGCTTGATGCAAAACCACTGTCACATGACTGAAACAAGCTGTTCGAATTGTTTTAATTATATAGCTTTTAGATCATATTCAGTTGCGGCTTAACCTCAGAAGAGAAAACCGGACTCCAGGCTAGCAGCCTTTCTCTGACCTCCATCTCTCCAAAAGTCGGATCTCCAGAAAGAATCCTGCATTTCACCCACAGAGTGAACTAATTCCCAGGCTACAAGAATATTTTGCTGCATCTTCAACCACCTCAACCGAGTTCCTAGGACAAAGACCAGGAATTCTGCCAGACAAAGCCACATGAAAGAACTTCATTGCACATTGACTTACTGGACTCTACTCATGTGAATTAATGCCAATACCTTTTTGATTTTTTTTCAGTAACTCACAATTTGTAATTTCTTTCCTTTTCTTTCTCTGCCTTTCTACCTTGTATGCTCGAGAGTGTGATAATGTGTCGCGATCCATCCCTCAGGTTTTGAACGTGTTAATAAATCCTGGTATTGTTTCACCTTAAAGAATTTGCTGTGGAGTTATATTTAACACTGGACTTCATAAACCAGGGTTTGGGAAACACACCATGGCCCATTTCAACAAGGGAAAGGACACCAAGAGAAACAAATTTGAAATTTTAAAAAATGACCACTGTCATGGGCAGAAGAGGGGCTCAATAATAATAATTCAATTCACCGCGGCCTCTTGTCCATAACAGAATTGGGAACTGGTGTCCAGGATTGATCCATTTGCATGAGCCAAAAATTGACCAAAACGAACGAAAATATGACCAGAGTCCAAATTTTAAAACGAGCCCGAATTAGACACAGAAAGAAACCAATTGGAAGTCAATCTCACATTGTGGGTCTAATTTACCATGTTGCTCGAATGATGGGTGAAACCTTAGTCTCCTTAAGGCTGGGACAATTGCTGTTTGTAGCCTGGAAAACACAGGTGAAAAGGTTCCTCCTGAAGCCAAAGCACCTGAGGTATTCCAGGATACTTGAGGATTTAGACCTCAGTCCCTATCCAGAACAGATAGAAGATCCAGAACCAAAAACTGATTGGAGACCTGTATTCAAGATAATTACCCTAACCACAAAGTGCCTGTTAGAGTTGGAAAGGAAGAGATTACAGAGTGTCTTCCAGAAAAGAAAATGAGAGAACGGGCTCACCAGCAAAAAACGGAGATGAAATTAGAAGCTCAAGAAGCAGAGAGGGAATTCCAAAAGGAGATGGAAAGGAGGCAGAGTGAATTAGCTGTATTACAGGGAAATGGCTTGGTGAGATCTCAAGCACTGTGTGCTGAGAAGTCAGAACAGTCTAGAGAGGTGAAAGAACCCACAGGGATGAAGTGGCTCAGGGAAAGCTACCTGGATTTAAAGAGGCTGCAATTAGGCCAGTAAAATTCAAAGGGGTTGGGAAAATGGATTTCAAAAGAGTTGAAGGGAGTGAGCCAGAGACCCAATTGGCCAACAGCCCCTTCTTTGCTAAATTAAGCAGGCAACGGGGCCATTTCCAGGCAACAAAAACTGATAGTGAGGAAGCTGCCTCACACAGTCAAAGAGCCACATGGTGGAGCAGTAGAAGCTAGCCAGCCCTGGGTGTCCCAGGAGACTGAATAGGCACAGGTAAACCCCTATGGTAACTACATTGGGGCAGTCATTACCCCATGAGCAAGTCCACCCTTGCCATGGCCCAAAAGGCAGAGCAAGTGTTGCAGTCAACTCCCAGGCGTCCAAAACGGATGGGTAGTACTCAGTTGAGGAGCTGGGGGAAGCAAAAAGGCTGGGATAGGAGCAGCAAAGGTTGGAGGAGACGCAGCCTAAAAGGGAATAGCGGAATCCTTCTCACAGGGATCAGTAGGGGCATCGAAAGTCCCCAGATCCAGCCAGCAAATTTAAAAAAGGGAGCCCCGTACCCCTGCTGGATGAGCAGAAGGCTTGGCTGTCTGAAACCCTCTTTTCAATTTTAGCACAGGGGTTCCAGGAAAGTCCACAAATAGATACTCAGTTGGTGAGGAAACAACCTTGTCCAGATTTAAAACAAGAGGGGCCTGCAGCCCTTCTGGGTGAGCAGGAGGTCTGGTTACCCAAATCCACCTTTCCAAATTTGGAGGCAGACCAGAGATGTTCCCAAACGGATCAGAGGTTCCCAAATACCCCCCAGAGCTGGTGAGGAAACTCCCTCAACCAGTTGAAGAGCCACCGGGTACAGCAGCTGAAGCCATCCCGACCCCTGTGAGTGCGGAAATCCCCAATGAAACAAGACAGAACAGGAACGCAAAAAAGGTCCCAATCCAGGCAGAGTATTTAAAAAGAAAGAAACTTGCACCCCTGCAGGATGAGCAGGAGGTCTGGCTAGCCCACACTGTCTTTCCAATCTTAGAGGGAGAACAGGAAGATCCCAAATAGACATGCAGATAGTGAGGGAGACACATCACCTAGTTGATAAGCTGCAGGGTAGTGCAGCAGGAGCTAGACAGCTAGTTAAGGGCAGTGGTGTCTCAAACAAAATGGGACAATGTGGGAACGAACCCCTCCCCAAGGTAACAGGCCATGGAAAGACAACAACCCCGAAACTGCACCAGCCTTGGGACTACCACAAGTGCAGTTAGAACCAAATTGAACCCAGAGCCCAGTCAGCCAGTGAATATCAGCCAGAGGATGGACACAGAGGGTTGCCAGCAGAGGTCAAGTGAAGGAGGGAGGGACAGGAGGATTCCCCAGTTTAACCCCCAGCTGCCAGATCCCAGAGAGTCTCGAATTCCCAATGAGCAACCCTGATCCAAAAGCAGTGGGGGCCGGGGGTGAGGATGTTGTCACCCCACTCAGGAAATTTAAAGGAATTCACAGGGATCTGCTGGAGGGTACCCCACTAGCAGTCTATGACATGGATGTGGAGAACGCCCACCAAGACATTGAAAGCACCATCAGCTGAGCCCCAACCAGCTAGCCCAGGTCAGGCAGGAAACCCAGCACATGTTGGACCCCAGAGCAGCTGGAGCTCCCCTAGTACTCGATTGGATCTTGAAAACATTAATCCAACAAAATAAATTACTCACATTGGCTGACAACCTGTCCTGTGTATAAAGACCGAGAATTCAGGAGGGAACGGACATTTCCCCTGCTAGCTGTGTTTGTTTTTTTTCCCCCCCAGGAATGAATGAGAACACTAATGTATCCCTCTTTAACATTTTCTCTTCTCCTTAAAAGATGTTTAAAAAAAAACAGAATTCAGTTTTTTTCTTTTAACAGTGGAGGCGTGTCATGCCGAAAGGGCATAGAGAAAAAGAATCTTAAATTCTCTCTCTCTTCCATACTCTCATTTAAATACTTTTTTATAAAATGGACAATTCATCATTTATATAAATGACATAGATGACTATGTTGGGGGTAGGATTAGTAAGTTTATGGATGACACAAAGATTGGCTGGGTGGTTAACAGTGAGGTTGAGTGTCTTGGGCTACAGGAAGATATAGACAGGATGATCAAATGGGCAGATAAGTTGCAGATGGAATTTAACCCTGAAAAGTGTGAGGTGATACAGTTTGGAAGGAGTAATCTGACAAGGAAGTATTCAATGAACGGCATGACGCTAGGAAGTTCTGAGGTAAAAAAGGACCTTGGTATGTGTGTCCATAGATCTCTGAAGGCAGAGGGACATGTTAGTGGGGTGGTGAGAAAGGCATATGGGACACTTGCCTTTATCAATCAAGGCTAGGATTACAAAAGTAGGGAGGTTATGTTGGAGTTGTATAGAACTTTGGTAAGGGCACAGCTGGAGTACTGTGTGTAATTCTGATCACCACCTTATAGGAAGGATGTGATTGCACAGGAGGGGGTGCAAAGGAGATTCACCAGGACGTTGCCTGGAATGAAACATTTAAGTTATAAAGAGAGGTTGGATAGACTTGGGTTGTTTTTGTTGGAGCAGAGAAGACTGAGGGGTGACCTGATTGAGATGTACAAGATTATGAGGGGCATGGACTGGGTGGATAAGGAGCAATTTTTCCCCTTAGTTGAAGGGTCAGTTATGAGGGGACACAAGTTCAAGGTGAGGGGCAGGAGGTTCGGGGGGGGTGGTGGGATGTGAAGGAAAACTTTCTTATCCGGAGGGCGGTGATGGTCTAGAATGCGCTACCCAGGAGGGCAATGGAGGCGGGTTGCCTCATCCTTTAAAAAGTACCTGGATGAGCACTTGGCATGTCATAACATTCAAGGCTATGGGCCAAGTGCTAGTAAATCGGATTAGGTAGGTAGATCAGGTGATTCTCACGTGTCGGTGCAGACTCGATGGCCTGAAAGGCCTCTTTTGCACTGTGATTCTGTGAAAGGCCAACAATAACTTCCTGATGCCCCTTGCATTTTATGAACACTTCAGCCAAGACAAAACAAAGGACTATTAGAGGAGACATCTGCGCCAGCCAGTTCTGTACAAGTGCAGAGCTATTACGATGCCTCATCTCCCACATTGTGCTAATGCTTCCACAGTTTTCTGCTCAAAATGCAATGGGTTTTAACGATGGTCCTTAAAGTACATGGTTAGCTGAATGGCTCGATTTGAAACTACCCCATCACATGACCAAGCCTTGAGCCTTACTTTAATTATACAACTTTAGAATTCTGTTTTCAGTTGCACTTTAACCTCAGAAGAGAAACTAGACTCCAGGCTAGCAGCCTCTGACCTCCATCTCTCCCAGAGAGAGATCGCCAGAAAGAATCCCATATTTTGCCTTCAGAGTGAACTAATTCCCAGGCTACAAGGACACTTTGCTTCATCTTCAATCACCTCAACCAAGTTCCTAGGACAAAGACCAGAAATTCTGCCAGGCTTTGCCACCTAAAAGAATGTTCATTGGACATTGACTTACTGGACTCCACTCTTGTGAATTAATGCCAATACCTTTTTTTAAGCATCTTACAATTTGTAAAATTATATTACTTTCTTCCTTTGCCTTTCTGCCTTGTATGCTCATGAGTCTGAATGTGTGTCACGATCCATCCCTTGGGCTTTGTGTTAACAAATCCAATTGTGTTTCATCTTAAAGAATTTGCTGTGGGATTACTTTTAGACATTGGACCTCATAAACCGAGTCATGGGAAACACACCACAACCCATTTCAGCAAGGGAGAAGATACCAAGGGAAACAAAATTAAATTAGAAATTAAAGAGCTACCGCTGTCACAGGCTGAAGAGGGGAACAGTAACAATTCTATTCACTGCGCCCTCTTGTCCATAACAGCAGCAGATACATGGAACATCACCACTGCAAGTTCCCCTCCAAGCCGCGCACCATCCTGACTTCTAATTATATTGCCGTTCCTTCACTGTCACAGGGTCAAAATCCTGCAACTCCCTTCCTAACAGCACTGTGGGTGTTCTTACACACCGCACAGGCTGCAGCAATTCAAGGCGGCAGCTCACCACCATCTCCTCAAGGGCAATAGCTGCCGGTCTAGCAAGTTACACCCATTTTTCATGAGAATACGAAAAATATAAAAAAGGAGAATAGAGCAGGTGATTGCATGTTTCGAGGGATTGTCCCAGGGATTTAAATCCCTTCCTCCTGCACTAGTTCTGGGAGAGGTGGTACCTGTTCAGAGCAGAGAGGTTGCACCTAATCAGGGCCAGGACCAATCCATGCGAGGCAATTTGCTAGTGCTTTTGGAGAGGATGTAAATGGCAGGGGTGGGAACAAGGATGTAGCATTAGGCAGGATAAACAGGGGACACAAAGGATTGGGAGAGTCAGATAACACTGGAGTAAGAAGTAGCAAGGTATTAGGTGGGGGTCAGACTAAGAGGAAATACAATAAGGTCTAACTTAGGTTTATAGTGCATTTATGCAAATACATGAAGTATGATAATAAGGTTGGTGAACTGCAGGTGCAAATAGTCACATGGAAATATGGCATTGGGGTGATAACTGAGACCTGGCTCAAAAAAAGCAGCAGGACTGAGTCCTAAATATCCCTGGATACAGAATGTTAAAAGAAAAATAGCGATGGAAATAAAGGCGGAGGCAGAGGGGGGGTGGGGGCGTGGGTGGAGGGGTGGCAGTACTGATTAAGGAGAATGCTGCAGTGTTAGAGAAAGAGGATGTCCTTGAATGGTCAAGGACAATATCTGTTTGTTTCGAGTGAAGGAACAATAGAGGTGCCATTGCATGACTGGGTGTACTCTATTAGCCACCAATTGTTGGAAAGGAGCAAAATTTGCTGGGAAAATTACAGATGTGGAAGTTTACTTGCAGTCTATGGCAGTACCATGACAGCTTAACTTACAAAGCAAAATCTTCATAAACGTTGTTGATCATTTGCAGGCAAGGTGCTTCTGCTTGCATACTCTGGTAGAAGTACTCACGAGTGCCTTGAATCTCTGCTACAATTTCAATAAGCTGGCCTTTCCTTGTTGCTACTATTTCTCTTTCAAGAAAGAAAAGTGCAACGGAGAAAGTCATTTCACCATCTTCAGACAATGCACAATGGAATAATTTTAGGAGATGGTTAAGAGGCAGATGACAATGTGATTTGCAGCAGCAAAAACTTTTCCATTAAACAGCTTGTATATTTGGTTTTACCATTTTCTTAGAGAATGTGGCAAAATTCATTAAGATCTATGGATGAATCATAAGAAGCTGGACATTACATTTCCAGGAATGAATCCCTTTTGCACGTCTAAAGGACAGCGGCTGGGTGTAAGGATTATTTGAAGGAGTTAAATAGAGTTGTTGAAATTCCTCAATTTAAATCTACATTACAAAATGTTTATGAACCCCAGCCCTCCTCACCATAAGCAGACAAGCCGAGGATTAGCACAGACTAGTTTGTGAGGCCTAAGA
Source organism: Carcharodon carcharias (assembly GCF_017639515.1). Lineage (NCBI taxonomy): Eukaryota > Metazoa > Chordata > Chondrichthyes > Lamniformes > Lamnidae > Carcharodon > Carcharodon carcharias. The sequence continues at coordinate 29,032,961 of NC_054474.1, forward strand.
GTTCCTCATTTCCTGATGAGAATCAGATGCTTCATTAGGCAATTCCTCTGATGAATGCTTTGTCTCAAAATAAACACAAAGCAGAGTATGACTGAACCAACATGACAGTACAAAAGAAAAGCCACATGTTTTATTGGGCAAAAGGGCTGGCACTTAATTTAAGTTTACAATAGATTTGTTCTCCAAAAGACTAGATGCTTTGATGATTTGTCTTTTGATCAATTGCTATTCTGCTGCCAAGGCACAAGATGCTTTACCTCTGCTGACACATTCATTTGGAACTTTTAAAAGGGAGCTGAACACCACAAGATATGATCCCTTCCATTACATTTCTCACTCTAATTACCTTTATTGTTTCTCAGCTGTCACTTATATTTCTGACCAGGGAACTCTGCACTCATTTACTTTATTCAGCTTTCTTTAGAAGTCAGATCCCATTTGTCATTAATATTTGCAAAGAAATCCATACAAGTTACAACATGGAAATTTGTCCCAACCAGCTGATGTCAACTCCACATGAACATACAGTTCTAATTGCAGCCCCCCAGCATGTTGCATTATCCTTTTAACCCCTTTTCCTTCGTCCATCTGTGGTAAAGTGTAGTGCTATGTACCTTTAAGAGAATGTTGTTAATTGACCACATGACTATGGACCAATCACTATACAGTGTGGGCTACTTTGGTAAATAAGTCTGGAGCTGGAGGTGATTGAAGAAGCTCACGTTGTGTTAGTGCTCTGTTCTTAGTTCCAATAAATCAGTGTTTGTTCAATCAATTGTTCCCTCTGCCTATATTGTTGCAAGCACCAACTATGTGTTAATATCAAGGGCGCAGCTCACGTCACTGGACAGAGCAAACCTGATCAAAAAATATAAAACCGTCTTAGCCTGTTAACCCCTTTTCCTTCATCCTCCTGCCCAAACTAACTTCAAAAGCTGAGATAGCTTTCTCTCAGCTGTTAATCTAGGAAGTGAATTCCATAGACTCTTCTGTGATGAAGATTCTCCTATTCTGTTCCAAATCTCTTGCAGAGTCAACGTGTTTGTAAAGGATTGGTCATGTGATCAATTGGATTGAATTTTTTTTTGAAGGAGGTAATTGTTATATATTTTGTGTCTCAGATCTATGCAGAGAGGACAAGTTTTTTTTTTAAATCACATGCTTTAAAATGTCTGCTGCATGCTTCAGCTCTAGCTTCCAGCTCTATCTGCAGCCTGAGCTGTTTCCTTGGCAGTTTTTGTCAGTGGGGGTTTGCCACTGTCTTCCACAATCAGGGGTAGGTCAAGGAGGCAGGTTCCAAGTCTACCTCAGCTGGAATGGGAATTGAACCCCTGTTGTTGCTGTTATTCTGAACCACACACTATCCATCTAATCAACTAGGCCAACTGCGCACCCCCCCCCCCCCCCCCTCCCCCTCCATCTCCATTTAAAATATCTACACAGATAAACTTTCCGGTGATTGGGTATTGCTGGGAATGAGCAGCTGGGTTGATTTTAATCCAGGGGCACCAAGGCCAATAGGAATATCTGGACTGGCAACCCTGGTTAAGAATCAACTTACCACGCATCTATGCCTCAACATTGAAAAAATTGATTTCACCTTTGCCAGAGATAAAACACAGGTCGCCAACTTGGTTCTCCACATCTCAGCCTCTGTCAAATAGAGTACAGTATTTGCTAAAGCCGAGTAATAATAAACACAAACTATATTTTGTAAATAAGGACAAAGTACTGTGGAAGCTGGAGACATGAAATAAGAACAAAGTGCTGGGCCAGGATTTTATGGTCCTGACCTCCACCCTGGTGAATGCGGTGAGTCATTTAAATCTTCATTCAGTCTGGCGGCACCATAATATCCTGCCAGGTTGGAGGGGACATAAAATACTGGCCCTGGAAAAACTCATCAGGTCTGCCAGCATTTATGGAGAGAGCAAGAGTTGACATTTCAAGTTCAATAGGACTTTTATTTGGAACATTTTGTAAAGCATGGCACTATATTTTGTTTGCCACAGTTTTATGCCACCAGTGAAATATTACACAAATTAGAGATTTAATATAATTTCCACCCACTTTTGCACTGGAATATGTAGTCAGATCCCCAGGGTTGGAAAGACTTTACAATGCATGCAAGGTATGAAAGAGCATGGAGCTGAATTCATAGCACAATCATAGATGCCATTTGGGTTCAGTGGAGGCAGATCCTGCTGCAAGCAGTCAGAGCATCTTTCTTTTATGGGGGTTTACTCCCACTGTCCTAAATCTGTTTGTGCCACAGCTTATCCTGGGATATTATAATAGCATCCTCTTAAATACAGGTCTGGGAACTTTATGTTCTGCATTCATGCTTCTTCAATCTCTTCAAAGTGAGCAAAGATGGCAAGTCTTAGTCTAGCTTTCCTAGAAGCAAAGCATGATCACAAGGTCAACCAAACATATGAAAGTTCAAATATAAACATTTATTAAAAATGCATAAATAACTGAATATTGCCTCTGCGCCCTACTATATAGGGTATTAAATATATTGTTACTATGAATTCATTTCACTCAAATGGACTGGTTGGGCCAAATAGCCTGCTCATGTGCTGCATATTCACTAATTTTGCTAAAACGCTTATTGTGTGGTTCAAGAGTCTGAAAATATTGATTTTATTCCAGATAGAAATGCAAATTGAAACAATTAAAGTTCTTTTCAAGGGAAATGGTTAAAAAGCATGCGCTCTCTGAGCCCTCAAAATAAATTAAACATTTTATCAACTTCAACTACACTCTATAGCTTTCTACGCAATCCCTTACAAACATTTTGAAAATTCTGAGACACAAAAACAAACAGAGGAGTTTCTGGACAAGGTTACTCATCTGAAAATGAGAAGGATGTGAGTAAACACAGACAGACACACAGTTAGAATGCTTTAGTGATCATGTCATTTCATGTATTTTTAATTATATTAATTCCACTTTCACACACTGCCAGGTTTACTTATTCCCCTAAAATGTTTGCATGTCTATTTTTTGATTGAACAAAAAAAATTTGGAAAGTTCAGTAGATCTAATATTCATTAAAATGGGAATTAAAATGTCTTCAGGCTGGCTACTTGTGAACTCCAGATTATTCTGGACAAAGCCAGGGATTGTGAGGGGTTAAGCACTGATTGCATGACTTCAATAATCATGGTTAAAAAAAAAAATTCCACAACCAATTTAATTGTGTAGCACACTTTTTTGTTTCTGGCATTTATATTTAAATTCAGGATGATGACTTGAAAGTGTCTGTTCTGACAGCCTGAAGTTAGAACAGTTAGACTGTAGCAGGTGCAAGAAAATAACCAGAGAGTTCATAGAGATGGTCATCTTGCCAGCATTATCATGAGAGATAAATCTCCCCAAAAGATCCAGAATAGCTTTATTACAGCAATACTAATCTTAGGCCAAAACAAACAGATACAATATATCCAAAAAGTATTGGAAACACTCAGCAGATCTGGCAGCATTTGTGGAGAGAAAGAGTTAATGCTGAATCAAATATAACTCTTCCGAAGAGATAGTTCAGAAGTCATATTTGACTCAACTTCTCTCTCTACGGATGCTGCCAACCTGCTAAGTATTTCCAGCACTTTGTTTTTATTTCAGATTTCTAGCATCTGCTGTATTTCGATTTTATCATGCTTACATATAATATTAATTCAATACATTTAAACCATTTAATTACGATCGGCCTATAGTTCATATTCATTTTTTTCTATCATTTTCATTGCCTTAAGTTGTACTTCCCACCCATCCCCATTTTAATCTTATTTTCAACATTTTTCAACTTCAAGATATTTATCAAGAGCGGTCACAGAATAAGTACAATACTGGAGATTTTGCGCTTTGAAATTCCCAATTTATGATTTTTCGACCATTAAAATAAATGGAGGGAAAGATCTGCAGGCTAGACCCCAAGAATGGAATTGGTTTAAATTTTAAACATATTAAAGTCAAAAAGCAAGGACTTGTATTAATTGTCCTGCTTTCTACCCTTAATTTCATCATTAGCACACTCCTCAGCTAATATCACTACCGTCAACACCCCTTTGTCCTTTTGTCAGGCAGGGGTCAGTGTTGGGACCACAACTTTTCACTTTATACATTAATGATCTAGATGAAGGAACTGAGGGCATCCTGGCTAAGTTTGCAGATGATACAAATATAGGTGGAGGGACAGGTAGTATTGAGGAGGCGGGGAGGCTGCAGAAAGATTTGGACAGATTAGGAGAATGGGCAAAGAAGTGGCAGATGGAATACAACATGGGGAAGTGTGAGGTCATGCACTTTGGTAGGAAGAATAGAGGCATAGACTATTTTCTAAATGGGGAGAGAATTCAGAAATCTGGAGCGCAAAGGGACTTGGGAGTCCTAGTCCAGGATTCTCTTAAGGTCAACTTGCAGGTTGAGTCGGTAGTTAGGAAGGCAAATGCAATGTTGGCATTTATTTCGAGAGGACTAGAATATAAAAGCAGGGATGTGCTGCTGAGGCTTTATAAGGCTCTGGTCAGACCACATTTAGAATATTGAGAGCAATTTTGGGTCCCGTCTCTCAGGAAGGATGTGCTGGCCCTGGAGAGGGTCCAGAGGAGGTTCACGAGAATGAGCCTAAGAATGAAAGGCTTAACATATGAGGAACGTTTGAGGACTCTGGGACTATATTCAATGGAGTTTAGAAGGATGAGGGGGGATCTGATTGAAACTTTCAGAATACTGAAAGGACTGGATAGAGTGGACGTGGGGAAGTTGTTTCCATTAGTAGGAGAGACTAGGACCCGAGGTCACAGCCTCAGAGTAAAGGAAAGACTTTTAGAACAGAGATGAGGAGAAACTTCTTTAGCCAGAGAGTGGTGAATCTATGGAACTCATTGCCACAGAAGGCTGTGGCGGCCAGGTCATTGAGTGTATTTAAGACTGAGATAGATAGGTTCTTGATTGGTAAGGGGATTAAAGGTTACAGGGAGAAGGTGGGAGAATGGGGTTGAGAAACTTATGAACCATGATTGAATGGCGGAGCAGACTCAATGGGCCAAATGGCCTAATTTCTGCTCCTATGTCTTATGGTCTATGACATCTTTGGCAATTTCTTCTTTGCCTCCACCTATCACTGGCCCTCTATCCAGCTCTACTGGTCCCACCCCCCTCAACCAGCTTATACTTCATCTCATTTCTATTTTTCCTTAGTTCTGATGAAGAGTCACATGGACTCAAAACGTTAACTGTCTTCCTCTCCGCAGATGCTTTCAAACCTGCTGAGTTTTTCCAGCTATTTTTGTTTTTGTTTCAGACTTCCAGCATCCGCAGTATTTTGCTTTTATCTTGTATTAATATAGCACGCTTCACAGCCTCAGTACATCCAAAGTGTTTCACAATTCATGGTGTACATTTGAAGTGTCCTCACTGTTGTAATGTAGGAAACACAGCAACCAATTTATGTGCAGGATTCCACAAACAGCATGTGCTAATGACCAGCTAATATGTTTAAGTGATAACGTAAGGGAGAAATGTTAGCCAGGATACCAGGGAGACTCACTTGCTCTTCTTCAAATCGGATTTTTTGCAGCCACCTGAGGGGACAGCTAGGACCTCAGTTTAATGCCTCATCCAAAAGAAAACTCCAAAAGAGAACACCCCCAGACAATGCAGCATTCCCTCAGTACTGCACTGGAGTGTCAGCTTATTGTTTTGTGCTTATTCATTGGTTCACAGGAGAAAAATGCATCAGGACAGGTAATCTCTTTTGCAATTCACCAAGATTTAACCAGTTCCCCATGGGCAGAGACTTGTAGCACAGACTGACCAGGGGTTAGTTAGCATTAGATAAGCAATCTTATTAAGAACTCTGAGCAGGCCTTTCACAGGAAATAGAAACATTACATAATAGCATGTGCTTTAAGATAGCTGCATCTTTTCTAGGGAGGTCTGACACTAGTGTGAAAAATCTTGACTTTGATGAGCATGGTATAATAGAATCACATAACAAAAGGAAGCTATTCAATCCATTATGCCTGGGCCACTTCATAAGAACTATTCAATTAGTCCCACTCCCCTGCTCTTTCTTCATAGCCTTGCAGTTTTCTCCCTTTTAAGTATTTATTCAATTCCCTTTTGTAAGGGGCGATTAAATCTGCTTCTGCCATCTTTCCAGGCAGTGCATTCCAGATCAAAACAACACATTGCGTAAAAATATTTTCATTCCCTCAATAGTTATTTGGCAATTACCTTAATTCTGTGGCTTTAGCAGTAGGAACGATTTCTCTCCACTTACCCTCAAAACTCTTTTGAATTTTGAACATTTACTAAAATTTCTCCTTGGCCTTCTCTGCTGTAAAGGTTCATGATCACTGTTTCACCACATAATTGAAATTACATTCAGAAACAAAGCTGTTCGATTTCCCCTCACCCCAACCCGTCCTCTCCTTTTATACATTTTACCTATGCCATGTATCACTTCCATTTGTGAAAGTATTGAAAAACTGCCAATGTAACACCCCCATTCAAGAAAGGAGGGAGACCAAAAGCAGGGATGTGTAGGTCAGTTAGTCTAACATCTGTCATTGGGAAAATACTGGAATTAATTATTAAGGAAGTAGTAGCAGGACACTTAGAGTCAACATGGTTTTGTGAAAAAGGAAGTCATGTTTGACAAATTTATTACAGTTCTTTGAGGATGTAACAAGTAGGGTGGATAAAGCAGAACCAGTAGATGCTGTGTATTTGGAATTCCAAAAGATATTCAATAAGTTGTCACATAAAAAGTTACTGCACAGATAAGAGCTCATGGTGTTTGGGGTGATATATTAGCATGGGTATACTACCAAGAAAGAGTTGGGACAAGTGGATCATTTGGCAAACTGTAACTAGTGGAGTGCTGCAGGGATCAATGCTGGGGCCTCAACAATTTATGATCAACATTAATGACTTGGATGAAGGGGCAGAATGTTTTGCAGCCAAATTTGCTGATGATAAGAAAGTAGATGGGTAGTTGTGAGGAGGATACAAAGAGTCTGCAAAGGAATATTTATAGGTTAAATGAGCAAAAGATTGGCAGATGTTGTATAATGTGGGAAAGTAAGGGATTGTCCACTTTGACAGGAAGAATAGAAAAGCAGAATATTATGTAAATGGAGAGAGACTGCAGAATACTGCAGTGCAGAGAAATTTGGTTGTCCTTGTACATGAAATCACTAAAACTAGTGTTTGGGTACAGCAAATAATTAAGAAGGTATTTGGAATGTTGGCCCTTATTGCAAGGGGGATGGAATATAAAAGTAGGGAGGTTTTGCTACAGCTGTGCAGGGCATTGCGAGATGTTTTAGTCTTCTTACTTCAGGGAGGATACACTTGCATTGGAAACAGTTAAGGGAAGGTTTACTGGGATGAAGGGGTTGTCATTTGACAAAAGGTTGAGCAGGATGTGTCTGAACTAATTGGAGTTTAGAAAAATATGAAAGGTGATCTTATTAAAATGTATAAAATTCTGAGGGGACTTGACAGGGTAGATGCTGAGAGAATGTTTCCTCTTGTGGTAGAATCTAGATCTAGGGGGGCACAGCTTCAAAATAAGGGATCACCAATTTAAGATGGGGATGAGGAAGAATTTCTTCTCTAAAAGGATCATTAGTCTTTGGAATTCTCTTCCACTGAGAGCAACAAAAGCTTATTCAAGACTGTATTGGACAGATCTTTGATCGACAAGGAAGTCAAGCGTTTTTTTTTATTCATTCACAGGATATGGGCTTCGCTGGCTGGGCCGGCATGTATTGCCTGTCCCTAGTTGCCCTTGAGAAGGTGGTGGTGGTGAGCTGCTTTCTTGAACTGCTGCAGTTCATGTCACACCCACAGTGCTGATAGGAAAGGAGTTCCAGGATTTTGACCCAGTGACAATGAAGCAACGCTGATATATTCCCAAGTCAGGATGGTGAGTGACTTGGAGGGGAACTTCCAGGTGGTGGTGTTTCCATCTATCTGCTGCCCTTGCCCTTCTAGATGGCAGTGGTCATGAGTTTGGATGGTGCTGTCTAAGGAGCCTTGATGAATTCCTGCAGTGTATCTCATAGATGGTGCACACTGCTGTTACTGTGCGCCGCTGGCGGAGGGAATAAATATTTGAGGATGTTTTGCCAATCAAGCAGGCTGCTTTGTCCAGGACCGTGTCAGCTTCTTGAATGTTGTTGGAACTGCAGTCATCTAGGCAAGTGGGGAGTATTCCATCACACTCCTGACTTGTGCCTTGTAGATGATGGTGAAAAGAGGACAGGTTGGAAATTGGAGTGAAGGCCACAATCAGATCAGCCTGATCTTATTGAATGGTGGATTGGGCTCCAGGGGCTAAATGGCCCAAACCTGCTTCTATTTCTCAGGATCTTAGTAAGGGATTACCTATCTCCAAACTTCTACTTATGCTGCTTTTGATATAAAATGCAACAGATTTATACAATAATTTTATTTTCTTGAGTAAGATGTTTGTCTCCAATCACCACCCCTCCAAGATGACTCAAGCCAGAATTAGCAACCATAAAGAAGTGTGGAGCAGCATGGGGTGGGGTAGGAAGAAATAATCTGTGATCTTTTATGCTATGATATGCTGGGGTTCCAAGGTGCTTTATTCCCTCAGCCTAACTTTTATTGTCGTCAGCAATGACTGCAAAAGTTGATGTTCGAGAAATTAGCATCAAGCCTTTCCTACTCCAGACCCCAACCAAGTCTACTCTCCTATTAGAAAGGTGTAGACCTGATTATTCAGACTGAGGAAGGTACCGCTCAAGGAAACCAGCCTTCAGAAGGACTTATAATATTGACCAGACAGTAAATGCTAACATTCTTGCTCTAAGATAACTATGTTAATCATCCTGCCACATGAGCATAAACAACCAGCAAAAATCAGATGCTATTAAACAGTCGCACAGGGCTTTTCATCCAGAATTCTGAAGCAAGATCATAAATTGCTGAGACATTTCTGTGGAGTCAAAGTGCAACTGAAATGTATCAAGAGGGTGGGACCCATGGTGGATTAAAAAGTCAGAGGGCAATTGTTGCTGGAAAGGAACTTGCAGCAGAACATAGTGTTTGATATGACCTTCCCAGAGCATACTCAACAACACATGAAGTCACTCTGCTATAGTTCTATTAACTGCTTGTCTTAGAGTATTGTCAGCTGGTACACAGGAAGTAGGATCTCATTACGTACAAGAGTTCAAAAGCAGAAGCTTCTTTGATCCTTAGAATAGAAAGGAATGAGATACTCTCCATCTTGTGTGCACTACAGAAGATAATTCTGCTCTTTTGCAACTGAAATATTGCCAACAGTTTCACAAAAATACTTTGTTACATTCCTATAATGGAAAAGGTTGCTAAAATCTTTGAAGTACTGCACATTAGTTACCGATGATTAATCCTTTTAACAATGATTCCTCTGGAAGGGTTCACACTTCGTTTAGGTCATTATGTTCAACTTGTTTACTGAAATAAGTGTGGAGAAATAATGTGTATTTTTGTACGTCGCTTCTGAAGTGTGGAAATCTTCTAATCCTTTCAAGGGATACTGCCGCACTCTGCCCTACATCCCACCACCATCTTTAGAAAGAACGATGTTCTAAATTATTCACCGTTAACCTTTTAGGTGGAGAAATCATGGATCTCTTATTAAAAAGCTTCATTGCCAAATGCACAGGGTGCCCCAAAATGCCATCCTATAAAATAGTGGGATATTAACATTAATAAAAACACAAAATGCTGGAAACACTCAGCAGGTACAGCAGCATTTGCTGAAAAAAGGGGAATTAATGGAAGCAACAGGAGAGTTTCTCCTGCTGGCTGGAAAGATTAAGCAGTGGTGGATAGTAATGGGGAAATCGGAAGAGGGATAAAGATAAGTAAAGGCAAAGTGTTAGATAAATGCCAATACAAAAATCTAAAATTACAAATGTCAGCTTTTAATTTTCACCCCTTTTTCTGAACATTACCACTCAAGACAGATTGATAGACAAGAATGCATACACCAAGACTTGCAAGCACAAAGTCAATCTTAATCCAGTGTCAGGGTTTGTTCCAAAACTGAGACAAAAATGGAGGGAGTCACATATCGATTCCCTTCTAGGTTAACTCAGTTCTTGATGCTCAATTAACTCGTCCTTCCAAGTTTAGCGTTAACATGAAGCGGTTTTGGCTTTCCAGTAACACTAAACCGTGGAATGTGATTGCACAAAATTTCATTCATATGGGTTCCAATCTCGATTTGCCAATTGCTAAATCTACAAGACATCCAATGTCCAACAGAATGTTGAGCTACATTTTAAATTTAGCCAACCACACTACCTGCTTAAGAAAATATAAGATACTCAAAAGAAATAAGCAACTTAATAATATAGCATCTTTCACAACTCAGGATATTTCAAAGGACTTTACAGTTAATGATGTACAGTTACTGGTGAGGTGAAGGAAGTTGCTCATTTGCACACAGCAAGGTCCCATAAACAGCAAATGCAAAACAGCCAGAATCTGTTCTGGTTATTTTTTTTGAGGGATGACTATTGGCCAGGACACCAGGGAAAGTTAGTGGTATAAGATATTTATTGTGCACCCAAAACAGACATGGACTAAGCTTAACACTTCACCTGAAGGATAGCACCTCCAACAAGAGATGCTACAAGATGGACAATTGAGTAGCAAAAAAATTCACAACCATGTTTATCTACAGCATCACTATTAGAAGAGTGTTCACTTGAAGACCATTAGAGATTGCCATGTGAAATAACTTCTGGCAGAGGTTGAATACAGTCCTGTAGACCAGTTCATAGCTCATTACAACCTTTAATTTGTCATTGCTTCCCAAGAACATAAAAACCCAAAATCATAAAAAATAAGAATAGGCCACATGGCCCCACAATTCAATAAGATCATGGTTGAACTTCTCTAACTCCACTTTTCCACACTGTCACTAAATTACTTGATTTCTCAAGAACCTATCAATCTCAATCTCGAATATGTTTAGCGATTGAACCTGCTCAACTCTGGAGTAAAGAGTTTCAAAGACTCACAATGAAGTCAGGGAGAATAGTGTAAGAAATGTAAACCTCTCAATCTTTTCATTAGAAAGAGATGATCTTGAGATTTTAATTGAAAATTATTTTTCCAGATAATTTGGACAGAAAACCTGTATTGCAACTGTTTGGTTCTTAGTCCTGAATTTTCACACAGGCAGAGGGTCTCAGTCTGAAGAGGCTGGCAGAGGCCCGGATCCAGAAGGTGGGGGGGAGGGGGGTGGGCGGGGGTTCTAAATTGCACATCTGTGGTTCCAGGAAGCAGCTGCCCCCGCTTATGTAATTTTGGCAAGGTAGGTGGCTGAAACCCAAAGTGTGGAGATTAGACCTGGTCTGAGCCTTGTGGATTCATTTGGATAATCAGTGTACCCTTTTGGGGAGGGAAGGTACCCCTTTGGATAAGGTCCTGGCACACCTTTGGGAGAGATAAGGCACCCTTTGGGATTATTAATAGTAGACATGATAATGCACATCTCATTGGAACTATCAAGCTGTCAAAGGTCTGGTCAAAACTTTCAAGGGATTTAACTCTACCTGGCTTTAAATTTTTAAAAAGTATGGAGTTTAAAAAAAAAATCAGTGCCTGCTATTTCACTCTATAGACATAAGCCTGAGGGATATTATAGGATTTGTGCTGCATGTGTTACAACATATTATAATGGTTGGATGCCTGTTAAGTAAGCAGTTTCATTGACAGCTCCAAGTGTTTATAGATTAGAAATGTTTGCTTTCATAAGAGAATAGTTGAAGGAATTTCAATGTATTGAATGATTTTATAAACTCAGTGTTTTTTGTTTAAATAGTAATATCATCAACAAACAACTTCTATGTCAGCATGGCTCCTGAGATTTGCCCAGGGCAGATAATAGGTGAGTTAGCATGGAGGGGCTAAAGGCAAAGGGTAGTTGGTGGAGGGTATGCAGTGGCATAGGTTGGCATGAGTGGAGCAAGAGAAGTGTGTGTGGGGTTGTCGGGGGGAGGGGGGGTGAAGAGTTAGGGCCACCCCTCTGCTCCATGACTATGACTTCAACCATGCACAGATTAGTGCAGGTTGAGGGACCCCTCCCAGCTAGCAGAGTTTTAACAGTAGTGCAGGCAGCATGTTAGCAGGCGCACTTGGAGCTTGGAAGATTCCAGAGGTGAGAAGAGGCCCTTAAGTAGCTGTTAATTGGCCACTAAAGGGGCTCAAGTGGAGGTGGGGTGGGGAGGTCGACCATGGACCTTCTGTCCAGAACTTACTTCCAGTGGAGGCGGGAAGGGTATCAACCCTGATGCTAACCTTTAAATTCCCTTCCTTCCTTGCCTTAGGCGGGGACAGAAAATTCCAGTGCCTCCCAGAGCACAAAGGCAGGTCTTCAGCACCCAGCCTGCCTCCGCACGTGGCAGCTATCGAACCCATTCGAGGAGCAGTGGCAAGGTTTCTAATCCAGCCTGCACACCCACCCTCCCCCACTCCCAGAATGAAAACCCGACCTTCTAGGCATCTTTTTCCGGAATTGGGTTGGCAGAGCCAGGAAATGTCCCATCTTGGGAGTGAAAATCTGGGCCTTAGCGTTTAATGATGCTGTTGAGAAGTTAAAATACGACACTCCTTAGTAGGGTTTCTAACTGTGAAGAGTATTTTCACAAAGAAAAATCACAACATAAATATTGTAGCTCCATATTATACAAATTGCTTATATAACAGGAATTGTTATTCCACAATTCAGGGTGACTTTTTAAGTGTTTTTTCCTATAGTTGCAGGCATTATATGGTTTTTTCAGTATGTGGTGTAAGATTTTCAGGGACCATCCCTACAGAAAATGTCAAAAATATATCAGTTCAAATTCAGCCTCAAATTACTTAGGTTAAACTGTGTGCTTAATTTCTGTATAAATTCTACCCAATTGCAGCTAATGAAAATTCACCAAAAAACTCTAATGACTAAGCAACTTTGGAACAATTTATTATGAATGGGGGGTACATTTGGCCCAGCAACCAAAGATCACAATATCAAGCAAACCCAAGATATGGAGAAAGAAAGAAGCAAGCCCATGAGTCAAGAGGTCTTTATTCCTTCCTTCCCACCCAGCCCACCCACCCGCCCCCCCACCCCCCACCCCCCCACCCCCCGAAACACCTTCAACTGGTAGAAAGAAAATTAAAATCAAACTTCTAGACTAGATTTCCCTTACTTCGGTCAATCAGCCAACAACATAAAGAGTGATAAACAAGACTGCAATGATTATTAGTCATCTTGGAAAATTCATCTATATATAAGCCACCTTTAGCATACCATGTGTATCCAAGATAAGTTAACACAGGCCCATACATTGGCCATTAACTTATCCAGAACTCAGTATTTGATTAACTTGTCTGATGTAGGGTATTTTTAGTTCTAATGAAATAATTATTATTGTCAGTCTTTTAAATTTGAAGGCAAAGCCAATGTGTTTATCTCTTCTCAAGCCCTGCTCGAGAAAGGTCACTCCTTCCCCTCCTCTGTTACACAGCTGTTTTCATAAGCTTTGCAAACTGAGGCAAGATTCCATTTTAATCTTCAGCTAATACCATACTGAATTATGTTTTCCAGCTCAGTAACTGAGGAATTAGTATTTCTCACAGATCTGATGTTAATTGTATATCAATTGTGTTGAATTATATGCAGGTGGAGGACATTAATTGGGGTTTCACTCAACAACATATAGAGACACATTAAAATTATGGTGTGGTTGAGTTAGGAGGTATACGTTTGTAATGTTTCACTCTAAATTAAAGGCTGAGGAAAGATTGTCTCCAGTATCATCCTTCATCTCGCACAGAAACAGGAATAGACTTCTCACACATCTACTACACATATAGAAGCAACTCATCCTCCAAACCAACTATAACCTCAAAACCTTGTATTTTCCTTAGGATAAAAGCAAAAAACTGCGGATGCTGAAAATCCAAAACAAAAGCAAAAATAAAAATACCTGGAAAAACTCAGGTCTGACAGTATCTGCAGAGAGGAATAATACAGTTAACATTTCGAGTCCGTATGACTCTTCAACAGAACTAAGGAAAAATAGAAGAGAGATGAAATAAGTTATAAGAAATAAGTTTATTTCACCTCTTCCACTTTCTACCTGTCCCTCTCTTTTCAAAAAGGAATCTGAATGTCTCTAATCAAAAGTTGAGATCATATGGCCTTTTAAACCTTTTAAAAATAAATTGGGTTCATATGGAGACAATTTCAGTGCTGCATGTTAATTTGATGGGGCATACATAGTGGCTACCTAGAGGATTCATTGTTGGGCTCAGTTGATTTTAGTCCTGGCTCTTTCTGATAATGTAGATGAATTGCCTGCATGGAGTGTGCTCCGAATAGTAAACTCACCAATTTATAGGCAGGGGGAGAGAGAAAAAAAAAATCATGGACTGAGCCATTTGTGAAGGTGTTCAGCAGAACCATGACAGCAGGGGCACCACCAGCAGTCCCTTTGCAAGATCTCCCAAAGTCAGTGGCAAGAAAGGCAATCCAACTGTAGTGTCTTTTCCCAAGCCAACTTGTCGAGCATCAAGACGCTAATCACTCAAAACTAGCTCCATGTAGTTCGTATGCCTGACACCAGACTCCCAAAGCAACTGCTCTACTGTTGCTGTAGGAGATCCTAGGAGGATAGCAGAAATGCTTTAGGGATGCTCTCAAAGCATCCCTGAAAAGGTCAAACATGTTCAGACTCATGAGAATCCCTGGCTTGTGACTCACCAAAAAGAAGGTGACTCATCTGGGAAGCCATCGAACACACCGAGACACATCATTGGGAACATGCAGAGGCAAAGTCAAAGTGGTGGAGGGAGCCCACAAACCTCCAACAACCCAACTACCCAACCCATGAAGCAGCACCTGCCTCACATGTAGCAGAGTCTGCAGATTGTGCATTGGACTTGTCAGCCACCTCAGTACTCATTGAACCGGAGTAAAAGTCAATCATTCTTGATAATACTTCAGAGCATCATGAAAAATGTTTTCAGCAACTACAGCAACAACTAGCATTTAAATTTAAATGCCTCGAAATATTTTCAACTTTTGCTGTACTGGCAGGACAAGCAGAGTGATAGGGAGGAAAACAGTACACCAGCAGCTTATCCAAGAAAAACTTGAGTGTTGGTAGATTACTTGATCAAAAAATACAACTCCCTGCTCACCTGTTACCTGCTCAATCACAGCAAGAATTGCTGGTTAATGATCTGGAACAAGAAAAATGATTGCTATTTGGGTAGTACCTTTCATGACCTCAGGACATTGCAAAACACTTCAGACACAATAACATATATAACCCCACCCCCGCTCCCCCCCCCCAAGCGTCGTCATTGTTGTACTGTAGGTTATCGTTGACATTATTACATAACCTAGGGGACTAAACCTAGGTGCCCTATTCAGTTTGCTTTCATCAGAAGTTGTTTAAGACTTCAACTGAAAAATGACATTCGATTTTGCATTGACAATCCTTCTAGTTTGTTAAGCAGTAGAGTGAGAAGTAAAAACAAACGTGAATATAGGACCGAGGGATGTCATGAAGTTCAAACAGTGTAATTTACCACACATGGACTTTTGCTCATTTTGAAGTCCTCTGGGTAAATTATTGAGACCAAAAAAAAATCAAAATGGTGTGTTTTTGCTGGAACTGTTAAATCAGCTGCAGTGTGATTAACAACACAAACCATCTTATAAAAGACACTCCACCAAACCAAAAAAAATCAGATAGTGTCCTTTCAGTGGCAATGGATGGTTAAAGAGGACTTTGCTACCTCACGTAGGGAATTCTCAAGCATGTTTTATTAAATTCTGAAATTCTACCCAAGAAATGGAATTCATTTAAAAAAGTTTTCTCGGTCTGTTCAATGGATTGAAACCAATTAAGGGTAGCACTGCACCCATAAAAAGATATATAAAAAAAGCTGTAATAAAAAAAGGGGGATTTATTTATTTTAAAACTACTTGTATAGATGGAAGCCTTTAATAACTTGTAGTTAAGTAATAATAGATTTGAATGCTAGAATGTGTGCCCTCTTGAAGCATTTCCCTCTGTCTTCAGATTTTTTGTCTCGTTCATTATGGATTATATACTTCCAAAAAGCCTTACAAGTAGGTGAACTGTTGACCTCCAAGAATTGAGGCTTCTTTTAATCTTTCTTTCCCTCACCCCTTTGAGAGTTCCTTTTGTTTAAATATAATTTAACTGGGAACATGTGACAAACATGCTTTAAAAAATGTAACAATTCAGAATAATCAACAAATTAAAAATAGCAAACAGTCACTTTATAACATCTAAGTGGTAAGGTAAACATCAGAGTTAGTAATTATTAGAAACTCCGAATCAAACTAGATTTCAGACTGCTTCATATTTAATTAGAACTTGTAATTAGTGTCATATTTAAAATGTTTTCATTAAAAAGCATGGCTTGAATAACACTCAAGAGAACTTCAATGGAATTTGTAATCTCTTTAAAGTACTGACTGGCAGACTGCCACTTAAAATATTCCAGATTTTTTTTTTTAATTAAACAAGATAGTTATTTTCTCTCCAGCCTCTCGAATGGTCTTTTCACACTGCACTATTCATGTAAGAGAACAGGAGTTCCAAAGCTCTTGTCTATCTTATTTGTGAGCCAGTATGTGAGAGGGGATACTAGTCTGGGGGTACAAAAGTAAATGCGAAATGGATTGTTTTGGTCTCTATTGGTGTTTTCCTACAGTGGCATGGTTGAGACCTGGAGCATTTCATGTGGAGAAATTGCAGATGTAATCCTACACCCTGCCATAGGCTGCATACCCAGGCCAATTCGGACTCAGACTGGATGAAAATTTCAGACCACAATCTTTGGCAGGCTTTTCAAATGGAACTTCAGGTGTAATTTATCAAACTTACCAGGTCACACTTTTCTATATTTATTCAAAATATATTTTTAGGTTAGCCTGGTACTAACATTTTGGTACCAGCACTTTTGACTTAGTTTCCACTATGCTTTGTTAGAGCCAAAAATGTTACTAAATTAATATTGGACATCTGCAGCAGATATTTTGGATAGGTTTACAGCTGACAACAACTTGCATTTATGTAGCACATATAACATAGTAAATTCCAATGGCTTCACAGCAGCATTATGAAAACAAGTGATGTTGAGTTCCATAAGGAGATATTGGGACAAATGACCAAAAGTTTGCTCGTGTGGACTTGAAGGAGTGTCTTAAAGGAAAGAGAGAGATAGAGGGGCACAGAGATTTAGAGAAGGTATTCTGGAGTTTAGAGTCTAGGCAGCTGAAGACATGGCTACCATATAGTGGAGCAGTTGAAGTAGGGAATGTGTAGGAGGCCAGAATTTAAGGGGTGCAGAGATGAGATTGTTGTAGAGCTGGAGGAGGTGATAGGAAGATAAAGGCTATGGAGGGATTTTAAAACAAGAATGAAAATTTTAAGAAGTGAGGCATCAGACCAGGGGACAATGGAAGCCAGTGAGCGCAGGGGTAATCTGTGAACAGGATTTGGTGTCCCTCCAGATGCAGGCAGAGTTTTGGATGAATTCAAGTTAATAAAATGTGGATAATGGAAGGCCAACCTGAAGAGTGTTGAAATAGTCAAGTGTAAAGACATCAAAGGCATGGTTGAGCATTTCAGTAAGAAATGAGATGGGGCAGGGACAAAGTTGGACCGTGTTACAGGAGGTAGAAGTAGATTTTCTTGGTGATGGTGCAGACATGTAGTTGGAAGTGCAACAGGGACATATGGTTGGATGTCCATGCGGGGGTGAAATACAATACCAACATTGTGAATGATCTGGTTCAGCCTCAAACAGTTATCAGGGAGTGGGATAAAATCAATGGCTAGGAAAAGGAGTTGTGATGGCGACTGAAGTCAATGGGTTCGATCTTCCCAATATTAAGTTGGAGGAAATTTCTGTTCATCCACCATTGAATATCAGACAGACAATCAAGCTGACAATTTAGAGATAGTGGCGGACTCAGGAGAGGTGATTAAGTGAGCTGGGTTTTGTCAGTATACATGTGGAAACTGGTAGGTTTTGGATGTTGTTGCCAAGAAGCATCATGCAGATAAGGGGGCAAGAACACTCTAGAAATAGTGAGATTTACCTGTAGCTTACAAAGCATCAACCTGCATTAGTCCTGATGACAGGTAGTTCAAGTCATTAACTCTTAGCATTGTTATGGGAGGGGGCAGATTCAGAAATCTCAGATTGGAGGCCATTAAGCCTCTCCTTCATTTCCATGCCATTACATTGCCCCTTGAGCCTGACCCACAATTCAATAAAATCATGGTTGATCTTATTGTGGCCTTAACTATGCTTCCCTGCCTGCCCCTCATAACCCTTAGGTCAGGGTGTCTACCCCATGGGGAAGCATCAAAGTTATCAGGCCAATATAACAGATTCAGGAGTCTCAATCCCCTCTTACTGCCTGGGAGTTCCACAGTTGCATAGATTAGGAAACTTGCATTTTATAAAATTGGCTAGCTATTTCACCCATTCGAGCAATGGTTGGAATATTTAACACAAATGTTATATATAGAGGGGGATTAATTCTGAAGATCTTGATGTTACAATGCAATCTTCCTGCTAGAATGTTATCAAACAATAACCAACAGAGTTAAGCGTTATGAAGGGCAGGCAGGAAAGCAGAGTTAAGGCCACAATCAGATCTAGGGGCTAAGCAGCCTACTTCTGCCCTTATTTTTTATGTTCTGGACTTCAGTAGCAGCTATGGCATTTGTGGGCAAGAAACACAACAACTTGCACTTTTGTGGTATGTGACAATATTAGGGTATCTTTCATTTCTATAACTAATAATAATGATGATATTTCTGTTTTGAAACTAAAATAAATGGGTAGGAAAGAAAAAAAAAAGTGATAATCTCATTGTTTTGTTTTAATCTGAGCTCCTCAATGTATCTATAATCCCTTGTGGTTCTATACCCTGAGATGGGATTATTTTCCATTGTTCATTCCCAGATGTTCCTAATCATCTCAAAATAAAAAGCATTAAGACTTAAGAACAAGAGAAAGCTAACGACATTGTGATTTGAACTGTTATCAAAGTAGCTTTAGGTCCCAACAAGACTAATCGGGTAAAAACTGCCTTATTTTCTGAAAGCAAGAGCTCCAAATGAAATTAATTTCGGCAATATCAGCTAAATTCCGAAGGCATGTTTATTCATTAGATGCCCATAATTGGGTACTATAATATTGGCCTCATTCAGAAAAGCCACACGGATTGGGGTGAGGCACTGAGGTACGGTCAGTGCTATATTAGGGACCTTAGTGTTCATTTTAGCACTTTTGCATCTAATATTTTAGAAGTTAACACGGTCTCTAATCCAAGGAGAATTTGCTGATCTTGCATAAATCACCTTGTTCAGCATCAATAAAATACAGTGAAACAAAAGTTAACTTTAGCTCAAAAGTCCTAGTCTATTTTCCATAGAATTTTTGGGTGAGGGGTCCAATGTATTTCTACATTCTGCACAATGCCCACTAACAAGCCACTGCTGCAGGTGTTTTATAATGACTTTATCTGTCCATGAGACAGAGTTTATACCATGGGGATGAATTTATTTCACAAGCTGAAATTACCATTTTCAGGGCCTGTGTGTTTGCACCTTTCTTTGTACTATATGGCACATTTTTGGTTTATGTTATCCAATGCTGAGGTGGTGTATTTTTTTTAGCCACTTTTGTTCTCATCTTTGGTACTTTTTAGGTCATTATAGCATATAACAGTACAGTTCACAGGTGAATATTCACATCACATTGCACCTTTGGGCCATGGCTATGGCCAAACTACTGCTGAATTCTGATTTTTCTTATGGTGAAACCATGGCATCTATTTTGACATTAAACATGCAACATGACAAGCATTTATGAGCTTTTCTTAAAAAAACTCATGCTGCTCACCACCATTCTACTAACTCTACCCAACGGCATAACTAGAGGAAAGCTTAGAGCCCAATTTAGAGCATGCATGTATGGAACTACATAACTTGGTTCTGTAACATAAATATGCTGCTATGGAAATGGAACTCATACGGTGTAACTGTGTAACTGAAAATGTAAAGACGATGAAAAAGAAAAGATATCTACTTCCCTGTGGGTGGTTTCTGATCTGCATCAGCAATATTTATGAAGAACACTAAATGCCTGTCCCCTGTGACACTTTTAGTTGAGAGATTTGTTTTCCTGAGGAAATGAATTTTTTCCCCCCAACTTCAAAACTGCATCCTCCTACTAGTCTGTAGGGGTGGTAAATTCCCATTGGCCTACAGTAACATTTTCAAATGCTTTAACCTTTGCGCCTGGAATTCATTGGGAAAAAGCATTACAGCATTTAGTGACATTACACCTTCTGCATATATTGGTTCTTAACTCAGTAAACTCATCTCACATTGTCTTTTTAAAAAAATCTTTAAGCTTATCAACATCTGGTTTTGAGCTCATGACTAAATTATATGTCTGGACATTTTTAAAAGTAGAAACGGCGCACAAAGTCTGATTTTTGAAAATAACGTCCGATTTTCTACTTGTGTCTCATTACTTTGGCCAAACATTAACCGTTGCATTCACTTAGATATCACTGTCACCAAATGCCACTGCTGTTCCATCTGCTTCAAGATCCTAGGTCTACTTCTGACAACTCCTCTTAAATCTCTTAAAAATTTAGCTCAGCGCCTGTGTTTTCGTACACCTCTAATGTGCCTCAAGATATTTTCTATATTAAAAAAAAGTCACCACACAAGTGAAAGTTATTGTTGTGTTGTAATACTAGAGTATTAATAAAATATTGAAAACTTAGTTACTATTAGCAAAGCAAAAATACATTTTCTTGATGCCTATTCCACTCTCCTTCAATTTTGAACTTGGCACAAGGTGGCAACCATACATACATTCAGCATCATAAGTAAAAATCATACCATATTTATCGACACAGTTTTTTGGGGGGCGGGTGTGGGGCACAGTGCATGGGAGTATGCTGGTACACTGTCAAGCACAAAAATCTCATTTCATGGAACTAAACAGTTGTGCACAAGATGGTTAATTCTGTAAGTCAATAACATACGTTTCAAACACTCTTCATATCATATTACAAGAAACATAATACTGCATTTTAAACCAATATAAGATTTATTTTGGCGGAAGACTATACACATGCTGGTACTTAAATACTTCCCATCTGCTCATTACACCCATTTGCATAGGAGTGAGGAGAATGAAATGGGTAAAGAGTACATGGAGTTGAAGAGCCATGTACTGAACAAGCTGCTGCAGCATTTTCAAAACCATGAGAACAATAGTGAGGAATTGGATATCTGATTCTCCCCAAGGGGGCCTCTTTAGGCATTAGCAGGCATACAACATGCACATGTAACTTCTACACTTATTAAACAATATTTCACTGATGACCAATGTACAGTTGGAAAATGCTTTTGTATTGCTTCAAGATGTACACAGTTGCCCTTGGAAACAATTTCTATTTGACATATGAGAAATTTGATCTTAAAAAAAAGGGACATGATCTTTCCTCAAGGAGATTTCCAGGTATGCCAAGGTATTTGAGCTTCCTGAATTGAGAACTCTGCCGCTACACCATGTTGGGCACAGCAGCACACCAAATGCTACATCTGCTGTGCAATGAACTTTTCTTTTTGACAATAGGTTTTGTTTTTATTTTCAATCTTTTAGTGTGGCAGGAAACAGGCCTTAACTTAAAAAAGGATTGAACTCTAACCTACAGTGAAACCTCTGCAAACTCATGGATATCAAGCAAAGTATTTATCAGGATTGAAGGGAGGGAGAGCATTTTTTTTAACATTAGTTCATGATAAAAGCATACCACACTTCTTGTTCACATTGTAGGGAGTAGGATAGAGTGGGTAAATGTTGAATATATCCAAGGTATGATCCTGTCTAATTCAATTAATGTTTTGTCTAAATGGGAAATGATAACTCACTGCACAGCGACTAATAGGAATTAAGTGTGCTGTATTAGTCTTCATTATAGGAGGATACAAGTAACATCCCAGAAGCAGCTATAAATCAGGAAATGGAAGGGAGGGAGGAACTCTGGAAAATCACAATCATCAGGGAAGTGGTACTGAGTAAATTGTTGGAGATACAGGCTGACAAGTGTCCTGATAGACTTCATTCTGGGGTCTTAAAAGAAGTGGCTAGTGAGATAGTTGATGCATTGGTTTTAATTTTCCAAAACTCCCTACATTCCGGAAAGGTCCCATTAAATTGGAAGATAGCAAATGTAACTCCATTATTCAAAAAGGGGAGGGAGACAGAAAGTGGGAAACTACAGCCCTGTTAGCTTAACATGTATCAGACGGAAAATGTTAGAAGCTATTATTAAAGAAGTTGTAGCAGGGCACTTTGATAAGCTCAAGATAATCAGGCAGAGTCAACATGGTTTTGTAAAAGTGAAAACGTATTTAACCAACTTATTGGGAGTTCTTTGAGGAAGTAACATGTGCTGTGGATAAAGGGAACTGGTGGACGTACTGTACTTAGATTTCCAGAAGGCATTTGATAAGGTGCCACATCAAAGGTTATTGCAGAAAATAAAAGCTCATAGAGGTGACATATTGGCATGGTTAGAAGATTGGCTGGCAAACAGGAAGCATAGAATAGGCATAAATGGATCTTTTTTGGGTTGGCAAGATGCAACAAGTGGTGTGCTACAGGGATCAGTGCTGGGACCTGAACTTCTGACAATTTATGTAAATGACATGGATGAGGGGATGGCTGCCAAATTTGCTAATGACACCACAGATAGGAAAGTAAGTTGTTAAGAGGACAGGAGGCTACAAAAATATATAGATAGCTTAAGTGAGTGGGCAAAGATCTGGCAAACGGTGTATAATGTGGAAAAAATATTAAATTGTCCATTTTGGCAAGAATAAAAGAGAAGCATATTATCTAAATGGTGAAAGATTGCAGAGCTCTGAGAGGAAGAGGGATTTGGATGTCTTAGTGCATGAATCGCAAAAGGCTAGTATGCAGGTACAGCAAGTAATTAGGAAAGCTAATAGAAAGTTATCATTTGTTGCAATGGGAATTGAATACAAAAGTAGCGAGGTTAAGCTTCATTTATACAGAGCATTAGTAAGACCACATCTGAAATACTTTGTATAGTATTGCTCACCTTATTTAAGGAAGGATGTAAATGCATTGGAAGCAGTTTAGAGAAGGTTTACCAGACTAATAGCTGGAATGGACCGGTTGTTTTATGAGGAAATGTTGGACAGGTTAGGCTTGTATCCACTGGAGTTTAGAAGAGTAAGAGGTGACTTGATTAAAACATACAAGATCCTGAGGGGTCTTGACAAGGTAGATGTGGAGAGGATGTTTCCTCTTGTGGGAAAATCTAAAACTAGCGATTACTGTTTAAAATTAAGGGGTCAGTAATTTAAAACAGAGATGAGGTGAAATTTTCTCACTCAAAGGGTCGTGAGTCTTTGGAACTCTCTTCCTGAAAAGGCAGTGGAAGCAGAGTCTTTGAATCTCTTTAAGGAAGATGTGGGTAGATTCTTGGTAAGCAAGGGGGTGATAGGTTATTGGGGCTAGGTGGGATGCCAGTTTGAGGTTCCTATTAGTTCAGCCGTGATCTTATTAAATGGTGGAGCTGGCTTGAGGGGCCAAATGGCCTTCTCCTGCTCCTTGTTTGTATGTTCATATTAGATACTGAAAAATACTCCAGGGCAAGAGAGTCATAATTGAAATGGATCATTTCCCCTCCACCCCACCACCACCCCCCCCCCTACCCATCATCTTTCTTTGTTTTACCAATCTTTTCAATTTTGTTACCTGTGGTTTTGATTTGTTTTTCAGTCAAGTCCTTCTTTCTATTTCTCCATTTTTTCCCAAATTGTACATGCCTGTGTTGACGTTTATTCTGTGACTTTGGACTAATCTTTTTAAAGAAAACATCTCAAGGTTGGCTCTCCTGCACCTGAAATACATGCAGTTCTCTCATGTTTCAAGTCGATTTCTATGTATGTATAATTGCAGCTGTTGCCGGAATGACTCCTCCTTAATGTGCACATCACTTGCTTACATCCCTGTGAAGACCTCCATAAAGTATTTGAACAAGCAAGCACACACTTTTGTCTCCACAAATATCCATGCAGCTGTGGGAAAGAATGTGCAAGGAGGAAATATAACATTTCAGTGGGAAACAACCCAGGGAAAAAAAAGACTGATTGAGATATCCAAAAGTAGATTGGGCATTGCTGGGACAATAGACTTTTTCAAGAGATTACAAGTCAACAAATTCTGTTTATTTTATAACTGCACTGCTATCAAGAAAAATTGAGAAACAAATCCTTCACTGTAATTACATCCTGGAGGACATTATATTCAAGCCCAACGGATGCCCAAATACACATACTTCCAAAAGGGTCACTTCAAAAAGTAATTGAAAAGGAAAATTGAATTTTAGCCTTTATTGCAAGGGGACTGGAATTCAAAAGTGAGGAAGTGATGCTTCAGTTGTGTAGAGATTGGTCAGACCCCATCTGAAATAATGTATCCTGAACCTCAGGAAAGATATCTTGGCCTTGGAAGAGGCACACTGAAGATTCTAAAGGTTAATTTGAGGGCAGGTTGCATAATTGGTTTGCATCCCCTTTAGTTCAGAAGTTTGAAGGTGAGTTAACTGAGAAATTTAAAATGATTAAGGGACTCATTAGAGTGGATAAAGAGGAAATATTTGGGGGAAATCAGGTGGACACAAACTTAGAATTAGAGCTGCATTATTTTGAAGTGAAATCAGAAAGCTTTTTTAGCATAAAGTTTATGGAATTATCTCCCTCAAAAACTGAATGATGAGTCAATTGAAATTTAAGACCAGGGTAAGAAGATGTTAGGCAAGGATATCAATGGGTATAGATTAAAAAACCCTCAGGTTACTGGAGTGGAGGTTAACCATGATCTCCATTGAATTACAGAACATGCTGGAGCAGCCAAATGGCCTACTCCTGTTCTATACATCAGTTAGATACTCCATCAAGAAAAAAATAAATAAAATTTTGTCTCTCTTTTCAGGCGTAGTTGGATCTGTTGTACATTTCCTGCTTTCATTTCATCTAATTGTGTTATAGGCTTGGTATGTCCTACTGCTGATTCCTCTGTGATGTTGCCTTTTCACAGTTACTTGATTTTTTATGAAAATATTTAAATCGTAACATGTTCCAAAAGTTCTCAATAAAAGCTTTCTTTCATCTTTTATTACTTCTTCATGTTCTCATTATTTCTCTTTGGCTTCTGCTTTCATTTCTTCATTTAAGCCTCAGGTTCTACAGGCCTTGGGCCAGCTTGTCTCAACAACAAAAATGCACTACATCTGGCTACTGTGATTATGATCACAAGCGTCGGTAATGTTCTCACCACTGCTATAGTGCTGGTTTTAAAAATGTACCTTAAACATTGTTAATTTAAATCCCCTTCCTTTTTCTCCACTAGCCTGCCTACACCTTGTCTAATTTTTGTAAATGCCCCACAAAGACACACAATTACGTTCACAGCATATGAGATTGGGAGCCAAGTAGCAGACTTGAAGGGCAATGTCAGGCCCACTGCCCCCAGAAGCAGAGTATACGTGGCCACAGGGGTAGCCAAGTGCTGAAGCAAGCTGGTTAGAAGACCTGCCTCAGTGCCTTGGGACTTCATTCCAGTTGTGTTTTAAGATCTTAGGCCCTGTAGCCCTCACCCACCCCCATGAATCTTTATATCCTCATATTAACTCATAATTCCAACCACCCCCCATGATCCCTTATACCCCCAGGCCAACTCACCTAGTATCTACCTTAATCGGACCTCTGGAGCCATGTGGAGATAAAATAAATTTCTAAAATCTAATACAGATTTCACTACACAGCCTTGCCCATTCAAACTTTATTTTTTTTAAAGCTCAAGTGCTTAATCTAAAATAAGAACTTCCATTCAGACCTACATCAAAGACAGCAACCTTTTAGTTGCCTCTTTAAGCTGTCAATTAAACTGAACACAGAACACCCCTGCCAAGATAATTGTAGCTTTATGAATGCCTGGCTGACTACAAAGAGCCCTTAAGGAAATATCAACAAACAGCTCTTGAAACTGCTATAACAGATTTAAAAAAACTTCACTGTTACCTGCAGCCTGTTTTTTCAATTTATAAAAGGGCGGAGGATTTAAACAACTGCACATTGTGACAGTTATACAGATGTTATTCACCCTTTAAGAGCCTTTATGTCTATTCCATAACTTTGTGACTCCCACACTATGGGTTAAATCCCTTGCAGCAGCCAAAAATGGGATCTATTTGAACTGAACATTGAGTTCAAATGGCCCTGAGTTCGAGTTTCCCTCAATGCCCTCCCCCCTTTCCTTTACTGGTAGAAATTGGATCTATCAGATACAGTGAGGGGCAGAGTTTTCACATCCAGGTGCAGCCCGCCATTATGGAACCTCTGCAGAGCCTCTATGACTGTGCAAATATCTGGGCATTATGAAACGGTTTGAAAAGGTGGACAGAATTGTTTTCACCTGTGAGACAAACCAAAATTAGGAGCCATAAAGGGAATTCAGCAGAAACTGCTTTACTTGGAATGATTAAAACCTGAAACTCACTACCACAGACATAGGAGAAGCAAATAGTATGAATGAATACAAGAGGGAGCTAGATAAGTAAAGAAATAGAAGGATAGTTTGATAGGATTAACAAAGTGGGGGGAGGCTTGTGTGGAGCATAAACTCCAACAAAGTTGTTGAATGGCCTGTTTCTGTGCTGTACATTTTGTGTAATTCTATGTAATCTTCAGCTGACATGGAACACAAAGACCCATTCAACTTTTGCACGCCTTTGCCGCTGGCTAGTATACTCTAGTGAATCAACATCCAAGATTTTTCTCCTATATTTAAATTCTTCACCTCACTTTATTGGGAAACCTTCAGCCTTACATCAAATCCTATAATCCTTTGTTTTTTTTTTGAGTCTAAATTATTAACTGTTCCTCACCATCACTATGGAGGCAGATGGTATATAATTATAACATTTCTATAAATCATCCTAGAATTCAAAGACACTAAAGGAAGATAGGACTTTGGCTGACAGCACACATTCAGGACACATAGGTGGTCAGGAGAAAACCTAAAATTTAATTTTGTTCTAATAACAACAGGTTCAACCTGAACGATTAACTTTATTTCTCTTTCCATTAACACTACAAACCTACTGTGCTTTTGCAGAAATTTTCTGTCCTTATTTCAGATTTCTAGCAGTATTTTGCTTTGCTTCAAGGCCCTACTTGCCTAAAACAGGCTGACGTTATTCTCCATTGATTTGAAGGGAGAATAATGAGACAAACATATTACCAGGACCATCATGGCAGTCGTCAGTCCTGCACTAAGGTGTGAGCAGAGGTTTCCTCTTTTTACAATGCACCAAAAAAAAAACAAGTAATACAATAATCATTTGGCAGAAAAAAAATCTTTCCAACATAGAACAAGATAAATGATATTAGCCTTAATATTAGTGCCTAGTTTGATAGATTTTGCTGCACATGATGTTATGCTAAAATAGAACTTAATCTAAACC
This sequence comes from Carcharodon carcharias, assembly GCF_017639515.1. Classification (NCBI taxonomy): domain Eukaryota; kingdom Metazoa; phylum Chordata; class Chondrichthyes; order Lamniformes; family Lamnidae; genus Carcharodon; species Carcharodon carcharias. Next base: position 29,060,637 of record NC_054474.1, read on the forward strand.
AAGTAGAATGACTCACTCACATATACTTTAAGCATTGCATCATTACATCACCTCAAATTTTCACTATGCATATTCAATATATTCAACAATAACATAAAATTGTAACATTTGCTCTTCTGGAGTTGGATGGGGAGGAAAGCAGGCAATATGGTCAAAATCTTACAGGTTATAAAACAAAACAAACAACAACAAAAAAAATCAACCTGTTGATTTTTAAGAGATATGTCAATATCTTCTTGAATTGTTACCTCTACCTCTGCCCTGTAACGGGGAAAGAGTTCAGCAAATAGTTCAGCTGTCGGTGTAACCCATCCTCTGTTGACCTTGCTGTCAACCCATGGAAAATGAATGTGCCTACTTCTACAGTCGAGAACCTTGACACACATCAACCCTCACAAGTCAAAGGGCAAAGAATTGGCAAGTGACTGATGGACAAAAAAAAGTCAAAAATCATTTCTGGATTTGATTGGCAAATACAGGGCATGTCAAAGCTGGGCTTTGATATCTTCTTAGAAGTGGGAGGCTAAAGATGTGAAATTAAAAAGTTATTACAGACTTTTTAAAATTGGTTTCAAGTCACAGAGCTGCACAGCACTCTGCAATTTCAGCCTTAAAATTCAGAACCCAGGGACGCAACCCATTCTTACACCAACGAATCATCAAGAGCTAGCCCAATTATGGGCACTTCCTTATAGAACTCAATTTTTAAAACTTCATGTTACTAGTAAACTGTTATCTACAACTGCAAAAGCACAAATAACCACTACCAAAGGTACTGGAACAAATGTCATTGCTGTAATATGCACAACTTTCATTTAACTCAATCACCTGTTTGAGATTCAGCAAACAAAAATAATCAAGAACAGAGTCATGGAAGAGCTCCAGCTAAATGAGCCAAGGTCCTTCTCCTTTACTCTACATTTATGGAATTACAATAGACAACACCATTTCCTATTCACTTCTTATATGCAATTCTGATCTAAATAAAATGTGTTTCCAACAATTCCAATTTAATACTATGTGTTAAAATGAGTGAACAAACTTAGATTTAACCTGCAGATTGTAAAACACCAGAAATCTTATCACATTATGTACACATTTGTTCTTATTCAGAGTTGATCTGAATGAATGATTCAGTGAGCTGTGGTACAATGATCAGTCAATTGGATCATTTTTAATTACATTTTATATGAATCTTATTCCAAGCAGAATCCTGATAAAGCATAATGTTGCTTGGCAAACTAGTTACTTGTCACCAAGATTTAACTCAGTTGGGTGTCAGCTGCAAAATCATTTAACTTGGTGAATTAAACTAAATTAAGACCATTTGCTACCTAATTAAGATAAAAGCAAAATACTGTGGATGCTGGAAATCTTGAAATCTGTTGTGATGAAAGGTCATCAACCTGTGAACTCTGTTTATCTCTCCACAGTTGCTCCCTAACCTCCTGGGTATTTCCAACATTTTATGTTTTTATGCCATTGAATTAAGATTGTCCATATCTTGAATGTTTAAAGTTAACAGAGTTTCTATTTATTACCATTGACCACAAATTGCCAATAAGGATTATTGAGAGAATATTTTCCCTTACCATCCTTGTATGTTATCTGGGAGCAAAGCCTAGAATTTTATTGTTCAAGGAATTGTGGTGTGGGGAAGATAGGAAGGAATAATAAGATAGTGTTGCCTCATATTTTTAACCATTAAGCTGCAAACTACAACACATCAAATAGATTTACAACAGTAACAAAAATTATGTATGGCATCTTTAACAAATAAAATGTTTCAATGCACTTCACAGGAGCAATATTAAACAAAATTAGACACAGGACCACAAAAGGCAATATTTGAGCAGATAAAAGCTTGGTCAAAGAGGTAAGTTTTAAGCAGTATCTTAAAGAAAGAAAGAGAAGGTGGCAGGCAGGAAAGTTTAAGGAGGAAATTTCAGAGCTTAGGTCCTAAGCAGCTGAGGCACAATCACCATTGGTGGTGTAGTTAAAATTGGACATGCTCAGGGGGCTAGAAGTAGATGAGCACAGCTATCTCAGAGGGCTGTGGGGCTGGAGGAGATTGCAGGGATAGGGAGGGCTGAGGCCAAAGAGGAACTTGAAAACAAGGATGAGAATTTTAAAATCAAGGCAATGACATCAGCTAGGATTGCCTTGGAATAGCCAAGTCTCAAAGTAAAAAAAGGCACGAATGAGGATTTCAGCAACAGTTGAGCTGGGGCCAGTGCAAAGTTGGGTGATGTTACAGAGGTGGAAATAGGCGGTCTTAGTAATGGTGTGGATATGTGGTCAGAAGCTCATCTCAGAGCCAGATGTGACACCAAAGTTTCAAACAGTCTAGGTTAGGCTCAGATTATTGCCAAGGAGAGGGGTGGAGTTGATAGCTAAGGAATGGAGTTTAGAACGAGGACTGAAAACAATGGCTTCAGTCTTCCCAGTATTTAATTGGAAGAAATTTTTGCTCATCCAGTACAGGATTTTAAACAATCATCTAATAATTTAGTAACAGTGGAGGAGTTGAGAGAGATAGTGGTGAGGTGAGCTGAATGTTGTCAGCATACATGTGAAAACTACCGCTGTCCTTTTGGATGATGTCACCAAGGAGCAGCATGTAGATGAGAAATGGAGGGCAGTCAAGGATAGGTACCTTGGAAACACAAGAGGTAATGATATGAGAGCGGATGAGAAACCATTGCTCCTGCTGCAGTGATTCGTAATGAAAAGCCCTGATTTCTGAGACGCAATGTTTGCATTATATAGTATGATCATAAATTAGTGAAATAAACAATGATTTGAAGTGCAATAGAAATGATTGATTACTGGACTCTTTCAAGCCTTCATTATTCATACTTCTTTATATTTTATAAGTTGAAATGTAATTTCTCATAAACAACATTTATGTAGCACCTTTAATGTAGGTAAATGTCCCAAGACAGACAGCTTTAAAAATAAACTTACCTCATTGTTTCAGACCCTCACCTGAGAATCTCATCTGTTTCTGTCCAAAGGATAATGTAACATTGTACAGTGATGATAAACTTGAGTTTCTGAACCTCAGAAGGATATTCGAAAGTTGCCATGTTAGCAGAAAAGGCAATCGATGTTTTATCTGACACATGGTAAATGTTTTGTAATGTTGTAAAACGGGTTACTTTTAAGGGAAAGTTTATAAATCTGTTGAAAATGTGCAACAAGTCAGACAGAGTCTGCAAAGAGAAATGACTGATTCTGGTGCTTTGAGCTTATAACCATTCATCAGATCAGTTCTGACAAAGCCTTACTCACTTAAGGTGTCATAACCTGTTTTTTTTTATTATGATGCTGACTGACTTGTTGCCTATTCCCCGCATTTTCTGTTTATATTTCAGATTTCCAGCAATTTCAGTTTATTTTCCAATTTATCAATTTGTTATTAAAAGCTCCATCTAAGGTTCCCTCATGTCATTGTTCCAGGTATTGTGCGTGCCATCACTGCACCTATTTTCCCATTATCAGGTGACAGCAGCTCCCCAGCAATCCTCCAATGACTGATCTCTTCTTTTGAAGTAGAGCGAAAACTGCTAAACCATACTTTTACCAGCTCATATCAATGTAGATTAATGCACCAGTCCTAAAAATGTACAAAAAAGGTGATGTTCAGAGTGGGCAGTTAATCTAAACATAACAAATCTTTCAGAGTTATTATGGACCGAATTGAGTAATTAGAGAAGCAGAGAGGCTTGATGATATTGAAGGAACAAAGAACAGAAGAAAAGCAACGACAGTGCTTGGAGTGTAAGCAAGAATTGCTAGGTGAAGCAAGGCAATTTATAGGGGCACAGCCTTCATAAACCATTTTTATTTGTTTGCCAAATGACAGATTCTGATGCAAACTGTCTGTTCCCATTGCAAAAATGCTGAATTGTTTGCCTGTGGCTTTAAAACAATGATGCACTCCTGTCTAGCTGATCTCTCACCCAGTAAATGAAGCGCCTTTTGAATGCTGGGAGTGCTGAACAATCAGGTAAGGCTGATGGGAAAAGAATAACCTGGCAACTTCAGAGAACCAGTAAAATTCTGCAGCATTTGAAAATAATCTTAAAACTGGCCCACCAAGTACTTGCACATTGTTTCGTAGCTGAATTCTCTTTGTCTTTTTAATCCATTGCTTACCCATGTTTATTATTCTGAATTATCAATGAAGCTACATTCAGCAAAGATTACTATGAATTTCCACAACTGAGCTACATGAGTTGCAATGCTTTTAGAAGATTCATTTCTTTTTAATATTTAGAAGTGAATGTCAAAAATGACTTCACTAGGGCAATGAATATGTCAGCACTCTTCCATCAAACCTAAGACCAAAAATACCAAAACAAATAAAGAACAGAGGATGTTGTTTCTCACCCCCTGTGCTGCCCTGGCTACATTTAACCAAGGGAGATTCCCAACCATCTGGAAATGTTTGGATTTGACCTTTTTCTGCAATAAGGGAGCCAACACACTGCAGCTTAAAACTGAACAGGAATGTTTTCCATAGTAGCAATCTGCAATCCACATCTCAGTAAAGTTGGGTACTAAATTTTCAGCTGTTGAAACTTGCCAAACACCCCCCAACTCCCACTTCATCTGAAAACACTGGACATGATCAATAGTTCCATTGATGGATGTGAAGAAATAAAAGACATTGGCATAGGTCTTTTGTTAAAATTGACCAAGTTCTCAAGAAATCATTGGGCGAGGTGAGGGAATAGCGATGCATTCTCAGTCTCCTACTTATTTGGCATAACTCCAGTGGAAGAGCCTTGGTCATTCTGAAAAGTTGACACAAATGATCTTTACACCATCCTTCCAGAGTTTCTGTGATTTTTCCATCAAATTCATGGAAGATCAGTCAGAAAATCCTTGTGGAAATAGAGCCTTCCCAACCCCCAGATATCATCCTATTACTCTTCCTTAAAAAGAAAGAATACTGGAAATGCCTTGCTGGTCTGGCAGCATCTGTGGAGACAGCAACAGAATTATTGGCCCAAATCTTTTGTACTCTGGATTGTGGAGACGGGACGTGCATTGGAAAATGCACATCAGGACCCTGCAGATGTTAATTTGTGCAGACAGTCGGGAAATTGCCTGAGAAGTTTAAACTTTTGAAGGGCTGATTCCCTGCTGTCCGGAATCCTCTGAAAATATCTCCAGCCCTGAGCTCAGGACAGATATACAGGACTTACCTGCATACTTACCCAGGAAACGTTACACAGTTTAATAGCTGGTCTAACTCAGTGGTTAGCCAGAGTAACTCAACTGAGCACCACAACCGACCCCCTCAATCACTCTCCCAGCCACCCTGCCCCCTGACCAGCACCCTGACCACATGACCCAACTATCTCCCTGACCACCCGAGAACACGCTGAAATCCCAGCTAACCCCAGACCACTGAACTAAATCCCCCACCTTCACCTGGCTACCACCCGACTAACCCCCCACCCGACCAGACCCGACCAACATCAACCCAATCCGACTACTTCCCAACACAATCACCTACCTACCCAACCCACCTAGTAACTTACCCACTACCCACACCACTCACCTTACCCACTTACCCAGTTAAGCACTCACCTACTTACCCACCTCACCCACCTCATCTACCACACTCATCCACCCATTCACTCATTCACCCACTTACCCATTTGCACACCCATTCATTCACTAACCCATAATCATTCATTAAAATACCTGGGCCTTTTAAAAGCTTACCTGAATACGGCAGCTACTGTCACCAAAACGGGGTGTGTCCTCTCTTTCCCCTGACTCTCCTGTGTTCACTGGACTTACCCTGGAGAGGCGGCAGTGCCCATTTCTGCTTCAGCCGGGATAGGAATATCTAGGCCAATGTTTACTTGCCGCTGACTGGAGGATCCAGGGCAATGTTTCAGGTTAATGGCCTTTCATTAGAACTGGTAAAAGTTAGAGATGCAACAGTCTTTAAGCAAGTACAGAGGCAGGGAAATGGGGGAGAGGTGGAAAGAACAAAAGAAAGGTATGCCATGGGGTGGAAGGCAGGACAGATTAAATGCCAAAAGGCATGATGGTGCAAAATAAATGGTAATGGGACAAGTAAAGAAACAAAACATGGATCTAGAGATGTAAATGGGAATAGCACAATCATTACCAACAGTTGCTGCCTAAAAAAACGGGGGCAGTGATTATGACCTGGAATTGTTGAGCTCCATATTGAGCCCAGGAGTCTGATGCCCTGAGTTCCTTGAGTGTCTATTGAGCTTCATTTGACCAGTGTGAACAGAGAGATCAGAGTGGGAGCAGGGCAGAGAATTAAAGCGACAGGCGATTAGAAGTTCGGGGTTCATACTTGCGGACTGAACGCAGGTCATTGAACAGAAACGTTAACTCTGTTTCTCACTCTTCGGATGCTATTTGACCTGTTGAGTATTTCTGGCATTTTCTGTTTTTATTTCAGATTGGAGTATAATGTGGGAAAATGTGAGGTTATTTACTTTGGTAGGAAGATTAGTAAAGCATAACATATTCTGATTGGTGGGAAACTTTTAAGAAGGATTTGGGTCTCCTCAAAAAGAACAACAAAAAGTTAAAATACAGGTGCAGCAAGCAATTAGGAAGACAAAAGCATGTTGCCTTTAGTGCAAGGGGGCTGGAGTGTAAGAGTACAGGGCTTTGGTGAGAGTACACCTGGAGTATTGTGCACAGTTTTAGCCTCCTTATCTGAGGAAGGATATACTTAAGTTGAAGGCAATACAGCGAAGGTTCACTACGTTGATCCATGGGATGCGAGGGTTGTCCAATGATGAGCAGATTGGGCCTATACTCTGGAGTCTTAGGGGCTTAGCAGAATGAGAAGTGATCAACTACCTCCCCGACCACCCGAGAACACGCTGAAATCCCAGCTAACCCCAGACCACTGAACTAAACCCCCAACCTTCACCTGGTTACCACCCAACTAACCCCTGACCCGACCAGACCTGACCACAATCAACCCAATCTGACTACTTCCCAACACAATCACCTACCTACCCCACCCACCTAGTAACTTACCCACTATTCACCCCACTCACCTTACCCACTTACCCAGTTACTCACTCACCCACTTACCCACCTCACACATCTCATTTACCACACTCACCTACCCATTCACTGAGGATAGAGTAGCTACTGCAAGATATAAGCAAAAAACTGCGAATGCTGGAAATCCAAAACAAAAACAAAATTACCTGGAAAAACTCAGCTGTTCCGGCAGCATCTGCGGAGAGGAACACAGTTAACGTTTCGAGTCCAAATGACCCTTCAACAGAACTAAGTAAAAATAGAAGAGAGGTGAAATAGCTACTGCAAGATTTTTTCCCAGGCTGGAGAGCTTAGAACACAAGGGCACAGTTTCAGGATAAGGGGTTGATCATTTAAGACTGAGAAGAGGAAGAACTTCTTCACCCTGAGAGTTGTGAATCTTGAGAATTCCCCACCCTAGAGGTTTGTGGACGTTCAGTTGTTGAGTATATTTAAGGCTGAACTGGATAGATTTTTGGACTCTAGGAGTATCAAAGAATATGGGGATCAGGAAAGTGGAATTGAGATCAAAGATCAGCATTGATCATATTGAATAGTGGAACAGGCTCAAGGAGTCATATGGCCTACCCATGATGCTATTTCTTATGTTCTTATATCAATGCGGGAAATGCTAGCTGTGATCACTGGCTAAAAAAACGAGCAAGCTATGTTTTTGTACTGTTTTTTCTGGCTATCAATTTCCAAATACAACAGCTGTTGGAAAATTGTGGGAAATAAAAGAAACACAGAAATGATACTGAAATTTGCTGGCAGTTTATGTTATACATTTCTTTACAAAACAATTCAAATTTTAAATATGTTACTCAATTCAAAATTGCAACAGGCACTGGGTTTTCACCCCTGAGGTGGCTGCACAGAGCTGGGTAACCTTCTGGTACGCCTCGGGAAAAAGTACCCTGAATGAAGGGATCTTCATTTTTGGGGTGAGGGGTGGGGTGGGTGGAGGCAGTGGGTGCATGTTAGAGTCAGGCTGCTGCCCCCGGAAACAGTTCTGAGGTGGCCAAAGATGCAGCTGGCTGTCAAGGCGGGTTGGTTAAAAGGCCAGCCTCAGTGTCCCAGTTGTGTTGTTGAATATTAGACCCTCTAGCCTTCATCCCTCACATCCTCTCACCCTCCCACACACTCCCCTTGCCCCATCCATGCTTACCCATGCCCCTGTACCCACCCCCAATGGCCCCTCATACCCTCCATGCCAACCTATGCCCCCCACTAATTCCCATGGCCCTTTATAGTCCTTATGCCAACTTAGAGGAAACTCATGCCAACACATGATCCCCCACTCACTCCATGGTCCCTTATAACCCCTATGTCAACTTAGTGCCAACTCATGCCAGCCATGCCCCCAATGCACCAATCTTTCCCATTGCACCCTCCATGCCAACACATTCAATATTCCCCACGGGAAGACCTCAGGAGCAATGCCAAGGTGAAATAAAATAAAGTATCCATTACAGATTTCACTATCTATCTGAAAAAAACCTAATTGATAAAAGCCCATTCAATACATTTAAATTCCATCAAGTACTTAATCCCTCACAAAAACAAACGTTCATATTCATAACCCCAGATCAACGCCCGCTAATCCATAATAACCTCTTGAGGCTGCACTATGAATTTACAACCACCGCCCAGTCCCACTCCCCCCCCCACCCCCGCAACACTGTGATAATGATTGGCTGTGAAGCAGCCAAGTAGTAATAATACTATAATGATAGCTCTCAGGGTTATATCAACAAACAGCTATGGAAACTGCAAGCATCATAACTCAGAGCCACAGCAGGCTTTTTTTTTAATTTAAAGGGGAGAGGATTTAAATAACTTGATAGTTCCACAGACATTATCCATCTTTTACGAGCATTCACATCTACTCTCAAAACCTGCAGTTATACACTGCTGGGAACGAGCCTCACTCCTGTGAAAACTTCAACATTGAGTTCAGATAGCTCTGCTGGGTTAGGGTTTCCATCATGTACAAGTCACATCACACCCCCTTTCCCCTGCTGTTGCAAATAAGATCTGTCGGAAATTGGGGTGGGACTTCCAGATCCAGGGTTCCAGTGCCAGTTTGGATAAGGCATGGATGCTCTATTACTCTGTGAATATCTGAGCCTGGGAGTCAAGATCTGGTGTAATTTTCAGGTGAGTGGGGTTACAGGGCAAGGGTAGTTAGACCATAAAGCAGATAAGTAATTCACCCACTTTATTAATCAGACATTCTGTCCTTCATTTTATAGAATACTACAATTTAGTATTAATTATAATACCAAAGCCTACAGCAATTGGAGGCTATGAAGCTGGGTGGATTACGGTTTGTGTTTTTTTGCAGTATAGGTTGAGAAGCTGGGAGATGCAGAAAGAGATGCTGCAGCATCACCTCTGGCAGAAAGCTATAATTACAGTGTGACAAGTTTGAATTATAAATGTGGGCATAGGAATTTATATTGACAAAGTTGACATAAAACTGTGACAAGAAATGTGACTAGGGACTGGATAGGATGTGTCCACTTAATACTGTTAATATAGTATAGATGTATAGAAACAATGCAGTATTTTCTCTGTGCCAGTCAACAAAATAAATGCTGACATCAATATCGAGGTAACCATGTACATTACTACCCCTGGCTGAATCATGTGATACCCAAAGCACACCCAAAAGTTATGTCATCCCCACCAGCAAGATAAAGAAGAAAACATTAAACTGAGCAAAAGACAATATAAAAAGCTCTCTTACAAATATTACACAGGACACCAACACTGGAATGTTTTCAAAGCAGCACAGGCCCCATCACTTATAGGTTGCTGTCAATGCGATTGGCCTACCATAAGCATTGGACACTGTATGGACAGAGAGACTGAGGGACGAGGAAATGTCCAAGGCTGGGATTGAAATAACTGTTTTGCCATGGGACTGGCTTCCTTTACAGAAAGTGGTGTTCTCTCCAAAAACAAGGTTTGCTTCCCTATTTTTGACCAAATCCTTCCAGAACTGATCCTTATGTTTATCAACAACATCCACTCCTATATCTACTGGCTGTTGAATCATAGAATCATGGAATGGTTACACCACAGAAGAGGGTCATTTGGCCTGGCGAGGTCATGCTGGGAGGTTCTCTGCTCGAGCAATTAACCCAATCCCCTGTCCTTTCTCTGTTGTCCAGCAATTCTTTCCTCTTCAGTTGACATTTACAACGCTGATGACCACCAAATCTAACTTAATAAAACCCATTGAGACCCAGGAAATAGTCAGGCACAGAGCGATCCATGGAGGGATGTAAATGTAAATAAAATATGATAACAGTACAAAAAAGTGTATTGAATTGCCTGAAAAAGCCAGCACACTTAATGCACTATAAATAGAGACTTTGTAATTGGCTTCAGTGGAAATGGAAAATGGTTAGCGTCATCTGTGCAATGTAAGTGGTTACCCAGGATGAGCAGTGATGGTGTAAATAATGAGGACTGCAACACATCCTCCGCTTGAGTTGAGGTTGATGGACCAGTCAAGTTTATGCCATATAGTATATGATGTCATATTGACACGCTGTTGAGTCATAGCTTTAAAACACACTGTACATTGTGTATTAACCTGTATGAAATAGTCAGGTCCAATTTAAACAGTCACCCATCGCAGTTACTTTAATCACAGATGTGCTACTTTTACTCAAATCCACTCTCTGGTGAGCTGAATGGTTCACGTTTATGTGCTTTATGTTATAAAATACAGTGATGCATTCATTTTCACTAACCCTCAAAGGTACCTTAAGATGGGCTCTCTTGAGTCATGATTGTGGTTTAAAGCAACAAATATATACTTGAGTCCAAACAAACTTATTACTAGAGTGTACATTCTGTTATGATATCTTTAATAAAACTACAATGCTATCACAGGAAGCTGCCATTCAGAAGCCAGATTTTTTTTAAAGAGAGGGTGCTTAAACTTTTGCATTTCACAAAGAAATTTAACTGCTTGATAGATAGTAAGAGGGAATTTCTTTTCACACACACAGTTAAAGATTTAGTAAGCGTACAAATTGATGAGTTTTGTGCTCAGCAGATATAGTGTATGCAGCAGGTAAAATGTCCATGACTGACAATATGACTGTCAAACAGTGGAGGTCCTGGAAATGGTCATTCCTATGTAATCCAGGAAAGGAGCTAATGAAGAACAACAGAAAATGGTGATCACATAGCTCTTGTTTGCTCTAACCTCTCTCAATTACATTGGCTCCTCCTCCCCATTGGGCTGGGTTTAAAATTCTTGTACTCATCTATAAATAACATGCATAGTCTCACCCCACTACACCCCTGCAGGACATATGAGCCTAAAATATTATCAAGTGCCCTTCAGTGCTCTGACTCTGGACTTCCTGTGTATTTCACCCTCTAGTTGTACTCTACTCTCAACAGCAGAGCCTTCAGGTGTCTCTGCCTTCATCTTTGGAACTCCCTCTTCAAATTTCTCTGCCTTTCTATCTCCTGCCTGTTGTAAGGGTTTGTTCAATGTCTCACTAAGAAGTCTGGAGGCTTGTGTGGTTGAACGTTAAGTGTTTATTAACAACTCCTAACCATATACAGCTCTAAAGGATAGCCCTGACTAGGTACCATCTCCATGCTGGCTTCTGCCAGACTACTGTTATACTCTGTCCACTACCATGCGACTCTCTGCATCATACTGTGAGTGATATTGTGCTCCAGTCCCACATTAACTCACGCTATGCCAAACAGCCTTTTACAACACCTCCCCTCCAAGCCTTTACCCAAAAATATTTACATTACAATAATGTTACCCCTTCTCCCGACTCAAGTCTCTGACTTCACAAATTCAGATGACCTGGAGGCTTGACAATTCTTCCAGATCTCATTCTAGTCACATTTGGAGCAGTGGTAGGCTCAGTTGACTTGGGCAAGCTTTGTTTGGAGTTGAATTCGTTTTTCTGGCAGTAGGTTGTCTCCATTTGATTCACTTTCTGCACTCTCTAGAGTTGTGTTTCTCTTTATCAACAATCCATCTGCTTTGTTTGGACTCCATAGATTTGTCCCATTCCTTCCAAAGGGAATGTTCAGTCTGTTCATTGATGGGTAGGCTCAGGTTTTCTTTTTCTATGGGATCCACATGTACTTCCTGGAAGTTGATGTTTCAAAAATGGAACCTTCATTTCACAATTTCACCCAACTTCTTTACTCTCTTATTTTCCAGTTCTTTTTTCCAGCATGCTAATTTTTCCTTCAGCTCAGCAACTGCTCTGGTGAGTTCAGTTGTCTGTGTTTCAGAGTTATCTGCAGAATCCTAATACAACTGTAACAACTTCACCTCGACCTTCAGTTCTTTCTTCCATGGTCACTGATTGCTCCTTAGACTCATTCAATTCAATCATTAGATCCTCAATCTGTTTCTTAGAATTTTCCTTACAGCTTTTAAAGTCAGGGTTTGCTCTTTCATACTACATAGCTCAACTTTCATTTTCTTCAGACTGGATTGAAGTTCAAGACGTTCATCAGTTTTCGTTGTTAGTTCTGCATTAGGAACATAGGAGCAGGAGTAGACCATTCAGCCCTTCAAGCCAGCTTGGCCATTTAACTAGATCATGGCTGATCTTTTTTCTGGGTGCCATCATCCCGCATAATCTCCCTATCCCTTGATGTCATTGGCATCTAGAAATCTATCGACCTCTGCTTTGAATATGCTCAGTGACTGAGCCTCCATAGCCCTCTGGGGTAGAGAATTCCAAAGATTCACCACCCCATGAGTGAAGAGATTCCTCCTCATCTCAGTCTTAAATGGCCTATCACTTATTCTGTGACTGTATCCTCTAGCATGCAACCAATTGTTCTGATTCATCAACAATCCCATTTCCTGTTTCAGGCATTTTTCATGATACTTAATAGATATTTCTGATACTTGAAGTTCATCAAGTTCTAATTTTTCATTAGCAAACTAATCTTTCATACTTGAAAATTGATTCGCTACACTGAATAGTTTTTGCTTAGCAGAACCTAATACCTCTTTGCTATTCCTCAAGCTCACATTCTGTAACCTTACTTCAGCTAATTGTTTCTGAGACGCTTCATGCTCCTTTGTGAGAAATTCTACTTTCTCTTGCAACTGTTCAAATTTTTCATGACATCCTAGGTTTTTTATTTTCACTTCAGTCATGTCACTTTCCAACAACTCAATAGTTCTCAGTAGGTTTGATGCATCCTATGCTTTTTCCTTCTATTCCTTGATCTCGAACATCAGACTTACATTTTCCGTTCATATTTCTGTCTTTTGTTTCTCCATTTGCAGAAGAGCTATATCCTTGTCTTTCAGTTTGTTTTCAGTGTTAGCCAGGTCAGTCTCTGGTGGAGACTTAATTTGTTTTAGCTCTGTAATCGAGCTGCTTGTGGCTTCGTCATCTGCTCACAGCTTGGAAAACTCTATGGCTTTTCCTTTCAATGTATCTCTTTTCAATTGAGCTGGTTCTTCAGCTCTTCAGTCTCTTTCTTGTACCTCTTGGCTTTCTTCTGGAATATTGAACATTGCTGAGTCTTCTCTGCCAACTGGTTCATCGGTTCTTCCATTCTGTTGTTCAAGGCAGTTTTCATTTCTTCAGGCTGCTAAAGGATTATGTATTCCTTTTGCATTTGATCTTGGAGGATGATCAGCTGTTCTTTCAACTGTTTATTTTCTTGTTGACCCCTTGCCAACTCACACTGCACTTCAGTATATTACTTTGTCACTACTGATAGTTCCAATATAGCTTTTGCTGAAGTAGTATTCAACATCCTTTTTAACTCCTCATGTTTTTCCAGAGGCACCTATTGATTCCTCAAAAACTCTTTCAAGGCTGTACATTTTCTGCTCATTGTTGTGCCTGGCTGCACTTCTGGTTGAATTAATCCAACTAATTAATAACATGTCCCTACTCATGTGACAGAGTCACATGAGGGGACATATTTTATTACATTTTTAATGTCTTTATTATTTTTTAATATAACTCTTCATCTCCCTGAGGCAGCTCTGTTCCTCAGGGAGGTTATGAAGTGCGCACTCGCATGCATACGTGAAGTTTGCGTTCACCCCACTTGCAATCCCCCCTGCCACACAGGCAAGGCTGAGCACTACTGCCCGTGTTTCATGCTGGGCAGGCCTTAATTGGCCCGTCAGCATGACATCACCTTCCAGTCTCGATCGATAGCAGTGGTCGGCTTCCCAACCACCCCCATCTGCTCCCACCAAGCCTGCCCCATGCGTTTTCAAAGGTATATACTCAGCTTGAATCTTGTGGTTCAAGTTTTCCAATTCAGTTTTGATACAAACATTTTCCTGTGGAACAGCTTAATTTTCTTTTTTCAGGTTTTGTTTATTTTAGGTTACATCAGATAGCTTTCCTTCATTCATGGCTGTCTGCTCACCTCACACTAACACCTGCTGTTGAAATTTAGGTACTATGTCGGTATTTTCAAAAAACTCTATTTTTACTTTCACATGCTTCTCAGCCTCTTCTTTCCTCTGTACTAAACTCTTCAGCTTGTGCTCTTCAAAGTACTGACATGGTCTGCTGCTAACTTGTGGTTTGCTTGGGTATTGCCTCCCTCGCCCTGCGGCCTCCTTGCCCTTTTGTGCTTTATTAGGGTTGCTCTATACCTTCTTTTAAGGCCTGCACAGTCCAAAACTTGGAGTTTAAAATACTGGTCAAAGGTTTTTAATACCTCACCAAATATGGTTGAGAATTTATCTATACTTGCCTTATACATTGTCAGTCATTTCTGCAAATAGGTTCAAGAATATATTAATTAGTCATTTGGTAGTACAGAACTTGAGCATTGCCGAAAAAAGGGACTTTTTCTCGAAGCTTTTTGTCTTGCACTCATTAGGGCAATTCACAAGAAAATACCAATGTCAGAGGAAACAGCATATTTATAACGTATGAAAAGAGAGTGTTTATTGGTTGGCAAGCGGTCTCTGATTGATAGAGGTCAGTGCCATTGTGATGCTAGGTATGTAGGCCATATGCCCTAAAGACTGGCAGATCATATCAAACAGCAAATCCTATTTGCTGTTTGCAATGGGCAAGGTATGGAGTGCACCCAACTAGCCTGTGCTTGCAAAACTCAAAACACAGTTTCCAACATTAGATGTGATTCTGTGATTGGACAACATTTGCTAAATAGTCCTCTGGGTGCTAAGAATTATGCTGGCAACTAATTTAAGGTTGTCAGTGGGGCTTGCAGTGTGGCACATTTGCATGTACTGGAAGCTACATATATTAATACACAGCGCCCTGTTCTTTGCAGACAGAAGGAATCCGTAGACACATCGGGTCTGTTTCAGCTAAACAAAAACAGCCATTCGCTGGTTCATTCCCCAGGGCAATGTCTTGACTAATCAGAGTCAAGCTACCTGGGTTAAATTTCAAACAGTTCTTGGAGGTTAACTGTCAATCACCATCCACTAGTGCATTCTCCATGGCAAAGCCTATACCAATCAGGGTCCACTTGCCAACCAATCAGCACTCTCTTGTCATACAGTGTAAATATGCTGTTTCCTTTGAAATTTATTTTTTTTCTGAATTACTTTGATGAGTGCAAAACAAAAAGCTTTGACAAAAAAGTGTACATTTTTTCGGCAATACTCAATATTATATTAACTTGCATTCCCTCTGAATTCCTACTTAATCCTATGGTACTCCAATAACTTAAAACTTTTGCATCTTGTTTGGCCCTTTGTCAACCCAAATTGACCTGGTAGTTTTAGTTTACTATCCATGGCTGTTTTTGTAACAATTTCAATTTTTTTTCTTTTCAAAATGGTGCCGCAGTAACCATTTCTTCCTATGCTTGTTGGGTTTTGATGGGCAGTCCTGACCTCTTTGGGATTTATTTTCTGCAGTGTTTTATTAAATCAATGATTTGGAGCCTTCCCCATGATTTCAGAAGATTTTTGGGTGTGTAATAATCAATTCCCAGCTTTGGCCGAGGTTTTTAAACCTTCTGTTTCTTTGTTTTCCTTTAAAAGAGCTCAGCTGCCATATGCTATGGCACTGAATCTGAACCTGGGTTGGCCACAGCGATTTTGGAAACAGGCTGCTGGACTTTGTAAAGCACTGAAAACCTTTAAAACTAGTTCTGGCTTGGAACTGAATTTTTACTCACCCCTGCTAGGTCCTTTGACTCTGCACTTTGTGGGTATTCCATGGAACTTTGTAGAGTCCTTAGCTGCACAGTCAAGTTTTTCTTCTGCCATTCTATTTCCTGTTCTTTCAGGTGATCCCCAGTTGTGTCTTCACCTCAAGTGCTTTCAGTCACGTCAGAATGCTGCTCCTTTAGTTTTACAGCTTTCAGTTTTCTGCTCAAGCTTCTCTGAGGTCCTGGGTTTTTCCAAGAGCTGCCACCATGTTGCAACAGGTTGTTCAGTATCTCACTAAGAGGCCTGGAAGCTTGTGTGGTTAAAAGTTGTTTACTAACAACTCATAACTATATCTATCTGCAAGGGATAGTCCTGATGAGGAACCATCTCCATGCTGGCTTCTGCCAGATGGCTACGGTATTCTGTCCACTACATTGAGGCAATGGAGTAGTGGTATTGTTGCTGGACTAGTAATCCAGAGACCCAGGGTAATGCTCTGGGGATCTGGGTTTGAATCCTGCCATGGTAGATGGTGGAATTTGAGTTCAATAAAAATCTGGAATCAAAAGTCTGATGATGACTATGAAACCATTGCCTATTGTTGTAAAAACCCATCTCGTTCACTAATGTACTTTAGGGAAGAAAATCTGCTGGTCTGGCCTACATGTAACTCCAGATACGTGCTGAATCTTAAATGCCTTCCAAACAAGAGCAATTTGGGATGGGCAATAAATACTTGCCTAGCCAGTGACACCCATATCCCATGAATTAGTTTTAAAAAATGTGAACAGTACTGTTCTCCAGTCTCACATTAACCCTTGCTATGCTTACATCCTTATACTACATGTCCCACCTTGAAAAGCCTTGTCAAAATGCATGACTTTGATCATCTCTCCTAACCCACCTGCAAAGGCCCTGTGTTGGAACTTTTTCTTCCTTAAGCAACATGAGAAGTATTACTACTTCAAAGGCATTATATAAATGCAGATTGCCTCCATTTCTCTGTGAAGGAAGAAACTACTGACCTCCATGTGGTACTTTGCTACAACAGTTTGATGAATATTGATAAATGACTGAGGGAATTTACGCATCTCGGTCTGAATACAGTTAAACAATGGCATCGCTCCAACGTACTGTGTAACTGCAACAAACTTGCTAATAATCACATTTATATGAAATGTATGCCTGACATAAAATTTTGTTGTAGTTAATTCTAAAAAAATGACCCAGAAAAAATAACATTTCTAGTCTTTCTACATAATGTCCTGCATCACATAAACATATTTTCAAACCCAAAAATGAGAAAATCTGTGCAAATACGAAAAGATATGCAGCATTGCCAGGAATTGAAGGCAGCAGTCTAATTTCAAAGATTCAGAGAATGATTGTATATCCCTCCAGCACTGTTTCCATAGCTTATAATATTATTCGAACACCATAATTAGATTACAGCCTGTAACTCACTCCTACATACACATCATTATACATAGAAAACATCTCAATCTCTCAATTAGACTCCAGAGTGCTCACTTCTGTGTAACTGTTATTTTTTCTATAACAGACTGAATGTCTTGGTTTAACTGCAGCCCATAATTGACTCTCCGATATCGATTATACATTCCCAAATTCTCATTACGGATTTGAGCTCATAATTTAAGTTTACACGTCAGTGAATTACAAAGGGGCTGCTGCAATGTTGGAGGTGCCATCTTTTGGGTGAGACATTCAACCAAGGCCTATCTGTTTGCTCTGCTGGATATATAAGAGCTATGGCAGTATTTGAAGAAGGGTAAGGGTTTACCATATATCATGGCCAACATTCCTCCATCAACCAACACCACCAAAAACAAACTATCTAGTGATTTCATTCATTTTCTAATAGTGGGCTTTTTCTGTTTGCAAATTAATGCCATGTTTACCTACATACAAAAACATTAGATGAAACAAGGGAGGGAGGAGACACAAGTGGAGCATAAACACCGACACAGACCAGTTGGGATGAATGGTCTGTTTCTGTACTGTAAATTCTGTGTGAAAATTTAAAAGCAATCCATTTACTGGTGAGGTATGTTGATGTTTCCTGAGAACATGTTAAGTAAGGTGCCACTTAAATGCAAGTTCTCAAGGTTTTTCTTATATATCAATCAGCTATACCTGCTAATTAAGAGGAACATTATTTCATCTCCAGCTTTCTATTACTTTTCCCCTTACCTATTTTCTCCTTTCTCCTCTTCTGAAGGCATTGACTATTGCAATAAAGTTTCATTGGCACTGTTTTCCAACTGGCACATTTCCCAAGTGGTCATTATTTGTGCATGAACTCTGACAGTAAGGGTCAGGAATCTATTTGTCCATGAGGGTTATCAGAGCCAAATCCAATCCTGTTCTCACCTGATGCCCACACATGTGCTTCCATCAGATATTTCTGCATAGCAAACCATTGCTGATGATCCTCATGCTAATCCAGAGGCACTGAGGCAAATTATAATTCCTGACTGATTGAAATCACACAACTCAGCACAGATCATGAATTGAATTTGAGACATTCCTGCTCTGAACTCACTGAACTATTCTTACTATAATAAAATGTCATGGGATTGGATGATGCTTTTATTGAATTACATATATTGTGAAATACATACTGTACTGATTTTAATCCTGTCCACATCCAGATAACAGTACTAATGGTTAAAAACTTATGGTCTGACTCTTAATCTGTATGGAAGGCAGAAATGCAGAGCCTAGTTTATATGGAACATAAAAGGTAAAAAAAAGAAACTGTCAAGGATAATGGCAACATTTCTGTTTATGGGAGGAGGAAGAGAAGGAAAAATGAAGGGGTGGGGGGAGGAGAGAGGTAACTGGTGTCCAGATTTAGTCATAAATTTTGAACATTTAAGATTCAACTTGTGAAGGTGAGCAAGCTTTCATGTGCAGGTGAGCAAACTAACAAGTTTAGACTCTATCTCCTCCTTTCTCTCCTTCTTGTGATTGTCAGGATCAACTGACGTCATGCTCGAACATAAAGATACAGAAATGTCGTGAAAGTTGACTGAGCATCATGAACCTTCAAAGTTTGACTCATGTTCATCCCAGTGACTATCCCTGGCATTTAATAACACAAAGCCTTATGGAAGATTTGTTTGCAAGTTATTTTCTCAGGGAAGCTTAAGCTAACAACATATTGAAAGATGCCAATGGCATAGCAATGCAGGGAAAAAGCCATTTCTCAGCTAATGCTCTCTGAATTTTATTATCTTAGTTATTAAGAAGTCAGTGTTAGGAAGTGAGCTGAGCTTTGGATATAATACAGTTTAGTCATATGATCAATATTACAGTTAGATAGTGAACAGTGTGCCTACAGAGACATAGATGACTAGAAATAGAATGAGAAGATGCACTGACCTGAAAGTCTTTTCTCCCTTGTATTTTTCCAGATTATATCCCATGCTTTGTTGGTAGAATCCTTAATGTGTTCACTGAAGGAGCGTCTTAACGGAGATTTGGAGTGAAGAGCCATTCCCTGCTTGTCACTCTGCTGAATTCCCCACATACAGAAAGTGTTTCTGTTCCATTAAAGATCTGGATGATACAGAGAGAGAGAGAGAGAGAAACTCCACTCAAGACACCACCAGATAGAAAATCTGCAGCCTACAAAAAAGGAGCCAGTTTGGAACAAACAGCCTGGGTCAAACCATTTCCTGATGTGGAAAGAAGTTGTTAGTAATCTGCTGACACCCTTCTCCAAAAACCTCCCCTCCAGTGCCTTGGGGTCAGGCCAGACTGGAAAGGAAACAGCAATCCATTGGGGTGCCCCCTCCTCTCCTCTCACAACTAAACACAGTCTTACAACACAGCTGCCACTTACTATACACTTGCATTTCAAAAGTTACAAAAGACAAACATTTAGACAAGCACGGCTTTAATAAGTCTTAAAACGGTTTTAAAAAGATTTTCATAAGGCATCACATTGACATAGGACAGGAGTTCTGCTTTTTACACAGCTGACCCATTTCAATATTTTTTTTAAATATGAAGATGAGTTCATAGTTACCATAATTTCTGGAGTAGAAGCAACATTATTTTGATAAGCTACACTGGAGGGGAAGAAACACATTTTAGAGCTTTCATAATCAAACACCATGTTGCTTTACAGTGTCAATTTTTTAAAAGAGCTTATTTGATACTTCAAATGTTTTAGCCCATTTTATTTTTGGAAACGTTGGAAAATCTGGTGTATAAACCACATATCGCTAACAGAAAGAAAGGCATGCATTTTTACAACACCTTTCACAGCCTCAGGATGTCCTAAAACACTTAACAGCTAATTAAATGTTTTTGAAATGTAGTCAATGTTGCAATGTAGGAAATGCACCAGCCAAATTGTGCACAGAAAGCTCCTGCGAGCATCAATGAAATAATGTCCACATAACTTGTTTTAGTGGTGTTAGTTGACAGGTTATTTTTGGTCAAGGTATGATGAGAACTTTGCTACTCATCTTCAGGATAGCCTCTTGGGATCTTTTACTTCCACCTGAGAGGGCAGGGGGTGCCTTGGTTTAACATATCCAAATAATGGCATCTCTGTCAGTCCAGCACCCCTATACTCTATTGGGCTCTCAGACCAAATTTTGTGCTCAGGCCCCTGGTTGGGCCTTGATCTCCTGGCTTATATAGCCTTATGCCTTCTAAATAAGGAGTATGATCTATATGGGTTCTACAAAGCTGGCAACAGTACAAGAATGGGTTCCCCCAGATAACCCCCCATCCTGGTCTGGGGAAGACTAGAATACATTGGAAGGAAGTCTATAGCCAGCTGAGCCACAGCATAAAGCTGGCATTAAAGGGAAACCATTGAACAAACAGAAAAGAACTGGATATCCTCCTCATGACCAAAACAGTGTGACTAATCAGCTTCATACTTGCACGGTGCTCTAAAAGAGTGACAAGTTAAACAGATTCCTGGTCAATGCATTGAAATGCCATTGGAAAAGTAGGACCATCCTGTCAATATACACACAGCATCGGTCTGATTAATTTGGAGTTAGGAACCTGACACTTAGATGAATTCCAGATCCTGATGCCATGCTCGAGCTGCATCGCTCCTATGACGTCCACAACTGGCCTAATTGGCCAGGAAGCCAGCTCGGTGCCCAATTAGAGGTGCTGAGTGCCTCCATCTGGTGGGAGCTGCCTGCAGAGTGCGAGTGGCAAAGGCAGGTGTCAGCCATGTTGGAAGCTGCCACTGCTTAGCAATCAGAACAGACATTTCCTGGGAAGGCTATTTAGGTGGAACAAAGCAGTATTGCATAACAAGAAAAGAACCAGCGCTCATGCCAGCGCTAGTTGGCCCCACAGGTTGATTGCAAAATAAACTCCACAGAAATTTATTTGGGGCCCACATCAAACACAGCAGCTATGTATTGACTGTTCAGGCTCACTGGGAAAAAAATAATTTGCATTTGTGAATGGGCAGGCCCCTTACCAAGCATCTTAAATGGCTTAAGGAGCTGTTAATTGGTGACAGCGCATTCCCCAATTCTTCCCCCACCTGTCCTTTCAAAATTCCAATCTGTCCTGGTGATGTTGGGATCCTGAGATGATCTCCGTGACCATGATATTCAAAGCCTGCGCGCACCAGGTCCCACATGTTGCTACCTGAGGTTCAAAGGCGGTAAATCATAACGTCATGAGATTTTGTAAGAGGATGCACAAATTCAAACCCTCGCATCAACAGAAACTGGCTGGATGAGGAGGCAAGAAAGCAAACTAGGTGTCTCGGTTCCCTGGAGAAAGTATCCCATACAATGTGAGCCATGCAGAGTGATGACGCCTTGGGCAAATAAGTGCTTCAGAGAATTGTATAAAGTGCTAGCTGCCAACTGCCAACTGCTTCTTGTGCTTTCATTCTAGCCGGCATCATGTAGCACAGCTGGGATAAGAAGAGATGAATGGAAGAGCAGCCAACTTCGTTTGAGGATCAAAGTGTTGCATGGTGCTAGCTGACAAGTAGGATTCCAATCGACGATGTTACCCATCTTGACTTGCTGTTGTGAAGAAGGCATTAATTGAAGTTCAGATTGTCCTGCATAAAGTTCGAAGGAAGGAAAAGAGTGGAATATAATAAGGAAAGTCACTCAAACTATTGTTGCCCACTTCTTGATGTCCAGTTACAGGTGGAACTATTTTACAGGACTGGGAGAAGATTGTCCTTTCACTTAGGGAATAGCTGTAGCTCACTGGGCAAACAAAACAAGGGAATACACAATAGGACAAACAAAGCAAAGGAATATGCAATAAACAGGAAGATATTGAGAGGAGTCAGAGGAAGTGAGAGATCTTGGAGTGCATGTCCTTAGGTCCTTGAAGGTGGCAGGACAAGCAGATAAGGTAGTAAAGAAAGCATATGGAATACTTTCCTTTATTGGACGAGGTATGGAATACAAAAGTATGGATGTGATGCTAGAACTGTATAAAATGCTGGTTAGACCACAGCTGGAATTTTGCATACAGTTCTGGTCACCACATTACAGGAAGGACATAGTTGCTCTGGAGATGGTCCAGAGGAGATTTACTAGAGTGCTGCCAGGGCTTGAAAATTGCAGCTATGGGGAAAAATTGAGCAGGCTGGGTATGTTTTCCTTAGAATAGAGGAGGCTGAGGGGTGACTTGATTGAAGTGTATAAAATTATGAGGGGCCTAGAGAGAGTAGACAGGAAGACTTGTTTCCTCTCGTGGAGAGGTCAATTACCAGGGGGTACAGATTTAAGGTGATTGGTAGGAGGATTAGAGGAGATCTTAGGAAAAATGTTTTCACCCGGGGGCGGTGGATGTTTCGAATTCGCTGCCTGGATTGGTGGTGGAGGCAGAAACCCATGACTCATTTAAAAGGTACCTGGATCTGCACCTGAAATGCTGTAACCTGCAAGGCTATGGACCGGATGCCGGAAGGTGGGAATAGAATGGGCGGCTAGTTTTTTCAACCAGCGCAGGCATGATGGGCTGAATGGCTTCTTTCCATGCCATAACTTTTCTATGGTTCTATGGTCATATCTAAAAGATAAGAGAGAAAAAAATAGGAAATTGAGAAATAAGTTAAATAAAAAAACATAAATTACTCACTGAGACAAGTAACGCAGGATAGAGCTGATTGATTGGTCGATGCCCCCACCACTGGACTTAACTCCCTCCACCACCTGCATGCTGACTGCAGTTTGTCCAATCTACAGGACGCACTCCAGCAAATCGCCATGGTTATTCAGGCAGCACATGGGATGTGGGCTTCGCTGGCTAGGTCAGCATTTATTGCCCATCCCTAATTGCCCTTGAGAAGGTAGTGGTGAGCTGTCTTCTTGAACCGCTGCAGTCCCTGTGCTGTAGGTACACCCACAGTGCTGTTAGGGAGGGAGTTCCAGGATTTTGACCCAGCAACAATGAAGGAATGATGATATAGTTCCAAGTCCCTTGAAATCTCTATCACTAAGAAAGACAAAAGTAGCAATGTTGTGGGAACACCATCACTTCAAAGCTTCCCTCTAGGTTACCATGCTGATTTGGACATATATTGATGCTGTTCCTTTATCGTTTCTGGGTTTATATTTTGGAATTTCTTACCTGTGTGAGAGCACCATATCTGCAATGAGATAAGAACATAAGAAACAGGAGCTTGAGTAAGCCACTTGGTCCTTCGAACCTGCTGTGCCGTACAACAAGATTGTGGCTGATTTTTTATCTTAACACCTTCCCGCACTATCCCTTATATCTATTACTTCCCTTAGTAGCCAATAATCTACTGGCCTTTGTCTTTAATATGCTCAACAACTGAGTACCTACAATTCTATGAAGTAGAGAATTCCAAAAATTCACAAACCTTTGGGTGAAAATTTCTCATCTCAGTCCGAAATGGTTGACTCCTTATTCTGAAACTGTGACCCTGTGGTTTAGATTCCTAAGACTGGGAGATATTTTTTCAGTATCTACCTTGTCAAGCCCATGAAAAATTTTATACGTTTCAATTAGATCACCTCTCATTCTTCTAAACTCCAGGGTATATAGGTCTAGTCTACTACAGTTCTTCTAAGGAAAAATGAACCACCAACTTCTTAGGTCATCTGTGAATCTTGCCTGTGTTGCTGTAGCCTGGAAATGAATAAAACAAGAGACAATGATATCAATTGAACCAAGATGATACTCTGGGCATGGGAAATTCAGATAACTGGACAAATAACACAAAAAATAGATCATCTCCACTTGTGTTAATTTAATCCCAACGTACAGCTGATTCTCTTGCCCCTACCACTGGCAAAGGCCCTACAAAAGCAGTTAGATCTCCACTGGGCTTATTCCCTATTTATAGGTTCAGGGACAGGAAATTCACGCAATCCAGGAAAATCAATGAATGTCCTGTGGAGTTTCAGCCTGGTCATTTATATTTTTTGTGACATTGATGAAGGGAGGAAAGTTGGCCAGGAAAACTCCTTGTTCTGTTTCAAATTATCCCACACGACATAGAAGCATAGAAACTAGGAGCAGGAGGAGGCTATTCGGTCCTTCAAGCCTGCTCCGCCATTCGTTATGATTATGGCTGATCATCCAACTCAATAGCCTGCTCTCGCTTTCTCCCTATATCCTTTGATCCCTTTCGCTCCAAGAGTTATATCTAACTTTTTCTTGAAAACATACAATGTTTTGGCCTCAACTACTTTCTGTGGTAATGAATTCCACAGGCTCACCACTCTCTGGGTGAAGAAATTTCTCCTCATCTCAGTCCTAAATGGTCTACCCTGTATCCTCAGACTGTGACCCCTGGTTCTGGATTCCCTCACCATTGGAAACATCCTTCCTGCACCCACCCTGTCTAGTCCTGTTAGAATTTTATAGGTTTCTATGAGATACCCCCTCATTCTTCTGAACTCCAGCTAATATAATCCTAAGCGACTCAATCTCTCCTCATATGTCAGTCCCACCATCCCAGGAATCAGTTGGGTAAAGCTTCGCTGCATTCCCTCTATAGCAAGAACATTCTTCCTCAGATAAGGAGGCCAAAACTGCACACAATATTCCAGGTGTGGTCTCACCAAGGCCCTGTATAATTGCAGCAAGACATCCCTGTTCCTGTACTCGAATCCTCTGGCTATGAAGGCCAACATACTATTTGCCTTCTTTACCACCTGCTGACAACTTATGAATGTGGAACTGAGCCACAGACTATGCAATATCTCCTGCAATGCCTATAACGAGAGGAACCCTGCACTGTTGCAGATCTTGCTGAATTCAAGAACAAGGCACAAAAATGTGTCCAGTTCCGGCTGGGCCATGTATAGATTGTCCATGGACACGATAAGAAGACCATCTGCTGCACCTGCATGCTTACCTTCAGCGACTGGTGTACACCCAGGTCTCGTTGCACATTCCCCTCTCTCAATTTATAGCCATTCAAATAATAATCTGCCTTCCTGTTTTTGCCACCAAAGTGGATAATCTCACATTTATTCATGTTACTGCAACTGCCACGCATTTGCTCACTCACTCAGCTTGTCCAAATCACACTGAAGCATCTCTGCATCCTCCTCACAGCTCACCCTCCCAACCAGCTTTGTGTCATCTTCAAATTTGGAGATATTATATTTAGTTCCCTCATCTAAATCATTAACATATATTGTGAATAACTGGGGTCCCAGCACCGATCCCTGCGGTACTCCACTGGTTACCGCCTGCCATTCGGAAAAATACCCGTTTATTCCTACTCTTTGTTTCCTGTCTGCCAACCAGTTTTCTATCCATCTCAGTACAATACCCTCAATCCCATGCACTTTAATTTTACACGCTAATCTCTTATGTGGGACTTTTTCAAAAGCCTTCTGAAAGTCCAAATAAACTACATCCACTGGCTCTCCCTCTTCAACTCTACTAGCTATATCCTCGAAAAATTCCAGTAGATTTGTCAAGCATGATTTCCCTTTCATAAATTCATGCTTACTTTGTCCAATTCTGCCACTGTTTTCCAAGTGCTCAGCTATTAAATCTTTTATAATGGACTCTAGAATTCTCCCCACTACCGACGTCAGACTGACTGGTCTATAATTCCCTGTTTTCTCTCTGCCTCCCTTTTTAAATAGTGGGATTACATTAACTCTCCAACCTTTAGGAACTGTTCCAGAGTCTATAGAATCTTGGAAGATGACTACCATTTCTATTTCTAGGGCCCCTTCCTTAAGTACTCTGAGATGTAGATTATCAGACATGACAAGTACTGTACTTGGATTCTTTATATATAAATTACGTGTGGTGGATACTGTTCTTGCTTGGAAACATGCTGAAGAATGTAAATTCTAATGAATTGCAATGTGCCCTAATTATTAAAAGGGACTTACCAGCAGCATTCAAGCATATGGGCTGGATTTAAATCAGCCCTCTGTGGTGAGCAACATGGCTGCAGGTCCCACCTAATCAGCTAAGAGACCCTGTGTCAGTCCCTCAGCAGTGCAAATCCTCTCTGAATAAGTTGGGGGCGGGGTGGGGGGGAGGGTGGTGGGTGCGGAAAGAGCTGACATGGAATTCCTGGCTGCCGGCAGTGGGATGTCAATTAGGTTTGCTAATGAGCCAATTGACACCCATTACCCCTGAGCCCACCACAATTCAATGGTGGCTCAGGGACTAAATGGGGGCCACTCAGCTTTTCCGCGCCCTCAGAAGGCTGCCCAGCAAACCCTGGAGGGTTTGCCAATGACCTCCCAGGAGGGTCCCTCGCTATTAGCCACTGTGTGTCCAATTGAGGGACTTGGCATTGGGTGTGTTGGGGTGTTACTGCTGAAAGCCAACCACTGCCCTTGCCTCTGACGTCTCCTGCCACCCCTCTCCTGTGACCCCTATCCTGCAATGCCCATCCCATCCTCACTCACTATAGTTTGGAGTCCCATAATGATCCTGGGCCTCTGGTGAGTGCATTGCCACCCCTAGCCACTGCTCCCACTGAGACCGGCAGCATGAAAAGCTTCTGGCCTCTGCTTGGCCAGCATCTTTAGGGCTTCCACTGTCAGGGATCTCAATCATGGCAAAGGCCCGACGGTGCTTCTGTCAGGTCTCCCCTTTGGGACTGATGGAGGTTTCCCACCAGTTTTCTGACATGTGGGCAATGCCCC
The DNA here is from genome assembly GCF_017639515.1 of Carcharodon carcharias. Taxonomy (NCBI): domain Eukaryota; kingdom Metazoa; phylum Chordata; class Chondrichthyes; order Lamniformes; family Lamnidae; genus Carcharodon; species Carcharodon carcharias. The sequence goes on from NC_054474.1 coordinate 29,087,973, forward strand.
CATTGGCCAAACAAAATTCCAGCCCATATGTTCAGTTAGCAATCCTGGGGGTTATCATTGACCAAAGACTGAACTGGACCAGTCATATAAATATTGTGACTACAAGAGAAGGTCAGAGGCTGGGGATTCTACAATGAATAATTCACCTCCTGACTCCCCAAATATCTGTCCACCATCTACAAGGCACAAGTCAGGAGTGTGATGGAAGACTCCAATTGTCTTGATGAGTGCAGCTCCAACAACACTCAAAAAGCTCGACACCATCCAAGACAAAGCAGCCTGCTTGATTAATACCCCAACTACCACCCTAAACATGCACTCCATCTGCCTTTGATGCACAGTGGCAGCAGCTTGTACCATATACAAGATACACTGCCGCAACTCACCAAGGCTCCTTCGACAGCACCTTCCAAGCTCATGACCACCTAGAAGGGCAAGGGCAGCAGATGCATTGGAACACCACCTGCAAATTCCACTCCAAACCACCCTGACTTGGAACCATGTTGCCGTTCCTCCACATCTTGGAATCCTGGGTCAAAATCCTGGAACTCTCTTCCTAGCAGTATTATGGATGTACCTACACACATGGACTGCAGTGGTTCAAGAAAGTGGGTCACCACCACATTCTCAAGGGCAATTAGGGATAGGGAATAAGTACTGGCTTAGCCAGCAATGCCTACATACCATGAAAGAGTAAAAAAAGGAGCTTTTTGTTAGCATTCAGGCAGTGCTCAGAGAGCTTTCCCACATACTCTTGCTGGCTGCCCTATTATAGTAGAAAATCAGCTTCAATGACTTTGGGCATTTATCCTGGCTCATGATTAGACTTTTCCACTATTTTTCCTAAACATTTTCTTGTGCACTTTCCCATACCAAATCATAATTAATGATTTTATGGATTTTTGTGGTGGAGGTAGGAAGGTTGAGTTGGGAAACTTCTTAATTCGCCAGACCCATCTCCTTTAAAAGGGCCCCTGTCTGCCATACTTTCATTCTGGGGAGAAGGATGTAGTTAGGACTGCTGCCTGTGGAGGAAGGCCCAAAGTGACAATGGGGGTGGGCAGAAGTCCAGGCTGGCAGGCCAGAATGCCCAACTCTGTTTACTGGGATATTGACCCAATTTTAATGATGAATGTCAGGCCTGCAGATATCACCTCTCACTGCCGACACACCCATATGCCCCCTATGCCCATGCCACCTCCATGCCTCTCATAACCCATGTGACCTGCATGCCCCCATGCCACTTCCATGCCTCCCATACCCTATGCCACATCCATGGTCCCCATACACCCAAGCTACCTCCATGCACCTCATTTACCCTCAATAGTCACTCACCCAGTATTCACCATGGGCAGACCTCAGGATAACTTTGAAATATTCATTAAAAAACCCTCCTTCTAATAGAGTTCTCATATTCAAAGACACATCATACTGAAAAGAAAAATCTCATCCATAAAACCCAATTAAAAAAAAGTAAATCCGCTCAAGTGGTCAAAATAAACAAACACTTATCCACTTACAACATAAAAGACAGGTAGTCCTTTAATGACCTCTTAAAACTGCCGATCAAAATGTGAACACAACCCCCTGCTGAGATAAATGGCTCTGGGCATTTTGAAATTCAGCCAAATGTTCATAATAACCCCAGTTATGAAAACAAATGTTAACAGTGGAGTCTATTGAAACTGAAACAGCAGATTGCTTTATTTTTAAGCTGCAGCTGCTGTTTCATTTTCATCTAAAAACAGGTGCTTAGCTTTTCTTTTAACATTCAACAACAAGTTAATCTTTTTCAAAGCTAAAGATTGCTGCACCTTTAAATCATACCCCAAAACATGATAGGAGAGTTTCCCAGTACATTTTTTTTACAGTTTTTAAATGCATTATGGCATTTTCTTCATTGGGAAAAGTACTGTATTGTATGTCAATGCTTAGACAATGGTGGTCAATGTAAAGGTCAACTTTGCCTTGCAGGACAGAGCACTATAATTTATCATTGCAGTAAAAACAGCTAAACTCCAATACAGTATCTAACTACTGAAACTGGTAAAACAACTTATTTTGTTTTTCGAATCCTGTCAATGAAAGAATTCCAGAATCAGGTGACGGTTTTTTCAGTTCCTCATTTGGAACTGGGGCTCCTTAATGGTTCACAACTCCTCTGAGGGGCCATGAACAACATCTCCTATCAAAATGTGCTTGACCCCATGAAAATCGCGGGGCTCACCTCCACAATGGAATTGGCAAGGTTGGGATTGTTGAGTGCAGCCTAATTACAGCAATACCCTTATTCCACAACCAAAAAAATCCCACAGACAGGAATGGGGGTGGGGATCCCTTCCACCATTTTTAAATCCCCCACCTCTGTCCTGACATGGACAGAGGCATGAAAATCCAGGCCTAAAACGCTATAAAAATGGATGCACTTATGTTGTTTTAATACTCTTTGCGGCAGTGAAACCATACAATCTAAGATTCTTTTATCAGTCCGTTGAGTGGCACATATAACATGCAAGACCATTATAGAGTTGGGGCCCACAAGTCAGCCATTTTGTAATCTGATCACTAACAGTTGAACCTCAGATTCAGTTGATTTTGTGGCTCATTTTCCTTTCCATGCCCATCTAAAACATACTGTTTCTGTAATATGCAGGGCTCCTTGAAGATATGGCACACTGCTGATTAGTGTTGCAAGTACAGAAAAGTAGGAGAAGCAAAGCCTGCCTGCTTTCTCTCAATGTGACAACTGAATATCCCTACAATAGATTACAGTAAGGCATACACAAAAAAAAAATCTGAACACATGCCTGTTTTTCTTCTTCATAGACAGATTTACTGACAATGAAAATGTAAAGTGTTTTACCTTAGATCACAGCCAGGCCTGGGCTAACACATACATTTTCTTATTAGAAATAAAACAATTGACTGAATAAAACAATTAAATTTGCAAGGTTAGATAACTGTTTGGAGACAAACTAATGCAGAAACCTGAGATACATTATTCACCATAAACTAACTGCAGTAGGAAATTAACTAAAGTGCATGAAGTATCTAAATTCTTTTTGTTGTAATTAAAACATTTTTTTCCCTCCTGATATCTCACTTTGTCATGCATTATCACCATGCCAAAGGACTAGCTTACAAAAGAGGTCTCTCTCAATGTTAATTTTCAGGCAGACATGCAAGGATTTCAACAGTAACACTGGGGACTTACTCACAGCTTCAACCTTGCAGATTCAACCAACAGATATAAACAGATAATCTGCTCAAATTTCAGATTGCTGTTGGTGGCACCTGTCTGTGAGCAAATTGGCTGCCATGCTTCCTACATTATAATGGTGACTACACTTACAAAGTGTAGCTGTAAAGTGCTTTGGAGCATCCTGAGATCATGAATGGCATGATAGAAATGGGAGTTCTTTCTTTTCTTTTGCTCCCTCTGGAGAAACAAAGATCTTCACTCTACAACTTGGTGAGCAGCTATTGTGGATTCTCTATTTGGGGAACTGCAGTTATGAACCTACCACTTTGGGGCACAACAACAATAATTTACATTTATATAGTGCATTTCACATAGTGAAACAACCCAAGACACTTAACAAGATTTAAGTTTAGCAAGTTCATATTGGAACTTCTTACACCATTCACACACAAGAACTACATTTTAACTTCACTAAAAATGAATTTGAAGAAATTTTAATATCTATAGCAATAGAAAAGCATAGGAATAAAATGAACAGGGCTGAGGCAGAGAATGGGATTGTGCTATCTGCTACAGCTCTCTCCAAAGATTGAATGGAAACAGGCTGGATTTTCACTGCCGAGGTTGGTAGCTCAAGACCCAGCTCCGCTCCTTCACACCCCGGGCCAGCTCATCCCACAGGCATCAAGGGTAGGATTTTTTTTTATTCATTCATGGGATGTGGGCTTTGCTGGCTGGGCCAGCATTTATTGATCATCCAAGTTGCTCTTGAGAAGGTGGTAGTCAGCTGGCCTTCTTGAACTGCTGCTGTCCATGTCATGTAGGTACACCCACAGTGCTGTTCGGGAGGGAGTTCCAGGATTTTGACGCAGTGACAGTGAAGGAACGGCAATATATTTTCAAGTCAGCATGGTGAATGACTTGGAGGGGAACTTCCAGGTGGTGGTGTTGCCATGTGCCTGCTGCCTTTGATCTTCTAGATGGTAGCGGTCATGGATTTGGAAGATGCTGCCTAAGGAGCCTTGGTGAGTTCCTGAAGTGCATCTTGTAGATGATACACAGTGCTGCTACTGTGCATTGGTGGTGGACGGAATGAATGTTTGTGGATGGGGTGCCAATCAAGCAGGGTCCTTTGTCCTAGATGGTGACAAGCTTCTTGAGTGTTGTTGGAGCTGCACTCATCCAGTCAAGTGGAGAGTATTCCATCACACTCCTGACCTCTAGATGGTGGACAGGCTCTGGGCAGTCAGTGAGTTACACGCTGCAGGATTCCTAGCCTCTGACCTGCTCTTGTAGCCACAGTATTTATATAGATATTCCAGTTCAGTTTCTGGTCAATGGTAGCCCCAGGATGTTGGTCGTGGGGGATTCAGTGATGGTAATGCTATTGAATGTCATAGGGCGATGGTTGGATTCTCTTTTGTTGGAGATGGTCATTGCCTGACACTTGTGTGGCGCAAATGTTACTTGCCACTTGTCAGCCTAAGCTTGGATATTGTCCAGGTCTTGCTGCAATTGGACATGGACTGCTTCAGTATCTGAGGAGTCACGAATGGTGTTGAACATTTTACAATCATCAGTGAACACCCCCACTTCTGAACTTATGTGGAAGGGAGGTCATTGATGAAGCAGTTGAAGATGGTTGGGCCTAGGACACTAACTTGAGGAACACCTGCTGTGATGTCCTGGTGCTGAGATGACAGACCTTCAACAACCACAACCATCTTCCTTTGTGCTAAATATGAGTCCAACCAGTAGAGGATTTTCCCCCTGATTCCCATTGACTCGAGTTTTGCTAGGGCTCCTTGATGCCACACTTGGTCAAATGCTGCCTTGATGTCAAGGGTAGTCACTCTCACCTCACCACAAGAGTTCAGCTCTTTTGTCCATGTTTGAACCAAGGCTGTAATGAGTTCAGGAGCTGAGTAGCTCTGGTGGAACCCAAACTGGGCATCAGTGAGCAGGTTATTGCTAAGCAAATGCCGCTTGATGGTACTGTTGATGACCCCTTCCATTACTTTACTGATGATCGAGAGTAGACTGATGGGGCGGTAATTGGCCTGGTTGGATTGGTCCTGCTTTTATGTACAGGACATACCTGGGCAATTTTCCACATAGCCTGGTAGATGCCAATGTTGTAGCTGTATTGGAACAGCTTGGCTAGGGGCGCAGCAAGTTCTGGAGCACGTCTTCAGTATTATTGCCAGAATATTGTCAGGGCCTGTAGCCTTTGCTGTACCCAATGCCTTCAGCTGTTTCTTGGTATCATGTGGAGTGAATCGAATTGGCTGAAGGCTGGCATCTGTAATGCTGGGGACCTCCGGAGGAGGCCGAGATAGATCATCCACTCGGCACTTCTGGCTGAAGCTTGTAGCTTTATCTTTTGCACAGATGTGCTGGACTCCTCCATCATTGAGGATGGGGATATTTGTGGAGCCTTTTCCTCCAATGAGTTGTTTAACTGTCCACCATCATTCACGACTGGATGTGGCAGGACTCCAGAGCTTAGATCTGATCTGTTGGTTGTGGGATCGCTTAGCCCTGCCTGTCACTTGCTGAATACGCTGTTTGCCATGCAAGTAGTCCTGTGTTATAGCTTCACCAGGTTGACACCTCATTTTTAGGTATGCCTGGTACTGCTCCTGATTTGCCCTCCTGCACTCTTCATTGAACCAGTATTGGTCCCTTGGCTTGATGGTAATGATAGAGTGGGGGATATGCCCGGCCATGAGGTTACACATTGTGTTCGAGGACAATTCTACTGCTGCTGATAGCCCACAGTGCCTCATGAATGCCCAGTCTTGAGTTGCTAGATCTGTTCAAAATCTTTTCCATTTAGCATGGTGGTAATGCCACAAAATACATTGGATAGTATCCTCAATGTGAAGGCGGGACTTAATCTCCGCAATGACCGTGTGGTGATCACTCCTACATATAGTGTCATGGACAGATGCATCTGTGGCAGGCAGGTTGGTGAAGATGAGGTCAAGTATGTTTTTTCCTTCTTGTTGGTTCCCTCACCACCTGCCACAGACTCAGTCTAGCAGCTATATCCTTTTGGCCAACTCGGTCAGTAGTGGTGCTACCGAGCCACTCTTGGTGATGGACATTGATGGCCCCCACCCAGAGTATATTCTCCACCCTTGCCACCCTCAGTGCTTCCTCCAAGCGGTGTTCAACATGGAGGAGCATTGATTCAACAGTTGAGGGAGGGTGGTATGTGGTAATCAGCAGGAGGTTTCCTATTGAGGACTCCCAGGGCAACTCCTTTCTGACTGTATCCCACTGTGCTGCCACCACTGCTGGGCCTGCCCTGCTGGTGGGACAGAACATACCCAGGGATGGTGATGGTGGTGTCTGGGACATTATCTGTAAGGTATGATTCCATGAGGATGACTATGCCAGGCTGTTGCTTGACTAGTCTGTGAGACAGCTCTCCTAATTTTGGCGCTAAACCCCAGATGTTAGTAAGGAGGACTTTGCAGGGTCAACAGGGCTGAAATTGATGTTGTTGTTTCTGGTGCCTAGGTCGATGCCAGGTGGTCCATCTAGTTTCATTCCTTTTTTATGGCTTTGTAGCAGTTTGTTACAACTGAGTGGTTTGCTAGGCCATTTTAGAGGGCATTTAAGAGTCAATCACATTGTTGAGAGTCTGGAGTCTGGAGTCACGTGTTGCCAGACCAGGTAAGGATGACAGATTTCCTCCCCTAAAGGACATTAGTGAACCAGGTCGGTTTTTACAATAATTGAAAATGATTCCATGGTCATCATTAGATTTTTATTTCCAGGATTTTATTGAGTTCAAATTCCAACAACTGCCGTGGCGGGATTCAAACCCGGGTCCCCACAGAATTTTCTCTGGATTACTAGTCCAGCGACAATACCACTAGGTCTCTTGAGGAGGCAGAGTCAGATCTGATCGATCCACCAACATAGCTACCAGCATTTCAGAGGGATGTTGCACATTTAGAGTCAGTGGGTGTAGAATCAAAGGGTCTAGAAGGAATTGTCAGAGTCAGAGACATCTGCTCAATCCTTCTAGGAGGAAGGGGGAAAGTCATGATGATGATGATCCAGTGGGCAGTACCATGAGGCCTCAGGAGTCACCTTCTGGGGCATAGTATTTGCACAAATAGCAACAGATGTATGGATATCTGGTGGAGTTCCCTCAGGCAGTGTGGCTACGAATGGAGGAGTCCATCACCACCATGAGCCACATTGTCCCAGGGGCTCAACTGCATGAGCTCTATCCATAAGAGATTGGCCACTTTCATGGAGAATCACATGAAATAGAACTTAGAGTGGATTCAAGAACCAAGTCTCGACCCGGAAAGGGCGCAAGCCTTCCTCAGTAGCCTGGGTCAGTCTGCTCAGCGTATGAGCGTCGACATACATGAGGAACTGCCGTACCCTTAACAGGATTCTTGCACTGTTGATCCAGAGGATGACTGCTGTGTGCCAGCAGATAGCCCCATCAACACTGCCTGAAGGCCAACTCAGGGCTGTGTAGGTCATTGAGGAGGGTGAAGGTACTGAAAGTTCCTCAGCACCCTCATCCTTCCACCTCCCCAGCCCCTCTCCCAGAGCCATTATCTGCTGTGCAGGTGCCAATGACCAGAGCTCTACATGCAGAGACACAGAGGCTGCAGTCCAAAGGAAATCCCCAATTGGTGCCTGCAGGACGAGGCCAGCCACCGTGCTACTCATTACCATGTAGAAGTGAGCAGCCTGCATCAACCTCCTTCAAAGCAACAAAGTCGGGGTGGGGGGTGGGGGTGGGCAAGTTGTGGTTGGGAGCTGGTGGAGGAGGTTGTAGGAGTGTGCATGAGTGTAGGGCATGTCTTGCCTAGAGACTAATGGGTTCACAATGGTTACACTTTTCACATTCTAAATATCACGTCTGAGCACTTTTTGAATGTATGTACATACATTCACAGGTGGCTCAGTGTACACTACAGGACTCAGAAAGAATGTTAACACCATGAAGGGCATTCTTATCAATGATAATGAAGGTGGCATGCTGAGGTCTATCTCACATTGAAGTCATCAGGAGCAAGGGTGTGACCATATTTGTGAAGCATTGAAAGGGTTGTTCCTTCTCTGGTCTAAAATATAAGAATCCAATGTTCAAAGGCTCAAGCATTGAGATGCTCCTTGCATCTTTCATTGTCCATTCATACTTGATTTTAAGGGAGGCTCAATGATCAGACTTCACGAACAGATGCGTCTCAAGTATGAGTGCTGGTTGCAAGACATTCTCCCACAAGGCAGTGTTGAGCATTGGCCTAGGTTTAAGCATTGCAGGTTGAGAAGCCATGTTTGCTCCAGGGAATATTGCTCTTGCTTTCCCCACTATGTTAGCAGCATTTGCATTCCAGGTGGCAGGGGATGTGCTTTGTGAGGGAAGCTGAGGCTTATGGAACCCTGGAAGGTTTCACATGGCATGCACTGCAGAAACTGGGCCATTGGCTGGAATGGATGGTGCACAAGTTTATTCAAAGAGCTGTTGTTGCACAGTTGTGGACTTATCCAGAGTTTATACGCCTTATCTGCATATATGTTGGCGAATACAATCACATCATCTTTTGGGTGTGAAGTCATAAGTCACAATGGAACTTTCAGCATTATGGACATGGTTTGATTATGGACAAGGTGGCGGCTTTGGCACCTCATTTACAGGCACTGGCATTTGAGTGAGGGGGCCAGGGTGTGAAGGACTTACTACCATGTGTGTTTATGACATGCTGAAGCCCAGGGTTGTGAATATGGGATTTGCAGCCATTTTAATGTGACTGAGTCAAACTCATTGATGCTTATCCTCTCCCTTGTCAGTGGCGGACATTCTCCTGAGTAACTGTGGCGTCAGTGTGAAAGGCTCTTTATTTGGAATTTACTCACCAGGGATTGGCTGATAGTAAGCGTGAGATCAGAGGACTTTATGTGAATCTATTTTACACAAGGACGTGCCTGGCAATGAGTCCCTCCTGCACAGTCAGTCCTGGCTACATGGCCATGCCTTCTCGTTCCTCTGCCATTGGCAGCCTCCTTATCCTCCTCTGTTTCAGAATTGACAAAATAGACAGGGGCTTCCCCCTTCTCCTCCACATCTTCCTAATCATCCTTCTCCTCAGAGGTTGGAGCTCTGCTCATGGCATCGTCATCTTTCAGTTGTAGGCCCCTCCAGTGCACGATGATGTCCAGCATGAAACACACCACTGCTATTCTTGATACTTTTGCTGGGGCATACTGCAGGGCTCCACCTGAGCAATTGAGGCATCTGAAGCACATTTTTAAATGCCAATGGCCTGCTTGATCGTACTCCTAGTGATAACTCGGCTGCTGTTGTATTTGTGCTCTGCCTCAGTTTGTGAGCTCTTAAAGGGGGTCATTAGCCAAGTTCTTAATGGAACTGTGAAGGTGGCTGAAAATGCTGATGGAGTTAGGAACTCTTCAGAATGAAGAAGTCATGGCAGCAACCAGGGAACCTTGCACATACTTAAAGGAAAACCTTGCTGTGGTCACATACTACCTGGACATTGATTGAGTGATTCAGTCAACCAAGGCATCATGTGTTGAGTTGGAGCCTTTATGGTGACATGGGTGCAATCAATAACACCCTACAACTGAGGGAAGCCTATTGATCGGGTAAAAGCTATAACTCTCTGTGTCTCAGATGCCAAATCTACAAGGAAATTTATGTGCTCTCCCACATGAGCAAGCAGGACATTAGTTACTGCCTTAACACAGCTGTCTGCTGCTGACTGTCCTACGAGAAAGGAGGCACAACTAAACCTCGTTCTTGGGAATGAAGTGAGCAATGTTGTTCAAGCATTTGTAGGAGAACATTTAGGGGACAGTGATCATTGTATCATAAGGTTTAGACAGGCTATGGACTAGGGGAAAGAACAATCCAGAGTAAAAATAATTAACTGGGGAAAAGCTAACATCAATGGAGTAAGAACAGATCTGGGCTGAATAAACTGGAGTCAAAAGTTGACAGGAAAAACAATAGCTGAACAATGGGCTACCTTCAAAGAAGAGATAGTTCGGGCACAGTCAAGGTATATTCCCACTAAAGGGTAAGGCAGGGCAAACAAATCCAGAACTCCCTGGATGACAAAAAAGATATAAATTAAGATAAGGAAGAAGAAGTATGCTTATGACAGAAAACACAGTTGAGAACCAGGCTGAATATCGAAGGTTGAGAGGGAAGGTGAAAAGCAAATAAGAGAAGCAAAGAGGAATAATGAAAAGAGATGGCAGCTAACATAAAAGGGAATCCAAAAGGCTTCTATAGGTATATGAATAGCAAAAGGATAGTAAAAGGAGATGTAGGGCCCATTAGGGGCCACAAAGGAGATTTACACATAGAGGTAGAGGGCATAGCTGAGGTATTAAGTAAATACTTTGCATCCATTTTTTACCAAGGAAGAAGTTGCTACCAAGGCCATGGTGAAAGAGGAGGCAGTTCAGATATTAGAAAGGTTTAAAATTGATAAAGAGGAGGTATTGGATAGGCTATCTGTACTTAAACTTGATAAGCCACCAGGACTGAATGGAATGCATCCAAGGATACTGAGAGAAGTGAATGGAACTGGCCATAATTTTTCAGCCTTCCTTAGACTTTGGTGGTGCCACAAGACTGGAAAATTGCAAATGTTACAGGTGTAAAGGAATGCCCAGTACTTACAGGCCAGTAAATATAACTTTGGCGGTGGGGAAACTTCTAGAAACAATAATTTGGGACAAAATTAATAATCACATGGATAAATGTGGGTTATTTAAGGAAATCCAGCATGTATTTCTTAAGGGAAAATCATGGTTAACTAACTTACTGGAGTTTTATGAAGGGGTGACAGCGAGGGTTGATGAGGGCAATGTAGTTGAAGTGATGTACATGGACTTACAAAAGGCATTTGGTATAGTACTGCACAACAGACTTGTGAGGAAAGTTATAGCTCATGGAATAAAAGAGAAAGTAGCAACATTGAGACAAAATTGGTTGAGTGACAGGAAACAACAAGTAGTAGTTAATGGATGTTCTTCGGCCTGGAAGAATTTTTGTAATGGAGTTCCCCAGGGGTCAGTGTTGGGGTCCTCACTTTTCCTGGTATATATTAATGACCTAAACCTTGGTGTGCAGGGCACAACTTCAAAATTTGCAGATGATATGAAACTTGGAAGCATTGAGAACTGTGAGGAGGATAGTGTAGAACTTCAAAAGGACATAACAATTTGGTGGAATGGGCAGACAGGTGGTAGATGAACTTCAATGCGGAGAAATGTGAAGTGATTAATTTTGGTCAGGAGAACATGGAGACACAACATAAAATAAATGATATAACTCTAAAGCAGGTGCTTGCAAGTACTGGTTAACAGTAATTGTAATTAATTGTAATTGGGAAGTATAACTATCTATCTCTTCCTAAAGAATTCTCCCAGCGCGCACACATACGCACAAACAAAGGACAATCAGATAGAGTTTCTCTGCTTTGGAGGATGGGCGTTATATATAAAAAGGATAAAGTCCACAGGGTGTTGATGCTGTTGACCTGAAGTTCTCTTGTGTGTAGACAGGCTGCTGGTCTTGGTGGATGCCTGGAAGTTCTCACCACTGGTCTCAGCTTTGCAGGTCCAAATGCAGACTGGTTACACTCAGATGAAGGTTCTCTCACTATAGGTTGACAGCCACACACAATTTTAGGCAAAGTAAAGAGAGAGAGCCAGTTAAGGTAGCCATCCTTCCTTGGCTTGTTCCCTTTGTCTCTCTATTGTCTCAACTAGTCTCTTTCTTCTCAGACTTGATTAGATTCTTCTTTACTCTAGTTCTTAGGTTTTTTTAAAAAATTACCCTATCATTACCTTATTTACTTACACCTTTTTACAACCTTCATGCATCTGCCTTTGAACTAAAACAACTTAATTCAAAACTATTCCTGTTTTTGCTCTATGCAAAACTCTGATTGAATTTTCATTCATTAGCATATCAAAACCACAACTTACTGTTGCCTTTAGACTCCTGCAGACACTCTGCCTCTTATTCTAATTACCATATTTACACCCCCCAACAGCCTGTCTTCCAGTACATAAGAAAAATGACAAGGTTATTAACGGAAGAAAAATATTAAAATTCCTTGTTTTCTTGAAAGCTCCCCCCTTTTTTTAGAAAATAATCCAAAATTTAATAACTCAATATTCAATAATTTAAAAAGACAGTTACATTTTCTTAACCTCTTTCCTATTAATTACTACTTACCTCTATATACTATTACATTATAAGATGCATGCAATAACATGATAATATACCCAAGGTTTTGGTAAAAATAGAGTTCCTTTCAGCCCTTTTTCCCAGGTTTCACAAGTCCAATCTTCCTTGTACCTTAAATTCTTGCAGCTTGATTATGCATCTGCAATTAAGTGAAAACAATTGTTTCTGATGAATTGTTGGCAACAAAAATTTCAAAACGTTGCAATGCCACTACCAAACTCAGTGTTTCCTTCCCAACGGTGGAGTATTTTTGTTGATGAATATTTAACTTCTTTGAAAAATATCCGACAGCCTTTTCAACACCTGCGTCATCTTCCTGCAATAATACAGCATTAATACCCACATCACTTGCATCAATAGCCGATTTAAACTGCTTGGCATAATTCGGTGTCATTAAAACTGGTGCTGTTGTCAACACAGTTTTCAGATTTTTGAATGCATTTTGCCACTCTGATGTCCAGTTGAACTTCTTGTTCTTTTTTAAGAGTTCAGTTAATGGAGCAACCACACTGCTAAAATTTGGCACAAACTTCCTGTAAAAACCATTCATGCCCAGAAATCATAAAACTTCCCTTTCATTGAAGGCAATGGGAACTCGTCAATCACCTTTAATTTTACATCTTGTGGTGCCATCCAACCATGTTCAACAGTATGGCCTAAATATTTGACCTGTGCTTTCAGAAATTCACTCTTAGCCAAGCTTACCACCAAATTAGCTTCTTGTAGATGATTGAGTAGTTCTCCTAGACACTGTAAGTGCTCCTCTCATGTTTGACTGACTGCAACCAAATCATCAATGTACACAGCACAGTGACTTAATACAGCAATAACCTTATTCGTTAGTCACTGGAAGGTTGTTAATGCATTTTCCATACTAAATGGCATGGCTTTGAACTGATAGAGCCTATCTGATGTTACAAAAACCAAAACCCTCTTTTGCCCTTTCCGATAGAGGTACTTGCCAATATCCTTTCAGCAAGTCGATCTTTGTAATGAACTTTAATTGTCCCATTTTCTCAATGCAGTCTTCCAAATGTGGAATAGGATATGAATCTGCTTTTGTCACTGCATTCACTTTTCGATAATCCACACACAGTCTTTGTGTTCCATCAGGCTTCGGTACCATCACAATAGGTGAACTCCAATTGCTGCAACTCAACTTAATAATATCATTCTTGAGCATAAATTATATCTTTTTGCACTTGTGATAATTTTACTGGATTCAACCTATTAGGATGTTGCTTGAAAGGAACAGAATTCCCCACATCTACATCATGTACCTTTGTTTTTCCAAATTTATCCACACAGATAGTTTTATGTGGCTGAAATCTCTCTCTCAAGTCACTTCAATTCTTATTCGGAAGGTAACTCAGTATTTCATTCAAATTTTTAAACACTTCTTCATTGTCCAATTGAATTCAAGGAAAGTCAATTTCAGGATCTTCCATCCCAACTTCTTTTTCCTGATTCATCACTATTAATACTTCTTTTTGGTTATCCTCCCTTTCAAAGTACTTTTTGAGCAAATTGATATGACAAATTGTCTGCTTTATTCTTCTATCTGGAGTTCTTACTAAATTATTCACTTCACTTTTCTTTTCAATTTGTTAAGGCCCACTAAATCTGGCTTTTAACATTTCACCTGATACAAACTAACACTTTTTCCTGAGCTGCAAAGCTATGAGTCTTTGCCTTTCTATCTGCTTCTGTCTTCATCATCTGCTGTGATGTTTTTAAATGCTCTTTAGCTAATTCACATGCTCTGTTCAATCTTTCCCTGAACTTTGATACATAGTCCAAGAGTGTGGTTTCTGAATACTTACTCACTAACTTCTCCTGAATTAGTTTGAACGGTCCTCTCACTTCATGACCATATACTAATTCAAAAGGACTAAGTTTTGTTGAGTCATTTGGTGCACCTCTAATAGCAAATAATAAGAATGGAATTCCTCAGTTCAGTCTCGTGGGTAATTTGATTATGCGTCCTCATCATAGTCTTTAGAGTTTGATGCCATCTCTCTAACGCCCCTTGTGATTCAAGCTGATAATCTGATGATTTAAACTGCTTTATCCCTAGGCTGTTCATGATTTCCATAAATAACTGTGACATGAAATTTGAACCCTGATCCGACTGTATATTTCTTTTGGCAAACCATGTCTGGTAAAGCATTTGGTCAATTCTTCTATAATCCCTTTTGCTGTGATATTTCTCAATGGTATAGCTTCTGGGAATCTAGTGGATACATCTATGATTGTCAGAAAGTACTGATTTTCACTTTTTGTCTCAGGGAGGGGTCCTACACAATCAATCAGGACCCTAGTAAAAAGTTCCTCAAATGCTGGAACGGGAATTAAAGGTGCAGCTTCTATTACTGCTTGGGGTTTTCCTATCACTTGACATGTGTGACATGTTCAACAGAACATCTTCAACTCCAGGCCAGTAAAATTGTTTGTGTATTTTAGCCTGGGTTTTCTTGATTGCTAAATGCATTCCTCACCCCCCCACCACCCCCTTTTACTGGAACTTCATGAGCTACTCTCAGAATTTTCTTCCTATATCCAGATAGGATTACCACCACTTCTCATCTACCAGAATATGAGAAGGTCTCCACTTCCTCATTAATAATAACATTCTGGAATACACTTTGCCTCTGTTTCTGAGTAAGATGGTTAGTATAACTGCTTTATTTTCAGATCTTTTTGCTGTAATTGTATCAATTTCCTTGAGCTAAATGCTTCAGCTTCATCCTCCTCCATTCTCTCTTCTTAAACAACATTATCAAAGGTAGTATCAGCTAATTGCACTTCAGTATCTTTGCCCTGTCTTCTAGACCCCTCATCCTCCTGTCTCAATTTATGAGTCTGTGATCCTGTTACTACACAGTCTGGAAACAAACCAGGGTGTTCTTCCTGCAACACTTCTGTGGATTGTTTTTCCACAGGCTGTTCAACTACAGTAGGCATCACCAACATATGTGAACCAGCTATATCATTTCCTAAGATAAATTGAACCCCTGAAATAGGCAATTTCCCCACTACTCCTACAATCACCACCTGTTTTCAAGCTGCTTTCCAAATTCACCTTACATAATGAAATACTTCTTGTTTCTCCATGAATTCCCCTTATTAATACCTTTTCCTGCAAAATTCCCTCTGGACAACAAATATTATTATTCCATAGCATTAAGGATTGACTAGCTCCTACATCCCTAAAAATTTGTATATCTTTGCCAACTCTACTTTTCTCTCACAGATTAAATATTTAAACATGTCTGCAACCTGTCTTTCAACATTCCTTTGAATCGGGTGTGAACCCATTTTCACATCTTCGGTTAATACTTGTGCTTGCTTTTCTATTTGAACACATCTTACTGGGTTGTCTTGTTCTAAAGCCTCTGACTTTTCAATACCTTTTGTAGTCCCTACTAAACCAAACATTTTCCCATGTAAACCCAGCATATTGACTTCGTATGGCCAATCTTACAATCTTATTACAATGAAAACATTTAAGCTTTCTTACATTTCTTCCACTCTCAGCACCTTCCTTCCCAGTCTGAGATGAAACCTCCTTAGAATCTACAGCTGTTCCTTCTCTTCCTTGACTACCTACCTTCATCCCACCTTCCCATTTTCTATCTTTCTCAGGTTTAAAAGAATGTCGGAAAAAAGATTTTGATTTATGGACCAGCTCATAATCATCTGCTATCTCTGCTGTCAGCCTAGCAGTTTTAACCCTTTGTTCCTCCACATGGGTTCTTACTACTGAAAGAGGTGAATCTTTAATTTCTTCAAAATGAATTACTTCATACGTTCCCTCTATTTTTAATGCCCTTATCCAACTGTCAAAGTTATTTTGCTTGGCTCTTTCAAACTCAATATAAGTCTGTCCAGGCTGTTTTCTCACATTTTGAAATTTCTGTCTATATGCTTCTGGAACCAACTAAAAGGCACTCAAAATAGCCTTCTTCACTGCATCATATTCTGCAGCTATTTCTTCTGACAGTGAAGCATATACCTCATTAGCTCTACCTACCAACCTGGACAGTAATAGCAATGCCCAAATTTCTTTTGACAATTTCTTCTGTTTAGCTATCTTCCCAAATGAGATAAAGAATGCTTTGACATCTCTTTCTTCAAACTTTGGAAGAGCTTGTACAAATTTAAACATCTCCCCACTGGGTTCTGATCTGAAAGTAAGTCCTTCCTTAACTTCTCGTGTCTCTTATTTTAACTGCCAGCTTTCTAAACAGGAACTCTCTGTCTCTCTTTTTCTCTTCCCTCTTTTTCTAACCTTGCCATTTCTAATTAACTTCCTCGTCTTCTTTCTTCGCGTACTCTTGTCTTTTCTCTCTCCTGCCTTTCTGCCAGATCCTTTTGGAATGCCCTTTCTCTTTCCTGTTCCTTTTCCTCTGCCTCTAGCCTTTTCAATTCCAATTCTCTCTTTTCCCTTTTCTTTTTCTTTGCTTTCAATTTAAGTTTCTTCAATTCCCTTGCTTGTTCATGTTCAAACCTCTTCATTTGTAACTGAAATCTCACTACCTCCAGCTGTGACTCACTAGTTTCAGGTAACCCTCCCAATTTCAAATGCTGTGCTATTAATTCAATTATGTTTGCTTTCTATGTTCTATGTTCCTATGGTTAACCTCAACTGCAACTTATCCACCAATTCTATTAACTTAGCTTTAGTTTTTTTTTTAAACATCAAAGGTTATATCATCTACTTTCAGACAAGCCTTAGTAACTACCAAAGCCATTTTGCAGTCTCTCACTGTAAAATCTCACAATACTACTCCTGGTTCAGTATACTCCTCAATCTAATTGCCTTTAAATTCACCAATTCCAAGCCAATCAAGGAATTATTCTTTTAATATCCTGTAAAGAGCCCCCAATTTTGTTATGGTATGGCTGATGGTAAATGCCGAGCTGCCCATATTCCAGAGGGAAACTTGAAACTACTGCCAAAATGGTTTTGGAGTTTGTATGGTATAAGGAGAGGTTCTGAAGTCAGGAAATTATGTCCCTGACTACTTGTGATGATTTTATAGTGGAGTGAACTTTTCTTAAAAGAAAAGAGAGTAAAAAAAAACAATTAAACTTGAACACAGAAATGGCTTCACACAATAAACATGGCTTTAAAACAGTTCCAAAGGATCTTAACTACCCTCAGAGCTAACTGTCGCCTTTTCTATTTAGCAACTATCCTATAGATTTCAAAATCTGTAGAATTCCAGTAATTTTTACCACACAGTGCTTTTTTATCTTGAGGTCTCCTCTGAGACTGACAGCATCTGGTTCTACCGGTTGGCCTTGTTCACACAGTCTCCTGGGAATTCTGATCAGCTATCACTTCTTACTGTTGGCTTTAGACTCTTGCAGTCACTCTGGCTCTTACTCCAATTATACCATATTTACAACCCCCAACAGCCTGTCTTCCACTACATAAGAAATAAAACAGGGTTATTAATAGAAGAAAAATCTTACAGTTTCTTGTTTTCTGGGCATAGGGGTGGACAGAAAATGGTTCTAGTTTTTATTGGATCATATGACATACATCAATGACCACTTTGCGGCTTAACCTCTGGTACTGGTTCTCTAACATATTGAGGTATGGGTTCCAAGGTCCGTACACCCTTCCGCATGGTGGTACCTGGTTATCCTGCCTCTCTTCCTCCTCCTTCTTGGTGTGTGTGGCGCTGCTTCTCATTCCTGACCTTGCCCCATCTGGCCTCTGGGTGTTCCCAGTGACTGACTTCTATGGCCTCTCTGTTCAAGGGTGCCAAGCCCATCTTCCATCTTCCTTCGCTCAAAGCGCAATGCATTTTTCTTTGAGCACAAAGTTCTTCCTGGCACCTGGGTGCATGATTCATTAGGAACAAAAAACACTCTGCAAATCCAGCAGCCACACCCTCCTACCCCCTTGGGTTAAAGCCTAACAGTTGGAATTGAGTTTTTGCCAATTCCTGGGCAGTTAGTACCAACTTAAAGCAAATTCCAAAGGGGCCCCTGTACCTCTCCAAACCTGGTTATCCAAACAAATCTACAAAGTTGAGAACTGGTCTTACTGGTCTAATATGCACATGTTGCATTTCACACAGCTTTGACACCAAAATCACACATTAGTGAAGGTTGCTGCTGATTTAAATGCACAACCGTCTATGTGAAATGTGCATGTGCAGATCCCAACCTGGGTCCATTCCTGTCCTTGCGAAAACGGTAGGTGCCCTGTTCGGGGGCGGGACTTCTGATTTTTGACTCGTCCTCCACTTTTGCAACAACAGAGAGGGTCTTTGCCATTTTGAATAACTAGGAATCTATCTGAAGATGAGAGATGCTAGTCCCATGTCATTGCAAATCTGCTGTTTGGCCTTTTTAGTCTTCTTAAAGGCATTTACCTTTTTTGACATTTTACCAAAATGTGTCTTTTTTGTGTGTAATTGTTTTCAAATATTTGGCTGTCTTTTCTCACCTGATTTCACCTACATTTAATATCAGCAGAGGCGTGGTTTAGGGGAAAGAAAATGCAAAGTCCTTCTCCTCACTACCTACTCGTGTTAAATTTAGCTTCAGTGCAGTACTGCTTATTTCCTGGATTCTTAATTCAGGTTACCATGAGGTGCAGCTTCATGCCAAACATTGGGCTGCCTTTTTTATGCTAAGATGTTCCACACATTTTGTGCATAGCAGCAATTGCGACTGCAGTGTTTAGTCCACTTAAGTCAATTACTGGAAATAATCACCATGCAAAAGGCAAATAAAATTGAAATAATAATGCTCTTAATATATTTTCATGCTTCCTCTCACTGACCAACTAATGAGAGTGCTGTGGGCGATAATGCCATTTGTACCATAAGTGGAAATAATAATGGGACAATGAGCAATAAAGTTTACAAACATCTTTGCCCAATTAGCAGGCACTAACAATGACAGAGTGAGAAGGAGTCACTAGCCCCAAAATATTCATAATAGAAAAAATGAAATGAACCCATAAGGTGTTTGCAAATCACGTCTCCAAATGGCATAGTTGACAAATCTGCTGCCTGGTAAAGAATTGAGCCATTCAACAAAAGAAACAACAATTTGCATTCATATATTGATCTGGTAACCAGCACAAGGCCTTTCACAAAGCATAATAGGACACAAAGCACAATAGGACACAAAGCAGTCGCATAAAGAATAGGTGGCTGAAAACATTGCTGAAAAGGATTTCAGTGGTTTTTGAAGGTGAGAAGAAAGATAGCAGGCAGAAGGGGTGTGAGTGAATGTTGCAGGGAGAAGAGCTGAGATGGTTGAAGGTTTTATCATCAATGGGTGAGCTGGGCTGAAGGGCCACCCATAAAGATCAGGCACATGAAGGTTTTGGGCTGGGATGTGAATCTTTAGGAAGTTGCAAAAAGACAGGATTTGTAAATGAGGGCAGCGATTTTGGGCCAACTTTTGTTCCTGGCTCTGGGTGGAATGGGGCAGTAACGAATTTGAAGCAAACTTACTGCCCTATTCCTGCAGACATGCAGCCCACACCTATCATGGTGGGGCCCTTGAAATACGTGGCTCAGGTCCCTGCTGTAAACAGATGGGCATCTTGTTAGCCCATGAAAATTGGAATCCGATGACATCATTGGCAACAAGGGGTCCAACAGACAACCATTAAAGGGATCGTTATAGACTGCTCAGAAACAGGTGAGTTTAAATTTCTTTTGACCTCTTTGCACCATCACCCCCCCACCCCAACCCCTTAGGATAATGGGGCGGGAAGGTGGGCAAGGAATTGCTAGACAATAATGGTGATCAGTTTAGGGATTTTCCAGTTGAATGGTGGTGGGTTGGCACAAAAGTTGCATTCATAGTACCCACCAACCCTAAACTAATTAGAAAGAAAGACTTGCATTTCTAAAGTGTCTTCCACAACAATCAGACGTATCAAAACATTTTATAGCCAACAAAGCACTTTTGAAGTGTAGTCTTTGTGGTTATATATGAAACTCAACAGCCAATTTGTGAACAGCAAGCTCCTACAAACAGCAATGTTATAATAACCAAATACTCTGTCTTTGTGATGTTAATTGAGGAAAAAACTTTGTAAGGATAACTTCCCTACTCTTTTTCAAATTAGTACCACAGGATCTTTTATGTCCAGCTGATAGGGCATTCAGGGTCTCCCTTTAACATCTCATCTGAAAGACAGTCCCTCTGACAGTGCAGCACTCCTGTATTGCAATTGAGTTTCAGCTTTGATTTTTGTGCTCAAGTTCTGGAGTGGAGCTTGAATCCACAACCCATGTGACTCAGAGGTGATAGTTTTACCAACTGAGCCATGCCTGACAATCTTACTGGCCCCATTGGTGAGCTCAGTGTTTGACAGCACTGGCGAATATGATCTTGGTATAACTGCAGCCCATGGATTTTTAGTGGCTTGCCCTCTGGGTCCAAACTCAAAGAATGATACGTGAACAGGCTATTGGATGTTGACAAGTTTCTGAGGAACCATATTCCAATTTAAAATTCTGCCTTTAAGCAAGAACATGCAAAAAATAATATCAGACAGCACTTACAGAAAAAGCAGCAAGTTATTTTAGCACATTTGCTTAATTGTGAAAAGAGTTTGCAGCTTTTGGTGTCTGTGACCATGAACCAGATTATTTAATCTGTAATTCTGTTATTTTTCTTTAAAATGATGGATCCTCTTTCTCTCCAGCCACTCCCTCCCCCTCCCCAACAAAATGATTGTACAAATCAGGAAAATGCTGAGATTCTGTAGAACTTCTTTATCATGGGCCAAAGTCTGTCCTGCAGACTGTCAGATTGACAATTAATTCACATTTGAGTCTTTTTGCTATCAAAGGAATATGTGGTTATGAAATCTGGGTACTGGGGAAGGGATTGGGCTGATTTGTTCTGAAGTCAACCTTCCAGACAAGCTACTATTTTAACTTTTGTTTTATTACTTTCATGACCTCATCACACTGCTGGTGGATTGTTCTTGCATGACCTGACAGGATTAATAAATTGCTGTGCAGTGCTATAGCTTACATGAGGTGAAGCATATCTTGGCATGTGCATGAAAGTGGAGAAAAGTGATTGATGTTGTCAAAGTGAAGACTCAGGTGTAGAATATAAAAGTCAGAAGCATCATATATCCACTTAGTGTCAGGACATAGTTAATCTGTGATTATCATTTGTGAATATCTTTTAAATGACCAAATACTGAGAGGTCATTCTATTTTGTGGAGAAAAACCTCTGCTGATTGTTCTCCTTAAAATATTGGTGCTAGCTTGCAAAATTTGGGATTTGCAGTGCTAAAAATAGATCTGTGAGAGACAATAGTTGCTCCATAGCATCAAACGTAATTGCCTGGTTGACACTTAGCTGGTGCAAAGTGCTAATTCTAGGTTAGTCAATGGAAGAGCTTCTTTGCTACCCGTCTGTAAATTATCTCATCAAATCAGCCCCTTCCAGGAGAAGAAAGTTAAATGGACGGCTACAATTTTGTTCACATCATATACATAACTCTTATGCTTCCCTTCTACTCTAATGAAGTTCAGTGCCAGTTCCACTGATGAAAGCAGTTACAATGGGTATTCATAATGCTAATTTGTGTTTGGGGATATGTAATGCAAATGTTTAAGGAAACATTTAGGCATTCTAAAATAAAGGAGGAGGTTGGATTTGAACTCAAGCCATCATTTGTACATCCCTGGAGAGTTAAGATATTGTAGTTAATTAGCAGTTAAGGGAACATTTCAAGATAAGACTTTGCAATAGCCTTATCTTTAAGTTTTTATACGTGATATTCCCTACCCATAATTTAGAAATGCCTCACCATGTAGTGCCTAAACAAACAATCTCCATTTTTGTATCCTGTCTGAGAGAAGCTATGTGCAGATTCACCTCTCAGAATCCCCTCAAGTATCTACATAAACCTGGAACTGTTAGGAGTCTAGGTATATTTTGAGGCCGGAGCATTTGAAACAAAACAGAATTGGTAACCTAAGTACATGTTAAGATTGAAGGAAAATCTAAACCTATAAACAATATTTCTGAAAAAAGAATCCAAGATAGAACCCACTGGCAGGAAATGGGGTTGTATAGGTTCATTGCAAGGCCTAACCTCAGATTAGGAAATGGCAAAAGAGGGCTCCCCAAAGGCTTCCTCTATTGGGCCAGTAAGTTATAGATACAAACATTTAATACCTTGTCCATAGTGATCTCAGCTATGGCAATCATAGAGTCAAGTTTAGCCTCAGTGTACCTGGACTGAATGGGGAGGAAATTGGTAGGGTTCCTGTTCTCAATCATTGGCCAGAAACCCCGACTTTAAGTAGTTTTGGGAAAGAAACATATTTATTTATTTTTTAAATTCATTCATGGGATGTGGGTTTTGCTGGTTAGGCCAACATTTATTGCCCATTCCTAATTGCCCTTGAGAAGGTGGTGGTGAGCTGTCTTCTTGAGCTGCTGTAGTTCGTGTAGGCACACCCACAGTGCTCTTAAGAAGGGAGTTCTAGGATTTTGACCCAGTGACAGTGAAGGAATGGTGATGTATTTCCAAGTCAGGATGATGAGAGACTTGGAGGGGAACTTACATGTGGTGGTGTTCCCATCTCCCTGCTGCCCTTGTCCTTCTAGTAGTCATTATGAGTTTGGAAGGTGCTGTTGAAGAAACCTTGGTGAATTCCAGCAGTGCATCTTGTAGATTGTACACATTGCTGCTACTGTGTGTTGGTGATGGAGGGAGTGAATGTTTGTGGATGTTGTGCCAATCATGTGAGCTGCTTTGTCCTGGATAGTGTCAAGCTTCTTGAGCGTTGTTGGAGCTGAACTCATCCAGATAAGTGGGGAGTATTCCATCACACTCCTGAGTTGTGCCTTGTAGATGGTGGACAAGCTTTGGGGAGTCAGGAGATGAGTTACTCGTTGCACGATTCCTAGCCTATGAACTGCTCTTGTAGCTACAGTACTTATATGGCAATATGCAATCCTAGATTTAGTAAGTAAGGACACAGAATACAAAAACAAAGGTGTAATAATAAATAAAAAAAAAGGTTAGTCCACAATTAGAAATTTACATCCCCTATGGGTACCCTACATTGATAAGGTTTTCAAGAATAGTGTACAGGTACAGAAGGGAAAGGCTTTAGTTATGAGGAGAGACTGGAGAAACAGGGGCTCTTTTTGCTAAGAGAGAAGCTTGAGAGGCAATTTGATAGAGGTATTTTGAAAGTGTAAATTTGAAAAATGATTTCCACTGATTGATAGATTGGTAACTAGAGATTACAAATTTAAGATCAGGAGAAGAATAGAAGGAGAGGTTAAAAGATTTTTGTTTATATATTTTGGCCGGTTGGATCATTTGATGTTCTGCCAAAAATAGTGGTGGAAGCTAATCAATAATTGTTTTTAAAAGGGAAATGGATAATTTGATTTATATTTCATTAATTCCTGGGATGTGGGCATCACTGGCAAGGCTGCACTTATTGCCCATCTCTAATTGCCCTTGAGACGATGGTAGTGAGTCACTTCCATTAATCACAGCAGTCTTTGTGGGATGTATTGTATATCTTATATATTTGATTTTCCTCAGAGCAATTCAGAGATGACACTAGTTTCTAAGTGTGCAGGGACTTTATTTATAGAGTTTTGTATAATGCTTTAAAATACCTACATCATCCTTCCAGCTCAGCTTCTAGTAGTTTCTAGTAGTTTCTTTATGTCTGTTTACTTTGCTCTGAGTCAATACTGAGGCTTGACCAATCAAGAACAGTGAACATAGATCAGTTACCAGACTCACATAATCAAACACAGGACAATTGAACCATTGAACGCTATGGTGCCGGTACTCTCACGGTGCTGTTTGGGAGGGAGTTCCAGGATTTTGACCTAGCAATGATGAAGACATGGTAATATATTTCAAGGAAGGATGGTCTGCGACTTGGAGGGAAACTTGCAGGTGGTGGTATTCCCATGTGCTTACTGCCTTTGTCCTTGTTAGTAGAGGTCATAGGTTTGGAAGATGCTGTTAAAAAAACCTTGGCGAATTGCTGCAGTACATCTTGCAGATTGGACAGGTGCACCTGTGATGGAGGAAATGGATCTTTAGGGTGGTGAGTTTGGTGCCAATCAAGTGAGCTGCTTTATCTTGGACAGTGTTGAGCTTCTTGAGTGTTGGAGCTGCATTCATCCAGGCAAGTGGGACATATGCCATCACACTCCTGACTTGTGCCTTGTAGGGGGGAGGCATTCTCTGGATGAATATCCAGCCTCTGACCTGCACTTGTAGCTACAGTATTTATGTGGCTGGTCCAGTTAAATCTGTGGTCAAAGGTGACCCCCCAGGATGTTGATGGTGGAGGACTCAATAATGGTAATGTTGAATGTCAAGGGGCGTTGTCTAGACTCTCTCTTTTGTTGGAGATGGTCATTGACTGGAACATGTGGGCACAAATGTTTCTTGCTATTTAGCAGCCCAAGTTTGAATGTTATCCAGGTTTTGTATGCAGGCAGTGACTGCTTCATTATCTGAGGAATTACAAATAAATATTTGAACCAGAAAGTTTTGGAGGTTATGAGAAAAGGCTAGAAGGATTGGAAGAAATGAATCACTGTTTATCAGAGCCTGTGCAGCTGCAATAGGCTGAATAATCTCCTTTTGTGCTATAAAATTCCATTGTTCTATGTGTGAATGTCAGGTGAGCACTGAGTGAGGCTCAACAGTGCAAAATTTGCTCTGAAAGCTCATGTATGAATAATGGCTAAAAGCAAAAAGCTGCGGATGCTGGAAATGCAATGAATAATGGTTGCTTGGACCATAGACTTGTAGCTGGGAATGATCAAGCATGGAGACAGCAAGATGGACTGACATGTTAACTACTCTCTTTTTAAGATTGAAGCCAATAAAATTATCCTTGCATGATTTATTGGACTAAATACTATGGATAACATGAATCTTTAACAGTCTTTGAATCTCCTTAAAAACTAATTTCCAAATATAAAATGGAAAAAAATAAATCATTTAGTAATATCAAACTGTCTCTGAAACCTTTAGTCATCTTCATTAATTAATCAGATGAAACAATCTTTTCTAACAAATATTGAAGTCTTCAGGATCATAAGCAGATGCTATAGATGAGGTGAGATTTGTTCAGAAGTGTCACACTGATTATTGAAGTGGCAATCTGCAGCAGATGGCTTTCATTACTGATTTCATGGGAAATATTCTAGGTCCTAAATTGGATAGCCCTCAAAAATAGAGGGGGAATCTCAATGCGCAATTAACCCTCACCTGTTGATTGTAATGCGAGCAACATGCCAGATTCGAGCTGCCTGCACATTTTTATGATACCTGTGACCAGTCAGGACTAAGCATGTTGTTTATTGGTTTGGTGCAGGGACCAACATCATGGGTGGCTAACTCCATTTAAAGCTAGCCTGCACTGCTTAAAGCTGGCCGCTTAAAGGGGAAGTATATTGTGGCTGGAGCAGGTTCTGGCAGTCATGCAGGAAGGGGATCTGACCTGGGAAAGACTGAAAAATTGTACAAAAGAGGAGAGAGCAGGCTCCAAAGGCTTTCAGATGTTGCACTGGAGACCTTGATGGAGGAGGTGGAAAATAGGAGAGATATCCTGCATTTGCACAAGACTAGGGGGCCCTTCAGACACCAGACACACACTCAGGAGGCAGTGAGAGCAGATAACCATGGAGGTCAATGCCAGGGTTCAAGTCATTCTATCATGCAGCAGACATGTATACAATTTGTGTACGGAGTCATCAATCTTCAGCCTATTGCACTTGTCCCCCAATAGCCACCTTCTGGTTTGCCATGGTGGCTCAACTGCAGCATAGACTGTTACAGAATGGAGGTATTATAACAGCTGTCAGGATACTGGGCACTGACCTGAATGATTTGCTCCCATTCACTTCTGGTTTAGGGCAGAGCTGACATGTGGCGGCTATAAAACAATGTGTGTACAGTCAATGGAAACCTGCATCAAGCGGATGCAAACAAACCTAGCAAAACTGTATGCTCACTCCGCCTGCTTGACTCAGGCAAGGGAGAATGAAATGCTGTTAGTTCTCAATGAATAGAGAGTCTCTGTGACCTCCCATGTGCAACACAAAACCTGGAAGGAATTAGACATATAAAGTTCATTGCCATGATCACCTTCACAACCACTGGTAATGCGGTCCTAGCCCTGCTCTGAGGTTGCAGTGTGATGGTAGCAGATGGGAGATTTCAGCGAGATGAAAGTGCAGATATCTCACACCTTATTCCTTGCTGAGGTTCAAAAAGGACAATTGCTCTCTGAACATCCTGAATTGATAAGGCCTTCTGATGAAAGCTCTTCCACTCCCCCCCCTCCTCCTCCCTCTTCCAGCAGCTTCTCTTGCTATGTGTTCATTCTCCATGCTGTATTCCAAGGTGAATACATACTTATCCATCCATGCCTTGGAGCAACTGTTCTGTGCAGAAGCCATGAAGTCATCAAAATGTCCTTCAGTACCTACCACACCTTTCCATATAGACTTATGTAGCTTGAAGCAACTGTAGAAATCATCAAATACTTGTAGAATGATAGCAAAGCAGGATAAATCAATCAGCAGTAACTATCACTAGTTGATGATCCCTTTAAATAGTGCTGGTTGGGGACTAAGGGCACACCCCTCGGCACAAGAGAACGTGGAAAACAGGAGAGATATTCTGCATTTGCAAAAGACTAGGAGACTCTCCAGACACCAGACTCAAAATCAGAAGGTAGTGAGAGCAGATAGCTATAGAGGCTTGAATGTGTGTTCCACTACGCAAGACTAAGAAAGGGGGTTGGCTGCAGCATGAGCTCCAAAAAGATACCACTGGCATATAGCAGCTTTGCATGCTGGTTGTCATCACCATCTGCCTGTTTTTCTCTCAGCAGATGTCCATTGTGCATATGCTAATGCCTGCCATTTCAGAGCTCTGAGGGCACTCATTGTGCTCAAAAAATGGGCATGAACAACTGCAATTTCTCACCCCTAGTCTCTAAATTAACGAGGGAGAAGGAGGATTAAGAATATGCAGGATTAATTGATGTTCATTGCTGATGCTGTACAACATGTTAAGGTCATTTCTATGGAAGCAGAGTTTCAAAGTCATTTCCAAATTTGAAATGATTCCTAATTCATCAGGGAGTAGGATGAACTAGGCAGTAAAATGAAATTGGTCTGAACAAGCTCTGATCATAGATGTATATAATTGGGGATGAGATTGATGGCTGAATGTTATCTATGTTCCTAAGTTTTCATGATTTGAGATGTCTCAATCTAAACAAATCTTTGAGATTTCTATGTCTCAGTTTAATTTGGATTTTACTCAGTGTTTCCACTAGTTTTCAGGAAGCCTGAGTGACAGGCGTTTGGAAAGATAATTTGGTGAGCTGTTTGTATGCTTTCTTGTTTTCTTTTGCTTCTAATCCCTCAATTGAAATTCAGCCCCTGACTCATTGCCAGTTTCTCATGATTCTGTATCAGACAGTCTGAACCCCTCAATTAGGCTACAAGCTGTAACCCACTGCCACATTCCCGGTATGATCTTCTAACACAGGTTAGGGATCAACATTATCTTCCAATTCCAATTTACCTATGAATGTATAATTTAAATGAAGCAATGTTGAATTTGGGGGTGTAGATTATATTTAAGTCATTAGTGAGTTCACGTGGAAACGTTCTATCATTTAAAACAGTGGTTGACTTCAAAAGTTGGTTGTGAAGTGATTTGAGATGCTCTGAGATCATGAAAGGTGTGGCTGGCGCTTAAATGACATTAGTGCTTACCATTGTCAATAATGAGTTCTTAACCACTGAGTTACTTTCTTTTTTTTAACTCTGTTTATGATTAAAACATTAAACATAATGAACTCGACCTGCAAGGAAATATGTGTGCTGTAACAAATAACTTTAGTTGAAACAAAGATTGAAAATACCTGTCATGATGGTCTGACAAATAACCATTTCAATTCATTCTTCTTGCTGATATTGGACTATTGACCTGATGGAAAGGTCTTGATCTGACACTACTCCCAGACCAGTCTTCCAGGTATAGTCAGCTATTTTAATAAAATTCTTGAAACAAGGTCTGGTGCTTATTGTTGTAATATGTCTTTAAGGTATTGCAGCATGATATCACTCGAAGGAAGTGTGTCATGCAATCCAATTTTAGTTTCACTTTTGCTTGAGCAGAGGACACACACTGACACAGCTCTGTTGATAATGTCTTCAAGCTCTCCACTTCTGTATATCTGTTCTTATGTGCCTAACCTTAAAATGAACTCACAATATGTTTACTCAATCCCTTATGAGTGATTGGTGCCTTTATATTATTATAAAAACACAACTCTTTATTTTTGCCATTACATATTAGCTATTTGCTTACTGTATTTGACTTTTCTTTGATGTAATAATGATATAGGATATACCTTCCTAAAGAATGTTGTGTATAGCAAAGCCAGACGGTCAAGAACTTAACTTAATTACCTTTGAAGGCTAGGAGAAGTGTTAAAATATTTCCCTCAGCTCCTTAAATATGTTAAATAAAGCATGTGACTGAACAAATTGAACAAGATTTGTGGAACAATAGGCCTGATGGATCAAAGAGCCTTTCTTTCTCCATGTTGTCTATTTGTTCTCATTACTGCCTAAAGAGTAGAAATTGACTTTTGACTCTGCTGACACTAGTAAAAGGAGCACTAGCTATGCAAAATGCCTTTGCTTTTCTTGCATAAATGTAACAGAGTATGTACTTGCAATGTTAAGTAAGACATAAGTGAGAAAACACATTTATTTTTTGAGTTCTAACATTCTTACACTGGGAAAAACAGCTTGTTATATTCAGCTAAATGGGGCAAATGTTTGGTTTATGCACCCAATCAGCAAGCTTAACACTTCCACTGCTTACCTGGTATAACCTCTGCGAGATCTGAGCTATTTTTAAGCCTGAATCTAAGTTGCAAGAAGCTGGCGAACTGTGCATTCCTAACCGGCACACTGATTCCGGAGGATCGGAAATTTTGCTGGGGCCCATATGGAATCAGACTGCGGTCAGGGACTGCCAAAAGCAAAAGATACAGATTTCATGGGAACATTTCCTAAACGGCCTTCAACGGTCCTTTTAAAAATGGTTAGGCTGTTCAATGTCAGAACAAAAAGGCGGAGCATGCTCTGCCATTTGTACCTCAAAATAGCAATTAGGCTCCTTTGTATACAATTGGATCCCTATTTGCATGTTAAAACTTGCTTTCTGCCTGAAACCAGAAGGTGGTTTTCTCAGGACCCTGCCCAAAATGTCTGCTACTGATGGAGAGTGTAAATAGTGTGGCAAGTGACCCAATGACATTTTCAAGTCACTAGAGTCTGATTTGAACTAGGTAGAGGCAGTTAAAGTAGGCCCGTCCATGTTGTAACATTGGGCTGAACTGCCTCTTCCAGAAGATTCTTTATTCAAAGAGTATGATGCGGGCTCAGTGAAAACACAGTCAAACGACTTAGCAGAACATGTGATGGGAGAGGCTGCAGCCTGTGCAGTGAGATAGGGTATGTAGCGGAGTACATTGTAACCTGGAAAGTGAGGTGACAAATGAGTCGAGACACATTAAAATCTGGATAGTGGGATAGCCTGTGGCCTGGGAAACATTGAAATTTGGACAGCTGGGTAGGATATATGTTGGGAAACACTATGAACAGATGTTACGGCTCCTTGCTGGGCATGATTTTGGCGGGAGGTCATGTTAAATATGTTGGGTCACCAGCCCACCTTCTTCTTGCCCACCCCTAAATCATGCCCCATAATGTGGGGATGGTAGGGGAGATGGTTGGGGGTTGTGGGGGGGGGGTGGTGGAGGGTGGTGGATAAGGCTCCCACTAGGCTGCCTCTCTTAGGCTTACTGAGGCCCTTAAATGCTCAATTAACTGCCAATTAAATGCCTCTATCCACCTTCACTGCCATAAAATATCAAGCGGGCCAGAGCCGAAAGACCATTTTTAAAGCTGCTTTTCTGAGAAGGTGGGAAGAAAGAAGGGAGCATGTAAGTCGGGGGGTGTCCTCAGTGCATCAGGGCGCCACTACCAAGATTTCATCCCCACTTTGTGTCTCTCCTCCGGGCCTCCAAAACCACCTCTCCCCCACCTCAATTGCCCTCTTCCCTAGGGTGGTTGACCCCCTTCCTGCCCTAAAGGTCAGTGACTTACCTCACTCTGAGATCCATCACTCTTCTCCCTGGAACTGCTTGTAATCCCTGCAGCGTCTGCTATTGAGTTCTGGTGCTGCTGGAGCTGCTAGAGCTACCAGCCAATCTCAAGGGCGCTACTTCCTGTCCACTGAGGGGCAGGAGTCTGACCCTCAGCTTGTTTATGCCACACCCAGTACGTTACTGCTGTGGGGCAGGCTTTTTAACAGTCAGTCCGCTTGGGACCAACTTTTCTTCTGGGGGGAGGGGTGGGGTGATTTGAACAAAGGAAAAATCCCGCGGATGCTAGGCATCTGAAATTAAAAAGGCTTGCTGAGTATTTTCAGTGTTTTCTGTTTATATTACTGTAATCTAGACAATGGGATAGGTGTTTGGAGATACTGTAAGAGAATGCAAATTGACCTTTGTTTCAGATTTATTTGCTCCATGTTAAAACTATATTGTGATCACAGGTTTTCAAACATTAAAGCCAATGCTTTCTCGTCCCACAGGAAAAAAACAAGGCTGAGGTGTGACCTAATAGAGGTCTTTAAGATTATGAAATGCTTTGATAGAATGCATACAGAGAGAATGTTTCCTTTTGTGGGGAAGAGCAAGAAATCCACAAGGCAACTCAGGAGGAATGTATTCAGCAAAAGACTGGTAAGAATGTGAAACTCACTACCACAGCAAGTGGTTGAAGCAAATAGTATAATTGCATTGAAGGGGAAACCAGACAAGGGAGAAGGGAAAAGGGAGATTTAGATGAGAAAAGATGGGAGGAGACTCAACTGGAACATAAACACCGGCATGGATTGATTGGGCCAAATGGCATGTTTCTGCGCCATATGGCCTAAGTAATCCTATAAAACTTGAATATTGCTGAAAATGGAGACATGTTACCAAAGGTTTTCATTTTGTATTCATCCGGACAAACTCAAGAATGCCAAACCTCCAATGATGGCACCAATTTATACTACAGGAGAAATGGGTGCTGATTGGTCGGCAAGTTGACTCTGATTTGTTGAGGCACTGCCATGGAGAAAGAAATGGGAACAATTGGCTCTCCATGCTTCCAGGTAATTCAAAAAGATGCAAGGCTTGAAAATATTTCTTTCGTTTACGTGTTGAGAACGCGTCCTGCGTATGAATCTGTCACTTCTAGCAAGCTTAAATAAGCCACGTTACGAGCTTGATTGATTATCTTAAATTGCTTGTTAGTGTAACACAATCAGGATTGTTCAGCAAGTGGTGCCCAATTGCAGAATTACATAACAGTAGATGTTTTGGATTTTGTAAACATGGACTGGTTTAGTACCGTCTGCTATTATGAACAGCCGGAGGAACAGGTTGTTTGATTCGATTAGCCAATTGTTGAGATGTACGGCCTAATCCTACAGAAATCTATGAATGAGTGAAATTTGCTCAAAGGATCATAAGACCCAAAATCACTCTTTTTTTTGTGGGAGAGGCCAACAGGAATACATCTTATGGGTTCTCAAACAAAACTTGGATAGTTTTTAATCTCTGGAGCAGATAGTAATTTGATTGGGAGCATGAAACACAGGAAACAGGAAAGTCTGAAAAATCCAGATTTAACATAATAATGAAATAATTGTTCATTTTTAAAAGAGTATTTGAATAATAATTATTACCTGACAAGGTAGGATTACCTGGAAAACCGCATCCAGTGCTGCAGTAAACATTGTCTCTGAATGTAAAGGGAGAGAGAAATGATTCCTGGTAACCTTGGTTAAAAGTTAAGCCCCAAACTTTTCCTCTACTTCACTGTATTCCTCAGGGTGCCACAAACCTTCAGTAACAGTTGGTGCAGACAGAGTGTACTTGGCATAATAATGCAAGCGTTGACTGACAAACGCCTGTGGTCTGCATTGCCACTCATCAGATATAGTTTCACCAAGCTGATCATATGAACTGGCATTTCTTAAAGATATTAAGCTGTGTCCTATTCCTTCATAAATTTGACAATTACAGATTTATGGCTGCTGTTCGCTTTGCCTGGCTGAGTGCAGCTTTTTTAACATTAGGCACAAGAATCCAGGCTCAGGTAATGAAAATGACTTACTGGAAAAATAGACTTTCTACATGAATTTACAGGCCTTAGTTTCAGCTTGCAAATGAGTTCCCAAATTCCCAAGCTTCAGCTAACCTTGGAGATAAAAATAAATTTATTCAAATTCAAAACATCCAATTTTAATGGGTTCATATTCTCTATAAGATGGCCTGTTATAATGTGTATTGTTCATGCTTCATTATTAATGAGGAAATATAGAAAACAACCCTCACTGCAACAAATCCAAAGTAACATAAAAGATATTAACTATGTACAACACTTTCATGGGAACTGGCTAAGGAATAGTTTTGCAAATATTTTTATGTTTACAAAGCATTATTATTATTATTACAAACCATCACGTAGGTTTTCTTTTCATAGCAAATGGACTGGCAAGATAACCACAACATAAAACCTACTCAGTAGCAACCTGTTTTTCATAATTGTGTATTGCTTATTCCCTTCACTGTTGAACAACCCATGTCCAACAATTTGGCACACATTGCTTATCGTTCTTTGGCAAGTGGGAAAATCATTCAAAAATTGTCATTATAACAAACACCTCATTATTAGCACTTTGCAGACCAGAACACCTGGCATTACGCCACTCTATTGAAGGTTTACTGTTCAATGGAAAGAACAGATTTGCATGCTCTCTTTAAACACTCTGTAATATATCATCGATTGAGACTATGGTGGAAGCGATAGGTAGTTGCAGTTAATAACTTTTACAAGTGAGGCTGGCTGGATAATTTGTATATGAAAGCCATGCATAAGTATGGTCACTCTCACAAGTGATGCTTCAGCAGCCACTATAGATGCATGGATGCAACTGTTTTTATATGGAAGAAATGAATATAATTTAATATTTTTTGTAACTTTAGTGCAAGAAACTCCAAGGACACAATTTTGTGATGTTAAACAACATGGAACAAAAATTGTGGAAATAAATAGCAGAATTGTTTCGTGTATTACTTGGGTGTTAATGATAAAATGATTACCTATCCTCACTGTCCAAACAAAAATGTGTAATTGAGGTTCTCAAACACAATTTATCACTGGCAGTAAGTTTGGTTATTTAATGGATATCAAATATAATCATGCAAATTAAATAGCTTGTTAATTCAAAACAAACCACTAGACCTTTGTTAATATTCTGATCTAGTTGCATGTTATGCCCAGTAAAGGCGTGTCATATTCATAACTTTTAACATGCACTGTATTAAGTATAGAATTTTCTGGAACTGGCTCTTCTTTTTAAAAATTAACAGTAAAAAGCGACTAAGATTGCTGTCAAGGAAGGTGACTTTTGCAATTTCTGCACAGACTACCTCAAATCTCTAGAAAGTTCTTAAAAGATTGACAATGGGCGGGTCCCCTGAATGGACATACCAAGATGAAAACCACCTGTGGAATTTACTTGCTCTATTGTTTGTTGACTTATACAAAACTCAAAATCTGTGGATTCCTAGACTTACTGTCTCCAAGACTGAAACTTAACAATGAGAATAACAGGGAAACCAGTTAAATTATAAATAGGTCTGAATGGCCATTGTATAGCATTGGTTTCTAACTTTAAACCAGTCTAGGTGGACAATTGAAGTATAGGTTATGTGGCCAAAACTGACTACATAACCAATCTCATTATCCCAAAAACTAGGGGAGAAGCCAGTCAGTGTGGGGACAACACCTGCAGAGTCAGCAGCAGAAAGCGCAGCAATATCTATGTCTTTAAAAACTGGATGCCACAATATCTTAAAGTCTCCAAGCCTGTTCCTTTTCAAGTTCATCAGTACCTAAAACTGATGTCTTGGTAATAGGACTACAAACAAATAACTTCATAAACTGCTGAAAATCCATCTCTTTGAGGGAATCCTGCAACAATTCTAATATATGACTCTGGCTATTGAATCTACTTAGACTACACTTGCAGAGTGAAAGAACCTTCTTTACTGGGCAAGATGAGCAAAAACATATGAATTATGAACTATCCTTGTGTTTATGATTCACAAAAATGCACTATTCTCTTTAACTGTATTCTTTCTCTCACGTGCATGTGTGTGTATGAGTACTGAGTAAGTGACGTAATGTTAGACCTATGGGGTGAATGTGCGGATAAATAATCCTGTTTATTTAAACCCACAGAAGTTTGCTGTTGGTTATTTAAATCAACCACACACTCAGGGGTAGGAAACACACATATATTCCTTTTCAAAAACACATAGATTACAGACAGTAATGAAATAGAATCTGAGTTTCAGTTCACTTTAATCCCTGCCTATAACACTGCTGTTAAAGAAGAAAAGATTTTACCAAATTCTCCAAGGCTAAAGTTAGGATGTATGAGCTTCATGTTTAATAAAATTAAGTGAAAAAGAATGGCTTGAAAATCTAATTTCTAACAAGTGGATGTCAAAATACCATGACTAAAGTTTTCTCCAAATAGGAGAAGTGTGCAAGTTAATGATTTCAGAAGGAAAGGACGTTAAATGAAGCTCATATCATAGATTGTAAACCAAGAACAAAGATAGATTTGCACTCTTGATAAAGAATTCTATACAGAAAAAAGAGTTGACCTACAGTAAGGATAGTTGAAGTACCAAGGCCTCAAGTTCCCTAAGTTTATTTTTTAACCTTTGTTATGATCCCAGCTGATGTTAATACTGGACAAGTCAGATCCCAGAGCAAAACTTGGCTTGATAGATCCTAACTTTTACTTTTTTAGAAACAGTAGATGTAGGTCAATGAACAACTGCCCGGGCATCTGCTGATGAACTTTTAACATGAAGAATACAACATTTATTAAACAAGAAAAATGAATTATAATACACCAGAAAAAAAAGGTTGGAAAGATCTCAAAGACACACAAGAAAATTATTCAAAAGTTCACTTTTCCTTCATCCCAGGTATCTCTTTACAAACACATACAGATTCAGAAAGATAAAATAATTTACCGTATCTATCTTATACTTTAATATTCAGGGTAAGCATGTGGTGCATGTGAATCA
Source organism: Carcharodon carcharias (assembly GCF_017639515.1). Lineage (NCBI taxonomy): Eukaryota > Metazoa > Chordata > Chondrichthyes > Lamniformes > Lamnidae > Carcharodon > Carcharodon carcharias. The sequence goes on from NC_054474.1 coordinate 29,123,714, forward strand.
ACTTGCAAGCCATGGTCAGACACACTACACTCCTAGGTAAATGACAGATGTGACCAAAACTGATTCTATGGATTTCTCAACAACCTACCCAGGCGCTTGTCACACAATGAGCCGACCAGTCTCACTGATACTCTGTGTTTCTCATGAGGGTTTCTAATCTTCACATTTGAAGTTCCCACCTGGGAATGATCTCCCAACATCGTTCTCACTTGGATAGCTTCAACAAGGATCCACCTCCAGGGTTTCAATCTTGCCTTCCAAGATTCCTTTCCCTTGGATCTCCGAGTACACTCATGTTTCACCTTCCAAGAATACTTTCAGATCTTTGGCCATGCCAAGCAGAACACCACTGCTGCAAAAGTGTATCTTTGCCCTTACGGCCCACAGCACTGAGTAACCAAACTTTGGCCACCCTCTCAGGTCTTCAGGGCTTCTCTCAAGCCACTTTGCTTCAGATCTGCTCCCTCCAGCCCTTTCTTTAACTTGGAGTCTTTTTTCTCTGCTCTTGTATATATCTTGACTCAATAGGATTTCTCCCTGAACCTGGTCTTTACCCCTGTCTTTGACTTTCTTCTGGGACATTTTTATGCCCCGCTCCCTGGTTTGGCACTTTCCCCTTGGTTTGGGATCTTCTCCCTGTCTCCCTCCCCTTGTCCTGCTCCCTTGGACACTGTCTCTTGAATAGCACTCCGGTTCAGGTTACTTGACCTCCAGTTTCACGCTGTTCACTTTTTTACTTCCATTTCTTCCATGCATGTATGTAGGACTGGTTCACGACCTAATGACTGTGAAATCAATGAACTGCGCATGTGTAGCCACTTTCTGGCCGCTGCATGTGCAGAAGACACGAGGAACGCAAAAAAATTTGAACTATGCATGTGTGGCCATTTCTCGGCCAGCACATGTGCAGAGATCCTGAGGTCCACAAGAACGACAATTCCTGTACTATGACTCACAATCTTAACTTAAGGTAAGTATCGGAGTTCATTGCACCTTGCTTTCCTTTAGGGTCTTATCATGTCTTCAGGACATTCCAAAACACCTTACAGGCCTTTTGAGATTCAGTCACTATTCTTATATCAGTAAAAGCAACAGTTAGTTTGTACTATGAAGTCCCAGCAACAAATGAAGGGCTAGCTAATATTTTTTTGGTGTGAGGAAAATATGTTAGCTAGAACTCACTGTTTTTCTTCACATTGTGCTATGGAATTTGGTATGGCTATCTGAATTCACAAAAATGGCCCAGGTTAACATATCAGCAAATGACATCACCTCTGACAATGCATCTCCTCAGGAATACACTGAAGTACTAGCTTATATTATGTCTGCATAATTTATTTCTCAAAGGCAAATGTTACGAACTGAAGAAAAGTGACATGATACAATATTGGAGTATATATATAAATTATATATAAATATAATTACATGGATTACAGGCTAATACAATATGAGATCAATTAAAATTATTTGTGCTTGTCTCATGTCACAGTATATTATGAATCCTTGGTCAATATTTTTAAAATTGTACACAGACTATTAAAGTGGCTTCTCCAAATCATGTGACCTTAGGCATTTTGAATTTCAGACTGTCCTGAGTCTCAAGCAAATGTCTAATTAAAGATGGACATTCTCAGCCACCCAGGGAATTCATACATCCTTTTGTTTAAGTATGGATCAGCAACAAATGAACCATAGAACTCCAGCCAGCCTGTCTCTCTATTTCACCCTAGACAAAAGGAAACATTGAAACTCAACATGTGTAAGAGAGATGTGAATGGAGCTTATCAACCTTCCATTGTATTATCCAAACTAGGCTGGGTGAATCACAAGGTGTCAAGTGGCAACATAGCATAATTGGGATCAAACTGGAATCAATATATGCATACAACATACACCACCATATTTTTGGAAAATGACTTTGAACTTGTGGAAGTCATGATGAAGGAATCATTTTTGTTGTCTGCTTTTAAAACCAGCAAGAAGCTGCTTACAGACAGAGAGTTCCACTAAACAAGCTGCAAGTCATCCAAGTAGCCAAGGTAATTGTCATGAAGCTATTAATGTATATGACGTTGTTGGAAATTACTTTTTTAAAAATAGAGGGTTAGTCTATGGGCGTGTCTTAATTGGATTAAAGCCAGCTAGTCTGGGTGCTTTGATGTATACTAGTTTTGAGATATAAGAGAGGTAGAGTGCATTTGCATTTTGTTGAACAGACCATTCGAGAAGCGGAATGAAATCTGCAGAGGCCAAGAAATGTTTATATTACTAATAAAATCAGTATTATTAAGGAGTTCAAAGGGGCTGGTGATACAATGAGAATTTACGTTCAATGAGATGTGTTAGGTACAACAGATAGCAGTTTCATGTGTGCAGGGCAGAGGCATGTAACATCAAAGCTTGTAAGCCTATCACTGTGTCTGAAAAGGAACCAAAGTAAACCAAAGAATTTGTAAGGTAAAAATTCTTTGCCTGGTGTCTGCTTAAAGTCATTAGTTTGTTGTTGCCTTAATGGAGATTAGTTTGGAGATTTGCTAAAAGTTATGATAGTAGAAATTTGTAGCCATGTGTATATATTTAACTTGTGTAAATTAATAAATGTCTCATGTAGTTTGATATAAAAACCTCTTGAGAACTGGTGGTCTGATTCCTGAATTTAGAGCTGCATCTCAAACATACAACTTAAAAATATAAGGTATTAGAGTTGTTAAAGTTTCCCTCTGGGATTTTTAAATAGCTTAGTTTTACCAACTGCTGTGTCATAACAGTAATAAACAGTAATAAACATTGAAAATGGAAGATCCCAACAGAGAAAGAAGGACTCTCCAACCTGGATCAGTTAAAGATCACCTGAGAACCAATCTCCTGAAATTTGACTATAAGAAGCCTCATTGAGAATCTTTTGCTTTACCAGACCTTCAATTCAGCTAAAACACCAACTTCATCCAAGAAACTATAGGCCTATCATAAATGAGATTGAGAAAGATATAAGCTGTAACAGTATATTATCTTCATCTGCATCTAAGCTTTGTGTGCTTGAGAGCATGGATGAGAAAAGTGAGTGAAGCATTGCGTCAAATTTGGGGTAAGTATGTGATAATGAATAATCTTTATTTTTAAACCCAAAAAACTTGCTGCTGGAATTATTTAATTGGAGCCGTCACTCTGATGGTAAGGAAATGCTCACCACTTACATGCCAATTTGTTGGCCCGAATTTTCACAAAGAGGAGAGGCTCTTCATCTTTGCGACAATGGCTCTGGAGGCATTAGTCCAGAAGTTCTGTCTCTAAAACCAGCCCCCATCATTTTAGCAGGGGAAGAGGTAATGGCTGGTGGATTGAACTTTGTACATTTGTGGTCCATGGAGGCAGCTGCACATGTTAAGGTGCAGCTGCCTTCAGTCTGATCTGGCTTTCGTGAGGAAGGTGTGGGAAATATGGCGTGTGCAAATTAGCCCTGGTAGGAGAAGACCTAAATTTATTGGAAACTAGGATACCCTTTTGGCGAGGTCCTGGGACACCTTTGGGAGAGTTAAGGTACCCTTTGGGAGAGGTCAGGTGCCCTTTGGGAAAGGTAAGGTGCCCTGTGGGCATGTTAAAAGTGAACAGAAATGTGCATAAAAAGTGGATAAACTCATTGGAACTGTCAAGCTCATTGAAACTTTCAATTTTATTTGTACTGTCAAAGGGAATGGTCAAAGGGAGTAGTGAAGCTGTCAAGGAATTTAAATTCTGTCCTTTAAACATTTCAAGAAATGTTTAGCTGTATTGAAAAAAACAGCGCTTGCTATTTCACTGGTTACCATTGCAGGATTAGTGCCACCTGACTAGTTTCACAACCTATTATCATCACAGTCGGGTACCTGTCAGTTCACAGTTTGATAAAAACCTCCACATGCTTATAAAGTCTTTTAAGTGGGACAATGAATATAAGTTCTTGTTTGTATAAGGGATTTAAGGAAGTTACATGTAGTGAATGAGGTTTTATCAGAGTGTTTTTTAAAATGGTAAATTCATCAATAGAGACTCAGGAACTTTATTTAATCTCCACATGGGTCCTACGGTCTGCCCATGGTAGATACTGGGTGAATTGGCATTGGGGGTGTAAGGGCAAAGGGTGGTGGGTAGGCATCATAGGTTGGCATGAGTTGGCACTAATTTGGCATAGGGGCTATAAAAGACCATGGGTATGTGGGTGGAGAGGCATAGGTTGTCATGGACAGCATGAGAGGCCATGCGGGATAGGTGGAGAGTCATAGATTGGTATCGAGTGTATGACGGGCCATGGGGTTTGGGTAAAGGGTGATAGATTGGCATTGGGGCTATCAAGGGCCATGGGGGTGAGTGGAGGGTTGTAGGTTGAGATGGAGGGTATGGGGGCCATGTGGTGGGTGGGGACATAAGGTGGAATGTGTTGGCATAGATGGTGAATGAGGAGAGTGTGAGGGGTGAGGAGATGTGAGGAGTGAGTGCTGGAGGGCTGATTTTAGTTTTATTCTTTTCTTCACAGTGCCGGAGCACCGAGGTGGGCCTTTTCGCCCAGCCAGTCTCTGCACTTGATAGCCCACATGCTGCATCTGAACTGTTTCTGGGGGTGACGAGCCTGACAGCCATTTCATCCTGCCAATAATCCTACCATCCGGGCACTTCTTCCCAGATTGGGCTTGCAGAGCTGGGAATTGTACTGACCGTGTGCTCCCAACCTGGCAGCAAAAATTCAGGGCAGTAAAAGAGAACACATGAATGCTGTTAGTGACACTTGTATAGTATTCATCATCTAATTTTAATACAATTCCATAAAATTTTAGTGAACAAACATGTAATTTAATTCCCTGCATAAATATTAGCTTTTAAAAATAACCCAGGCTCAGGTCATGTGTTCACGAATCACACTTTCACAGATGATTCACCCTCATTATACTTGCATTTAATTTTCGGTAGAAGATACCATGGCCTTGTCTGAGGGGGAGGTGGAGGTGTAGACAAAGGAAGAAAACAGGCTAACAGGGTGGATATCATTGACAACATGGAAATCTATCCAATACCCAGAGATTATTTGCTTTGCTGATAGCAAACATCACCCAGAAAATGACAGTTTATCTGCAGTATTTTCCTTATGGACGCTTTGCAAAGTAATGCTCCTTCATTGGAAAATATGAAGGGGCATATTATGCAAAGGCATCAGAATTTATTTTTGCCTGTAACATATACTATTGGGATTGTTGGCAGAATCATGTCATTTGATAGAAAGTGACCTTTAAAGCACAGAGCATAGTTTGTGGTTGCCATTGATATTCATTAAATGTTTAATAGTCAGCTTGGCTCAGGGTAGCACTCTTGCTTAAATAGTTCTCATTTGGAATTCTTGGAAGGCTGAAGGAGATTAGAGCTAGGTGGGCATGTGGTAATGGAGGGCTTTGAACATGAGGACAAGAATTTTAAAGTCGGGCTGCTGTGGAGCTGAGGTTAATGTAGGCCAGGGACACATGAATCTCTGGTGAATGGGACTTGTGTGAATTGGGATATGTGCACAGAGTTTTGGATGAGCTCAATTTTATGTAGGCTGGAAGATGGAAGCACAGCCAGAAGAACATTGGAATAGTCAAATCTGGAGGTAACATTCGTATGGATGAGGGCTTCAGCAGCTGATGGGTTGAGGCAGGAGTGAGATAGATGATATTAAGGAGGTGGAAATAGATGGTCTTGGTGATGGAAAAACTATAGGGCTGAAAGCTCAGGTCAAATTGAAATAAAACACTAAGCTTGCAGGCAGTCTGGTTCAGCTTGAAACGATGGCCAGGGAGATGGACGTAATCAATGGCTAAGGAATGAAGTTTGTGATGATGGCCAAAGGCAATGGCTTCAGTGTTCCCAATGTTTAATTGGAGGAAATTTTGACGGAGATGTTGGACAAGTGCAGAGGAAGTGGAGGGGTCAGAAGAAGTGATGGGGAATTAAAACTGACTGTTGTCAGCATACCTGTGGAACCTTACACTGTACCTTTGGGTGATGGCACCAAGGGGCAGCATGTAGATGAGAAATGGGAGGGGTAAACTGAGAAATATGAGGATAACTAGCGCAGTGTAATGGGGGCTTTATAAAAAAAAGAATCTTGTTGTGATCACAGCAGAAGGAGAGTGAACATTTCTAGTCCAACAAAAATGTTTTTCAATTAGTCCCATGGCACATTTTCAATGCTCTTGAAAACCACAACATGCTTGAAGCATTTCAGTGCTGCTGTGTAGTTCCCAGAGGTTCACTTATGCTGCATCATTAAGATACAGCTCTTGGTGAACCACATTATATGGTATTGCATGATATAAGGCCCACAGTCATTAGTCCTTTAGTTGTGGTTGGAAGCTATTGTGAAAACTGGTACAACATATGAGATAGCTAGCCAAAACATGCATTCCTTTCAACAGGGCCATAGAATGTACAATGTAAGTTAGAATATTTATTCAGTTAAAATAGCTTTAATATGGAGGCAATTACTATAAATGGTAAGCACTTACCTAAGGATTGGTTCCAAGTACTTCATTGTTTAGCCAAACATTTTTCTTTCCTAAACATTCCAATTTACTAAGTTCCTCATTGAAGATGTGATTTCATTTATTTTGATTGTTGAACAGCTCAAGATCGCACTGAGTGTTGGCAGAGACTCAAAACAGAGAGCCTGCAATTGGTATCTCAATAAGGTGATCAAGGTGGTAAGAGCAGACACTCCCAGCTGGCATTAGAAAAATACACCTTTTAATTGTTTGCATTTGGAGAAAAACAGGGGGGTCCATTTCAAACATGGCCTACCTAACCATCAGTTAATAAATTCTAGTTATCCACCTTCACAAGTGCAGCATTTTTTTATTAGAGCTGATATTAACAAGGAGAAGTGATTCATATTTTGCCTGAACTAGCAACCCAGTTGTGTTGCTCAAAATATAAGATATGTGTTGTGGTGCTGTGCTGGGGATGGAAATCTTATCCCTTTCATGCAGCTAGGAATCAGAAGGACTTCAGGGAACGTTTCAGGTTGAAGTTTGCTACAAATACCACGCTTAAGACATTGAGCAGGATTTTTCGGATGAAGAGAGCCAATGGCAAACGCATTCTCTCTGATCACAGCAGCCTGCAGCCATTTAATGTTCCAAGGACTGTTAATTGGCCGCAGATGGAACTTCTGCCCTCACTCAACTGGAAGCTCCATCTCGGAGAGCTGCCAACCAATCTGATTGGCTGGCAGCTCTCTAGACCTAGCCCTAGCCACTCCAGCAGCAGAGGTGGCCAGGACTCGGATCACAAGCAGTCTCCAGATTCTGTGTCCAGGACCAGGTGAGTGCAGGGCAGGGAGGTGAGGCCTGAGGGAGGTGGGGAAAATGGGGGTGGGGCTCTTGATGGAGAGGTCAAGGGTGATAGCACCTGAAGGGGGAAGACCTCGCAGTGGAGAGCACCCAATGTGGAAAAGGGGCCCTGGTGTGGGAAGCCACCCCTGCCCCCCCCACTTCCCACTCGAGACCTGAAAAGCATGCTGGGCTTCCACCCCGCCCCTGACCTACCCCTGCCAGCCTCAAAATTGAGCCTGACTGGGAAGTGACCCTTAAGTGGCCAATAATTGCCCACTGAAAGGCCCTAACTGGGATGAGGGTGGACATTTTCCTAAGCCCCGCCACCCCACGTATAATTGCACACAGGAAGATCACCCAGGGAATTTTATGGGCCTCTTTCCACCTGCAAACCTGCTGGTGGGGGGGCCGTAAAATTTTGCCTATTGAGTTTCCTTCACCAGTCCCTGAAGTAAACCCTCCTCCAACCCCTGCCAAAATTAACCTGAGATTGGCATCAGCTGTTTACATTAGTTTGAAGCTGAAACATTATCACCCACTCTAAGGCCTGAACAATTCTGAACTTTTATTCTGGATTCTGAGTAAAATTAAATTCAATTGGTCTTCCTTAGTAGCATGAAAAATTCAGTTCAAATCTGGGCCTATATATTGGATTGTGCTGCATGTGTTTTACATGTGTACAACAGACATCTTAAGTGCACAATATAGCAGGTTACATGCATGCATTCCTTCCACACTGGAAGTGTGCACCCCGGTGTTGGTTAGGGCTGCTTGGTAGATATGCCTGGAACAGGGATTAGGCTTATTGTGTATTCCATTTGGGGGCCTAATGCTTGTTTCAAGCCCCTTTGTCAAATTGGCCTGTGGATGAATGCAGTATGCCGCTGACTGTTTTTTCAGGTGCTCAGCAGCCAGAGTGCTTTTCTTACAGTGACAGCTGGAGTCTGCCATGCAAAGGGTAATCTTAATGATTTTTACTTACCCTTTAGCATAGCAGGAAGGATTAGGACTGCTCCTCCTGGTATAAGGTTAAAGCCACAGGTGGCAGTTGGCCTTTGTTTGTCCTCCTTCAAATTGCCTCCCCCTCTACGGGATCTCAGCAAGTCAATGTTTCTGCAGCTGTATCCCTCTGCCCCAAATGACTGGGGCTGTGACTGGCACCTGCATTTTGCTGGTGCTTTCCTAATGAAGTTGCTGGGTCCACTGCTGGTGTCATTAGGCGTGTGCAGCACACTTTACATTGGAATCACTTCTGATTTGGGCACATTCCAATGTCTAGACCCTACAATCTGTTTTACACTGAACACCATGTAAAATGGGCTGCTGATCCACTATGAGAGGATTTTGCGTTACTGGCAAACATCAATTTTGCTCTCTGGAGCTCCACTCCATTCATACACAAGCATCTAATAAGCAATTAAAATCTGTAGCTTGAATGCGAACAGATCTTATTCATTTTACATGTTGGTAAAAAGAAAAATCTTGCCCAGGTTAATTTTTAATTGCATTGTATAGGGACTGGATGACTTTACTGGTACAGACAGACCCTCAAGGCTTACCCAGCAACGTTAAATGTCAAACCCTTGTTGTCAGTCACAGACAGTGAAGATGGAAATTTTTGAGCTTCTTTTCTTAATAGCTATAAGCTATCCATGTTTCACAGCCATACTACAGGATGCTGAGACACAGGCCTTATAAACCATCAGCTTGGTCCTAAAGGGTCAGTTTAGTAACAGAAGGTATAATCTATCCTACTATTTATCAGGGGTCATGTGGTGTTCTTGGATGCTCCAACCAATGAGGTCTAAGCACAGGTAATCCAGGGCGCAGAATTTCATGTTGAGAATCCTGTTCCAGTTTGTAGTATCTGAAATAAAGTTTATCTGTTTCTTATTGAAACCTATCCGCTATGTCAAGTTTGGCGATGTGGGTAAAATAGCTCAGATACTGCACCTTGCCTTGTTGACGTGAGTACATTGAATGTTAAGAAAAAAGAAAAGACTACTCACTAGTTGTGTCACTCTTTGGCAGAATCGATCCTTACAATGCAACTGTGGAAGACTGGAGCCAGTACGCAGAGCGTCTTGGTTTTTATTTTATAGCAAGTAAAATTACTGTGGAGGAAAAGCTGAAAGCAATCCTTTTGAGTGTATGTGATAGCAAGGCATACAATCTCATCCGCAGTATAATAGCGCTGAATGTGCCCAATTCCAAGTCCTTTAATGAATTACTGGACCTTGTGAAAATGCATTTCCAGCCGAAGCCATCCATAATAATGAAGAGGTTTAAGTTTAATTCCAGAATTAGGGCCGGGAGAGTCCGTCACAACCTATATAGCAAAGTTGAAGCAGTTGACAGAACACCATGACTTCAGAGACACATTAAATGCTATGCTGTGGGACCGATTAGTTTGTGGAGTTCACGACAATGCCAGTCGGCGCCGTTCACTCGTAGAGGCCAACATCGATTTGAAACGTGCCCTGGAAATAGCACTATCCATGGAAAGTGTTGCGAGATACTTGTAGGCTTTAAAACACATACAACATGGCGCATGATGTTCTTGGAGGCTCCGACCAATCAGCCTTAAGCACAGGTAATCCAGGGGGCGGGGCTTCCTGTCGAGGATCCTGTTCAAGCATGTAGCAGCTGTAAAGGTCTTTGTAATAAAGTTTATCTGTTTCTTGTTGAAACCTGTCCAGTATGTCAGGTCATTACACTCAGCTTGATGTTATCCCATGCACGTTTCGTGAGTCAGCCAATGGTGGTTGCTGCTTCCCCTATGTCTGGATCAAGTTCTGCATCAAGGGGAAGATTCTCTGTCACCATGGACCGGAGGTAGCAGAATTAGCTAACCACTTTCCTCAAAGCGTTATTTAGAGTGATCGGGTTAGAGATGCAACCTTGTCCCATGACCATGGTTCTTTTGACGCTCAGTCAGGGAGAACCAGTTATAGGCATGGGAGAGACAGCCCATGAATCTTTGTAGCTGAGTAACTGTCATAACATCATAAGAGATAGGAGCACGAATAGGCCCTTTGGCCCCTTGAGCCTGCTCTGCCATTCAATAAGATCTGATTGTGGCCTTAGCTCCACCTCCCTGCCTGTCCCCCATAACTCTTGACTCCCTTGTGGATCCAAAATCTATCTAACTCAGCCTTGAATATGTTTAATGACCCAGCCTCCAATGCTTTCTGTTGGAGAGAATTCCAAAGATCAACAAACCTCTGAGAGAAGAAATTCCTCCCCACCTGTCTTAAATGGGAGACAGCTCATATTGAAATTGTGCTCCCTAGTTATGGATTTCCTCACAAGGTGAAACATACTCTCAGCATCCACGTTGTCAAATCCACTCAAAATCTTATATATTTCAATAAGGTCAGCTCTCATTCTTCTAAGCTCCAATCAATATAAGCCCAACCCGCACAACCTTTTCTCATAAGGCAGCCATCCCAGGAATCGACCTAATGAACCTTCCCTGAACAGCCTCCAATGCAAGTATATCCCTTCTTAAATAAGGAGACCAAAACTGTATGCCTTACTCCAGGTGTGATCTCACCAACACCCTGTACAGTTGTAACAAGACTTCCCCAAATGTTTTTACTCCAACTCCTTTGCAATAAATACATTGTGAAAGTCACTCGAGGATTAAATCAATTGAGTGGGAAGTGAGAAATTCTTTACAGCAGAGTCCGAGGTGGGAAGACAGCAGTGAGATTGCATATGGTACCGCATTTGTGTGGGAAGTGATGCAAGTGCTTGTATATACATGAGGCGCACTATGTAAAGTGAAATTTACCTTCTTGTTTGAAATACCCTTCACCTGTTAATTAATGTTTGAATTTGATGATTTTAGCTAGTTTGTTACAGTAAAAGTTTTAACAAGTGAAATCTTGTCCATTTGTTTTCTTTCCATGGTGGAGATTCCTTTTAAAAAAAGTTGTTGGTCTCTGCAGCAATAATAGCACTTCCTAATTACATGTTGTACCAAAACTGTATGCAGTACTGTAACTGTGATCTCACCAATGCCCTGAAGAGTTGTAAAAATACTTTCTTACTTTTATACTCCATCCCCTTGCAATAAATGTGAATATTCCAATTTCCTTTCGAATTCCTTGCTGCACCTGCAAGCTTACTTTTAATTGTTTGTGTGTGAGAACACCCAGATCCCTCTGCATCCAGAACCCTCTGTACTGCAGTGTTCTGCAATCTCTCTCCATTTAAATAAAATGCTGTTTTCCTATTCTTCCCACCAATGTGGACAATGTCACAGTTTCCACATTATTCTCCTTCTGCCAAATGTTTGCCCATCACTGAACCTTTCTATGTCCCTTTGCAGAATCTTTGTGCCCTCCTCACAGCTTGCTTTCCTCCCTATCTTTGTATCGTTAGTATTGTCACTGAAACAACATCACCATAAACCTGAAAAGAACCGAGTTCAGCAAGAGTTGCATTTGGTCAGTGTCCTGACAGAAAAATTGAATCTTTTTTGTTGTTGTTGCTCTCTAAGGAAATGGGTAGCTTCTCACTGGAAGGACCAGCTGGTAAGGTGGCCATTTGGAATTGCCCTTCCTCTAATCTTATTGGTTAATATCAATGTCATTTGCAATCATTTATACTGGTCATCGAATGCCCACAAAAAAAGATCCTATTGGACCTTTCTCAGGCTGGGCATTTCCACATACAAAATACTGGACATAAGGACGTTCAGTATAGGAACGGAGACAGGCCCATTGATAGCCGAACTTCTGGTCCAAAAGTGGTCGAATTGCTGCCCTAACTTTTTCTCACTTCTGAACAAAATAATATAAAAATGGGGAGCAATGCAACAAAATGCAGAAGAGTTCATGAAGGAAAGGCAAAAGGTTTTAGCCAGCATGTTTATCACGTAACATTTTTGTTGGGGCTTGTGAATCCCAGTTGCACGTTTGTTGTGGGATGGCTGAGTTGGTACTAGAGATCGAGTTGATCAGCAGACACTTTTTAAGTAGAAAACATTACACTTATTTACAGGGTACTCAGCAGCTACTTGTGTGTGCTTTCACATCAAACTAATTACAGACTACAGGCTACAGAGGTAGCCCGCACTATTCTTCTATTGGTTACACAAGATCATGTGATCTTCCTTTATAACATTCTTTTCAAAGGTATACTACACATTAGCTAAAACCATAATTACCACAATTTTAAAATACAAAAACAGAATTTTGCTGAATTTTCATCTCATTCATGTTTATGTTGGAGTTTGAAAATTTTCACTGCTCTTAATCAATGTTAGGATCAAATATATCCAGCTAAGCTCTGCTACTCTTCCCCAACAATTTGTTTTCAACCTCCTACTACATAAAACCAATATTCTTTTCATTGCTGCTAATCTAATGGTCTGTTAGAATGGAACACCAATTAAGTGCATGTTTGCTGAGTTGTGGCCAGCTTTGTGACGTAAAACAAGGATTATATCCACATGCATTATATCCACTTACACTTTATTTGAATGCTTCAACTCACGCAAGGTTCTTACATCCAGTTTAATGCATGCTGTTTCAATCTTTCTTAGGGATCAATAAGAGTATGCCTGTCATTGAGGAAGTGTTAAGAGAGCACAAAGTGGTCTTTGAGCAATTAAGGGGGACCAAATGATAAAATTAGCTATCAGTACGTTATTAAATACTGTAAGTCAGCAGATCATGTAAATGTGGACGTTCTTTTGAGATTTCTGAAGACTGGTTCATTTCTAGTCACTCAGTGACCTCTGAATTACGTTACATAAATGACATGCTAGCGTCAGCTAGAGAAATTAGTGAAATAACTTGCATGGATGTAATACTCAGTAAAGTGCTCCAATGTGTCATGAATGGCTGACCTAATGATTGTGATGCTGAGAAATTGCAGGAGTATTTCACATGTAGAAATGAAATGCGTGTAGATCAAGGCTGTCTTCTATAGGATTTAAGAGTCATTATTCTTTAGGTTTATGGAGAGATTGTGAGAGGAACTTCATCAAGGACACACAGGGATAGTCCATATGAAAGCAGTAGCAAGAAGCTATTTTTGGTGTCCAAAGGTAAATGGAGATATTGAAGAGTTGGTGAAAAGTTGTGAAATGTGTCTCAGAATGAGAAGTGATCCAACCAAGGTCACTTCATTCCATGGTTTTCTTATGTTTGACCATGGAAAGGAAAGAGTACCTTGTTTTGGTTGATTGCTATAGCAAGTGGATAAATGTTAAATCTATGTTCAATACCACAAGTACCAAAAACAAATGAGGTTTGCATTTAGTTTGCAATTTATGGATTGCCAAAAGTGTTTGGTGTCAGATAATAGTTCGCAGTCTATGTCAGAAGAGTTTGCAACAGTTCTAAGTAAGAATGGAGTCAAATACACTCTAATACCTTCATATTACCCAGCATCAAATGGTGCTGCAGAAAGTCTATAGACTGCAATGAGGTCTTTGCAGAATTATTTGCTAGGTGACAAGCTAAGCAGTATTTCCAAGTTCTCTTCAACATAGAATAATTTTCTGTTCTCTTACAGGATAAACCCACAATCTAGAACAGGTTGACCACCTTAAGATAAACTCACTCCTAGGACAAGGTTTAATTTAATTAAGCCTGACATCATTAGCAAAGTAAGAGACAAGCAAGACAAAGTGAAGATGAGGCATGGAACTCAGAACGCTCAGTGCTGGTGAGAAGGTCATTTTGAAAAACCACAAAGGATAAGAAGTGTATGATTGGAGTGGTTTTAAAGAGACTAGGTGCATTCACATAGATAAAAGCAAAAAACTACGGGTGCTGGAAATCCAAAACAAAAATAAAAATACCTGGAAAAACTCAGCAGGTCTGGCAGCATCTGCAGAAAGGAACACAGTTAACGTTTCGAGTCCATATGACTCTTCAACAGAACTAAGGAAAAATAGAAAAGAGGTGAAATATAAGCTTTTGAAGAGTCATGCGGACTCAAAATGCTAACTGTATTCCTCTGGTCTGGGTCAGCAGAGATGTGGTTGACTTTTAAATGCCCTCTGAAATGGTCTAGCAAGCCACTCAGCTGTATCAAACCACCACAAGCCTCAAAATAGGAATGAAACTGTATTCTGCCAGACCTGCTGAGTTTTTCCAAGTATTTTCATTTTTGTTTAGGTGCATTCACATATCTGGGGAAAATTGAAGAGAAATTCTGGGCTGAATAATAAGTCCTGAAAATGGGAGCGTTCCATCCTGATGTATTTTTGGGCGTGATGACATTGGGTTGTATTCATGACATCATCACACCAGTTATAGATAATATGGGTGGGGGGGGGTGTAAAAATTGGCAGACCACCAGTGTTATTCAAATTTAATTAAAGTGGGTATTTAAGCTTGTTAATGAGGCAATTGACTTGAATAATATGTAGTCTCTGGAAAAATATGCTTGTAGATTCTGTTTCACGCCAGGTGAGGTTCCTGTTAACGGATGCCTGTAGCTCTAAAGGTCACCATCACACTCAACTTCTTTATGGCAGGGTTCTTTCAGGCAGCATGTGGAGACCTCAGTGGCAAAATACAGCATGCTGCATACCACTGCATCAAGGTCTTCACTGAAGCAATGTTTCGATAGGCAGGGAATTGGATCTCCTTCACACTGAATGAGCAGAGTCAAATCGATAGATTCAGAGGATTTGCAGCGATTACGGGTTTCCCCAGGATACAGGGAGTTTCCCGTGGTACAGGGAGCCATTGACTGTACTCACGTCACCATAAAGGCTCCTGTTGGACAGCTCTGCACCTCTATTAACAGGAAGGGGAGGTGAAGGCGTAGTGGTATTGTCGCTGGACTAGTGATCCTGAGACCCAGAGTAATGAAGAGCCTGGTTCGAACTCCACCACAGCAGATGGTGGAATTTGAATTCAATAAAAATCTGGAATTAGAAACCCACCTGGTTCACCTGGTCTGGGTCAGCAGAGATGTGGTTGACTTTTAAATGCCCTCTGAAATGGTCTAGCAAGCCACTCAGCTGTATCAAACCACCACAAGCCTCAAAATAGGAATGAAACTGGACGGATCAACGTAGGCACCGGAAACAATGACAGCCCTATTGATCTTCCTTACTAACACCTGGGGGCTAGTGCCAAAATTGGGAGAGCTGTCCCACAGACTAGTCAAGCAACAGCCTGACATAGTTATTCTCACGAAATCATAACTTACAGATAATGTCCCAGACACTACCATAACCATCCCAATATTGATTCTGGACCCCATGAAGTCTCATGGCATCATCGGCACTTGCCTCCCTCTGCTGATGAATCAGTGCACTGAGGGTGGCAAGGGCGCCGAATGTACTCTGGGGGGGAGACTTCAAAGTCCATCACCAAGAGTGTCTCGTTAGCCATTGAGCTGGCCGAGTCCTAAAGGACATAGCTGCTGACTCCTAAAGCACATCGGACAGATGCATCTGTCCATGACTATTGGTAGGAGTGACCACCACACAGTCGTTGTGGAGATGAAGTCCCACTTTCACATTGAGGATGTCCTCCATCGTGCTGTGTGGCACTACCACCAGGCTAAATGGGATAGATATCAAACAGATATAGCATCTCAAGAATGGGCATCGATGAGGTGCTGTGGGCCAACAGCAGCAACAGAATTGTACTCAAACACAATCTGTAACCTCATGGCCTTATATATGCCCCACTCTACCATTACCATCAAGATAGGGGATGGCTAGGTTGAACCCTGGTTCAATGAAGAGTGCAGGGGGGCATGCCAGGAGTAGCACCAGGCATACCTAAAAATGATGTGTCAACCTGGTGAAGCTATAGCACAGGACTACTTACATGCCAAACAGCATAAACAGCAAGTGATAAACAGAGCTAAGCGATCCCACAGCCAAGGGATCTAATCTAATCTCTGCAGTCCAGCCACATTCAGTCGTGAATGGTGGTGGACAATTAAACAACTCACAGGAGGAGGAGGCTCCACAAATATCCCCATCCTCAATGATGGAGGAACTCAGCATATCAGTGCAAAAGATATAAGCTACAGTCTTCAGCCAGAAGTGCTGAATGGATGATCCATCTCAACCTCCTTTGGAGGTCCCCAGCATCACAGATGCCAGCCTTCAGCCAATTCTATTCACTCTATGAAAGATCAAGAAATAGCTGAAGGCACTGGATACAGCAAAGGCAATGGGCCCTGACAGTATTCTGGCAATAGTATTTGTTCTTCAGAACTTGCCGTGTCCCTAGCCAAGCTTTTCCAGTACAGCTACAACATTGGCATCTACCCAGCTATGTGGAAACTTGTCCAGGTATCACCTGTCTACAAAAAGCAAGACAAATCCAACCTAGCCAATTACCGCTCCATCAGTCTACTCTCAATCATCAGTAAAGTGTTGGGGCCATTAGCAGTGCTATTAAGTGGCACTTGCTTAGCAATAACCTGCTCAGTGATGCCCAGTTTGGGTCCCTGACCTCATTATGGCCTTAGTTCAAACATGGACTAAAAAGTTGAACTGCCAAGGTGAGGTGAGAATGACTGCCCTTGACACCAAGGCAGCATTTGACCAAGTGTGGCGTCAAGGAGCCCTAGCAAAACTGGAGTAAATGGGAATCAGGAGGAAAACTCTCCACTGGTTGGAGTCATACCTAGCACAAAGGAAGATGGTTGTGGTTGTTGGAGGTCAGTAATCTCAGCCTCAGGGTAGTGTCCTCGGCTCAATCATCTTCAGCTACTTCATCAATGACCTTTCTTCCATCATAAGGTCAGAAGTGGGAATGTTCACTGATGATTGCATAATGTTCAGCACCAATCGCGACTCCCCAGGCACTGAAACAGTCCATGTCCAAATGAAGCAAGACCTGGACAATATCCAGGCTTGGGCTGACAAGTGAGAAGTAACGTTCGTGCCACACAAGTGCCAGGCAATGACCATCTCCAACAAGACAAAATCCAACCATCAACTCTTGATGTTGAATGGCATTACCATCACTGAATCCCCCACTATCAACATCCTGGGGGTTACAATTGACCAGAAACTGAACTGGACTAGCCATATAAATACTGTACTCCTGTGATGACTAACTCACCTCCTGACTCCCCAAAGCCTGTCCACCATCTACAAAGCACAAGTCAGGAGTGTGATGGAATACTCCCCACTTGCCTGGATGAGTGCAGCTGCCAAAACACTCAAGAAGCTTGACCATCCAGGACAATGCAGCCTGCTTGATTGGCACCTTGTCCACAAACATCCACTCCCTCCACCACAGTAGCAGCAGTGTGTACCATCTACAAGATGCACTGTAGAAATTCACCAAGACTCCTTAGACAGCACCTTCCAAACCCATGATGACTACCAGCTAGAAGGACAAGGGCAGCACATAGACGGGTACACCACCAACTGGAAGTTCCCTTCCAAGTCACTCACCATCTTGACTTGGAAATATATCACTGTTCCTTCACTGTCACTGGGTCAACATCCTGGAACTCCCTTCCTAACAACAATTTGGGTGCACCTACACCACATGGACTGCAAGAAGGCAGCTCACCACAACCTTCTCAATGGCAACTGGGATGGGCAATAAATGCTGGCCCAGTTAGTGAAGCCCACATCCCGTGAATGAATTTTAAAAAATTCTTTGAACGTCCAGCTGGTCTGTGATCGATGGATCATGCAGGTTTGTGCCAGGTACCCAGACAACAGCCACAACTCCTTCATTCTGCAAAACTCACAGGTACCAGACCTATTCAGCCGCCCTGATGCCCTGGATAGACGGCTTTTAGGTGACAAGGGTTACCCATTGAAGAGATGGCTCATAATGCCAGTGTGGGCACTCAGAACAGAAGGCGGAGTGGAGATACAATGACAGCCATGGAAGAACCAGGGTCACCATCGTGCAAAACATCGGCCTATTGAAAATGAGGTTCAGATGCCTTGAGAGATCAGGAATTGCATTGCATTGCGCTCCATTACACGTGTCCTTCATGAACACGGTGTGCTGAGTGCTCCGTAACCTCGCTATCCAAAGAGGGGTGGCCTTGAGGATGAGGGCACGGCACTGTCCTGTGCCGGGGGCACTTTAAATTACTGGCCATTCCAGGTCACGACAAACGACCTTGGAGTTTGCCCTCAACACTGATTGGGTGGAGTGCTCATCGCTTGTAGGCCTCAAACACTGCCCTCTGATCGCAATTGGATCAATTTGCGCTCTATGGGACATGTTTCAACTGCAGGCCCAGAAGTCGGAAGGTCACCCACTTGCAGGTGTGGGCCCCACCCTCCCTTCCAGGTGTGGGCCCCACCCTCCCTTCCAGGTGTGGGCCCCACCCTCCCTTCCAGGTGTGGGCCCCACCCTCCCAGAAGCCACCCACCTCCAGGTGCGGGCCACACCACCCCCCCCTCCGCCCCCACCCCCCCCTCCCCCCAACCCCCATGCTGGAGCATATTATTCAGCCCACTGTCTGTGCCATGAAGTCTATTTGCTTGAAATAGGATATCTGACAAAGGGAGAGTGTGAGAAATCAACTACAGCCTAAATTCCTCCTACAGCCCAAAGGGGTCACAAAGAAACTGAAAGTAGGTTGGTATTACAGAATCCACCAGGAGAGCAAAGTGAATCAAGGTCTCTGATTAAAAATGATCAATCAATGTCACAGTCCTAACTATTACATGGAGTTGGTAATCAAAGTCAAAGTTCAGATTTGATGAAGTCAGAGATGTTGAGAGAGCAGAGTCAAGCTAATGTGGATGGAAGGAGATACCCAGACAAAAAGAGAACGAAGCCAGATAGAGTAATTGAAAATATGTAGGAAGAAGATAAATATTGTCTTTTCATTGGGTGGAAACTTGTTGAGGCACCGGGTGTCTCGCCTACCTGCTGGAGAGCTGGTGGGAGACCCATGCTGCCTCTTTTCGGGAAGGCCCTCCAAACACATGCCAAACAGGCAGTGATGAGACCAGTAGAATCAAGACCCTGGGGGCAGGGGTCTTGCCTACCGAGAGCTGCCAGCCAATCAGAGACTGGGATCTGTGTGCACAGCAGCATTACTGGAGAGGCTGTATCCACTGCCGGAAGAACAGCAACTGAAGTCGCAGGGTTGCAGAGTGAACCAGGCCACAGATAAGTAATGTGGGAAGGTTGGGGGTGGTCTTTTGTGTGGTGGGGATTGCAGGGAGAGGGTTGCATGGGGTCAGTAGCAAGGGTGGGCGGGGTGGGGGGGGGCGGGTGGGCTGGTGGTGGCTCCCAGCGGGCTCCCTTTCCTGATGTCCAGTCCCTTGATCAGGCACTGAGTCCCTTTGATCAAGGGATTTCCTTGCTTACCCCAGAGTTGACAAGCTGGCTGCAGTTTTACCTGCCTTGCATGCCTCATGGCAACAGGCCTGCCGGCAGCTGGGTTCCCACCAGCAGTGGAGGGATGAGGCCCTTAAGTGGTCATTAATTGGTCACTTAAGGGCCTCAATCACTGGCCGATGGGAGGGTTGACCATGGGCCTTCCCACCCAGAACTTAATTCTGGTGGAGGTGAGAATGCAGTGGAGTTCCAATATGCCACCATCCCGCCTAAGTAAATGTTCTTCCTGTCTCCAAACCCGCCACCAGCAAAAGCACAAGATTCATACCACTATTTCTTTTCAAATGACGATATTTTTGTTAAATACGTAGCGGTATTCAGGGAAAACTGTTGTTTTTGCTTTACATGTAAATTACTCCGATAGTATCGATTATATATGTTTTGGTTGTGATTGCAGTAAAAACAAGCATGGAACCAAACCTGTTAAATTTTCAGGTATTATTGATGTTGGTTTAGTCATATTGTATTCTGGGAATTTATGCAGATTGTACCATTTTACATTTTAATGTATAATCTTTTTTTAGGTGGGGAGAGAGTATAATATATTGCAAGATCTGAGCATTTTGTTATATTGTCCTCTCTGCTGCCCTCTTTGTTGAGGAGGTGTAAATAAAGTTAGTTTAATAATGGCAGACTGCAGCTAAGCATATGTTAATCTTCCTCAGTGCAATACACAACAATGTAGTAGTAATCTGCTAGAACACAGATTGCTGGAGACCCTGTAAGCCCCTTTGAGGACTAGTATCTCAAACCGTGATGGCAGAAGTTTGAGCCTGCATGACAATAAACTGAAAATTCATGACCACAGACTGACCACACTCAGAAATTAAGTTGCTTCTGCTTGTGTTGTGATGGAAGCTGAGATATCAGCCATCAGATGATGTACTATGATCGGTTCGCATTTCTTCTCATGGAGTTGATCGCCACTTCCACATTTGAAAGGATGGACCCAAGCTCTGCGGGAAGCTTTCAGTCTAGCTGGAGCCCAACTCGTCCATGCTCCTTTGACAATGACACCAGGCTTTTAATGGCTGGCATGCAACATGCATTTCTGTGTGCATTCCCACCAGCCTTTTTCTGAATGTTTCCCCATCTAAGTCTTCTGAGTCTTTTGCAGCAGAACTTGTGTATGACCTCACCCTCTGTCAAGATGGCCACACCTTTACCCTTTCCCTCTGCCCTGTCTGCAGATTGTAAAACAAAAACAGAATTACCTGGAAAAACTCAGCAGGTCTGGCAGCATCGGCCGAGAAGAAAAGAGTTGACGTTTCGAGTCCTCATGACCCTTGTGTTGAAGGGTCATGAGGACTCGAAACGTCAACTCTTTTCTTCTCCGCCAATGCTGCCAGACCTGCTGAGTTTTTCCAGGTAATTCTGTTTTTGTTTTGGATTTCCAGCATCCGCAGTTTTTTGTTTTTA
Organism: Carcharodon carcharias; assembly: GCF_017639515.1. Lineage (NCBI taxonomy): Eukaryota > Metazoa > Chordata > Chondrichthyes > Lamniformes > Lamnidae > Carcharodon > Carcharodon carcharias. Next base: position 29,144,796 of record NC_054474.1, read on the forward strand.
TATCTGTCTGCAGATTGTGCCTGATTACTCACCAAGTGCAGATCACACCTTTGTGCTACACTGTAAATTATTTGCGTTGCCAATATCTGTGCTGGTAGAATGCATGTGAGATTGCATGTCTGTGTTTTTTCATCAATATCTTGTTTCCCTTGGTCTTCATGCTCCCGTACCAGTGCCTGACCTGGTGACAGTTCTTGGGTATCTGAAAGGAGAGAGGCATGAGGATAGTTTTGCTGAGAGGGATGGGGCTGGAGGGGGATGCCTTCACCATCTGCAGCTTTTATATCAGAGGTGATTGTTGGGTGAGATGGAAGTGGAGTATGAGAAAGTTGATTAGTTAATAACAACGTGCCATCTTACATGGCCTAGCTCCAACGCTGGCCATGGCTGCAGTGGTGCCTGCTCCAATTATGAAAATCATAATTTCCTCCATGGGCATGAGGACATTCAACTCTGCCTGTGTCCCACCGGTTAGCTGTTGAATAACTGGCAGTGTGTGCAAGTGGTGAGATGTGGGTGTGAGGCCTGCAGCATTGGCAAGTTTATGAGGGTGTGCTGCAGCTTTGAACGTGAGGTATAAGTTGTGATTGATCAATATAGGAATATGGGAATATAGGAACCAGAGGAGGCCAGTTAGCCCTTGAGACTGTTCCATAATTCAATAAGATGATGAATGATCTGTGACTTAATTCCATATAGCCAACTTTACCCAATATCTCTTAATACCTTTAGTTAACAAAAGCCTATGAATCTGTTTTAAAATTAACAATTGATCCAGCCTCATTGTTTGTGGAAGTTAGTTCCAAACATCTATCACCACTAAGCTGGTTTAACAGTTCAGAGTCACAGAATCACAGAATTGTTATAGTGTAGGACTCCATTCAGCCCATCGTGTCTGCACCAGCTTTCTGAGCATTTCAACTTAGCTCCAATCTCCTGCCTTTTCCCTGTAAACCTGCACATTGTTTTTATTTAAATAATCATCCAATGCCCCCTTGAATACCTCGATTGAACCTGCCTCCACCACACTTCCAGGCAATGCATTCCAAACCCTAACTACTTGCCATGTGAAAAGGTTTCTTCTCACCTCGCATTTGCTTCTTTTGTAAAACACTTTAAAACTGTGCCCTCTAGTTCTTAATCCGTTAAACTGTGCCCTCTGGTTCTTGATCTGTTTATGAGCAGGAACAGTTTCTCCCTATCTACTCTGTCCAGGCCCCTCATGATTATGAAAACTTCTATCAAGTCTCCTCTTAGCCTTCCCTTCTCCAAGGAAAACAGTCCCTACTTCTCCAATCTTTCCTCATAACTGAAGTGTCTCATCCCTGGAACCATTCTTGTAAACCTCTTCTGCACTATCTCCAAGGGTTCACATCCTTCTTATAGTGTGGCGTCCAGAACTATACACAATACTCCAGCTGAGGTCTAACCAGTGTCTTGTATAAGTTAATCACAGCTTCCATCATAGGTTCATCGGGGTCCCCATCCCACTAGAAAAATAGTCGGGGCATGTGCATCCCAAGCTTTGTTGGCTTGCCCTGAATCCATTTCTTGACCGTTGGGCTGTTAATAGGCTTAAGTTGAGACATATACCCACATCTGGGGTGGAAGTCCTGCCTCTGAGAGCTGCCAGCCAGTCAAATGGCTGACAGCTCTCTGGTCCCAGTAGTGTCACTGGAAGTGGAAACCATTTTTGGAACTGCATCCAGTCTAAAGTGGCGAGGAACCATGGAGCTGGAATTAAAGTGGGGGAGGGGGACGGAGGGGTTATTGGTGGGGCCAGGCTAACCAGTCTTGGTGAGGGGGTAGTAGGTCTGGGTGAAAAGGTAAGTAAGTGTTTCCTAATTTTAATCCTGAAAAATCTGTCTTTAATTTTTAAATAAAAGGAATTGCATTGAAGACCATTGGATATCTCAAAGCTTTTGATAGCCAATTAAGTAGTTTTGAAGTATAGTTACTGCTGTAAGATCTAAATTATGGCCCCTTGGCTCTAGACTCCCCAACCAGCAGAAATAGTTTCTATCTCCCCTATCTGTTCCTCCTAATATAGTGGAAACTTTGATCACATTACCCTTTAACCGTCTAAATTCCAGGGAATACAACTCTAGTTTGTGTAAGTGCTCATCATAATTTAATCCTTGGAACCCAGGGTAAATCAATGCTGCACCCCCCATAGCCCATGTGTGGTACAATATATGCAATAATAAATGCGGTGAATAGTTGAGGCTCCAATACAGGCCCTTGTACGACATCATTAGTCACATCCTGCCAATTAGAGTATGTGCCCAATATCTCTTGTCTCTGTATTCTTCCCCTCAGCCAATTTCCTGACCAAGTCAATAATTTGCCTTCAATTCTATGAACTTAAACTTTAGCTAAAAGTCTCCTGTGTTGGGCTTTATCAAATGCCTTTGGGAAATCCATATATATAAGATCCAAAGACATTCTCCTGTCTACTAGTTTAGTTAACTCTTCAAAAAAATAGTTGGTAGGTTGAGTGAAGGGGATGTGATGAAATGATAATGTAGGCTAGTGGTTCAATTATAAAGGTATGGCATCCAAAATGAATTCCCTGACCTTTAGCACTTGTGTGAGGTAATTAGTGTTCTTATGGCACTGTTTTTGGGACCTGAGACATTAATGTTCACGTTGATTTCTATTACTATCTGCTCTCATTACTATCTTCAAACACTTCTATTAATATCTGCTCCCATTCCCTTCCCGGTGCTGTCTGGAGGACCTGGTCATGGCCCCTGTGTGGATCCAGGACCACCCTCCTCCACTTCCTGCAGCAGGGCCTTGAGTGCTGGGTCAGAAAATCTGGGAGCCCACTCTCTGACATGCTTCATCATCCTTATGCTTCCTGTAGATCAGACAATCTTTTGCAATGACTTCCAGTGCCTGCTGTAGCCAGAATGCACTCTTTAAGAGATGCTGATTGGCTCGAAGTAGCCCTGGCTAGCTTTAATTGATGCTAGCCTTGCACAATGTTGGGCCCCCTGCTGTGGTGTTCAGCCTCTCAAAAGCATGTTCAGCACTGGGCTGCATGCCACTATTGTTGAAATTAGCAGGCAGCACAAAGTTTGCACACTGCCTGCATTACTATGAGTGGGTGCAGATTATTGCACATTGCGATCCCCATGCCTGTTTTTGGGTCTATCAAATTTTTATTCCCATCTTAACATTTTCTCAATTAATGTCAGGTTTGCAAATTGTTCTTCATTATTTCATCCTCCCTTCCTCACTCAAGAATACTTAAAAACATGTAAAAAGGTGTCATGCCAATGACTCAGAACTATCCAGTGATCCTATAGTGACCAAACTTGAAACAAAAAAGAACAAATTCCAGAAGTAGCTTGATATTAACAGTGAGGATCATTCAAATGTCAGACAGAATGTATTTTCTGTCTGTCTGGCCTGATTACAAAAAAGGAACCAAAACTTGTTCTTCTGCTTTTACAACTAGTCAACATGATGAAGGTGCCTCTTTCCAAATGTGCCTCTTTTGTGACCATTTGTTTTGTGGACTTGCTGTTGCTCTGTATTGGCAGTGCAGTGCTAGTCGTCACAGCTATTCTCTTGCCATCCTAAAAGTTATAGCTACAAATTTCAACTTAAAATAATTGGAATAATTTGAAAATTTCTAAATTTCAGCAACAAATGACTTTCCAAGAAGAATAATAAGGTTTTGTTTGCTAGTAGTTGCAATATATTTACTTACTTTAAACCCAGCTATATGAAAGGAGCATTTACATTAAAAGCTCTTCCTCTATGCAAAATAATAATCTTGAATGTTTGTCTGATATTTTAGTTGAGTAAATAGCATACATAGAAATTTCATATAAATATAATAATGCATTTGTTACTAATACTGATTGATGCAATTTTAACCACAAAGTTCCTCAAATCCAAGAAGATGCAAATATCCACAGATAAACCTTATTCAGAAAGAGAATCATTTATGAAGTTACTTTCTATCCCAGAGAAGAAGTGAGTGAAAGATTCAGGATTTTATATTACATACAATTGCATTGAATATATGACACAGAAGCAGGCCATTTGGCCCAACCAATCCATGCTGGTGTTATTTTTCCTCATCTAAATCTATCATCACAACATTCAATTCACTTCTCCCTCAAATGTTTGTCTAGTTGGCCCCTTAAATGCATCTATATTATTCCCTTCAACCACTCACTATAGTAGCAAGTTCCACATTCCCACTGCTCTTTGGTAAAGAAGTTTCTTCTGAATTTCCTGTAGGATTTCTTGGTGACTATCTTATATTAATAGTCTCTAGTTGTGTTCTTCCCACAGAAGGAAACATTCTCTCTCAAGTCATTCTACCAAAACCTTTCATAATTTTAAAGATCTCTATTATGTTACTGCTCAGCCTTTTTTTCAAGAGTAAAGAGACAGTCTGTCAATCCTTTTCTGGTATGTACATCTACACATGTCTGGTATCATCCTTGTAAGAGAAATCTTCTCTGCATCCTCTCCAACGTCTCTATATCCTTTTTATAATATGGTGATCAGAACTGCTTCTAGTACTCTAAGTGTGGTTTAACCACATGTAACATAACTTATAAATTTTGAATTCCAATCCCCTGGGAATAAAACTTAGTGCTTGGTTTGCTTTTTTATGGCCTTGCTACACTGTGGCACACATTTACTGATTGGTGTATTTGTAGTCTGAGAACCCTCTATTCCTCTATCCCACCTAAACCTGATGCACAATTTAATGCCCTGCCGTGAGGCAAATTTGATGAGGGGGGCATTTAACCTAGCAGGAGGGTGGGAACCCAGCCAACTTCCTATCTCTGCCCTGATTATGTTCATAGTTGGAAGGCCTGAGGATGGCCTTCCTGTCCTGGTGCCAATTGAGAGGTACTGAGAGCCATATTATGGCATGGGCAACGTATTATCCAGGTCAATAGGCTTGCTAACAACCTAATAAGCTTTTAGTTTTTATTTACATTGGCAGGGGCCTGCCAATTTCAGTGTCCACCCACCTAGTGTATTATAGGGATGGGTGGTAAGGTGCACTCAGTCTATTTTATGTGCCTACTGCTGAAAACACACCTGGTGGGGTCATGTAAAATCCAGCCCATTTTAGACAAATTTATTAGAGTTCTTTGAGGATGTATCAAGCCAGGTGGACAAAGGGGAACCAGTAGATGTAGATTTCCAAAAGGCACATAAAAGGATAGCACACAAGGGAATAGCTCGTGGCTTTGGAGGTAATATAGTAACATGGATAGAGGACTGGTTAACTAACAGGAAATTGAGAGTAGGGATAAATGGGTCATTTCTGGGTTGACAAACTGTAACTAGTGGAGTGCCACAGGGATCAGTGCTGGGACCTCATCTATTTAAAAACCTATATAATGACTAGGCTGAAGAGACTGAGTGTACTGCAGCCAAATTTGCTGATGATACAAAGACAGATAGGAAAGTAAGATATGAAGAAGACACAAAGAGTTGCAAAGAGATATATAGATAGGTTAGGTGAGTCAGAATAAAATTGGCAGATGGTGTACATTGTGGGAAAATGTGATGTATTTGACTTTGGTGAAAAGAATAGGAAAGTAGGATATTATTTCAATAGAGAGAGAATGCAGAACGCTGCGGGATGTGAGTGTCCCTGTAAGTGAATCATCGATAGTTAGCATGCAGGTACAACAAGGATTTAGGAAGGCAAATGGAATGTTGGCAGTTGTAGCAAGGAGATGGAATAAAAAAGTAGGGAAGTATTGTTACAACTGTACAAGACATAGGCGATAGTGCACTTGGAGTAATGCATACAGGTTTGGTCTTCTTATTTAAGGATGGATATATTTGGATTAGAGGCAGTTCAGAGAAGGCTCACTTGGTTGATTCCTGTGATGAAGGGGTTGTCCTATGAGGAAAGGTTGAGAAGGTTGGGCCTGTAGTCATTGGAGTTTAGGAGAATGCGATGCAAACTTATTGGGCAGAATTTTGCTCTTGGAAGGCAGGTGGGCCCCACCGGCTCGGCGGCGGGCAGACAGCTGACCCCCACCACTGCAACGGAGCCCGCCGTCATTTTGAGTGGGCGGGCCAATTAAGGCCCGCCCAGCGGCCTGCCTGACAGGAAGCGCTGGGGGGTGGAGGGGGGAGGGATTCTCCATTTGTCAAAGCGAGCTCTTTCATGCATGTGCGCGAAAAAACACACTGCTTCCTGAGGCAAAGTCCTGTCACAGGGAGTTTAGTGAAAGATAAGTAAAGTCAAAAAATAGACACATTTTAAAATTATTAACATGTCCCCCTCATGTGACAATGTCACACGAGTTGGGACATGTTGATAACAAACTCATAAAATTTATTAAATTTTTACAAAATGGTAATGAAACTTCATTCTGCCAGTGGATGAAGTTTCATTAACAATCTACAGGCCACTGGGGCTCCTGGCCTGCTTGCCAGCCTTAAGATTGGCCGGGCAGGGCATTTAACTATCTTAATGAGCCTGTCAATGGCCTTAATTGGCCATTGACAGGTCGGCGGGCGGACAGCTGATTTCGCTGTCCGCCCTCCTTCCTTAAGATTTAAATGGCCCTGGATGACGTCGGGGATTCCTCCCGAGCAGGCCCTGCCCCCAAATCGCCGAGGGGAAAATCCTGGCCATAAAATTAATCAGACTTTTTAAAGATGGACATGAAAACTCATCCGGCCAGTGGATGAGGTTTCGTGCTTTATCAGAAGCCCGCTGGGGTTCTGGCCTGCCCGCCAGCCTTAAGGTTGGACGGGCAGGTCTTTAATTATCTTCATTAGCCTGTCTATGGCCTTAATTGGCCATTGACAGATCGGCGGACGGACAGCTGATTTCGCTGTCTGGCCGCCTTCCTAAAAATTTAAAGGGACCGGAATGACGTCGGAGGTTCCTCCTGACGTTATCCCGCGTCATTTTCCCGCCGGTGGGTGCCCCACCCCCAAATCCCCGACGGGAAAATTCAGGCCATTGAAACATATGAGATTTTGAGGGGCTTGGCAGGGTAGATGCTGAGAGAATGTTTCCCCTTGTGGGAGAATCTAGAACTCAGGGACACAGTTTCAAAATAAGTGGTCTCCCATTTAAGACAGAGATGATGAGGAAGTTCTTCTTCCACAGGGTCGATAATCTTTGGAATTCTCTCTCACAGAGAGGAATGGAGGCTGGATTATTGAATATATTGAGTTCAACAGACTTTTGATCTACAAGGGAGCCAAGGGGTATAGGGAGCAGGCAGGTAAGAGATGTTAAGGCCACAATCTGATCAACCATAATATTATTAAATTTGTGTATTGTTGAAAAAAGGCACTTTGTCAAAACTTTTTACAGCAATACTCAAGTTCCGGAATACCAAAGGAATATTTTATTAAATGTCAGAGTTGGCTTGAGGGGCCAAATGGCCTATTCCTGCTCCATTTTTAAAAATGATTTTATTACCGCATTACCACTTTGATGTTTATTTTTTTTCTTAAGTATTGGAAGATGCTTAGCCTTGACCTGCCAGCTCATCATTCTTCCCTTCCTTTTTTTTTGAAATTCATTTACAGCATGTGGGCATTGCTGGCATGGCCAGCATTTATTGCCCAGCCGTCTACAACCGAATGCCTTGCTAAGCTATTTCAGAGGGAAGTTAAGAATCAACCAAATTGCTGGGTGTCTGGAGTCACATTTGGATCAGATCAGGTAAGGGCAGCAGACTTCCTTCCCTGACGGACATTAGTGAACCGCATTTTCTTTATATATGTGGCAGTACAGTAGTTTTGTGGTCACCATTACTAATGCTAGTTTATTAGTCCAGATTTATTTAATTACTCCTGCTGCAGTGAGAGGATTTGGGCTCCTATCTCCAGATCATTAGTCCAGGCCTCTGTATTGCCAGTTCAGCAACATAACCACTATGCTCCGTGCTCCATATTAGCACACTTCCACAGTGCACACTGAGATATTATAATCGGTGAACAGTCATACAAAGCCAACAAGTGAAAGAAGAAGCCTCATTTTAAGGCATGGAAACAGTTCAAACTTCAGTGACTGGTTGAAGGTTTATTTAGATTTGTTAGTGAGCAGTTTTCGTTTTTTTCCCTGGTTTCTTTTGTAAGAACACAATGTTCTCAAAGGATGAAAAGGACAGTATGAAGCAGTTGATGAAGCATGAAGTAATGTACAATGCAACCTTGAAAGACTATTTTGAACACAGCGGTCAGAGCCTCTGGTTATTCAAATAGAAATAGTAAATATGATAATTTGACATGTTTTATTTTCAAAACATTGTGGCAGTCGGATGTTTGCAAATAACATTCCAATTCTCATTTATTTTTTATTTAAGTGTTTGTTATGAGATTGTGGGAATTCATAGGGAAGCCAGAGGTACTATTTTGCACTTGCTTGAAATAAAACAGGAATGTACAGAAACGCAAAAGGCAGGATTTTCATGTCGGTGTGTGGGCGAGATCGGCAGGCCCGGGAATGGCCGGGGAATGCACCGCCAACTGCGATCAGCCCCCGTCCGCTATTTCATGCTGGCTGGCCAATTAATGGCCAGCTAGCGTGCAGTGAGCACTGGGATACTCAGCATGGCCGGGGTGGGAGTGGGAGGAGGGCGAGCGCTGAAGTCAGTGCGGGTGCGGGCAAGCACTCAGATAAAGCTCCCTGAAGGCCGAGAGCTGCCTCAGGGAGCTGAAGACTTCAAAAGTTTTAAATAAATATTTTAAAATCAGAATAAAAATGTGCAAGCATCTCAAACAGTCAACTGAACATAGACATTATAAAAGTTCTGTCCATAGATTTTTATTTATTTATTTAATAACAGAAACCATATCCTGCCCTTGGATGAGGTTACCTGAAAAATGCAAAGGCTGCCTGGCTGATTCACCTGCCCGCCAACCGTCATGTTGGATGAGCAATGGAAAATGTCCATTAATTGCGCCGTTAATGGGCTTAATTGCCCTCTTAATTGTTGGCGGGCGCACTTCCGAGATTAGCACACGCCCACTGACTGAAATATTGCACAATTGCGCAAGGACATCGGGATGCTCGCCCGACGTCATCATGTGCTATTTTATGATCGAGTGGTTCAGGCGCACGCCTGCATGCCGAGATAAAAAGGACCATCATGGTCTGTCTGATCTTAATAGTTCAATAGTTTCAATAAGTACAGTTCATTTGCTACATCCTATGATCATTTTTGCCAAAACAAAATTATCCTAATGCCCTATCGAATCTTTGTCCACAATGTTATTTGGTAATCTGTTCCACACATCCACCCACCTCTGTGTGAAGGAGTTAACTATAAATTGCTGGCTGATCTTCCCTTTTAAAACTTCAGACTGTGACTCTGATTACATAGTTTACGCACTTGTGAAAAATAATTATTTGGGTTTGTTTTATCCATACCCCTTAAAATTTGGAAACTTTTAATAAGGTCTCCCTTAAACTTTATTTTTTGTGGCAAACATTATTAAATTCCCTAGTCTATTATCATGGTTCTGGTGCCCAATCCCTGGGGACGAATTTTAAGTATGGCAGGGGCTTAGTCCCACTGCCATTTTACGCTCTAACAAGCATTGATTGGCATTAGTCATAGAGTCATAGAGGTCTACAGCACAGAAAAAGGTCCTTTGGCCCATCAAGTCTGCGCCGGTCAGACAAGAATGCAACTATTCTAATCCCATTTTCCAGCACTAGGCCCATAGCCTTGTATGCCATGGTATCGCAAGTGCACATCCAAATACTTCTTAAACGTTATGAGGGTTTCTGCTTCTACTACCCTTTCAGGCAGTGAGTTCCAGATTCCCACCACCCTCTGGGTGAAAAAATTCTTCCCACATCCCCTCTAAACCTCCTGCCCCTTACCTTAAATCTATGCCTCTGTTCCGTCTCTCACTGGGAAGTCCCACCTTGGAGAGCTACCGGTCAATCTAATTGGCTAGCAGTCCTTTCAGTCCTTCCAGGCACAGCACTGCAGTGGTCAGAAGAGACACTGCAGGGAGATGCCTGACACTAAGTCCCGGGAGCTAGAGGACAGGTAAGTGGCAGGGGTGCCAGGGCGAGAAGGGTAGAAAGGCCTGGGGGGCTGCAAGGGAGTGATTGGGTGCTAAGGGGATAGGCCAAGGTATCGGGGGGAGTGGGGGAAGGAGGCCCGAAGGTCAACAGGCCTTAAGGTTAGGGCTTATTTTCAATTGTTTATATTCCTATCCCAGTTTCATAATCCTTGTATTTTTCTACTTAAAATAGCATCTGCCATTTGCTGGTCAAATTCCCCAGTCCAGATCCCTCTGTATTTAGTCTCCTTTGTCTCTGTTATTTTCAGCTGGCTACCTAGTTCTGCAGAATTGCAAAGTGGGATAACTTCAATCTTATCCACAATTTTGGAGTATTTATGCACCAAGTAAAACCATTATAGCCCCAGGGTCCTCTAACTTCTTCTACTCTACTGCAACTACCCTTTGTTTCGTCTGATCAAGCTGATTATTGAGCCACACCAGGATTCTCCATTTCTCCATTCTGTACCTTCCAACCTTATGGGTTAGTCTCTAGTGTCGCATTTTCAAGATTGTTCCTAAAGTGAATATACATGTGCTGTATTCCCTTTAACTACTAGATACATCATATTCTAGAAGTCTAATATATCTATCAAACATGACTTATCTCCCAATAAACTATGTTGCTTCTCTCTTAAAAGTTTATATTTCTCGAGATATTCACTATTCATCCCTCAAATATTTTAACCAATACACAGCAAGTTATAGTTCACAAAATGATATGTTATGTCCTGCTTATTAATTGCAATTCTGTCCCAATTCTGGATAATTTCCTTTGCCTAAGAATCCCTAAAAATGCAAAGCATAATGTGACTAATTTTGGTAGCTACTTCTTTAGATGTTATTTGGATTAGGTGTCATGTCCTCTTTCTGCTCTCAGTTTGCCTGTACTTCCTTATTTTTAATTTCTATTTTTATTAAAATGTGTTTTGTGACATCAAATCAAAAATAATCCCATCCTTTAGATATTTTGTGATATGTGAAATTTTAAAAAATGTTGGTTCTGCACTTTTCTGATATGGGAGCATAATGAGCTGAAAATGCACAACTTTGCTATAGTACAGCGTTTAACTTGAGTCATAAGAATCTTACTCTTCTCCCTGGTGTTTTCCTAATCTCAGCTCAGCCAGCATTCGGAGGCTTTTTAATCGAACCAGAAGGAGGAAAGTTTCATAAGTGCACACAGACATTTAGAATTCTTGAGGCCCTGGACACCACGAATGTTTGGGGTCTATCTGCACTTTTTAGTGGCATCCGAAACAGATAAGAAGAGTGAAAAATAATCTCACCAAGTGAGCTCCTTTCGGTGCATGCCATAATTTCCTGGGAGCCCAGGGTATGTGGGAACCACTAATCTTCAGCCTTAAGGTGATGACAATAACTACGATCCTAGGTAAGCATGATGCTGGCAAATATGTTGATAAAATTCCATTTGTGACAGAGATTTGCTGATGCATTTTCAGCCTTGGTGTAGATGAAGACGCCATGGAATTCAAGGATTTTTTGATTCTGCAAGGAGAGCATTTTTCTGCTTAATACTTTTAGTGATTTAGACGTCAAAGAATATAATGATTATTGATTTCATGCAAACAACCTGGGAATCAGCAGTTGCCTGAAAAACACCTCTATTTAAGAATGGCCCCAGTAAGCTCAACCCTTAGACATACATCTACAGAGCTGATTAATTTAAAGATTATGAGTTTGTGAATTGCATCACATACTTGACTACCACAACCATGTCCAAGCCCTCCTACACATGCCTAACATTAACCCATGTATGAAATACTATACCGTGTGAGATATAGGCAGGATAATATGAGGCTGACCGTGAGCTTTGAGCCTGTAATTCAGTTGAGTGGTTCTGATGGCATCAATAACACTCTGAATTGACACTGAGTGCGGCCTTTGGTTCATTATTTCTTATTGTTATGGAGGAGACACATTTAGCAGAGTCCCATGGCAAGCCTTCGTGAAAGAATGTTTTAAGGTAAATACATCTAATCGCAATCAAGGCACAAACTGGCACTAATTTCAAATATTGCTTTTCATAAATTCGGTCCCTTATATTAAACACATTTGTAACAGAAGCATTTCGATACAGACTGTTCACATCAGTATTTTGCTTCAGAGGTCAATGTTTGGGGCATAGAGGATAGAGAAGTATGGGGAAATAAAGTAAAAAGACAACAAGTGGAATAATATTCATTTATTTGGACCAATAGAAAATAAAGACTGAACTTTCCTTCTAAAATTAGGAACAATTTGACACTGCTTCAAAAGACACCTTAACTTTTCCTGGGCAAGCTGCAATATCTAGTTGTGGAATACAATCTTCGGGTTGGCATACAGGAACGGGCCCCACTCACCGACGTGTAAAAAGACGGGCGGTGACATCAGGCTGGTGTCCTGAAGTCACCATGCGCCATTTGATTTTCAGTTCGGCGGGCAAGCACTGGAGTCAGCTGCACGCCCGCTGAACTGTCAAAGGCTTGTCAAGGCCATTTAAAAACTAACTTAAACTCTTAGCGAAGCTGCCCGTCCAGCCTTAAGGTTGAAGGGTGAGGTTTCATGAAGTGTTTATAACTTGAATAAAATTTTTTATAAAGTTCCTCGACATGTCCCAGCTCATGTTACACTGTCACGTGAGGGGACATGTCTTAAAAAAACATTTTTCTTTATTAAAATTTTTTGATAATCAAACTAATCACCCGGAGGCAGCTCTGTACCTCAGGGAGATTTCTGTGCCCTTTCGTGTGCATTGGCCCACCCCCATGTTTCTATTTTCTGGTGGTATTATTGGGCTCATCACTCTGGAACAGACGTGTTGCTACGGGTGTGTTTCTCTTTTCCCCAGCTATAATGCTCCAGGAAATTTGCAAATTGAACAGTGGGATCTGGATTCAGGTTTGTGATGATTAAAACTTAGGGCAGAATTTTCAGCCTGTTGGGCGGGCCGTGGGGGAATGGGCGCGGGTGGTGCCGGCTCTGAATGCCGCCTGCGATCGGGTCGGCGCCACCATTTTACGCGGGCGGGCTAATTATGGTGCGCGCCCAGCGGGAAACGTGTCTCCCGAGGACAGCGGGAGTGGGTGGGCGGCAGCGGGACTGCTATGACCACCGAGTCTAACGGCGACCCGGCGGCCTGTTTAAAAGCGCTCCTGCAGCTTTGCAAAGGCTGTCAATCATGGCCAGCAGAAGGGCCCCCCAGAGTGCTGCTGGTGAGCTGGCCAGGCAGGAGGGTAGGGCAGGGGTACACTGTGCCCCTAGTTTCTCAGATGATTGCCTTGCTGCCCTCCTTGAGGAGGTGGCAGGACGGCGGGAGGTCCTCGTTCTGAGGGACGGGAGGAGGAGGCCCCCCCACCACATGACCAAATGTGCCTGGGAGGAGGTGGCGGAGTTTGTGAGCTCCCACAACATGATGCGACGCAACTGTGTCCTGTGTCGTAAGCGCTTCAACGACCTGTTGCGCTCTGGAAGGGTGGGTACCATGTTGGTATTGGTCATTTAACCCAACAGATAGGCTTTACCCCCGGCCGCTTCCCCCACAACTCTGAGTGCAGTTACTGCATTGAATCATTGACAGCATGTGTCCTTCACTGGTGGGTCAGCAGATATTGCCCATGCTGAGGCCACCCTGAGAGGGTGGTGATGAGATGGGTTCTGCACCCACAGCATATGGTACAGTGACACATTACTGTCTAGGGGGCAACCTGGAGGATCTGCACCTAGGCGCAGTGCTGGAACTGCAAAACATGTCAATGTCAGAGTGCTGACACACTGGGAGGGGAGCTTCAAGGTGGCAGGGCACTGATCCATCTGCTGACCTTTGTGTTCCATGTGCTTGCGCCTCCTTGCTTTGCAAGGTTGGACTGTGTGGTGCCAAATGTGATGTAGGCTGCATTTGGCCAAATGGGGGGGACAGGCCTGGCATCTTTGTGTGAGTGTGTGGCAGCAGTGGGGTAAGGAGCCTTGCAATGTTTCACTCTAGTTGGGGTGGGACAGCAGAGAAGGGATTCCAGGTACAAGTTGCACTAATCAATGCTCTTTTCTTCTTTTCAGGAGAATAATGCTCACAATGCTGCTGAGTGGTTGAGGACTGGCAGAGGGCCAGCCCAATAGGCCATCATTACCAGGTTCGAGCAGGAGACCCTTGATCTGGAAAGGCGCCATGTGCCCCGATCCACCGGTGTCAGAAAGGCTTGGATGCCACGGTAAGGTAAGTTAGCCCAGCACTGAGGTCACCATTAGTGTCCCAGCAGCCATGGAGCTGCTGAATGTTCAGTGATTGAAGTTTGCAACATGGCTTCACCATTGCGTATGGAAGGATGAGCACATAATGATCTGGGGGACAGGGATGCACATTGACATTGCCTCCACATTAACTAATCAAATGTCCATGTTCTTCCTTTCAGCATCAGTGGATCAGGGCCAGAGGAGGAGCCACAGGGGCCTCCTCTCACTCCTGAGGGTCCTGAAGTCTCAGACCCACCAGCGTCACACCATCTCTGCCAGGCAGGCACCAGGGCAGATATTAGCACCTCGGTGGGAATTAAATCATTGGCTAGTGGCCCGGGGCACAGTGGTGAGGGCACTTCACAGTCACTAGAGAAACTGGTGGAGGACTGCAGGGGACCAAGCACATGCTCAGTTGGTGGCTGATGATGTGCCTCTGGAGTTGTCCATGAGGCAGCAAATGCTGGGAGACCAGCAGGGTGTGCGGGAGGATCTGGCGGGGATACATGAGGCTATGCTTGGCTTGGTCTCTGTGGTGGAGGAGTCCACGCAGACCATCATCAATGCAATGAGCCTCATGGCCGAGCGCCATGCTTCCTCCATGGAGAGAGTGGTGACTCTCGTGGAGAGGGTCCTCCAGGATTTAGATGCAGCTGCTCCGGATGCACACAATGACCTAGACCTAGCACCTGAATGTGTAAATTTAAGGCATCTTAGGCATGCCACGGGTTTCTCACTGGTGCTTTTGTGTTGCCCTGCAATGAGGTCATGATTAGTTGGTGTGTTGTTTAACACCTTTGACGTTTTGTTTCCTTAAGTTCATTTTGTTATATCATTACATTTAGACATGTGACCATGGCTGAGGGTGCCTCTTTTCCTCTGCAGGCAGATGGTTACCCATGCTGTTATGAGTGAGTTGTGTCACATTGAGCCTTATTGACAAGGTCCTTAGTTAATGTTCCTATCCATGAAGATTTAGCACTCAGGTATTGAGAATGGAGGCTGTAGCACAGGCTTTTGTTGGAGGTCCATCTGTGGTGGGCTAGCTGAAGGTTTGTTGGATTAAAGTCTCCTGGGTGTCCCTGCCTCCCTGGAGTAAGCTTGGGTCAGCGTCTACCCCCTCAGCGTTCTCCTGTGCGTGCTCATCCTCGGACTCACTGCTGGACTCATCGTGTGCATCCGGAGCAGATGCATCTAAATCTTCTTCATCCACAGCATCGCCCCTTTCCAGCGCAAGATTGTGGAGAGTGCAGCATGCAACCACTATCAGTGACACACGATCTGAGGGGTGCTGGAATGCTCCCCCTGAGCGGTCCAGGCATCGGAAACGCATCTTGAGAAGACCGATGGTTCTCTCCACCACAGCCCTTGTGGAGGCGTGGCTCCTATTGTACTGCTGCTCAGCTTCTGCTCTTGGAAGGCTGAGAGGTGATATGAGCCACCTTCTATGGGGATAGCCCTTGTCATCCAACAGCCATCCATCAAGCCCCGGCACCTGGGAGTGTCTGAGGATGTAGGCTTCATGGGAGCTGCCTGGGTACCCGGCACAGACCTGTAGAATCAGCATCCTGTGATCACACACTATCTACACGTTCAAGAAGTGGAATCCTTTCCTGTTGATGAAGGCACTGGGCTCACCTGCTGGCACCTTGATGGCTACATGTTTACAGTCTATTGCACCCAGGACACGGGGGAAGCCCGCAATGGTTGCAAAGCCTCTAGCTTGCTCTGGCTGGCCTAGTCCCAGCGGTAGTGGATGAGCATCAATGCACACCTAAATAGGGCGTCTGTCACCTGCTTGACACAAGTGTGGACAGCTGATTGGGATACACCACAAAGATCACCCACCGAGCGCTGGAAGTAGCCAGAGGCATAGAAGTTGAGGGCAGCTGTGACCTTTAGAGCCACTGGCAGCGGGGTGTCCACCCGCACAGTTAGCGGAGATCTCAGGCCCTATCATCTGTCAGATAGAGTTGACTGTCTCCCTTGAGAGATGGAGCCTCCTTTGGCACTGCTTCTCAGACATATTGAGGTAGCTGCTTTGCTGCCTGTATACCCTGGCAGCAGGATAGTGGCTTCTTCTGCAGCCCCTTCCGCCTTGGACACCCTGGAGCCCCTTGTGCCTGTGTCTCTCCTCCTGAAGGTGGCTTCC